>NW_026850176.1:0-700287 GCF_030869225.1 Colletotrichum abscissum
ATCTTAAATCTAGACAGTCAAGCCCATTTCGTTTCCCGTCTTCCCCGCATAATTCGCAGTCTGAAGTGGGAAAATCGAGTCAGCGACGAGCTAAGCATCTTCAACGGCCCCTCCCATCCACCAACTTAACCCTAACCCTAACCCTAACCCTAACCCTAACCCTAACCCTAACCCTAACCCTAACCCTAACCCTAACCCTAACCCTAACCCTAACCCTAAAAAATAAAACCCTAGCTCGGAGTTTTATAAATCCTAAATAGCGCCGCTATAATAGGGTAAACTTATTATAAAAGTCGAGGAATTCGTTTAGCTCGTATATTTACGTTAATCCGAAATAAGGTAATACGAAATAGCCCCTAGAAAAGTTATAGCTATTTACTATAAATAAGGCCTATACCTTAATAAAACCCGTTTTATATAGTTATTTATTAACGTCCCTCTTAGTATTATAAAACTCGGCTATTAAGCTAGGGCGCGCTTTTTTTAACGTACCTAAAAAAAAATAAGTTCAAAACTTAAATTTACTTTGCGTAACGAAGTCCTTATAATAGAGCTTTTAAAAAAAAAGGAGCCTAAAAAACTAAGTATCCGCGTTTATATTATACTTATTTAGCTCTTCCTTCTCTTACTTAGAGAACCTAGTTTTAGTAATAGCGGGTACGAATTTCTAAGGCTTTAATAGGTAAGACTAAGTAGGGATACGGCTTATAATAACGTCTAAATAGTTCGCATTAATAATATTTACCTTATTAATAACTTAATCGTTATTTTTATTAAGTTCGGGACCTAATTTGCTCTTATTATAAGAATCGCTCTTATTATTATTAAGTACGTTTTTTTTAACTACGGCTATATTTATACTTAATTAGTTTAAAAGCCTAGCGCTTTTTTATAGAGTATTAGCTTTAGCGCTATGATTACGCTTTTTATAGGTTATTACTTTATTTATATTTATATAGTTTAAGGTATTCAGTTTTAGAGTACGTAACTAGTTAAGGGAGGATTATTAGAGAGAGGATTATTAAGAAGAGGATTATTAAGAGGAGGATTATTAAAAAGAGGATTATTAAAAAGAGGATTATTTACGTAGTTAGTATTTTACGTAACTAGTTATTAATAAAGTAAGCTTATAAGTAATACTAATTAAGATTAATAAAAGCCTAGCTAAGAGAGCCTAATTAAGATTAATAAAAGCCTAGCTAGGAGAGCTTAATTAAAATTAATAAAAGCCTAGCTAGGAGAGCCTAATTAAGATTAATAAAAGCCTAGCTAAGAGAGCCTAATTAAGATTTATAAAAGGGTAGACTTATAAATATAGGGTTTAGCTTTTATAAAAGTTAGGAGGGGAGGATTATTAGCGCTAGTTTTTATAAAAACTTACGATTGATTTAGAAAAAATATAAAAAAAATAGTTAGAAAAAGAATAAATTAAAGTTATATAAAGGAGATATATTAGGCTAGGTAGCCTATATACTAGCTAGGTAGCTTTTATTAATTTTAAATAGGCCTTAGGGCGTAAATATAAATAGGATAACGAACTATAAAGCGCTCGCATAAAATAAACTTATAAAATAAAAAGTATATATAGCCCTAAAAAAGTAAAGGAGGGGTAAGGCTAAAAGTCTATTTAGGATATAAGCCTTATATATAAATAAAATACTTTAAGGAGAGTTAAAATCGGAAAGATTAATAACTTTTTTAAATTATCTAAATCGAATTACTATATAGCTTAAAAAAACTTTTACTTATTTCTTTATAAAATTAGCTACTTATTACGGACTACGGAAGTCGTAAACTAATTATATTAATTATTATATAAAAGTTAATAATAAATAATACTATTATTATATAGAATAATACCGTGAAGTAGCATACGTTATAAATGCGCGTCGCTACGATACTTATTTACTATCTCTATCTATTTAAAATTATATATCGGAATATTAAACGTCCTAGGTTAATACTAACTATATAGTAGTCTTAGGATAATCGCTATTACTATTAAATTCGTAAGGGGCCCCGTAATTATTAGCTCCTTATCCGCTAAGATATTTTACTTCGTAATCGCTATTATAAGGACTTAGATTAACTATACGAGTAGATTATTAGCTAGAGCCCGTTATATATATTATTACTAAGCACTATATACTATATTATAGTTATAGTTTTATTATAATCTAATAGGAAGCCTCTAGCTTAAAGGCCTATTTGAGATTTATAAATTCTAGGCCCTTGCGCTTTATAAATCTTAAATAGGCCCTTAGGCGCCCTCCGTAGGCCGGGTGCTGTTTAAGATTTATAAAAGTCTAGATTTTAGTACTTTATAAATTTTAAATAGGCCCTTAGGTACTATTAAAAAAACCGATACGAGTTTTTTATTAAATCCCTAATTCCCCGCGCCCAAAATATCCTCTACTTAATAAAAAGCGAATATTAAAAATAGCGGGATCTATTTAAAAGGAGTTACGTAAGAAAAACGAAAACCCGCTTCGCTAACGAGAATTTATTATATCCTAGTCGTCCGGAAAGGTTAAAACCGTCGCTCTTTAAAATAAGAATAAAAATAATTTAATTAAGCAACTTAGCGGGCTTAAAACCGCTCTTTAAAATAAAAATAAAAATAATTTAACTAAGTAACTTAGTAAGCTTAAAACTAAGCTTAGTTAGCTCTATATTTAAAAAATCGCCTCTTTTAGTAATAAGCTAAATAAAATATGCTCTTAATCTAAGTTTTTTAATCCTAAGTTAATTATAAAAATCGTTAATTAAAAAAAAAGACTAAAAGAGCTAGCTAATAAAAAATTCCGCTCTATAGTTACAATATTCGTAAATAAATCGCTCGCATCCTTATTATTATTAACTCTAAGTAATAATACATAAAAGGGATATTTTTATATATTTCTATTTAAATAGGTTAAGCTATTTTATTATACTCCGTATACTTATTATTGCGCGATTTAATTCGTAACGCGTTCTATTTAAGATTCGTAACTCTAAACTTTTACTCTTTATAAATCTTAAATAAGCTATTAGTTACTTTTTATTACCTAATCCTTACGTTAGGTTAGCTAAGGGTCTATTTAAAATCTATATAAATTAAAATATATATAAATCTCGAATAGGTTAGAAGTTATACTTTAATAATACTAAGAAATTCGTATTCTTAGTATTAAGTAGCTTTAAAATAAGGTTTAGTATAAGTTAGTTTAAGTAGATATATTTATATTTATTTATCTTAGTATTTATAAGAATTAGGTTATTAATACTATATTATTATACTAGGCTCGCGGCGGTCTATTTTTAATTAATATATAGTACTTAAGCTAGCGTATAAGATATAGGTCGCGTTATAATAGGGACGCGACGTATCGGTACCTATTTCTTACCTATTCTTTTACTTACTCCCTTATTTAATATACTCCCAAACTCTTAATAAGCCTTTATAATTAAGTAGTCTCGTTAGTTTTAATTATTACTAAGCGGCGTTTACTAACTTTTTAATATTATTCGCTATTTATACCTTGTTATAATAAATAGGGATAGGTATAATATCCGTTTTAGGCTCTTCTTTCGGGTTTATATTTACCTTAAGCCCTTTCCTAAGATCGATAACTATATAAAAAAGGGCCTTAAAAAATAGTACGTTTCCTTATTTAAATAGTCCGCCGTTCTTAGCTAGGTAGGGGAACGTAGTATAATATATAAAAAAAAGCTCTTTATACTTCTCTTTAAACGTAGTAACTTAGTTAGCGCTCCCTTTAGATACGTCTCTAACCCTAAAAGTAATAGCGTCTCGTGCGCTTTATTAAAAGCGTTACTAATCGTTATTTTTAAAAGTAATTTATAACTAAAGTCTTGTAGTATTAATAAAGGGGTTATAAAAAAGGTTTTCTTATATAAATTCCTAGAACTAATCGAGCGTCCTCTATTTTATTATACGATTAGACCCGGATTTAATAACTAGCTAGCTATATTTAGTAATATAGTATTAAAGTATAGGGAATATAAAAGAAATAGTATCTCTATCGATCCTCTATTATTACTTTTTTAGCCTATTTTTAAATATTATACTTTTAAGCATAGCTTTATAATAATAGTAGAGGATAAAGTACGAGATAAGTATAAGGATAACCTTAACCTTAGTACTTTTTTTATTCGTAGCTAAGAAATAGAATAAGAGGGAGAATAGGCTTTTTAATAAGTTTTTAACTACGAGATACTTAGTCTTATTAACGCTTATCCTTAGTCCTAGGATATTAAAATTAGACTTTATTATAAGATATAGCTAGAGGTTTTCTTAATTAATAATCCTCTTAGGGATAAAGCCGAAGCTTTATTATTTAATAGTAGCTAAGAGGCCGAGGCCCCTTTTTTTTTTAGCTCTAAGCGTATATAGTAGTAGCCCAGAGATAGGGTCTAAGTTATAGGGATTTATTATAATATAGTAAAAATATAAGTTAATAAGGTTAATAAAGGACTATATAAGCGTTATTAAAGTTACGTAGAGGAGCGACGTAATTAGGGGTATAGTCTTATTATAATAATAAATAGAAACGAGGTTTATTATATAAGTATAAAAGCTAATAGTATAATAAACGAATCGCTAGTATTTAAAAAAAAGAATATAATAAAACGTAGCGTTACTAACCGGCCTAGGCCTCTAAGTAATAAAGGGGCCTTAAGTAATAGAGGGGCTCTAGGCCGCGGGGTTACTAAATAGGGGATTTGGAGGTCTAGTTAAAAACGTAAAATTATTATAAAAGAGCTAAGTCTTATTTTTAATAATAACTAGTCTTATTAGGGAGTTTATATACCGCTACTCTACTCTTTATAAAAAATAGTACTTATTATTAAATTTTACGGACTCTTAAAAAAACCTATAGGACTTAAATAAGAGCTCGTTAAATTACTTCTATAATAAAACGGCCTCTAATAATTTAGAAAGTATTTAAATTATAACGCTATCGGAGTACCCGCTATAAAAAAGGACCTCGCTACTATATAGTTTTTTTCTAGCCGTATTTAATACTTTTTTAATAACGGTATAGTTTTAAAAATAATTAAGCTTATATTTTTAAAGCTCGCTAGCGGGCTTTATAATTAGGTTTATAAAGTCTTAGAGTAGATTAATATTATAATAGTAGTACTAGCCCCCGCGAATTTTATATAACCCTAGCGGGGTTAACTTTATAGGTAGAAAAATAGACCTAAGGGCTTTATCTACTTAGTTATAAAAAAACTTAAGGGTATTAACTTAATAATACTTTTAAATAAAGAGGATAGTAGCTTACTTATATATACTAAGCGACTACTTAATAGCAATATTAAGGAACTATAGTTATTTAGTATTATAAATAACGAACGGTTTAATAACTTAGTATTATTTTATTTAGAAGTTTATAATATAATATTCTAAATTATATACGCTACCGTACTAGACTTTAGTATTTTTAGTATTAAATAAGAAAAAGAAGTCTTTAAGTATAGGTATTAAAACCGTATTAGCCTCGGGATTATTGCCGTTGGGGTTAGGTATTAAATTAGCTAGAGTAGACTAGAGGCTTATACTTAGTTAGGGAAAGAGGGAGGATAAGAGAGGGAAATTATAAAGAGGGAGACCGCTACGTATTAATATATTTTAAGAAAAGCTAGCCTTATTATAGATATTTTAATAAAATAGTGTAATATAGCTTATTATCGATTTAGGGAATATTACCGTTATACTCGGTATTATAATCTCGTTATAGAATATACGATATTTATTTTTTATAAGTTACGTTATGCTATTTTAGTTATTAGGTCGTAACCTCGTATAGTAATAGATATTAGAAAAAAAGATATATATTATTTATCTTTAGATAGACCTAAAGTAAGTATGCGGGATTTAGTAAAGCTATACGTTCTTAAGCTTATTTATAGTCGGGTTATTAACGGGATATATAATATATACGCTTTTATAGAGCTTCTTTATGGGCTAATAAATTAGTATATACTTAATAAAATCTTTAAATACTTAGATATCTTAGATAATATTTAAGAAGCTATTAACGTCGAACTTAGTACGATAGATCTAGGTATCGGCGTTATAGTTAACGTTTAGAAATACGTTAAGTTCTAAAAATAAGCTTTCGTAAAGTATTTTATAGGTAATAGCTTCGAGTATATTTTTATTAAAGAGTATATTCTAGCTAAGGAATTATTATTAAAAATAAAATAGCGGTTCTTAGCGATCTAGTCCAATACCCTTAACTTCTTTTTTTTAAGAAGCGTTTTTTATTATATACTTCGTAAGTTCTATAAGGCTATAAGGGCCGGTATTACTTAGGATATCTAGGGACGACGTTTAGTAACGAGGTCGTAGCCTATTTTATAATATATAATAAGTATAATATAAAACGAGGCTAAGATAGGTAATAATAACGATCTTTTAAATAAGTTTAGATTACGGAATAAAGCTCTTATTTTTTACTTAGCTAATAATTAGATCCTTATTAATATAGCTAAGTAGGTTTTATAAATTAGGGGTATAAATAGTTAATAATATAATAATAGAAAGTACGTTATTATTATTAATATTATTATTTACGATCTTTAGTTATATAAGACGCGTTAAGGAGACCGGTTCCTAGTCCTAGGGGTCGACCTCCTTTTTATAAAGGTCCTAGGGGTCGACTTTTTTATAAAAGCTTTTATAAGAGTTATTATTACGGGTCTCATTATTATTAAAAATAGAGTTAGCGTTTTAAAAGTCGTAAAGGGATATAAAAATAACGTTAGCTATAATAAAGCCCGGGGTAAGGCTTTTTTATAAAATAGTAACCCGGCTTTAAGCTAGGCCCTAGCTTATATCGTTTACGGGGCTAAATATAATAAGAGTACGTTATATATACGGCCTAACTAAGAGGGAGGCTAAGTAATCTTAATAACGGGATTAAAATAATTATTAACTAGGGATTAATAAAAACGTAGGGAATAAAGGACTACTTATAGCCCAGATTTACTTATTTTAATTAAAATATTATTGGGCTTTTATAACTCTCCGATTCTTTATAATATAGTCTCTTTTCTTTTTAAATATCTTTAATAAGGCCTATAATAAATAGATAGAATTATTAAGTTATAGTATACTAGCGTACCTACCTCCTTTATAATCTCGTTCTAAGCCCTAAAGCTAACCCTAAGACTTAGAATAGATAATCTAACCTCTATAAGTAGCTAAGATTATATAGGTATAGGTTATTACTTCTAAGCTAGTTAACGGCTACTTTATTAAATACCTTAGCTACTAATAACGACGTATTACTTCGCTTATTAAAACTAGCTATATAAAGAATTAATATACTATTATTTAGAATATAAGGGCTATCCTTAGTATATCTTAACTATTCTAAGCTAGATACTTTCTACCTATACCTAATTATAAACCCGTATCCCTAAATATCTAAGCTAAGTACGTATATATATTTAAAATTACCTAGGACCCCCTTATAAGCTTGTATTATTTTATTATTATTAAGAAAAGTAAGTATAGGGAAAGTGTACTTAAGTAAGGGAGAGGTACCCGTTTAAAATTTATAAAAACGAATATTATTATAATTAGATCTTTATAAATCTTAAATAGGCTATATAGTAGTTTTTATTTTAAAATAATATAAAAAGTAAGCGTAATAATACTTTTATAAGGGTTAGTATTGCGGTAATATCGAGATTAATAAGGAATATAAGTAATAAAATAGAAATATTATAAATAAGTTAATAGTAAATAAGGAGTTTAGTACTCCCCCTCCCCTCTTTTACCCTCTCCTTTACTCTCTCTTTTCTTACCTTTTTACTTACGTTTTTATATACTCTTAACTTTATAATAAGGCTTTTAAAACGAAAAACAGTACATTTTAATAAAATTATTTTTAGGAAATTACTAAATAACTCTATAGAATAGAAATATTTAATACTATAAAATAATAAAGACTTAAGCATAGTATTATTTAGCTTACTAATACGTTTATTATTAAAGTCGATATTTCTAAGATTATTATAAAATAATAACTAGTTCTAAAAACTAATCTCTAAGTTTAGAGAGGATCTAGACCGATATAATAAGACGAATAAGTACGTAGTTTATATTACGAAACTAATAATAGTTTTAGATAATTTAGGCTATAATTAGGGCGTCGTCCGTAAGTATTTCTAATTTTTAATATAAGAGCGAGCCTAATACTTAAAAATAAAAGACTAAGTTAAAAAAATAATCGAACGGTATAAAAAGAAAACCTCGAAAGCGTAGCTAAATAATAGCCCTAATAATAATAAAAGTATAAAACCTCCCGAACCCGTAATTACTATAAAATAAAAAAAAGAAAATATATTTATTAGTAAAGTAACTGAGAGTACTAAGATTATAGAGGAGGTATAAGAACTATTTATAACTATTTTATAGAAAAGGAAGAGACGAGATATTTATAAATAGGTAGCTATATTACTTAAAATGCCTAATATAGCTAGGACGATTATACGAGTACTTAAGACGTTTAAAGTATTAAAAAAAAAGATCGAAAAAAAAGATATATTAAAAAGAACGTTAGAGTCCTAAATAGCGTTCTAAGATATAAAGAGGGAGCTAGGGGAGGGGAACCTCAAACTATAAAAAGATAATTATTATTATATTAGCGAACTTTTCTTTTACTAAATATTTAGAAAAACCTCTAAAAATCGTTTATATTACTTATTAGCTAAGTACGAAGTAGTCTCCTCTTTAATAAGTAATAGAGTCCTAAAGGTTAAAGGACTTATAAAAATACTTATTAAATTAGAGTACCTAAAATTAACTTCTTTAGTTAAGTAGTAAGAAAGTATTATAAATATATTTACTAGGGTACAAATAGCTTCTATATAGATCCGGATATATATATAATAATATAAGCTTTAGAAGTTATAAGTCGACTTAAATAATTTTTATTTATAAGGCGGGCCCGAGGTATTATAGTTATAAAGCTTTTTATAAAAAAATAGTTTTATAACTAGCTAGGGAAAGGGTATTAATAACTACTTAGCGAGTTATTTTATAAAAGAGCTAGGCTTAGAAAAGGAGCGAGGATTTTCGGATACGATTTATTAGTTTATTATACTAGGGATTTTAATTAATATACTAGGATTAAGCGTTTTAATATTTTTATTAAAAAATATTAACTCGTAATATAAGTAACTAAAGGCTAAAAAAGAACGGGGAGGTCTCGGTTTACTAAAAAAGAAGAAAATAAAGTTAGTTTATAGTTTATTAGTAAAGAGGGTACCGTTTATATAAAACCTATATAATATAGTAAAAACGAGTATAGTAAATAGGATTTTAATAAAAAAGAATTCTAAAATAACGAAGGCTCTATAATAAATTTAAAAAGGAAAGTCGAAATAAAAAGTAATAGATTTACTATTACTTTTATTTATTAAGGGGATTAGAGTAAGAAATATAATTAAAGTTAACTAGGTTATAGATTCTAAACTTCTTTTACTTACTAATAATAAATAAAAAGTTAGCTTAGCTAGTTAACTAGGTTATAAATTCTAAAATTCTTTTACTCGCTAATAGTAAATAAAAAGCTAGCTTAGCTAGTTAAACGAGGTATTTAATACCTAAATTCTTTTACTCGCCAATACTAAATAAAAAGTTAGCTCGGCTAGTTAAACGAGGCATTTAATACTTAATTTCTTTCACTCGCTAATAGTAAGTAAAAAGTTAGCTCGGCTAGTTAAACAAGGTATTTAATACTTAATTTCTTTCACTTACCAATAGTAAATAAAAAATTAGCTCAGCTAGTTAAACAAGGCATTTAATACTTAATTTCTTTTACTCGCTAATAGTAAATAAAAAGTTAGCTCGGCTAGTTAAACAAGGCATTTAATACCTAAATTCTTTTACTTACTAATGCTAAATAAAAGGTTAGCTCGGCTAGTTAAACAAAGCATTTAATACTTAATTTCTTTTACTCGCCAATAGCAAGTAAAAAGTTAGCTCGGCTAGTTAAACGAGGCATTTAATACTTAATTTCTTTTACTCACTAATAGTAAGTAAAAGGTTAGCTCAGCTAGTTAAACGAGGTATTTAATACCTAAATTCTTTCACTCGCTAATACCAAATAAAAAGTTAGCCCGGGCATTTAAGGTTTATAAAACTTAAATATTTCTTTATCTCGCTAATAGCGTATAAAAAGTCAGTAGAGGTAGTAGGTAGTTAGGGTTTATAAATCCCAAATTATTCTTTAACTCGTTAATAGTAAGTAAAAAGTTAGCTTAAGTAGTTAATATAGGTATTTAGGATTAAAATCTTTTCACTTACCATTAGTAAGTAAAAAGCTGGCTAAGGCAGTGGGCATTTGAGATTTATAAATTTCAAATTTTCTTTTTAAGCCTAACCCTTTAGCACTTAATTAATAGCCTTTATAAGCGTATATAATACCGTTATTATCTTTTTAATACCGCACTCGTTAATAAAAATAGCGCTACGGATCGAATATTTAAGTTATTTTAAGAGCTAGTTAATATTTATTAATAGTTAGTTATGGGTTTAATAATAGTAAGTTAAGAGCTAAGAGAGGGCCTATTTAAGATTTATAAAAGTATATTAAATATATAAATTTTAAATAGGGATTAGATATATTAACTTATTTCTAATTTAGTACGGTTTAAGGACGAAGTTTAGTAGGTTTTTATTAATCGGGTACTTATCCTAAGTAGTACCCTCGGGGGCGATTTAGAAGCTAGTTATAATACTAACTAAGTTTTTTAGTTTTAGAATATTACTACTTATTAGCTAGCGAGATTTTTATAAACGGGCTATATTCTCGTTTTTTTTTAATATACTAGCATTATATATATCGGAGGCTTTTTTATATAACTCGTTTTAGTCCTTTACTAACTAGTACTTAATAGCTTTTTTATTTTTACTCGTAAAGATAGTTAGTAGCTAAGTATTACTACTTTTTATTATAAAAAGATTATTACTAATTTACTCGTATTTTTATATATTAATAAAGGTATTAGTAGCGTTAATAAGGTAGTCGATCTAGGCTTTACTAAGCTTAATTACGGCCGGCTTAGTACTAGCTTTTTTAATAATATATTTAATTTTTTAATTAGGTTAGAAGAGGCTAAAGATTTTATATTATTAATCTATAGTAATTATTTATTTTAAAGTGTTTTTTTAGTACTTTTTTAAGTTAGAGGAGTAGGTTACTTTATATTATTTTAGTTATTTTTATATCCCTATTTACTTAAGGTTCTTTTTGAAATAGTAATACTTATCGTTCTTAGTTTTTAACTCGGAGCTATTATTAATATCGTTTTTAGTAGTTATTAGTACCCGCTCTATTTTAATAGAGGTTTTAGAGGTAATTTATACGCTAGTTAACTCCTAGTTATTTCTCTTTACGGCTTTTTTTATATTATAAAACCCGGCTTATATTACTATTACGGTCTAGGTAGCCTTATAAGTTTAAGTAATAGGATTAGTATTATAGTACTAATATAAAAAGAGTATAAATATAAAGTACGTACGTATTTAGTCCTTATAAAAATAGCCCTAAATAAAGTATTTAGGGTTTTTTAGTAAGCGTTTTATTTTTATATTTTTTTTTTATTTTTTAAATATATTAGGGAAGTAGATTAAAAGAGCTTATATATATATAATAACGCTAGCTTTTTAAACTACTTTATTATATATTACGTTCTTATACTCGTTTATAAAGAGGATATTAAACTCCGGGTTCTTAATAACGAAGAAAAAAGGGTACTTTTTTTTATATTAAGTTTTAAATTTAAAACGGGGGTAGTATATTAGTTTATAAACGTAGTTTAGGATTCGGTTTTTATTAAAAATTATAAGAGTAAGCTTTTTTATTTTTTTACTATTCTTATTAAGCTATACTAGCTCGTTTATATTAACCTAGGCTAAGTAAGTTTTAAAATAAAGTTTTAAAAAGTATTAAAAGACTTAGGTAACTTTATTATATTAGTACTTAGTAATAAAGAAGTAGGGGCGCTATTTAAAATTAATAAAACCCTAGCTTAGAGTTTTATAAATCTTAAATAGCGTTATTACAATAAAGTAAATTTATTATAAAAGTTAAAGAATTCGTTTAGTTTATATATTTACGTTAATTTAAAATAAGGTAATATAAAATAGCCCCTAGAAAAGTTATAGCTATTTATTATAAATAAAGCTTATATTTTAATAAGACCCGCTTTATATAGTCGTTTATTAACGTCCCTCTTAGTATTATAAAACTTAGTTATTAAACTAGGGTGCGTTTTTTTTAACGTATTTAAAAAAAAGTAAGTTCGGAACTTAAATTTATTTTACGTAACGAAGTCCTTATAATAAAGTTTTTAAGAAAGAAGGAGTTTAAAAAACTAAGTATCCGTATTTATATTATACTTATTTAGCTCTTTTTTTTTTTATTTAGAGAACTTAGTTTTAATAATAGCGAGTACGAACTTTTAAAGCTTTAATAAATAAAACTAAGTAGGAATACGGCTTATAATAATATCTAAATAGTTCGTATTAATAATATTTACCTTATTAATAGCTTAATTATTATCCTTATTAAGTTCGGGACTTAATTCGCTCTTATTATAAGAATCGCTCTCGTTATTACTAAGTACGTCTTTTTTAATTATAGTTATATTTATACTTAACTAGCTTAAAAACTTAGCGCTCTTTTATAAAGTATTAGCTTTAGCATTATAATTACGCTTTTTATAAGCTATTACTTTATTTATATTTACGTAATTTAGGGTATTTAGTTTTAGAGTACGTAACTAATTAAAAGAGGATTATTAAAAAAAGGATTATTAAAAAGAGGATTATTAAGAAGAGGATTATTAAGAGGAGGATTATTAAGAGGAGGATTATTTACGTAGTTAGTATTTTACGTAATTAGTTATTAATAAAATAAGCTTATAAATAATACTAATTAAGATTAATAAAAGCCTAGCTAAGAAAGCCTAATTAAGATTAATAAAAGCCTAGCTAGGAGAGCTTAATTAAAATTAATAAAAGCCTAGCTAAGAAAGCTTAATTAAGATTAATAAAAGCCTAGTTAAGAAAGCCTAATTAAGATTTATAAAAAGGTAGATTTATAAATATAGGGTTTAGTTTTTATAAAAACTAGGGGGGGAGGATTATTAATATTAGTTTTTATAAAAGCTTATGATCGATTTAGGGGAGATATAAAAAAAATAATTAAAAAAGGAATAGATTAAGGTTATATAAGGGAAATATATTAAGCTAAGTAGCCTATATACTAGCTAAGTAGCTTTTATTAATTTTAAATAGGCCTTAGGGTATAAATACGAATAAGATAACAAACTATAGAGCGCTTATATAAAATAAACTTATAAAATAAGAAGTATATATAGCTTTAAAAAAGTAAGAGAGGGGTAAGGCTAAAGGTCTATTTAAAATATAAGCTTTATATATAAATAAAGTATTTTAAAAAGAGCTAGAGTTAAAAAGATTAATAACTCTTTTAAATTATTTAAATCGAATTATTATATAGCTTAAAAGAATTTTTATTTATTTTTTTATAGAATTAGCTACTTATTACGGACTATAGAAGTCGTAAACTAATTATATTAATTATTATATAAAAGTTAATAATAAATAATACTATAATTAAATAAAATAATATTATAAAGTAGCATACGTTATAAATACGCGTCGTTACGATATTTACTTACTATCTCTATTTATTTAAAGTTATATATCGGAATATTAGACGTCCTAGGTTAATACTAGTTATATAGTAGTCTCAGAATAATTACTATTACTATTAAATTCGCAAGGGGCCCCGTAATTATTAGCTCTTTATTTATTAAAATATTCTATTTCGTAATTACTATTATAAGGACTTAGATTAACTATATAAGTAGATTATTAGCTAGAGCCCGTTATATATATTATTATTAAGTACTATATATTATGCTATAGTTATAGTTTTATTATAATTTAATAAGAAGCCTTTAGCCTAGATATTACGGCTAGCTAGTCGTAGTAAGTATATTAATAAAAGTTAAGGCTATAAATACTAAATAAATAGTATTATAGTCGTAAATAGCTTCCCTAAAGCTATATCTATAAGTCGTAAAGTAAGTAAGGCTTCGGTAATTAATTATAATCTTATTAAAAAAGGTTCTTAGTAAAGATAGCTAAAAGTAATCGTAAGATTTAATACTAAGTTAATTACTAAAGAAACTATAGGAGTCTATCCTTAAGCCTGGCTTAAGTCTATATTATATATAAGTCTCGTTCTTAAATATATCCTTTATAATATCTTTATTTATTATTATTTAATAGTTTACTAAACGGTCGTCCGTTTTATTTATTTACGATCGTCCGTCTTACTTATTTATAGGCGTCCGTTCTTTATTTTATTATATAATCGTAGTTACGTAACTTATCTATAGTTCTTCTGCTCCGAAAGGAGTTACCCTAAACCCGTACCTCTATATATATAGTATAATAGCCGCTACAGGTCCTATGGGGCGAGGCCCTAACCTTATTATGCATATTAGGTCGTAACACTAAAGGCCTATTCGAGATTTATAAATTCTAAGCCCTTGCGCTTTATAAATTTTAAATAGGCCCTTAGGCGCCCTTTATAGGCCGGGTACCGTTTAAGATTTATAAAAGTCTAGATTTTTATACTTTATAAATTTTAAATAGGCCCTCGGGCGCCCTCTATAAGCTAAGTGCCGTTTAAGATTTATAAAAGTCTAGATTTTAATATTTTATAAATTTTAAATAGGCCCTTAGGCGCTATTAAAAAAACTAATACGAGTTTTTTACTAAATCCCTAATTCCCCGTACTTAAAATATCCTCTACTTAACGAAAAGCGAATATTAGAAGTAGCGGGATCTACTTAAAAAGAGTTACGTAAAAAAAATAAAAACCCGCTTTGCTAATAAGAATTTATTATATTTTAGTTATTTAAAAAGGTTAAAACTATTACTTTTTAAAATAAAAATAAGGATAATTTAACTAAGTAACTTAGCGGGCTTAAGACCGCTTTTTAAAATAAGAATAAAAATAATTTAATTAAGTAACTTAGCGGGCTTAAAACCGAGCTCGGTTAGCTCCGTATTTAAAAAATTACTTTTTTTAATAATAAGCTAAATAAAATATACTCTTAATCTAAGTTTTTTAATCTTAAGTTAATTATAAAAATTATTAATTAAGAAAGAAGACTAAGAGAGCTAGCTAGTAAAAAATTCCGCTTTATAATTATAATATTTATAAATAGATTGCTCGTATTTTTACTATTATTAACTCCGAATAATAATATATAAGAGGGATATTTTTATATATTTCTATTTAAATAGGTTAAGCTATTTTATTATACTCTATATACTTATTATTACGCGATCTAATTTATAACGCGTTTTATTTAAAATTCGTAAATCTAGACTTTTACTCTTTATAAATTTTAAATAAGCTATTAATTATTCTCCGTTACCTAATCTTTATATTAGGTTAGCTAAAGATCTATTTAAGATCTATATAAGTTAAGATATATATAAATCTTAAATAGGTTAGAAGTTATACTCTAATAATATTAGGAAATTCGTATTTTTAGTATTAAGTAGCTTTAAAATAAGGTTTGGTATAAGTTAGTTTAAGTAGATATATTTATATTTATTTATTTTAGCGTTTATAAGAATTAGGTTATTAATACCGTATTATTATATTAGGCTCGTAGCGGTTTATTTTTAATTAATATATAGTACTTAAGCTAGTATATAAAATATAGGTCGCGCTATAGTAAGGATATAACGTATTAATACCTATTTTTTATTTACTCTTTTATTTACTTTTTTATTTAATATACTCCTAGACTCTTAATAGGCCCTTATAGTTAAGTAGTCTCGTTAGTTTTAATTATTATTAAGCGGCGTTTACTAGCTTTTTAATATCGTTTACTATTTATACTTCGCTATAATAACTAGGGATAAGTATAATATCCGTTCTAAGCTCTTTTTTTAAGTTTATACTTATTTTAAGCCTTCCCTTAAAATTAATAATTATATAAAGGAGGGCCCTAAAAGACGGCGCGTTTTTTTATTTAAATAGTCCGCTATTCTTAGTTAAGTAGGGGAACGTAGTATAATATATAAAAAAGAGCTCTTTATATTTCTTTTTAAATATAATAACTTAATTAGCGCTCCTTTTAAATACGTCTCTAACTTTAAAAATAATAATATCTTATATACTTTACTAAAAATATTACTAATTATTATTTTTAAAAATAGTCTATAGTTAAAGTCTCGTAATATTAATAGAGGGGTCGTAAGGAAGGTTTTTTTATATAAATTTTTAAAACTAATCGAGCGTTTTTTATTTTATTATATAATTAAACCCGGATTTAATAACTAGTTAGCTATATTTAGTAATATAGTATTAAAGTATAGAGAATATAAAAGAGATAGTATTTTTATTAATTTTTTATTATTATTCTTTTAGCTTATTTTTAAATATTATATTTTTAAGTATAGTTTTATAATAGTAGTAAAGGATAAAGTATAAGATAAGTATAAAAATAATTTTAACCTTAGCGCTTTTTTTATTTATAATTAAGAAATAAAATAAAAAAGAGAATAGGCTCTTTAATAAGTTTTTAATTACAAGATACTTAGTCTTATTAACGCTCGTCCTTAATCTTAGGATATTAAAATCGGATTTTATTATAAAATATAATTAGAGGTTTTCTTAGTTAATAATCTTCTTAAGGATAAAGCTAAAGCTTTATTATTTAATAATAACTAAGAGGCCGAGGCCCCTCTTTTTTTTAGCTCTAAGTATATATAGTAGCGGCCCGGATATAGGGTTTAAGTTATAGGGATTTATTATAATATAATAAAAACGTAAGTTAATAGGGTTAATAAAAAATTATATAAGTATTATTAAAGTTATATAAAAGAGCGATATAGTTAGGGGTACGGTCTTATTATAATAATAAATAGAAACGAGGTTTATTACGTAAATATAAAAACTAATAATATAGTAAACGAATTATTAATACTTAAGAAAGGGAATATAATAAAACGTAGCGTTATTAACCGGCCTAGGCTTTTAAATAGTAAAGGGGCCTTGAGTAATAAAGGGGCCCTAGGCTGCGGGGTTACTAAGTAGGGAATTTAGAAGTTTAGTTAAAAATATAAAATCGTTATAAAAGAGCTAGGTCTTATCCTTAATAATAACTAGTTTTACTAAGGAGTTTATATATTATTATTTTACTTTTTATAAAAAATAGTATTTATTATTAAATTTTACGGACTTTTAAAAGAATTTATAGGACTTAGATAAGAGCTCGTTAAATTACTTTTATAATAAAACGGCTTTTAATAATTTAGAAATTATTTAGATTATAACGCTATTAGAGTACTTATTATAAAAAAGGACCTCGTTATTATATAACTTTTTTTTAACTATATTTAATACTTTTTTAGTAATAGTATAGCTTTAAAAATAATTAAGCTTATATTTTTAGAGCTTATTAGCGGGCTCCGTAATTAGGCTTATAAAGTCTCGGAGTAAATTAATATTATAATAGTAATACTAGCCCCTACGGATCTTATATAACTTTAGTAGGGTTAATTTTATAAATAAAAAGATAGACTTAAGGGCTTTATTTATTTAACTATAAAAAAACCTAAGAATATTAACTTAGTAATACTTTTAAATAAAGAGGATAGTAACTTATTTATATATACTAAATAATTATTTAATAGTAATATTAAAGAACTATAGTTATTTAGTATTATAAATAACGGACGGTTCGATAACTTAGCGTTATTTTACTTAGAAATTTATAATATAATATTTTAAATTACGTACGTTACCGTACTAAACTTTAGTATTTTTAGTATTAAATAAAAAAAAAAAGTTTTTAAGTATAGGCGTTAAAACTATATTAGCCTCGGGATTATTATTATTAGGGTTAGGTATTAAATTAATTAGAGTAGACTAGAGGCTTATACTTAGCTAGAGAAAGAGAGAGGATAAGAGAGAGAAGCTATAAAGAGAGAGACTATTATACGTCGATATATTTTAAAAAAAGCTAGCTTTATTATAGATATTTTAATAAGATAGTACGATATAGCTTATTATTAATTTAGGGAATATTATTATTATACTTAGTATTATAATCTCGTTATAAAATATATAATATTCGTCCTTTATAAACTATATTATACTATTTTAGTTACTAAGTCGTAACCTTATATAGTAATAAATACTAGGGAAGAAAATATATATTATCTATTTTTAAATAAACCTAAAGTAAGTATACGGGATTTAATAAAACTATACGTTCTTAAGCTTATTCGTAATTAGGTTATTAACGGGATACGTAATATATACGCTTTTATAGAGCTTCTTTACGGGCTAGCGGATTAGCGTATACTTAATAAAATTTTTAAATACTTAAATATTTTAAATAATATTTAAGAAGCTATTAATATCGAACTTAGTACGATAGATCTAGGTATTAGTATTATAGTTAATATTTAGAAATACGTTAAGTTCTAAAAATAAGCTTTTATAAAGTATTTTATAAATAATAGTTTTAAGTATGTTTTTATTAAAAAATATATTCTAACTAGGGAATTATTATTAAAAATAAAATAGTAGTTCTTAGTAATCTAGTCCGATACCCTTAACTTTTTTTTTTTAAAAAGCGTTTTTTATTATATATTTTATAAGCTTTATAAAGCTATAAAGGTTAGTATTACTTAGGGTATCCGGGGACGACGTTTAGTAATAAAGTCGTAGCCTATTTTATAGTATATAATAAGCATAATATAAAACAAAGCCGAGGTAGGTAATAATAACGATCTTTTAAATAAGTTTAAATTACGGAATAAGGCTCTTATTTTTTACTTAGTTAGTAATTAAATCTTTATTAATATAACTAAGTAGGTTTTATAAGTTAGGGGTATAAATAGTTAATAATATAATAATAAAGAGTACGTCGTTATTATTAATATTATTATTTACGATTTTTAATTATATAAGACGCGTTAAAAAGACCGGTTCTTAATCCCGGGGGTCGACCTTTTTTTTATAAAGGTTCTAAGGGTCGACTTCTTTATAAAAGCTTTTATAAGAGTTATTATTATAAGTTTTATTATTATTAGGGGTAGAGTTAATATCCTAGAGGTTATAAAAGAATATAAAAATAATATTAATTATAATAGAGCCCGGGATAAGGCTTTTTTATAGGGTAATAGCCCGGCCTTAAGCTAAGCCCTAGTTTATATTATTTACGAAGCTAAATATAATAAGGGTACGTTATATATACGGCTTAATTAAAAAGGAGGCTAGGTAATCTTAATAATAGGATTAAAATAGTTATTAACTAGGGATTAATAAAGACGTAGAGAATAAAAGACTACTTATAGCCTAGATTTACTTATTTTAATTAAAATATTATCGGGCTTTTATAACTCTCCGATTTTTTATAATATAGTCTTTTTTTTTTTTTAAATATTTTTAATAGGGCTTATAATAAATAAATAGAACTATTAAGTTATAATATATTAGCATACCTACCTCTTTTATAATCTCGTTCTAAGCCCTAAAGCTAACCCTAAGACTTAGAATAAATAATTTAGCCTCTATAAGTAACTAGGATTATATAAGTATAAGTTATTACCTCTAAGTTAGTTAACGGCTACTTTATTAAATACTTTAGTTATTAATAACGACGTATTACTTTACTTATTAAAACTAGCTATATAAGGAATTAATATATTATTATTTAGAATATAGGGGCTATTCTTAGTATATTTTAATTATTCTAAGTTAAATCCTTTTTACTTATACCTAATTATAAACCCGTATCCCTAGATATCTAAGCTAAGTATATATATATATCTAAAATTACCTAGGACCCCTTTATAAGCTTATATTATTTTATTATTATTAAAAAAAGTAAGTATAAGGAAAGTATATTTAAGTAAGGGAGAGGTACCCGTTTAAGATTTATAAAAGCGAATATTATTATAATTAGATTTTTATAAATCTTAAATAGGCTATATAGCGGTTTTTATTTTAGAATAATATAAAAAGTAAACGTAATAATATTTTTATAAGGGTTAGTATTATAATAATATCGAGATTAATAAGGAATATAGGTAATAAGATAGAAATATTACGAATAAGTTAATAATAGATAGGGAGTTTAATACTCCCCCTCTTTTTTTTTACCCTCTCCTTTACTCTCTTTTTTCTTACTTTTTTATTTACGTTTTTATATATTCTTAGCTTTATAATAAGGCCTTTAAAACGAAAAATAGTATATTTTAATAAAATTGTTTTTAAGAAACTACTAGATAACTCTATAGAATAGAGATATTTAATATTATAAAATAATAAAAACTTAAGCGTAGTATTATTTAGCCTATTAATACGTTTATTATTAAAGTTAATATTTTTAAAGCTATTATAAAATAGCGACCGGTTTTAGAAACTAATCTCTAAGTTTAGAGAGGATCTAGACCGATATAATAAGACGAATAAGTACGTAGTTTATATTACGAAGCTAGTAGTAGTTTTAAATAATTTAAGCTATAATTAGGGCGTCGTCCGTAAGTATTTCTAACTTTTAATATAAGAGCGAGCCTAATACTTAAAAATAGAAAACTAAATTAAAAAAATAATCGAATAATATAGAAAGAAAACTTTAAAAGCGTAACTAAATAATAGCCTTAATAATAATAAAAATACGAAACCTTCCGAACTCGTAATTATTATAAAATAAAAAAAAGAAATATATTTATTAATAAAGCAACTAAGGGTACCGAGATTATAGAGGAGGTATAAGAACTATTTATAACTATTTTATAAAAAAAGAAGAGATAAAATACTTATAAATAAGTAGCTATATTACTTAAAATACTTAATATAGCTAGGACGATTATACGAGTATTTAGAATATTTAAAATATTAAAAAAAAAGATTAAAAAAAAAGATATATTAAAAAAAATATTAAAGTCCTAAATAGCGTTTTAAGATATAAAGAGGGAGCTAGGGAAGGGGAACTTTAAACTATAAGAGGATAATTATTATTATATTAATAAACTTTTTTTTTATTAGATATTTAAAGAAACTTTTAAAAATCGTTTATATTATTTATTAACTAAGTACGAAGTAGTCTCCTCTTTAATAAGTAACGGAGTTTTAAAAATTAAAGGACTTATAAAAACGCTTATTAAATTAGAATACCCAAAATTAGCTTTTTTAGTTAAGTAATAAGGGAGTATTATAAATATATTTATTAAAATAAGGATAGTTTTTATATAAATCTAGATATATATATAATAATATAAGCTTTAGAAATTATAAGTTAATTTAAAGGATCTTTATTTATAAAGCGGGCCTAAAATATTATAGTTATAAAACTTTTTATAAAAAAATAGTTTTATAATTAGCTAGGGGAAGGGTATTAATAACTACTTAGCAAACTATTTTATAAAAAAGCTAGGCTTAAAAAAGGAGTAAGGATTTTTAAATACGATTTATTAATTTATTACGCTAGGGATTTTAGTTAATATACTAGGATTAGGCGTTTTAATATTTTTATTAAAAAATATTAACTCGTAGTATAAGTAACTAAAAGCTAAGAAAGAACGGGGAGGTTTTAGTTTATTAAAAAAGAAAAAAATAGAGTTAGTTTATAGTTTATTAATAAAGAGGGTACTATTTATATAGGACCTATATAATATAATAAAAACGAGTATAGTAAATAGGATTTTAATAAAAAAGAATTTTAAAATTACGAAGGCTCTATAGTAAATTTAAAAAAGAAAGTTAAAACGAAAAGTAATAAATTTACTATTATTTTTATTTATTAAGGGGATTAGAGTAGGAAATATAATTAAAGTTAACTAGGTTATAGATTTTAAACTTTTTTTACTTATTAATAATAAGTAAAAGGTTAGCTTAGCTAGTTAACTAGGTTATAGATTCTAGAATTTTTTTACTTATTAATAGTAAGTAAAAGGCTAGCTTAGCTAGTTAAACGAGGTATTTAATACCTAAATTCTTTTACTTATTAATAGTAAGTAAAAAGTTAGCTCGGCTAGTTAAACGAGGTATTTAATAACTAAATTCTTATACTCGCTAATAATAAGTAAAAGGTTAGCCCGGGTATTTAGGATTTATAAATCTTAAATATTTCTTTATCTCGCTAATAATATATAAAAGGTTAGTAAAAGTAGTAGGTAGTTAGGGTTTATAAATCTTAAATTATTCTTTAACTTATTAATAGCGAGTAAAAGGTTAGCTTAGGTAGTTAATATAGGTATTTGGGATTAAAATCTTTTTACTTACTATTAATAAGTAAAAAGCTAGCTAAGGTAGTGGGCATTTGAGATTTATAAATTTTAAATTTTTTTTTTAAGCCTAACCCTTTAGTACTTAATTGATACGATAATATTTTAGTTATAGTTAACCGACTTACTAAGTTTACGTACTTTATTCCCTATAAAGAATTAAGTACTATAAAAGACTTAGTATATATATTTACTAAGGTTATACTCTTAAACTACGGGTTACTAAAAAAAATTATTTCTAATAAAAATAAGCTATTTATTTTAAAGTTTTAAAAATCTCTAATTTCGTAACTTAGTATAGATTATAAACTATTAATATTATTTTATTTATAAACCGATAGATAGATAAAAAGGATTAACTAGATCTTTAAAATATACTTTCGTTATTATATAAATTATAACTAGGATAATTAGGTAGCGCTTTTATTAATAGCCTAGTTCGTATATAATAATATAGTTAGTAAAAGTATGAGAAAATCCCCGTTCTACCTTAACTATAGATTCTAATTAATAATATACGGAGAAGTATAATAAGGACTATAAGTTATAAAAGTTATAGTAAACGTAAGTAAATTTAAAGAGATCTATAGATAAGCTTTATTAAATCTCGAGTTCGTATAATAATATATAAAAAAAAATGCGGATAGATTAAGGATTAGAGGACTATCCTTAGAAAAAGGGGATAGCGCCTATCTCTTTTACTATAATATTAAAATAAAATAACTAAGTAATAAATTAAACTATAAAAAACTTAGACCTTTTGAAATTATTAAAAAAGTCTTATTAATTAATTACGAATTAAGATTACTAGATATAATACGATATTACCCCGTATTTTATATCTCGCTACTCGAGCTTATACTAAGAGGTTTATATATAGAAGATTATATTATCGTTAAACTAAACTAATTAGAATATAAAGTTAAACGAATTATCGACTATAGAACTAGAGATAATAAGAAAGAATTCCTTATTAAATAGAAGGACTATAAATATAAAGAAAATATATAGGAACCTATTACGAACCTTTAGAACTCTTAAAAACTCTTTTTAAAATACTAAAATTAAAATTAAAATTAGAACTTTTAGTTATTATAGCGTCTTAGTTAATTACCCCAAAAATATTATTAAATTACGCCTCTTGCGCAGCGGCCGATTTATCCTCGTTAATAATATTAAGAAAATTAGGAATCGCTTTCCCCTTTTTAAATACTATCCTTTTTTTTTTTTAAAAAACGATCTAACTTCGATAAAAACTAATCTATTTTAGCCTATATATAACGCAAAGCTTCTACCCGTTTTTAAAAAAAAAGCTCCTCTACTTCCTCTTTATATTTTAATTTATTAGCTTTAAATAAAAGACGATTTACTATAAGTACGATTAATATAAAAAAATACTAATAAAAAAGAATAACTTATGATTATATATAGTATTAGTAGTCGCGTTATAAGAACGACTACGACGTATATACTTATAATACCTTAATTTACCCTCTAATATTTTATACTTTTACTTTAACGAACGATAAAATAAGTAAGGTATTACGATTTCGAATCCTCGCTCCTTAATTTCGAAAATAAGTTTTAATTAACGATATATTAAAGATCTAATAAATATCTTAGCATTTTTAAAAAAAATACTTAACGAGCCCTAACCTAGGCTATAATAACTTACTTATAGGTTTATAAGGATAAGACCTTTAGAAAAGAGACCTAATATTACGACTTAATATATATAACTAAGACTAGGGCCCGCCCCGTAAGCTTACAGCGGCTATAGTATATTATATATATAAAAATACGGGAATATAGGGTAACTCCTATAGAATAAAAGAACTATAAATAAGTTATATATAAATAAGAAGTAGTAATTACGTAATAAAATAATTACTATAATTACTCTAAGTAAGCGCTTATTAATATTTACTAAGCGATTACCTAACGAATAAGAGTAATTACTAATAAAGGATATATTTATAAGCGGACTTATATATAGTATAGACTTAAGCCGGACTTAAAAATAAACTTCTTATAGCTTCTTTAGCAATTAACTTAGTATTAAATCTTACGATTACTTTTAGCTATCTTTACTAAGAACCCTTTTTAATAAGACTACGATTAATTACTAAAGCTTTATTTACCTTATGACTTATAAATATAGCTTTAAAGAAGCTATTTACGACTATGATACTATTTACTTAATATTCGTAATCTTAACTTTTATTAATATACTTATTATAACTAACTAGCCGTAATATATAGGGCGATTTAGGATTAGTAAGGGAGTAATAAAGTTTATATATAAATACGTTTATTAAGAAAAGGACGTATATAGTTATATTAAAATACGAGTTATTCCTAAGCCGAGTAATTAAAGTTTTATTTACGTAAAGGACTACTCCCCTTATATAAGTCTATATTTAAAAATCGTAATTCTTTTTAAATAAAATCTAAGCCCAAAGCCTAAAAAAAACGCCTAGTAAACGACCCGCTATATCCTTAACTATATCCGGGTATAAAGCTAAAATAAAACTATAACTAACTAAATAGCTTAATATATATTTTAAATAACCCGTAGAGCTTAGAGTAAATAAAAATATTTTTTTAAAATAATTACTAATTTAAAAAAGACCGATAAGAATAAAGTAGTAATTATAATAAAACTCGTCTTACTTTTTTAAAAACCCTACGTATCGTTAATAATATTAAACTTCTAGGATACGTAGTTATATATTAGCTCTTTATTTAACGTTACGGGGTTTAAATACTTTATAATTATTAAGCACCGGTCCTCAGGAGATATAATAGTTACCCTCTTTTACCTCGAGCTTACGTAGCTATTATAATAAAACGTCGAGCTTTAAATAATATAAGGGTAGTTAATAACTATTAAACCCCGTTTTAAACGTATTTATAATTAGTTTATTACTTCTTTAGACTAGTTCCTCTTAAGGACGCAAAAATAAAGCCGTCCGTTATATTCTTAATTTATAATAATTACCGGGCTTTTTAAGTTATTTTTTAGTAATATAGCCTCGTATATACTAGTACGATATTTATACTATTAGTAAACCTTAAGTCTAGGCCCCTATTATCTAACTAAGATTTTCTTAAGTTATTTACGGGGACGTTTATTTAGTATTATAAAAGACTATATATAAAAAAGCTAAATATATAAAAAAGTTAGAATATAATAATAGTAATAAGAATACGGGTATAAACGCTAATAAATAAGAGATATAAACGGGAGATATAGGCCTTTTTATAGAGAGGTTCGGCTAAGTAAAATAATATAATTATAAAATCTATTTAGCATTTAAAAAATTAATATCCTCGCGTCTTAATAACGCCGTTATATTTTTAAAAAAAGAACGAGTTACGCCGTATATTAACGCTTTTATAATAATATATTAATATTATCTTCGTTAAGAAAATAGGACGCGATATATAAGAATAATAACGTTAGGATAAAGTATTAGTATCTATAATACTACTCGGGTAAAAAGAAATATATAAACTATGTAATTATTTATAGAGTACTTATAATAGTTATTTTTTATAAAAGCTAAACTATTATAAGGACTTAGATAAGAATAGACCGTTAATAAGAACGTAATTAATATATTATTAATATAATAACGTAGCTAAAACGTCCTAATTTACTCGTCCCGATTATATAAATCTTATTAATTATTAAACTTAACCGACGCTAAATATTTTATAAAACCCTCGCTAAGATTATAAATCGTATCCCGCCCGTTTTATATAATTAAATAGTACTACTTATTATTAATTCTTTAACGCTCTTACTAAGTATCTAATTTACGTTTAGTATACTTCATAAGCTATTATTAAAGAGGTATAGTAAATAAATAAGTAAGTCAAAAGTAATCTATTTTATAAAAAATATTAAATACGCTAATTAAGAAAAATAGCCCTACTTTTAATATTAAAATAAATAACGACTTTACTATAGTTAATACTAAATAGTTAATAAAGGTTTAAACTAAATAGCTTAAATACGTAATAAGTAGTATTAATATATATAACTTATTAACCGAGTTATATACCCTTAGGATCGTAAATATTATAAATAACTTTAATAATATTATAGCTACTTACTTAGTAGTACGTCTTACTTATAATAAGGTTCGAACTATAATAAATATAATTATTTTTACTTTTATATTTTTAAAATTAATAATAAGAGACCTAAATAATAAGAAAAAGTTATACTTATTCGTATATATATTTACTAACCGTTTATATAACTAAGCCCGGGATTAGTTTACGCTTATAAAATAGAGACTTATAAATACTTTAATCGATTTTATTATAAACTTTAATACTAATTACGATATATATAAAAACTATTATGACTATATTTACGTAACGGTCTTAATAAATTAGGTATTATAAAACCTAAACGAACTCTTATTCTATGTTTCTAATTTATAAAGTTTTATTTAGAATAATAAGTTTATTAAGAACTACTAAAACTAGATTTTATACTATTTATAGAAGAGCGTTATAAATACTAGCTTAAATAGAAAGAACCCTAGATACTTAATATCTTTTAATACTAAGAGATTGTTAAATACTAAAATAATACGGAAATAATACGAAGAAGTACGTTATTATAAAATTATTACTATTATTGAGACGTATACTAAGAGACTTAATAACGTAACTAGACTCCTTTAAAACTTAATTTACCTTTTTATTAGTTAGCTTAAGTAAGAGCGTAATTAATAAATAAATTATAAAAATATAATAGCGAATTCATTTACGTATCTAGAGGTCCTAAATAATATAATAAATAGTTTAGGTAAAATATATTAGCTATTATATAAATACTATTAGGGCTAACTTTTATTATACGAAGATTTTTATAAAGTTTATAAAATCCTTTTTTATTTTAATTATTTATTATAAGGTAATTAAAGTTCTATTATTAAAAAAAAAAGGACTCTTTTATTATAAAATAATATTAAGTAGCTATAGTAGTATAGTAATAATAAAGGGGGTATACTATCTTATCTTTTATTTATAATATAGCGAACGAAGGAATTTATAAGTACTAGATTCTTTTATATACTATATAGCGAATAAAAGAATTTATAAATACTTAATTCTTTTATTTATTATATAGTAAATAAAAGAATTTTAAGATTTTAATTAAGTTAAAATTTTAGTTAATTCTTTTGTTTATAATATAGCGAATAAAAGAATTTATGGGTACTCGATTTTTTTATTTATTATATAGCGAATAAAAGAATTTTAAGATTTTAGTTAAATTAAAATTTTAGTTAATTCTTTTGTTTATGACATAGCAAATAAAAGAATTTTAAAATTTTAGTTAATTTAAGATTTTAGTTAATTTAAGATTTTAGTTAATTTAAAATTTTGGTTAACTTAAGATTTTAGTTAATTTTTTCGTTCATAACATAGCGAATAAAAGAATTTTAGTATTTTAATTAATTTAAGATTTTAATTAATTCTTTCGTATACTATATAGCGAATAAAAGAATTTTAGTATTTTAGTTAATTTTTTTGTATACTATATAGCGAACGAAAGAATTACTAAGATTTTGCCTAATTCTTTTGTATACTATATAGCGAACAAAAGAATTTTAAGATTTTAGTTAATTTAAGATTTTAGTTAATTCTTTCGTTTATTACATAGCAAATAAAAGAATTACTAAGATTTTACCTAATTCTTTCGTACACTATATAGCGAACGAAAAAACTTTAATATTTTAGTTAATTTAAGATTTTAGTTAATTTAAGATTTTAGTTAATTTAAGATTTTGGTTAATTTAAGATTTTAATTAATTCTTTTATATACTATATAGCGAATAAAAAAATTTTAATATTTTAATTAATTCTTTTATATACTACATAGCGAATAAAAAAATTACTAAGATTTTACCTAATTCTTTTATATACTATATAATAAATAAAAGAATTACTAAGATTTTACCTAATTCTTTTATATACTACTTAATAGCCAAAACGTTTTTTAGAATTTACTTACTTAACGAACAAAAGAATATTATAAATTTACTTAAACCCTTTAGTTACTACTTAATAACTAAAAAAACTTCGAGATTTTACCTAACTTTTTCGGTTACTACTTACTAAGTTTAACTTTTTAAAATTTTAACTAATTCTTATAATTAGCATTTAGTAAATAAGATATTTATAAGGTTTTATTTTAAAATATTTAATACTATATTTATAAGTTTATTATTATTATAATTATATTAATTAACTTAATTATATTTTATCTTATTTATATATAATAGCTAAGAAAGGTATTGGGGTTATAAAACTATTTAATTTTATATATATTCTTATTTATATTAAAAAGGGGGGAGTTATTTTAAACGATCTATTTTTTTAAAAAAAATATAATATTATAATTAAAAGGGCTTTTTAATTTAATAAAACGTAGTTATAACTACTTTCCTATAGCCCGACTATATCCTATATAATACCGATAATATAATTACTAAGATCTATACTCGCTAATATTTTTTATTATAACGTATACCTCGCTCTTATTTTTAATTTTTAAAGAATAATAACTACTTTTTATACGTTATAACGCCTATAATAACCTAAATAAAATATACGTCGTAATATTTTAATAAAACACTTTTTATTAATTTTTAAAGTCTTTTTAATAATAAGTACTTTTTATAACTTATATTTTATTTATTTTTTATTTTAAGTTTAATTATTTTTAAATTTAATTAATTAGAATCGCGTTACGTTGTATTAAGTTATTATTTTTATAAGTTAACTTATTTTTATTAGTTACTACGTAATAAATAAAAGAACATAGTAAGTTTATATAATTCTTTTAGTTACTACGCAACGGATAGAAAAATATTATAAGTTTACCATATATTTTTAGTTATTATATAACGGACGAAAGAATTTTAAGATTTTAATTAATTATTTTATTTAATACTTAGTAACTAAAAGGATTACTAAGATTTTAGTTAATTCTTTTATCTAATACTTAGTAACTAAAAGGATTACTAAGATTTTAATTAATTCTTTCGTTTACTATATAGCGTATAAAAGAATTTATAAGTACTCGATTTTTTTATTAATAACCTAGCGAACAAAAGAATTTATAAATACTCGATTCTTTTATTTATAACTTAGTAAACAAAAGAATTTTAAGATTTTAGTTAACTTAAAATTTTAATTAATTCTTTTGTTCGCGACTTAGCGTACAAAAAAATTTATAAATACTCAATTCTTTTATTTACTATATAGCGAACAAAAGATTTTATAAGTACTCGATTCTTTTATTTACGACCTAGCGAATAAAAGAATTTATAAGTACTCGATTATTTCGTTTATAACCTAGCGAATAAAAAGATTTATAAATACTCAATTCTTTTATTCGCGACCTAGCGAATAAAAGAATTTATAAGTACTCAATTCTTTCGTTTACGACCTAGCGAATAAAAGAATTTATAAGTACTTAATTCTTTCGTTCGCAACTTAGTAAACAAAAGAATTTATAAGTACTCAATTCTTTTATTCACAACCTAGCGCATAAAAGAATTTATAAATACTTAATTCTTTTATTTACGACCTAGTAAATAAAAGAATTTTAAGATTTTAATTAACTTAAGATTTTAGTTAATTCTTTTATTCGTAACCTAGCGTATAAAAGAATTTATAAATACTCGATTCTTTCGTTTACGACCTAGCGAATAAAAGAATTTCAAAATTTTAATTAACTTAAGATTTTAGTTAATTCAAAATTTTAGTTAATTCTTTTATTCATAACCTAGTGCACAAAAGAATTTATAAATACTCAATTTTTTTATTTATAACCTAGCGAATAAAAGAATTTATAAGTACTCAATTCTTTCGTTTACTATATAGCGAACGAAAGATTTTATAAATACTCAATTCTTTTATTAGCGACTTAGTAAATAAAAGAATTTATAAGTACTCGATTCTTTCGGTTATTACTTATTAAATAAAAGATCTTTTAGGGATTACTTTTTCAATAAAAGAATTTCTTAAGTTTTATTTAATTTCTTTTAGTAATTACTTAATAGCTTAAAGAATTCCGTAAACTTATTTACTTATTTTTATTTATATTAAATTATTTAAAAAACTTTTTTTATTAATATTAGGCGGCTATAGTAGTAAAGTAATATTAAGTAGCTACGGTAGTAAAGTAATATTAAGTGGCTACGGTAATAAAGTAATATTAAGTAGCTACGGTAATATAGTAATATTAAATAGCTACGGTAATAAAATAATATTAAGTAGCCACGGTAGTTAAGTAATATTATATTTTATAATTAAAAAAAATAATTTATTTATATCTATTAAAAAGTAATAACTAAGTAGTTATAATATAGTAATATTTTTATTAATTTCTCGCTTTTTTAAAATATACCTTTTTTTTAAGTAAAAAGTATGCGAAATTCTTAAAATTTCCTAAACCTAAGCCTATTTAGCCTACTTAATACTTACGGGCTTTAGCGATAGGCTTATTATATTTTTAGCTACGTAATTAAAAACCTTTAGCTATAGCGCTCGACCCCCGCTCGACTTTTTATTATAGCGCCCTATAACTTTTAGTTATATAGCTAATTAAGAACTTTTAGCTATAGTACTTAGTTATATAACCTTTTATTACGGTACTTTATAACCTTTTACTATATAACTAGAGCTTTAGCTATAGGCCTATTATAAACCTTTAGCTACGTAGCTTAGAACTAAAACTTTTAATTACGGCGCTTCTAAGCTCGGGCTATTACTACCCCCGCTCCCGCCCCTAGTTACTTACTAATTAGCTTTAGCTACTCTATAACCTTTAGCCGCGCTGCGTATTAGGCTAAGGCGTATTAGGCTACGGGTTCTCTATAGTTTAATAGGTTTAATTATATTCTAAAATTACTAGAGTTCATCTGTGTTACACTAGTTAGCCGGGGCTTGGACGTGTCCCGAGAGTGCAATACACACCGCCATCCCATTCACCGTAATTAGGATATATACTAGCATTTAATCTTTCAGCCTCCTCAAAGCCTCCTGCAAGGAAGCTCTTTCCGGAGAGCCCTTCGCATATTAAAGCTAATCAAAAAGAATCGATTAGCCAGAGGAGGTTACAGGGAAAGGTAACATACGAATTTCTCATTTTCAAACTTGGGAGGGTGTAGCAGAGTCAACTGTCTCCGCCCAGTGGTAGCTGCCGGAAACCTCTGACCGAGGGTGCTCCGGCTACCACGTGTCGCGCCAAGGGACCACATTCTTGCGTTTAGCATTCAAGCACGAATCTGCTTCTTTTCAGGACGAATGTCACCAAATGTAATGGCACTTCCATAGCGGAGGCCGAGAACCTATGCTTTTAGCCTGCGCCTAATCGACCATGGGGGCAAGCTGAGGGCAGCCTATCGGGATTTTGCTCCGAGACTGATTCCGACTTGCCCAGTAGCCTCTATCTAGACACCTTCTCCTATCGAAACGCCTCTGACCCAATATTCCGGCCTCGCTGAGCGGAATATTGTCCGAATCGTTATCACAGATTGCAAATGAGGGGAGGTACCGAGGGTAATGTCAAGATAACGGAGATATCCTTGAGTCCGCTCGTGTTAGAGGAGTCGCTAGTCAGACGGCTTCAGAGTTTATAAGCCTGAATTAGTTGGCTCTTGAGGAGAGTTCGTGACTTAGATAGCGCTTGATTACACCCGAATGATCCACCAAAACAAACAACCACTCCTGAAACCTCGGCCTCACATTACCATGCCTCCTAAAGTTGTCGTTGGTTGTCCAGCTCGGGTAACCCTCTCGCCCATCATCCTTCGTCTCAAACACCGGGGGCTTTCTGATATTGCAACCAAAGCACAAGATGCGGTTCAACTGGGAGAGACGGCTCTTTCCCGAATCACTACGAAGACCCTCCTACGCTCGCTAGTGTTGACATCGATAATGAGGAGAGCGTGGATCATGCAGCCATCACTGAAGTTTCTCAATCTCGTAACAAAGTCTAAAAGTCCATTACTAGACTTGGACAGGAACCCTCTACTGAACCGGTTGATTAGATGGGCTCTCTACAATCACTTTTGTGCCGGCACCACCCACGCCGAAATTAGTCATTCAATTGCTAAGTTGAAGGCGATGGGCTATCAGGGCGTCATCCTCGGCCATGCGAGAGAATTCACCGTTGATCTAGACTCGGGAGTCACAAAGTCTCAAAACGCCAAATATATTCCTGCTGGGAGCCGAATGGTGGAAGAATGGAAGCAACTCAATCTCGATACTTTGCGGATGCTACAGCCTGGAGACTTTCTGTCCCTCAAGTGAGTTATTCTTGCTACACGTACTTGCTTTGATATCGTCCAGTCATTTGTTCATTGTAGAATTTCGTAGTACTGCGACGACGACGGTGGTGGTCTAATCCTTTCTGTTCGTTAGAATGACCGGTGCCGGCCCAATTGCCATCGACGCTATGCGAGCACGCCAACCAATGCCCGAAGTCGTCTTAAGGTCAATGGAAGATATATGCATCGAAACGAAGCAACGAGGTGCACGACTCTGGGTCGATGCCGAGCAACAAGTCTTCCAAGTCGGCCTCGATGATTGGGTGATTGAACTGATGAGGAAGTTCAACCGTGACGGACAGCCTCTCGTTTACAACACAATCCAGGCATATCTCAAAGGAGCAAGAGATAACGCTTCACGTCACATCACTCTTGCGGCCACTGAGGGCTGGACTGTGGGTGTCAAACTCGTGCGAGGAGCGTACATTGAACATGAGATCCGCTCCCTCATCCATGACACCAAAGAAGAGACAGATCGCTCCTATGACGAGATTGTCGAGACTCTCATCTCACGAACGCCATGGCCGATTCAAAGCTCAGCTAAGTTTGAGTTTCCATCTGCCGCCCTCTTTCTTGCCACACATAATCGAGCCAGTGCCGAAAAGGCCATCAGAATTCACCGGTCGAGAGCCACTAAGGGTCTACCAATGACAAAGTTGGAGTCTGGTCAGATCATGGGCATGGCTGACGAGCTGAGCTGCGCGCTGCTTGAAAATCGGGATCAATACGCTGCTGATGTGACTATGAGCGATGGTGGGGCCCCTGGTATCTTCAAATTCATGGCATGTGGGTCGGTCGGAGAATGTTTGGGATACTTGCATCGTCGTGCAATTGAAAATCGAGGCGCTGTAGAGCGCACTAAGTATATGGTTGATGCTTTGAAGAGGGAGCTCCGCCGCCGTGTTTTGGGATAGGTTTTTTTTTACAGTTCCCATCACAATGAAAAACAGATAATGTCAATGATGTCGCCGTACGAGATCCTTCTGGATTATCACATGGTAACAACTCTTGATTGCGTACATCTCCAGCCCCAGCCTGAGTAATATGAAATGATGGCTTAGGGAATCAAGGCTTTTTTTTCATTTCCTTGGTCATGGGGTCATCTTAGCCACTATCCATTCATCAAATATCATCGTCAAGAGCCTTTGTAATATCTGAATGGTGATCTATATTTGAGCCAACTAATGCTTACCGTCCATTCTTCATACTTTACTGCAAAGCAATGATGTCCATTTCGATAGAAGCACCAGCCGGGAGCTTTGTGGCCTCACATGAGGAGCGGGCAGGACCGTGTGGGAAGTATTCGGCGTACACATCATTTACCGCCTTGTAATCTCTGAAGTCCTTGAAGAAGATCTGGGCGCTCTTCAGTTGTTTGTTAGACGCCGCGGAGATTTTCTAACTTACCATAACCTTTACCACCTTGTCCAGGCCGGAGCCAGCGGCTCCGAGCACGGCGCGGGCATTCCGGCACATTACATGAGCTTTTTCAGTAGCAGTACCCTCGATGAGTTTTCCATTGGGATCCGCAGGAATTTGACCTGAGAGAAACACGAGGCCATTTGCTTTGATTGCCTGATGATATGGACCGATAGCTAACACAAAAGCTGTTGGTGAATTGTGTATCAGGTGGAGACATCTGTGTGTACTCACGGGCGACTGCGTCCGGTGAGAAGACTGTCTCCATTTTACTCCTACACCCAGGATTCTGAGAGAACATGCGGAAACATTTCTTGGAAAGACTTGACCGTTGTTCTCGAACCTTGGGGCCGTTGCTCAGCAAAGCATTACGGCTGGCCAAGATCCCTCCTGCTATGCAAGGAGCCGAGGATCGAATCATCGAAGTATATAACAGAGACATTGCGCGCGTGTAACTTTGTCGTTTGGAATGTGAGCACGATCAAAATTACTGTCTATTGCCATCGAGGCATATTAGTTAAGTACAAGATCATGTTGCTAGTCGGAATCGTATGCCGCACCTCCACTCCGCCTTCGGACCTCGATTCCGATTGGGTCGGAACTCAGCATTGATATTAACACCAACCAGAGATGTTTCCCAGCTAAAAGGCGACTCTCATGCCAGATGCTTCAAGTTTTCAGTATCAAATACCAATTGATTATTATCAGATCATTATCTTGTTAACAACTGTGAAATTGTTGAAATGTCAGCCCTCTCCCTTCAATCGTCTATTCGGTCCGTGCTGGTTCGACGAGCTCGCCCTCTTGGCACATTGGAAAAATATGGCCGGCGCGGAATAGCAACGACCGCTCAAAAGAAAGAGTGGCTTGCTATTCTTCCTGACAATCCCAATGTGTTGGAAATCAGGAAGAAGGTTAAAGGGCACGTGACCATCTCGCATCACTAGCGTCGCGTTCGACTGGGGCTTCATGACGGGGCTGACTTCCTTCGCAGAGACCATTACGAAGACATTAAGCCCATGATCACTTCGGGAACACTACCAGCAGGCGGTAAAAGTTTCACTATTTCTTTTTCATTCTTCGTTGCCGACGTGTTCATGCCTAGGTGCGATCTTCGAAAAACACCCTGTCGAGGGTGAGCCTGCGCTTTTCATAGGAAGCGTCGTTGTCTACGCTGCCGAGAGCCTCGAAGAAGTCTACAAGATCATTAAGAGCGATATATACGCTAAGAGAGGCGTATGGGACCTCGAGAAAATCCAGGTCATTCCGGTGAGTTCAAGCTCATATTCTCCTCATCACCAGAAGTGTAGTGATGTATCGCTGAGCACGTTATGCCCGCAGTATGTTCCGGCTGTGCGCGAGCAAATTAGAAAAGAGAACTGAAGACTTCGCAAAAGTTCTTATCATGAGGTAGACTTATCTGAAATAAAACCTGATCAAGGGTGTGCATTTAGTAATACCAAAAACATCTATCAATTAGGCCACCCGAACACCAAGCAACTGTTTTACTTATACTGTGTTGCCATGAATGATGAGATTGATAGGGAGGGTGGGTAGGCTACCGGAAAATAGATCGTCAATAGGAAGTTCCGAGTCGTTAGTAATCTTAAAGACTATACTATGCAGCCGTCCACATGTTGTCATCCTCCCACATCCAGCCGCCCTCGAGCATTGCGGCATCGATAATATCTGACTCGTGAACATTCAGGTCGTCTATAACAGACATCATTGTCTCCAGATTCGTCGGCGCAGAACCATCATTACCAGGTCGAACTTGCGACCATACCGGGCTGCCGGAGGCCCCCGATGGATCAGCATTAGCGATGGCGTTTCTAACCATACTAGGAGTGTGTCTAGCGTTGCTTTCCGCTTCCTGGCCTTCATCTTGCCGGTGTGCGTCTGCGATATCGCCGCTGCCACGAAGCTTGGTGTGCAGCTCCACAAGCTGTAATAGATCTGACCGGTAAGCCTGTGCAGGCGCCACATGCCGTGACACGTATTCGTCGAGTAGGTGTATGGCCTGAGGCAAGTCCCACAGCAGTTCATTCGCGGGTCGGATGATATCTATCAAGACTAGCGCAAAGGCTGCAGAAAATAGGGCGTCTATGTCGTAGGGTAGGAAGATATCTTGAAGAGTTAGGGATGATGGATTATCCTTTTTGGTGCACGGGGACTTACCGCACATCATCTGCTGTTTCAGCGCAGCCATGATCTTGAGGATTTGGATCGCCGACTCGACACACATTTTCAGCATCGAGTCAAAGATAGACGGAGGTTGCCGGATTCGCCCTTCCAAGGTATCCAGACTCAATAACGGCTTTAAGACGGAATAGAGAACCGGTCGAACGGTCAGAATCACACACTGTACCCCTGATCAGCGTCATGTCTCTCGAATGTTTGGTGCTCTCACGAACTTGATGAAGAAGCAGGTGTAAAGTGGCAGCATCGCGGGTGAGGGGCTGCGACGGCGCGTCTAGGTCCAAGTCCAAGTGTTCTCGTAGGACAACAAGAGTCTCTACCAGACGTTCAAGGATTTCTCTGACTTGTGTCACAAAGGTACGCTGCTTTTGATTGTGTACTCCGTATATGACTACAAGATTACTGTTAGTGGCAGACCCTATTGAGATGCTAGACTACACGTGTACTGAAGACATGCCCACGTACCGTCGAGAATCCTCCCGAGGTGGGATGAGAGAGTGACGTGGATAGCAAAGATGTTCTGGACCTCATCCCCGGCCTTCGTTTTAGGGAAAGGTATGGAGATGTCATCGTCTCGGACTACCATAGTGCTTCCCAGCATGGCAGCGGTTTTTCTGTCTATGCAGTAGACTGTCCACCAGAGCCTCCTTTGGTACTCGACGTTTGGTGGTCTCAATGCTTCGGGCATTGACACATTCATTATCTTGGTTGTCCCAATACGTAAAGCGTTGCCGATCTAACCTTCAAGTTAGCCATAGGTTTCAACCAGAAACTTTTGTTCCAGACATACCGTTACGTAGGCCTCTTGAAGCATGTCTGTTGCGTGCATGAATAGAGCTGTCAGACTGAGAATCTCCATTGATAGGAAAGGGCTCTGGTAGAGTCTGCAAATATCTGACATGGCTTCGATAGCGCTGGCGAAGTACACCATTCCTGCGGGTCCCGACTGCGAATGTTCTCGGCTGAGTATCGACTTACCGAGACCTAGGACTAGAAGCATCTGAATATGCCAGAGGCATGGGTTCGGGACAGTTCCTGTAGCACGTTCCGAGTAGAACATTCTCAGCTTCTCCAGAAACGCTTCGGCGTCGAACAAAGAGTATAGTGACCCAAAGGTTAGAACAATAGTGTTGGTCAAGTATTCTGCATAAGAGAGTTGGGGTAATGGGACTTTTGTGAGGTCTAGTGCAAGAGGTGGGAGAGGAGAACTGTAGGATACATCTTCGCGCTCTATAGATACACTACCCGGATCTGCGATAGGAGTCGAAGACTGAAGAAGGTTTCGAACATTGCGGCTGAAGCTGAGTGTCGAGCTGTGGCCGAGATAGGCTTTGAACCGTTACTTTAGATGCATTCATAAGAGAAATAAAGTGTGGGCCTACCTGCATGGCCGTAACGGCGGATTTTGATCTGTGGCTCAGAGGTCACTAAAGTATTGGCGAACTCTCTCGTGGCTGCTGGCTACGCTGAATCAATATAAGCGACAATGGTTGATCCCGAGTTACATACTGAGCCCGGAGGCTCTGCTTCCGGCAGCCTCATAGGTGATTCTTCTCTGGCTTGCTCCTCGTTGCCCAGAGGAGACCCATCGGCAGGCCTGTCTTGCGCTGCTCGGAGCTGTGACTCAAGCGACTTGATCCGATTCTGTAATTGAGTGATATGACTGCATTGAAATGAGCAATTGTGGAACATCTTGAGAATCCGGGAAATAACTGACTCAACTGGAACAGCCACTCTTCTTTCCTTCTCTTCGTAAACACACTTTTCTTTACGACTGGAACACCGTTCACATGGATCTCGCCCAGAGCACCGAAGCTTTCGATTCCTGCAGCTCATACATCTGTTAATCAGGGTCAGCCGAGGCTCTTCTCGTGGCGATTGGCCATCTAATTGGTCGTCGCGTTGGTCTTGGGGCGCTATGCCTTACGCATTCAGTATCTTTTTGCGATTGCGGATTATTGACTGAGATGATTGCATGTTTAGTCCCTTACTCGTTGCTCGATCGATCTCGAATGTCCAAGTAGTAGCTGTCTGCGTTATCGGAGGCGTGCATCATAAACGACATTGAAACATTGACGTCGTGCTGCGGGGAAGGCGGGAGGGTTGCTCGGCCCGCGCATGATAAGGAGCTGGTGATGGCTTCGTTATCGTCTGCACAGCCACAGTGTGGCTATTAGATGCACGTGATCGAAAGGGTATTGTACCCAAATCTAGCTGAACAGACGAAAGTAATTGAATGAATTTGTAGTATATTTCCTCAAAGTCGAAGCCTTTCGTTATCTTTTTTGCTTATACCATATGCGTTTGCCGGGTCTTATTGAGTCGGTTAGCCCGCGCCTGCCCCTGGAAAAGGGGTCTTAGCTTGGTTGTGGTCTGTTCGTTTATTAAGCTATTTGCGACATTGGTTCTTTGATGAAGTTGACGTTATAAATAACTTAACAGACATCGATTTACTTTTGATAAAGATGCATAACATTAGAACTGTCAGTGAAGTGAAATAAACTTCACGTATTCTCGCCTCCAACACTACGAAGCCCCTCTCGCTCGGTATAATGGGGCGCTTCGCAAGGATAAAATGGTAAGGATCATTCGATCGAGTCTGTCATGAGCACGGCATCTAGCCCGTGATTGCCTCCGCTAACATATAGAAGTGTAGTAGAGTTTGCTTATACACGGTAAGAGAAGTTAGTGTTGGAAGGGATAAAAATTACCTCGCTGTGAATAAAGTGCGCCATAGGAAATCCGTTAACCGTGATAGTTACCTCTACACCTTGTATTGTAATATGATACTGCGTAGGCTTGTCATAGTAAGCTCAACCGCGGCTTCGGGGATATTGGCCCATCATAAAGGTTCTATAGGCAAAAAGGGCGCTTGTCTGCACGGATACAAGCAGAGGGGAAATGATTTGACAGACTCCATCATTCAAATGAAGCTATTTCGGTCCGTAATATTTGTCGACCTAAATCGGATGCTGATCATCTGGTATGAGCTCGTTTGGACCATCTTGACAGCTTCCCGGCCCAGATTTGTGATTAATCAGGTCGTACTGCAACGCAAAGTTGCGCAGGGGATAAACACCTCAAATTTCAAATTCAGTCTTGTTCAGAGGTCTGGTCAGGTTGAGAGCGCGTGCAATCACGTTCGAGAAGAAGTGCCTCAAACGAGCCAGGCACGAGTACCGGATTCAGCTCAATCTCCGGCTTCATGAGCTAGGAGACGTATATCGCGTTATTTGGAATTCCGCAAAAGTCCCCTGGCATCATGATGCGATTTGTTAAACAGTCATGTTCGTCAGACAGCTCTCGTCGCTCCGGACTCACATACGATCCCGTCCTTTTGGGGCGTAGAATCGTACGTCTTCCGATGAACGCGTAGAAATGCTTTAGGACCGCCACTCGTAGAGCCATGGGTGATCATCAATGTGAAGGTGCCTCTGGAGGAGTTGCTGGTGATTAGGAAAGACTATCTGTGACGTCACCCACGAGAGAGATGCTAAGGCTTTTTTGAGAGCATATGACTGGAGACCTTGAGGTCTGGTGTGTTGCCAAAGAGATTGAAGAGAGGCATGTTGTCACGAGCGAAATGAAAGTTGCGATGGTCAGAGGAGATATTGTAGGTGGCTCCTGTAGCCTGAAGTTGTGTTTGATCTACCTTAGTCACAAGAAACACTCGACGCATGGTTTATTCCAGACCAAGTCAGGCGCTGGCTAAGAGACCAGATGCTTTGAATGGCCGCATTCTGAGCACCACCCACTCTGTAGGTCAAGGTGGACGGGGTTGGTGACAAGGGCGTTCACGCGCCCCTCGGGCACCGATGGCCCCTATCTACGCCACTTTTCCCTGCAACGAAACGGATATCGGCTTCGCTCATTTCGGATGACCATCGCCTATAAGTGCTGGATCAGGTTCCTGTGCATCGCAGGTAGTCGTCCCTCTATCCACAATTGCTACGATAGGGTTTAGTCACTTTAGCGCCTGGCGTGATAGATAAGAATGAGGCGGCGTTTGCCAAGCTGCAGTAGCGGACTTTCGGGCCCGCGACAACGAGACAAGTAGATTGTCAAGAACCACATTGATAGGGTCGTATCATACGCAGCCACGGATTAAAAGCATTAACTTGGGAGAGCAGTACGCAAGGTTCATAGAATATGTCTCAGCGTATTCTTGGCCTGCAGATGAACAGGGCCACGGATACTTACTGCATTATGATACCTATCTGCATCTTGCTGTATTTGAGATAGGATGTTAATATAAAGATGAAGGAGATGTCTAGTGAAGTCGGTCAATATAAGCTCTCAACTCAGCAACTTATAACATTCCTTCATTTCAATTACGACTGCATCTCATCATGGCATCCGAAAAGAAGTTCCAAATACTTATTATTGGTGGTAGTATCTCCGGCCTTTCTCTAGCTATCATGTTAGAGAAGGTAGGAATCGACTACCTTTTACTTGAAGCCCATCCCACCATAGCGCCTCAACTCGGTGCGAGCATCGGCCTGGAGCCCAATGGCCTCAAGATCCTCGATCAACTGGGATGTTACGATTCCCTGCGTGAGATCGCGGGCGACGTCTATTACAGATGTTCTATCAGATCCTCAGATGGACTCACTCTGTCAGAAACCCAAGGCGCAAGTGCTTCTGAGCGGATCGAAAGCCTGTACATTCCCTTACTCGTCCAATATCTTACCCATCGTTCCATTACTAAACTCGAGCAGGACCGGCTACCCTTCTACTTTCATCGACAGACAGATGCTTCTGCAGGTCTTATACGAACAGATTTGTAAAAAGGAATGTGTTTTGACCGGCAAGCGAGTCTCCGAGGTCCAGATGGATGACTCAGGCGTCACCGTCAAGACATGCGACGGAAGCACCTATTCAGGAGACATTCTCATTGGGGCTGATGGGGTCCGGAGCTTCATCAGACAGGAGATGTGGCGCCTTGCTTCTCAAGAAAAACACAATATGTTCCCTCCTAACGAAGCTCAGAGTAAGCCAAAAGAAGCCTCGCCCATTTAGTAAACTTTTCACCTTCTCACAAACATTAAAGGTCTCAATTCGAACACGAAATGCATTTTTGGAATATCAAAGCATCCCAAAGGTTGGCGCGGGGTGCAGCATGCCGCTTTCAACGATGGGCGATCCTACCTACTAATTCCAGCCCCAAAAGACCGTGTATACTGGTTTTTCATCAAGATGATGGATCGCACCTACTATGGGAACGATATCCCCAGGTTCTCAAAGGAAGATGAGGCGGCGCTCGCATCGCAATACCTGGACGATAGCATCTCGGACACAATCAAGTTTCGAGACGTATATGAAGAACGCCAGATTACTACACTTGTAGCACTAGAAGAGCACGTTTTCTCTCGCTGGAACTACCAGAGAATTCTGTTGATAGGCGATTCTGCCCATAAGGTAACATGTTTGACATTTTGACATTGATAATGGACTTGAGTTGCTGACTGCTTGCACAGCTTCACCCAATTACTGCTCAAGGCGGCAACGGAGCTATCGAGACAGCCGCAACTTTCATCAACACTCTAGTTGCAACTTTGAATTCAACTTCAGGAGCTCTGTCAGCAGAGGAGATTGAGACTATGCTTGCACGAGTTCAGGCCAAACGTCAAAACGTTATCACTGAAGTTATGCGGCAGGGGCGGTTGATGAACAGCCTTTTCTGCCAGCAACTACCTTTCTCCAAATTGATGATTAGAACTATTGTCCCCTGGCAGGGTGATAGTCTTTTCGTCAGAGCCTGGTACAAGAGCTACTTGAAAGGAACTCACATAGAAAGCCTCGAGTTGCCTCGTAGGCTTGTAACCGGTTCATCGTATGGGCTTTTGGTCCCGCAAAGCCTGCTGCATAGCTGGATGATGTGGACGACTGGGGCTGTCTGTTCTGGTCTTGCTGCCTTTATCTTTGTACAGTTCCGCAAGGCGTAAATGCCAGTTGTCGTATACGCGTTACGCAGACTACTTATTTCTAACCCATAGTTTTCATAGCTGCTGCTAGTAACGCCATGTTTCTTCTACTAAATCTATCCTCTCTTTCGCATCTCATGCCGGCACACGCTGATCAAATCGAAGTTGCGCCATCAGTGACGTATATAGCATTTTTAATGAAGAAAGTTGATTATCAGGGCAGCTCTATTCGTTTTCATCTAGTACTAAGGCAAAGGGAATAACGCTCACGGTTCCGTTAACCTAGTAACATTACCACAACGACATATTAACAGATACTAAAGAACAGACAAACTGAGTTTTAGTTACGCCCGTAAAGACTAATACTTCAAATGATTTCGAATTATCTAAGCTATTTCTTTCAAACTACTCTATTCCAATATAACGCTTAGCTACCTAGTAGAGTTTACTAATGAAAAGGATATATTGACGCTATCGAATGGATATTATAGTTTGAAGTTATAGCATTATTTGGTCTAGTAGATCGGATTCATAGAGGCTAAGGTGAACATTCTTAAACTTAGCAACGTAACTCGAAGAAACAATAAGCTGAGAAACATTCCAAATGTTGTTCACGAAGATAAATACTAAAGAGCTATGAATACTTAACACTACGCAGTGTCTAATGTTCATATACTGCCACTATGTTATAGCTGATAGGATACTGGCTTATCTTATATTTACACAATCAAATTAACTGATGCCGGTCATAATAAGCCCCTGGCCGCTTACCGGCCTTACCTTCCACTCTAAAGTATCAACTTCTCCCTTGAACTCGGCGGTCTCTTCAACTAGGTCCCACTCGCCGGTTTCTTCCTTTTTCTTTAAGGAGCGAAAGATAATGGTCTCTCCAGCATCTTCAAAGATGAATTCCCTTCTACACAGCCGCCTCCATTGTTCCGCCAGTGTTCCCTCTCTAGCATTCTCTGCCTCTAGCTCGCGGTTCTTTTTCAGCACGGCCAAAAAAGCCTTGCTGTCCCAGAGCCCTTCTTTCCGCGGGTACATTTCGAGGATGCGCGTCGCGTTATCCCTAACCAAGGGATCACGGCACGTCATAGCGACGACGGTGAGCTGCCAGGCCAGGCCGAACTCCATTGAGAAGACGTGTGCGGGAGTCTTGAAGTCTTTCTGCTGCTCACGAAGCAGGATCTCGATGACGTCGTTAATCTCTCGACAGTACGGTGTCATGGACGCGATGGTAGCTTCGTCGGCGTATTTGGGAAAGAAGCTGTATAGAAACATGACGAGGTAGTGCATACGAAGATGCAAGATCTTGAGATACTCTTTACGTGAGATATTCTTGTCGGACAATGTCTTGTTGTAGAGCGGCTCGAAAGCGTGTCGCCACTGCTGAAGATTTGCGACCGATTTTTCGCAGTACGCTAGCAGTTCAGGCTGGTTTTGCATCATCTCGAGTAGTTGGTCGATGCCGGCTTCATCATTGATCTCCTCAACTTTGAGATCGTCGATGACAGTCAGCAAGAGAGGACCAAGCTTGGCGATTCGTCGCTGGCAGGTTTGCCACCAAAAGTATGCGTCTTCAGCGTTGCTGAACACCTCCGGCATTGCTTTTCTTCCTTCCCCTGGGTCAGTATAGCGTTGTATCTGCATGTTGTACGTCTCAATAGTATGGCCTCTGGCTTTGAGGCCTTTGATGAGTTCGTAGGCCGGTGACCGGCTTGACTTCACATGGCCACTGAGCACGGTGCGACTTTGTACGTCGAGATGGTTATATAGATCCAGAATTTCGGTAATGAGTTGTCTAGGGTCGGGCGCGAGGTTCCAGATGCGATGATCCGAGTCCTCGCTGGTGAGCAACTCCTGCAACAACACGAAGCCAAACTTGACATGCTGAAGAGCCGAGTGTCGGTTCCCCCGCAAGGCCTCAAATGCGACGAAGAGTATGGACAAAAGCACCGCCTCTTGGATGCTGGCAGTCTGGAAGTCGGCCTGCCCTTGTAGACGAAGTGCCTGGCAGTAGTAGACAATGGCATTCTGATAGTGCGGGCTCTGCAGGAGGTTGGCGATGTTACCAAAATTTCTCGCCACGACATAAGGGGAGCCCTGCGAAGACAGTGCCCTGCTGATAGCCCCGATGCTCATAGCCGCTTGTCGCAGAGCTGAGTTTCGGCGGGTGAGCTGAGGCATCGTGGTTGTCCAGAGGTTGGTCCTAGAGAAGTGAGCGCCGCCGAGTGAGACGCGAACTAATTCGTTCCAGTCGTTGAAGTAGACGCTTTGCATATCATCGGCAAAATCGAGGGTGTTCACATTGGGTTCCCGGATGCGCAGGCGGGGACTGGCCCGGCGACATGATGATACGGGGTTCAAGGGTTCCAGGTCCTTCGGAGCCTTCCCTCTCGTCTTCCTCGGCTTGATGGCATAGCCATCACAGACACCACGGGTCTTGAGGCAGTTCATGCAATGAGGCTTGCCCTCGTCACACTTAATGTGCCGTTTTCTAGAGGATTAATCAGTACACAAGACTCGCGGTTGAATTTTGAAGTCTGACTTGACTTACTTGCCTGCATGGAGTAAGCGGTGTCCAGTTACCTATTCAGTTCCCTCATAGCTGGGTGAAGACTCACAGGTGACACAACCTGTCCTCACTTTAGGTGTGCTGGTACGCGTATGGCGAGGACGGTGGGCCATGGAGGATCTGCCATTTTCGCTCTCCAGAGATCCTGCTTGACTGGGAGGAGCCCCCGGCGGCGACAAGGAGTTTGACGCCGACGCCGTATCTGCAAGGAGAGTGGGATCCATTCTCCGATTGTGGTGTGTGATTGTGTGAGGGCAACTCAAATGAGAGACGGAGAGCCAGAGGCTTTCGGCCGTCGGATGGGCTCCGTTCACCGTAGGTTCGGGGCGGGCTCGACCCATGCAGCTGCACGACGCCGATGAGGGGGGACTTGGCAAGGGGTCCGGAAAAGAGCAGTCAGAAGAGTCCCGTTTTGACCGTCCTGCAGCTTTACCAGCTTTCGTCTGTAGTTGGGAAACAGAGCACTGGGGGTCCAGTCGCGATCTACCTGCACTGTGGTAGGCTATCTGTCTCGCTCGATCCTATTATGAACGAGGTGTCGGAGTGTCTTCGAAAGGATAAGGCGTGACGTGACGTCTTCAGTCTACTGAGGCTGGGCTGCAGCAGCGTTTGTCATACAGAATGAACTCGTCAGCCCTTCTTGATCAGAGGTCACACTAAGGCTCATTTGAACAATGATCACGGGGCAGAAAGTTGTTCCCGGATTGTGCGATCAGACTGTCTTGGTGCATATGCTAAGTTGTGCAGAACCACTTTTGTTATGTAAACTGGATAGCTGCAAGACCATTCGCAATGTCCCTAGCCTATTGATCAGCACATCGGTTAGCCCGCAACAATCTTGTCTGCTGCAGGCGTGCTGAGCCACACCTCAACCGGGCTTACGCCAGGTCACCCGTACCTCTATTGCCGTTGTTAAGGTTAGTGTTATCAGTGCGGGCAACCCACGTCTGCAGCCGTCGTAAACCCGCCAGAGATCGGGCGTCTTACCCATTCCTATTCCGCCTGCAGAGGTTGATCAGGATCTTTGCCGAATTTATAAATGTCAGTCTCCCACCGTTAATCGAGCGCGTTATTTCCTCTCCACGACATCTTCATTCTCGCAAGACGAGAATCTCCCCATCTCTATTCAACATTGTCATCCTCTGGCCCTAGGTAACAGGGCCTTTACACTCTGCAACAATGTGCGCCGCATCATCATCAGCCGCCGCGGCCGCGATCCAGCGGGAGACCGTCTGGTTCCAGCCAGCCCAACCTATTGCCGCAATGGGCCCAGGATAACTCAAGTCTTCCTGGCGAGGTCGGTTTGACACATGATCTTCAGCATCAACACCAACAACAGTCACTTCAGTTGTCGGCCGCTGGCCTCCCGGGTACAGACTTTGGGCTTTTTGGCCCAGACTCTGTCCAAATAGATCCTAGCCTTCCGTGCTCTGAACCGCCCCCTTGGGACACTCTGCCATGGACGTCTGCTACCTATGCGACGCCTCCCATCAGTGCCAGTCCCCTCGGCAACCCGATTGATCAGTGTAAGAAGACTAACAATATTCTCCCATCTCTACACCCGATGACTCAACATCCAGTGTACTGACTACATATCTCAGCTTTCCCACTTGCCTTCCTCGATACCTCACCACCCGCCTTTTTCGACACCTTCTCCGACACCTTCCTCCCGGTTCAGCTGGATGCACTCTTTGAGTCCAGCTCTAGTTCCAATTCCAATTCCAACAGCCCGAACCAGCCTCTGCCCCTGGATATGTCAGTGTATACTGCTGCTTCGGGGGCTGAGTTATCTCACCGGTCCTCTCCGAATGACAAAGCTCAGGACCTAGAGGTGGCCACTCCTCATACCGACAAGATCCTGCGCCGTCAGCGAAACACGATTGCTGCTCGCAAGTACAGACAAAAGAAGGTTGATCGCATCGACGAACTGGAATTATTACTGAAGGAGATGACTCGGGAAAGGGACGATTTACGAATCCGCCTCTTCCGTCAAGAGGCTGAGACCGAAGCGCTTAAGAGTGTTATGCGCAAGGATATTGAGCAGTAACGCCTCACCGGGCTTCGCCTCCGTTACTGAGCTCATGGTGGATGAATGGGCGCGCTGGGTAGGTCGGATATTCTCGTGGAATAATCGATAAATGAAACCCTCGATCAGTTATAATGTATTCCATGAAGCTGCTTATAACGTCGCGGCACCTTTGTAATAGCCCTTTGGCACTTATTGAGTTACAAGACAAGATCACAAATTAAGCGCGATCGTAATGATAACAATGCACGCGTGATTCAACATGGCTCATTCTATATCCATGCACTGGTTTGCCAACATCAGCATAGTCACCTTCAGGCTCTTAGTTGTGGTAGAATAGCAGACGATGATTAATATCTTGATTAGTCTGCAACAAGTAAGGGTTCAATCACGAATAGTTCAATACGGCCCTCCGTTGTATATACTCATGTACCGCCACATAGGTAAATGAAACACCTCCTCTCTATGAGTCGCGACGACGAAATATACCAGTCGTCACTAACATAAGTACCAGACAGTGTTGGCGCGCCTGGGAGGGAGGAGGGGGTTTCCAGGGGAGGGGCAGACCTGGGAAGCGCTCACTTTCGGGATCTCCATCAGCGACTCAGGGTAGCGCCAGTCATCCTTTGACGCAAGAATCCCTGCTAGCGCGGATGAATCATCGTGAGCCATGCTTGGCGTCTCATTTGGATCTGACAACTAACTGACTGATTAAGGCTAATCAGTCTAGGATTGTGGCTGGTTACGGGCGGAATGCAGACGGAAACTTTGTCTACCGATTGTCCGTTTTAAGGTCACCAATTGGGAAACGGGACGGCAGAGGACCCCGAGCATTCATGTAATTGCATTTATAGAGTTAAGGGTTTTTCGATGCGGGTTCCACCCCGTTAGTGCTGGTTTAGTCAAAAGGCACAAGCTGCACAATTTGCATAATGTATCCATTTATTCCCGTCGGCAACGAGCTGCTCCGGTGATGTACATCTCCATATTCATGTGCCCTACCTCGGGTCGATTCAACTTGGAACGCATTGGCCGCCATCTGTCCCACCTGTTCTGGGGTTCCAGCTGTTCGTTGTCTTCATCCTGAGTGTCAAACAAAAGTAGAGCTGTTGTTGTGTATCGAAAAAGGGCCTTTACCTCTCAACGTCGCATCGCCCTCCTGCAAACATTGGCTCTTGACTAGTGGTTTGACTCATGTTCATATGTCGGAAAGCATAGCCAGTTTTCGATCGGGCAGGTTCAAAGTTATCTTTACAACAAAGAGTCCCACGCAGTTCTTCAGCTAATTGTAACATCACGATATTGTCATACTGGCAACATCGCTTAATAATCTTGTACGAGGTCAGGCGAGGCCTCGGGACGGGACTTGGGTGCAACCACCTCAGTACACAGCATGATATCCTTGTATTTTCAAATGGGAAAAGAGAAAATACAAGATATTTTTATTAGGATCCTTTCGCTTTTACGAGTACATAATGTGAAAGGGGGTTTATCGTTGAAGAAGCACAAAATCATTAAAGAACTATTCTCCTGCATGCTCTGTCGTGGATACTTCAGCACGCCGGTGTTACCGGTGCCGAAGTAAAGTACGTCTTGTAGTATACGTTGTTGCCAATATGCTTGGCCACACTGGGAGGGGGATTGAGCGGACCGCCCTGCTGGTTGGCATTAGGGAACAAGATGCTAGGGCCGTTTGGAGAGAGAACGCTGGTTGGGCAACCGAGAACGGTGTTGCCGAAGTAGGGGTCAAGCTTGGAAATAGCCCATGTAGTCGCGGCAGCCACCTGCTCCGTAGTCCCGGCGACGAAGAGTGGCACCAGTGAATTGATACCCTGGTAAACATCACACAGCAGAGTTGTGGCATTCAGATTTCCTGTGCCAAGCTGCGCAACAGCCGGAGTAACAGGGTTGCGGAGGTAGATGAGGAGACCCTCCAGCACTGTCTGAACTGCAGTGTACGGCGTTGCACGACGGTACCAGTTGGCGGGCCATGTTTCCGGTACGTACTGGAATTCCCCCGTGGCGGAGTCGTACTTGGCTCCGATAATAGAGGAGATGGACTCATAATTGGCAACACCTCCTAGTCCATAGGTGCCATTGCTGAAGAACTTGGACGCCAGATGTTAGTAGCTACTAGAGAATTAGAGAGAAGGAAGGAACTGACGTTAGGGTAGAAGGCAAAAGCCCCAAGAGAGACGATCAAGGGGAAAGGGAAGTAGTAGAGGTAAGGGTTGTTTTTCTGAGAGAACATGGACAGTTGTTGGTATTGTGTACCCATGTTGGTCAGATCAAACTGCTTCGTTCCGCTCTTCGCTACGATGTCAACGTTCTGCTTGAACAGACGGGATGAAAGGTGGTGAGCATCGCCACATCCGTTGTAGAAATCTTCTCGGTTAGGTGAAATATCGGCCTAAGAGGGAGGTTAGACATATTTCACGAGCCAGAATTCAACTCATAGTCTCACCTCGACTGTTGAGTGCCTGTTCAATCCGCCAACATTCCCTGGGCCAGATCCCAAGTAGAAAGACTCAGTTGCGATATCTCCGTCCGTGAGGACAGCAAAAACACCGAGGATAGTTGACAAATCAGGACCCATGTTGAACCCGCGAGCAGTGGCTTCAATTACTTGGCCCAGGTTGACGTGGCCGTCACGAGGCAGGTAGCCGTGATTCGCAAGCAGATTCAAACCCGGGCAGGGTCCTCTGCTATCATTGGGGCCAGGTGCAATGAAGTCGTAGCCTGGTTCGGGACGCTTGTTTGCAGGGTTTAATGCCCCTTGAGCCACAGCGCCGAGGAGTCCGGTAATGGTGTTGGTGAGTGAGCCGATGATTCCGCCGAGGATCTGTGGCTCGGGGTTGGCTTCAGGTTCTGCGTTGCGCTTGATCAAAATTTCAAGATCTTCCTTTGTTGCCATAGATGGAAATGCGGCTGCTGAGGCGGCCAGCAAGGCTGGCAATGTACATTGATACCTCATTGCAAATAAGCAGCAAGTAAGTATCCGTGTTATGTGAAGTTGTGAAGAAAAATCAGGCCAAAGAAACAGCTAGAGAATCTCTGGATGACGACGAAGGCTTGAGGTGATGAGAAGACGGTGACTTTATAACCAATATATTTGAATGACATAGTCCGTTGGACTACATTTAACAGAGACAAATCTCGGAATGATGACATAGTTCCAAAATAAATGCCCACGACACTTCGTCGACGCACTCTTCCCGGGGAATATTTAGTAGTGGTAGCGACATGGAAACGGCTATGCGGGAAGATTTGATCCCGAGTGTAGCGTATCGGTCCGCGGGAATGGCGTCGTCAACGGCGCTGAAGCGTAACCACTAGACACTATAGTACCTATTGAGCTTGTACTTTCCCCGGATATGTACTCCGCAATAACATGTCTGGGGATCGGGAGGGCACGACAAAAGAACCTGGCCGTGTGCTAAAAACGATTCCAAACTATTACCGACATGCTATTCCTGTCCGCCACGCACGCAGCATCCATGCAGTGGCTGTCCAATATCAGCATTCTCTCAGGTAGTCTTGTCTGAAAAGGGAGTAGTGTTCAGACTATCGCGCGGGACAAAGGACTTCCGTCGGCAACGCTCGTGGTATTGCGCCCTTGTTATGACGTCTAATTTCGCTATGCTATACGTTCAAGTGCCCAATCACCTCTTCGGAGAACTAATAAGCTCGTCCAGGAGCAGCATAGGTGACAACAAACTTGCGGACGCCCAGTTGATTCGCGCTTATTTCCATAGTTTAGTATCAAAAGATCGTCATGGACGAGTCGATGCTAAACCTCGGCACAGTCCGTGGAACGAACATGGCTCAGATCTAGGCATGCAGCTTTGCAGATCCTCTATTAACTCTGTCTTAGCTCAAGTTCTTTCCGTGCCCTCATTGACAAATTCGTCACGTTTGATTGGTGAAATGCGCTTGCCAGCTTTGATCATCGGGAACGATGTTGTTGTTGGAGTAACACCTGGTCATGCTTTTTCCAATAAACTGTCTCATCCCTTTGAACAGTGTCATAGAACCAACCGGGCTAGGGGGGCTCACCGTCCCCTTCGCTCAAACTTCCCTCACCTCCTACGGCCGGTTTTCCCAGTCTGAACTCCCGTACATCTATAATTCCTATTATTGCACCCGGGTGCTACTTCTAAGCCATGACTCTATATTTGAGACCAGACTTGCAGCCTTTTGTCTCTCGTCTTCTTTCGGTTCGGCTGCATTCGTGCTAGACCCTCCATTGGCACAAGTAATGATTGATTGAAAAAGAAATAGAACAGGGAGGAGAAATAAATAAAAGGAAGCTAAGTCGAGGCATCAAGGCGTTTCCCAGACGGGCCGAATCGCAGAGAGTAGCGCTAGTGCACAGGATGGGGACACGAGTGCATCAAGTTACAGGCCTCTCTGGATCGTATTCGGAAGATGCCAAAAGGCTCCATCCGTGTGCCCTGTTCACCTTTCCCTCAGATGTTGCGCAAGCGCACCTGCGGCCCACGCCGTGCTACGACGCACATCAACATGGTCAACCAGAGAAACAAGCTCATATGAAGGCGCCAAGACCCACGCATCCCAGGTATTATTCCTTCTTCTTGTTCTTCCCAGGGAATACCGACAGCTTTTCTCAAACTGGGTGAATGCTGGTAGATCAACTCATCCGACGGCCCGAGCCGCAACTCTCTGAACAGGAATGTGTGATTAGGATAAGATGCTATGGCGATCTGTGCTGAGTGATGCTTCAGCCTGTGATCATTTTGCGTGTCAGATTCTGAGGGCTCTCGCGGAACATGCATATGAGAGTCAAGATACAGTCTCAGAAAAAAAAAAGCAGCCTTTTCTTAAACATGCCGTTGCTTCATAGGAAGGTCGACTAGCATTTTCTGGAGGACCCAGGGGTGTTCATCTCCCTTGCTCCCTGCTCTTCAATCAAGTCGGCTTGTTTACGACATGGGATAATCCAAAATTTTGGAAATTTGTTCGGCCGAATGGATCTCTCATTCTGTATGGTTCCATGTCCGCACGAGCACATGAGCCAGAATGCAATGACACGTATATCTATTAACGCATTAAACCCTGACTTTGTCAATTCTACATGCCACAAACGGAAAGATCTTGGCAGCACGAATGTTGCAGAGTCAATGGCAACATAACTAAGCGTCATCTCACAGATGGTCTGCTTGAAATTGCGCATGTTTTGAGTCACAAAGCTTGTCCTTTTCCTCCCTTCGTGTGTCTACATCCCACATCCTCGACAGCTTTAGGCGTGGTCTGACGCTCCATCTTCTTTGAGGATCTGACATCCACCACGACGTCCACTTCGCTCGTCAGCAGGACGACATCTGAGACTCTTCAATCATCTCAAACTTCCCCGAAGCGTCTGTCCCTCTCACAGTCAGCAACAGCAACGAACCCATTGACGGCCTCGAGGGACATCTTCGTGCAGCAAAACTTTCCCGAACGACCAAGCTTGACAACTTTGCGAGCGTAGTTTACCAAGGATCAGAGTTCATTAGCATCCTGTATCCTCTCCATTTCGCCGGGTACCCTGGCGACCATCCATAGACACCTACGATGAATACGTCCTCCAAATCTTTACGTAGCAAGTATGAATAGGAAGCCTCAGTGCGAAAACGACGTTTATTTCGTCTACATCGTACATTGAGCACCAATAGAGCAGCGCGAGACACCATTGATGAGAACTTCTGTGAAGCCTACGTATGAAAACGGAACAGTTGCTCATCATGGCTAATTGCCAATCAGACATAAATAAGGATACATATGAACAACCCGACGGTTCTCATTCCCCATCTAAAACAACTGTGAAGAGTTTTGGCAAGGTGAACACCACACCAAGCACGCGCACAACGTCCTCACAAATCACCCCTCACGTACCTCATAAACAAAAATTCTACTCTTGCCCTCTTCCGGCGCAAAATACAGCCTCACTCGTCCCCCAACGACAGCAACATCCATCGGGTTCTTCGTCATCAACACGCTCTTCCTCCCCATGCTCGCTTCTATGTGGTCCTCATCCCCCGTCCACGGCATAACCCCTGTTCTTTCCATGAACGGCACCTCCCACAAAGGAACCATCCCTTCCACTTCAACAATCGCCAACCCACCCACCTCCAACCCCGGCGCCAGCATCGCGATGCCGGAACAAAGCATCAGATGCCTCCCGTCGACGATGCCGAGAGATTTACAGTCTTGGTAATCGATCCAGTGTGAAGGATTCACGATTGTTGTCTGAGGTCCGTCGACTTCCCCATTGTAATCCACTTCACCCCGTTTGCCAAGTTGAGCCTGTTTCCCCTTTCCTATCCCACCGCCAGTTTCGCCCTCCCATGTCATCCCGGCCTGGCTGATATCCCATCTCCTCGCAACTCTCCCACCCCACCCCAATGTCGTCAACGTCCCATTGTGGACATCATGCACGATCCCACCCTGGTGATCCGCCACCTGGAAGACCCTCTCCATTTCCACGCTGACCGGATCAACCCTCACCACTGTTGCCGTCGAATTCGGTCGGTACTGCGAGAGCGTAGCCCAAATATGTCGCCCATCAAAATCAATCCCTCCGTTATGATACTACATCCTTCGTTAGCCATCCGTCTGACTTCAAGGGGGCTGCAAAGTGACACAGGCCCCTAAAGAAGAGAGAACTGGGGTGAAAAGAATATCTGAGTCGAGATTTACCTCCAAGTCCCCTTCCTCGGAAACAACCCAGTCCCCAACACGTCTTCCGCGCCCGTCAAACACCACGAAATGCGCAAAGCCCGCCCCGGCACTCCGATCCGTCCCATCAATCCATTTTCCGTCAGGATACTTCTCCGTCGGGACGGTATACTCCCCTGCCGAAACCCAAAACCTTTCCTCATCACCATTCTCCTCATCATCAACGTCTACTGGATCTCGTTCTCTGTCATTCCCCTCCATATCACCACCCGCAAGCCTCACAATTCCCTCCGGCTCCCATAACTCCCCCTCAAGCTCAATAACCTTGACGAGATCCAGTCTCGCACCCTGGCCACCACTCAAACCCGACCGAGACAACCCCGTCAACTGCTTCACAATCTCCGCGCCATCCCGGGCAGCCCCAGGCTCAGGAAGTGGTACGGGCGCTAGCGGGACATTGGGCGTCGGCCTCGTGAGATTCTTCCACTTCATTGTTCCTTCGACGACGCTGTTGCTGGCCAAAAACAACAAGAGGAAAGGGTGCGGCGCCCGGACCCTCATCACGGTTACTCCGTGAACACGGTCTCTGTCCAAGGGCGCGAGGCTCGAGGGAATGCGAAAATTGTACAATCTGCTGCAGGTTTTGGGGAGAATGTAACCACAGAAGGGGCTAGTTGCGTTGAAATGATGCAAATTTGAAAAGGTCAAGTGCTGTGGATGAAGCAACATGAAGCGATCCCTGGCCCAGCCGGAGATGTCGGAAGAAATCATGTCGATCAGGGCCCGCCCCGCACTCCCCGCCTCGGCCCGTGTTGTCCTCGTTTGCCTGTCCCGGACGCATTGGAGGTACACAGGTCGAGAGCCCCAGCACTGCATCGAATGACATGACGCAGATCCCAGTGCCGTATTAGGGTTCTCTTACATTCGATGCAAGTTGCCTGAGCGTCGAAATCCTTGATTTGATGCGCTTGCCAATCGAGAGGGAGCGGGGGGGGGGGGGGCAACCTGAGAACACGAGTCGCGTCATATCACCAGGCACACGAAGCATTTCAACTAATCTATTCTTTCCGATCAATCAAATGCTAAATACAGTGTGAATTAACCCATACGAACAATCACCGACATGGTGTACACGGTATAAAACATCATACCATGATGCCGGCAGCTTTCAAGCCGGGCATGTTTAGGCCCCCAAACTCCAGAGTACTCCGTCATGTACAGTGCTGCGTATCGCTGAGTAGCAGACGCAGGGCTTGACTATCATCCTTCATCCATCCATACATCAAGTCTCGTAACAGTCATCTGGCATCAATGTGTCAGACCGTCTTGCCGCCGCAGTCCGGTATAACGACGCCAGACTTGACCTTGCGGTTGACGTCCATCAGACCCCATTGGTCCTCCCAGTTCTTGTCTTTTTCGTTGTACATTATCTTCCATGGCTCATCAAAGGCCGAGAACCAAAAGTAGTTGGTACCATTAGTCAAAGCGGGACAGACCCACTTGTCCAACAGCTCATTCAGCTCGTCGATACCGGCAACTGAGGCATTGGGGCAGCCCGTAGCAGTGCCATCGCCGCAGCTTGTGCCACCTTTGGTCGGCCAACCAATCTCGGCAATCACGTTCTTCTTCTTGTCCGACTTGAAGAACCCACCGGCTTGATTCTCCCAAAATGCGTAAGTCCACATGGCTGCGTCCTTGGCGTTGGTTCCAGAGAAGAACGGGTGGATGTTGGCCATGATGTAGTCACTCTTTGACGCCAAAGATGCCGTCCAGTCGTCGCCCAGGTCTGAAGTTGCCACAGGCAGGCTAAGTCCCTTGCTGGTCAAGTTGGTTCGTACCTCTTGGAGTAGAGTCCCCAGTTCCGACTCGGTCATTTGCTTCCGGAACAGAATTTCGTTGGCGACGATGAGACCCTCGAAATGCTTGTCTCCGTACTGGTCCAGAATATCCCACATTTGGGAAAGTTGTCTCGCGTTGGTTGTCTTGTTGCCATCCTGCCATACACCCAACCAGATCTTCACTGTGCCCTCCAATTTGAGTTGCTCAATTGAGTGAATAAGCATCTGCGTCTGGTTGCAGTCTGTGCCGTACAAGCGGACAGTGTTGGTCAGTTGACTGAGAACAGCAAGATCACGGGTGATGTTGTTCTGTGAAGGAGGATTGTGATAACAATCGGGGTACTGGGAGTTGAGAGGCGTGTAGTCCATTCCGGGGAACACCTTATGCAGTTCCTTGTTGTTCATAAGCGCTTTGATTTCGGCACTGTCGGCGCTGAGGTCACCGTTGGAGTTCTTGTCGTCGTCTGCTGATTGTCCATTTCCTGAGCTGTTGCCGTCGCGACTGTTTCTAGAAATTAATCCACCTGCAATGCCACCAGCAATGGCACCGGCGATGAGGAGGATCACTCCGAGAATAATGCAACACTTCCACTTTCTGCGTCCCTTGTTTTGCTGCGCCATCCACTCTGATTTCTTCTCTGGTGAGCTGAGGTCAATGGCGCTGCCGTTTTGATACTCGGCCGTTCCCTTGGGGTCGTAGTAGCCGCTGTGATTTCGGTTCGCCATCAATCCTGCTGCGGCACCTCCCGCAGCAGCCGCGCCGGCTGCGCCAGCTGCTTTTGTCTTGCCTGTTCGATCGCTGTTGGAAAGACTAAGCATCGAGTTTCGTCCACTTTTGGGCTTGCCGTAGTCGAGACCATCATCACCATCGTCCGCGATAGAGTTAGGATCCACCACGCCAAGGTGTTGGGGGTGTCGTTGGTAGTAGGGGTTTTCGTTGTAATAGTCGTTGTAGCCGTATGGGCTCGAAGATGGGGATAGCCTGGCCGGAGAAGCGCCAGCTCCGCCGAGAGCCGTCAGGCTGGAGTGGGAGTCTCGGTCCGGAAGACTGCCTTGGTAGCTACCTTGGTAAGGACGCGGGACGGCATTGCTCATCTCGTATACGTCGCCTCCCGGTTGACTGTAAGCTTGAGGTGGTGCACTGGGCTGCTGAGACTGTCCTCGCGGGGTCTGGCCAGCACTTCTCATGGCACCAACCCCGCTCTCCCTGGCGTTACGTTCGGCGACGGTGTAAGCGATACCAGCCATACCTCCTGATGCCGTGTCGCTAAAGTTATCCGCGCCAGGTGTGATATTCGGATTCAGATTGCTCTGCTGTGGAGCCGCATAACGATCGGGGCCCCAGTCGCGGTGCACCGGAACCTGCGGAGAGTTGTCGATGGGGGATACGGCTTGATGAGCTCCGTATGCTGTAGCGGCACCGCCCACGGCACCGACAGCAGCCGGTGGTGGTCCCTGGCGATCGTTCCTCCGCTCAGCTCTCGGGCGGCCAAAGTTCGGGTCATGATTGGGTTCGGAGTACTGGTGATCATGATGGTATTCATGAGGCGCGCCGTGGTGGTACTGATTATCTTGGTAGTACTCTGGGGGATTGGGGGTATGAGACCGATAAGCCTGGTCTAAGGGCTCTCGCTCGGCATCGCGGCCGTCTTCAAAGTCGTATCGTGGCATGTTTCGGGCAGGATGTATATTCTCGAGGTAACGTCTCGCAACCCTCGTGGGTTGAATGGTTGACTGACCAACAGCCAAGAAGTTCTGCTCGATTGTGGTGGATGAGGGAAGCGGAGAAATCGAGGTAGACGGGAGTCGACTTTGGAGGATGGCCGGCTAATGCGTGCGGCGGTTGCAGGAATGCGGGTGCAATTTCAAAATGTCTCGGAACAACAACTGTTTAATTGTGAGTGCGGTTCTCGCTGAAATCGGCATGTGTAAAAGCCCGCCTAATCATTCCAGCGTAGCGACTGCAGCGAGATCGGGAAGAGACCGCATCAAATTGAAGAGGTGCATGGAGAACAGATGATGCAGATGGGAAGCAGGGAAAGAAACACTAACCTCCGTGCACCAGGTCTCCCGGTGACTCGGATTGAGAAGCCGGCAGGCGGACGACGCAAGCTAGTCGCCTCCGCCTAGTAGAAGTAGTGTCGCGGCGAGTTTGGCGATGGTTGAGCGTACCAAAGGAAGTTCGTGGGACAGTCGCAGAGACGTTTGGCGCGTTTATTTGTTCGAACGGGCGAGCAGCGAGAAGCCGGGGAATTACCGGTGCGACAATGTCGAGGCGAGGAATCGCGCGTTTTTGAGATGACTGTCTCGAAACCCTGGGTGGGATTAGGTGTATGGAGATTGCAAACCGTCAAAATGGGCTTCGCTCTGCCAGAAACCGTAAGGGGAAGAAAAAAGGTAGATGTTGAGGTGAATGGGGTGTGAGCGAGAATGGTGAGCAAGCAAGCCCCCGAGAGTGTTAGGCGCGGAAAATCTGGCTGGGCATTTAGGTGTTTCGCCCGCAGCAGCGCCAGGTAAGAAGTTCGTATTTTGGTACACCCGTGCGGCTCCCTTGTCTGGCGTTGCGCTTGCTCGTATTGGCTTGCGACCCGTCTCCAAGTGTTGTCGAGGAGCTCGAGTACTGGTATCTGCCCGCGGGGTGCGCGCGCAGGAAGCGGGAGCCGGAGGAATCGTTGTTTGGAGTGGTTCGCCTTGGAGATGCTGAAGACAAGGCTTGGAAGGATTGTTGTCGGCGTCGGGCATGAGGCATTCGACAGAAAAGAAGGAATGATACGGATACAATAAGGTGGGTAGCACGATGAACGGTGGCTTGGGTGGTCTTGTGTTCGTGGATGTTGGCTTTTCAATCTTGGCCCATGAAGACAATGGACGACCCGACGTCAATCAGTGGAGAGGGACTGTACCGTAGTACCGAAGCTGCAACGACGATATACGTAGGTACCTTGGAAGACTCTATGTATACCGCGGGACTTGCGAAAAGAGGCAAAATGCGCCGCGTGTGAGACAAATTGGGGGGCCTTTAAGTTCTAACAGGATGGGATGGCAGGAACGGGGGCAGGCACAGCTGAAGCAAAGGTACCTACAATGTAAAGCACCCCGTACGGAGTACCTAGGTACCGTAACCTATCGTGAATGCTTCCTTCCTCAGCCATATTCTTCCCTTGTGTGAACAGATCGGGGACAGATTGGCATTTTCACGGGAGGAAGTAACTGCCATAGCCATTTACAGATATCCTTCCTTGGCAAATTGGTTTGGTCGCCGCCTCCTTTCACTGGCACCCGTTCTCCATACCATATATGGCCTCATGAGTCTCGACAACAACGGGAATGGTGCGTCGATAACAACGGCCCAGCCTTGTCCCTCCAAGCTGGAATCTGGGGAGGAGGAACCTAGCTATACCTGCCTCCCCTCCGTGCCCCAGCCCCTGTGCTCACGGGACTCCTCCCTGACCCCATCTGCTTTGCCGAGTGCCGTCATCCAGGACAGGGGGGCGCCTTAGGATGATGGGATCAGACTGAGAGAGTGGAGTGAATGCTGTTGCATTTGCACCTTAAAAACCTAAGCCCAGGCAATACCAGACCCGCCTGGTATCCGGCTAGGTAGTTTTCTCGGAGTGAAAAATAAAAGCAGACTAGGGGAAAGGAGAGGCACATACCACACCACAGTGTCGGGGGGCAAAAGGCCCGCTGCAAAGCTGGGAAAAAGCAAGGCAGCCCGAGCCAAGCAGGTTTATTTTGAGTCCCCGGCCGGGGCAACAAGGGAAAGAGCGGCCCTTTCTGTGCAGCCACTGATCCATGCCTCTCGTTCTCCAGCCGTACGCAGTACTTGTACACAGTAAGCTCATGAGATGCAAACACCACTCTCTGTTTTGGACTTTGCCTTACCTTGGTTGCCTTTCTACCGTACAATACGTAAACCTGGGCCATCATCCATGCCTTTTGCTGAGAACAACTGAGACTGTTGGAGATGGCGGAGGCCAAGGTGCTAAAGAGTACCTAAGTTGGGTGCATAAGGAAGCGGCTGTGCAGAGACTGCAGATGAATGAATCCCCGAAAAGCAGCCGGTGCTTTGCTCAAGGTACCTAGGCGGCACTCGAGTCACCACTGCTAAACGTCCCCCTTACACCAGCTACTCGTCTACCACCCGGACGTCTTCGAAGGGCTTCACTTTTGGGACACGTTTGCGACTGCAATCTAAGTAAGACCAGCGACAAATCGCTGACCGCAAACTGAGTGTGCCCACTCACGAGTCTGAATGAATGTTTCTTTAGTGGGCCGAAGCCCTGGCTGGCTCTTGTCCCTCCGGGCCTATGGACAGACCGTGGTTGGCTGAGCGACCGCTGGCGCCTACCCTGTCTATTTGAGGTGTGGCTGCGCCCCTCTCTACATAGTACGGAGTACCTACTGCAGTATACACAGTAAACCAGCCCACCACTTCTCCTGGAAGCCCGTGACCCTCACTTCCCACTAGCCCCCCCCCCCCCCGCCCTCGCTGATCCATCCATTCGATTGTCGTTCTTGTCGTCCAACCTCTTCGTCTCACTTTGCTTAGTACGAATGCGTGCCCGCCGGTAATCCGTACCTGAGCGACAGCATTCGCGAACAGCGAAAGAACCGACTTCGTCAGCAACACGGGTCCTCACCGACAATGCTCCGACCACCGGGTCGTTGACGGCTGCCGAGTCAACGCTACGACAGAAGTCTGTTTTTCCAACAAAAGTATCGTCCTCAGTCATGCAAAATGCGACGGGGGGCCGGTGATCGTCAGGCCCACATGCAACCAAGTCCATCAAAAGCAAACACACAGAATCAAGCATCATCCACCCACACAACCAACCTCCAGACAATCAGACTGTCGCAAATCGAATCCCATCATTTCCCGCCCGTAAACACTTCACGCAACTCTGCGTGTTGGGTACGCTCGTAGCTTTGTACGGATTGACAGCGGTGATCAGCAAAATCCGAAACTGTCATCCCATCCTTTGGCTATTTTACTTCCTCCCTCCAGTGCCGCAAAAGCTCCCGACCCCTCTCAAAAAAAGAAACCCCAGCAACCTTCCCTACTGAATCAATCTGCCTCTAAAATCAGCAAGGAAGTCCCTTTTGCCATCACTCTTGAAGAGTCCCCGGCTTCTCAGTGCCCCTTCATCTCAATCACCATTGCCGCCTTCCGCCTTCACCGTAGTCGTATTCTATGCTTTGGCTCCCGCGAACCCCCCTACCAAAAACACCAAACCTGAAGCACACTGAAGCAGCACCGGCCCTGCTTCACTCTCCCTACGGAGTACTGCTGCAACGCTAACCCATGTTTTACGCATGACATCACCAAATAGCTTCAAACAGGATGGATTCCCCTTTCAGTCATCGGCGCTCACCTCTGCTCTGGGACAATTGATGCTACGTAATAATTTGAGCTTTTCCACGAGTGTTCACTCACACAGCTGAAAGCGAGAGTAAGAGTGAGGAAAGCCACGCCACACTCTTCTACCTACCATATTGCTGACACTCCACCTGACGCCACATTCTGCCTGCCATCTGCTCTTCCAGCGTCCAGCTTTGCGCTGGCCTGATCAACCCTCGTAAAATACACAGACCACCGTCCTATTCTCCTGAGAGGTTCTGCGAGACTGCAAAACCTCGTATCGGCGAGTCAGGCGACTTGCGAAAAAGGCAGCTCGACCAATATGTAGGTCCATAGCGCCATTAGTCAACTCTCAGTGAAGTGAACCATCATTTCTATCTGTCTCCAACTACCCTCAACTAGTGCCCGGCATCCTTTCTCCCGACGTTTCCCGCCAATGCCCATCATCTCCCACTTTGAAAGGCTCAACCTAGATATTTTGCGAATCACTCCCGCAACCTTATCCCCAAACTCTGGGACTAACGCGTGCAGTATTGCGATACTTGGATCAAAATTGTGTTCTCTCCTAGAGCTTCTGCAGCTTTATTTCATAAATAGGTATTGATCTGCCATATTAGTGCTTCAAGCACCGTCGAATGGGCAGAGCTAATGTAGCCCTTTGCAACACAATCGAAGGGTAGGTCAACGATGATATACGCTCTATGAATCTCTCGTCACGTCATAATCATTATTGAAATGCTGGGGAGTTCGTTTAAATGTTATGTAACCGCCAGACAATCTGATACTTGTACCTCCAAGTTCACAGTACATCAACAAGCCAGACGAAGTATGATTTCTCAGGTTCAAGTAGTGTATTCACACCAACTGAATTGCATCAAGTCAAGTCATTCCAGTGTAACTGAAACAATAATCCCCATTCGGAAGTCATTCATTCACATCATGCTGGTGCTTTTCCAAGCCCGTCTCGTATGACCTGCATCACATGCACCGATGCTAAGTGGAAGGCCTGATTTCGCAGCTGTGGTAGTCTAGAAGAGAGTCTTGACCAGAGCTTTGTGATTTCTTCAAATTACAACCGCTCGTAACGAATCACAGTAGCCCTAAATGGGACGTGGAAGTAAGAGCCCTTTCGACAGCACGTCGAAGACAGGTTTATTTGCTATCAACTTACATCCAAGTGTGGCTATATATGCTTGAGCCAGTCTCAAACACAACTAAGTGGACTTTATGCATGGACTTGAAACATAGACTCTTTTTGAAACTCGAACGAGTACACACAGGTTAAAATCTTTGGCCACGGGTGTCGAAGGCTTGGCTTCGATGTGCCCGGAAACTTCACAGCGATGTACGATCCTTCTTGTTTTCGCCCATCAGGTATAATTATGAGCTTATGTCAGCGCTGTAATGGCAGGCTAAAAAACACCTATATGATCTGATAAACGACAGTAAGCCGTATTTATGTACGCCAGACTTTTGAGTACTATCTGTAGTCGCAGTGCTACCGAGCCGTTACGGGTTCCGAAGTCTAAGGAGCATCCATTTCGGCACATCGTGTATTCGAAAACTTCACCAGCTGTATCTAGTTGAATGACATCTGCAGACCTTTCTTGCCAGATTCCTAGTGAAAGATTCGTTCTATCTGGGCTGAAACTGTCGGTCCAGAAGCAAGAGACCTTGAGGCTTAAAAGCCTTGGGTTAAAGCATCCATGTAGTCTACTGGAATGGCAAACCGATATCGAGAACGCTTCATTCCATCTAGTAATTCTTTTTGAGGAAAGGTGGCGCTTATAACATTTTAGCTACTGGTCAAGTCACTTGCAACGATCACAGTAGTATACAACGTTTACAAGACGAAGTTACACGTATTATATCATTGCTATCGGACGTCACTCAGTGCTTATGAACTTCTATTTTGATGCGATTAGCAGTACTAACAGAGCCTCCAATTCTACCATAGCAACAAAAGCCTCATAACGCTTATCGTCTAAATTAGTTAATGACACATGAAGATAGTTAAGGTACAGAGATAAGACTAGCGTAACCGCCCTCCGCTGCCGTTATATCCCATTTACGCGACGTTGCTATCCTTCTGATTTGTTTTGTTCATGCTTTCATGGGGGAAAGGAGCACCCTTGAAAGTAAGAACAATACCGGGCTAAGAATTAAGTCGTGAAAACGTGGTAAGTTCTGAACTCTTCCGATAGTGATACTTATGAGGGAAGACAGTGCATTTTATGTCATGAAGCAAGGGCGGCGTACATGGGTAATAATACAACTTTATTGTCTTGTTCAGTTCGACGAACGTTTACCCTAGAGCGGAACGCTACGTATCCCTCGAGCATCTCATTTTACGTATATGCATCTTTTGAGTAAAGATAAGGCTTAAGAAGTTTTTGATAATCACGACTATTAGCAATTATCCTTCTTTTATCCATGTAAATACTCTTGATGCAACATCTTGAACTGAATCGTTCTGCCCGATTCTCAGCTACGATGAAGCCATTCACCGAATAGTATGTATCGTCTTCAAACTGGACAGACGTGCTTCTGATAACTGAGATTCAATTTGCCAGCTGATGTCTCATCTTAGTCAATAGCATGAGCACTCTCGGACCAGTGCTCGTGGAGAGCGAGAGGTTGCTAGTGTGGATCGACTCGGTTATCGGCAGGCAGGTGAGACGCAGTTGGGCCCCATCACACGTGTTCCAGATTTCGTTTAAGCCCCTGGCTCAGACTGAAGGCCCCCCCAAAATGGCAAATCTCCCAACCCCAAGAACATGTCACCAGCCCGAAAGCTCGCACTTGCGTGATACCTCAGGCTTTACGTTTACAGGTATGTTACTGTAGAGTTGAAATCACTTGGAATTGACTTTTCCGTCCTAAAATCATATTCTACGGTCGTTCCATGCACAAACCGTCTTGATAGACGTGCAGAAATTGCTTGCAGCCCCAAGCTAGGGCTCGTTTCATGAGAGCCCGTCCTGCGCTTAGCACTTGAGAGACATGAAACACGTCAACGCAACACTCCAGATGTATCAAAGGGTTTGCTTGGCTGAGCACAGATGACAAGAGCAGGGATCATCGCAAGCCCACCCGACCTTCTCTGCAAGGAAACCAGTACTCAGGAGTGCAAAGATTCGTTCGGGGTTTCATCGGCCATCATCCCTTCCATGATGAGATGGCCATCCCTCGCTCGTGAATCGAGCTCTCAAACAGCCATTGTAGCCGAGAAGAATGAGCCGGTATATCCTATATGACGGGAGAGAGAACCCCGTATGCGGATCTTACGGTAGACAAAACCAAGGCGATCCCCAGGTTTGATTATCCTCTCAACAAACCAATGTGCGGTTGCTATTGTTCCCTTGTTCTGCATTTTCTAGCACGTTGACCCTCCCGCTGTTACTCTCTTTTCCAAGATCAAAATGCCCCCCAAAAGCAACCACTACTCAACAGTATCGCACTCGGATACTTACGATGATTCCACTACTGAAGTCGACGAGTCACTCATGGGCGATGAGAAGCAATGGCACTCAATAGACCTGAACGTGAAAGGGAACCAGGGAGGAAGCACTTGGAAAGAGGTCAAAATTCTCCTGCGGAGATATCGCTGGCTTATCGACACGCTTCTCCTCCTCACGAATATTGGTCTCTCGCTAGGACTGTCGTTATTGTTGTACTATCAGTTTGAAGACGCCAAGTTCCCGTCGCGAATGACACAAATTGGCGGCGATTACACAGGCGCTGGCCCGCAATGTAAGTCAGCCCCAGACTAAGCCATGGTATGGTCCGCTAAGCTAACTGTTGTGACCTTCAGTCCCGATCGAGATCAAGAAATTTGATGCCGACCATGCCGTGGTGCCTCCCAACGCAACAGAATTTCTTTCCGAAGCTACGCTGAACCAATGGCGATCGCTTTTGCCTGGTAACGCCACTAGCTGAGACCTCAACTACAAGATTGATAATTCACTAACACCGGTATAGCTGGTGCCGGTTGGAAATCCGAGGATGATGGCCCTTTCTTCACCACTACCATGACCCATCAATTGCATTGCATCGTACGGTTCAACTCTATTGCTTCCTTGGAGATACATTTACTGACTTCTTGTAGTTCATGATGGGACGCATCTACTCTGGAATGGTCACCAACAAGACTGACATGTCTAGAACCGAGGCTGATATCCATTTCTATCACTGCATTGACTATCTGAGACAAGCAACCATGTGCTCAGCGGATCTGGCACTTGAACCACATCTAATTACGGACGCGGATGACAACGGGCCTGGAGATGGTAGTTGGAACGGCATGCATGGTAGGCGACTTCTCCCCCCTCGACAAACTGCAGATAATTCCAAGCAAAGGTGTGTCAATCTCAAAGAGCGAGAACTAACCCGGACGTACTCTCAGTCTGCAAGAATCACGATCAAGTGATCAAATACGTAGATCGTAAGTTCAAACAATAAACAACTCTAAATTGACAACAGTCTAACACCGAGTCACAGGGCAAATCAAGGAAGGAGTTCGTGTGGTTCTGCCGATAGATGACTGAGCACTAGAGATTGGAGTAGTTTTTGAGTGGCAGCGTCTTTATCCCATTGAGAATACAATACAACAGTAATACTCTTCTTCGGACTCTCAACGAATGAATCATACGCAGCACCATGGGTCCACACAGTCAGCCTTTTTGGAAAAGAGATTGTGCAATAGGCGACATCCACCTACGGAATGGATTCCAAGTAACCCAAACTCATGTTGGTTGGCGCCAAGACCTTCGCCGCAAGCCTGTACCCACGTTCTCAATAAAGGATCTCTTCTGCGCAAGACATAATTGGACTACGCCGCACGCAACAGCTGACTTGAGTCTAGTCAGTGCAGCTGCACACATCGGCGCCAGCGGATCGCAAGGAGGACTGACAACCAGATTTGAGATCTGTGATTGGAAGTGTCCTTCAAGGATGCCTGTCAGTTTCCCATAGCCTCGATGCCTGTGGATGGAGCTACTCGCATGCCTGCTTCCGACCTTGCATGCCAGCTGAAGCTTTGGCCGCAGCCTGATTTCCCTGGTATTAAATACCTCTGGATCTGGAAGCCAGGCAGCTGGACAATACAATGAGTTTCTTCTGCATCTGCCCTTTGTCATCCCTCGACCTGCGCTCCATCCATCTCGTCTGATTGAGCAACTGGGTAAGCCAGCGATAATCGGAGGCTTTGAGAGACTCACACTCGTCATGCATCTTCTAGGTCGCGTCTCACTCTGCCTTCTCCTCTCGGCCCACGGAACACACTCCGAAAACCGTTTTCGAAGACCGCCTGGTCCGGGTCCCTCAGGTGACTTCCGAGATAACCCTGTTTACCCGTTGGGAACCCAACTTGATCTACAATGGGAAACGGACTTTACGGCAATCGACTTAATCATCTGGCATGAAGCGACGTATCCGAAGAGTGAAGCAACGTATGCTTCAATTATCTGTAGGTCAATCCATTGCGAGAGATTCTTTGGATGAGAGCTCAGAAATGCAGCAAACACGCGTGCGCTGGGCATGCTCTGGACGGTCAGCTTTAACGGCTTCCCTTCGCACCATGATTCGACTTTGAGCCCGGTGTACTTCATTCAGATGTTCAACCACAGTGCTTCAGTGGGAGACATCACTTGCCACTATTTCAACATTACCAACTCCGTAGCATCCACCTCGGCGACAACATCGACATCCCCTACGTCGACAGCTTCGACTTTGACGGCAGTTGCTACACTGGTTGAAGCATCCCCAACCGCGTCACCTGGCTCTAGTGGAATGAATAACGGCGCATCTACCGGTGTAGTCGCTGGCATTACAGTGGGCGTCGTTTTGGGAACGCTGGCTATCATGGGCCTAGTGGGTTGGGTTATCTGGAGGCACCTGCGGAAGAAGAAACAGGGCCATGAGAGCGGTGATGCCGGGGCAAGCGACGTGGGGAACTTTTCTGCTGTTCAAGAAATCGGGCCCTCTCCTCCTCTTCGTTGGAAGTACGAGCTTCCTATGAATGCTCAGCAACATCGTTATGAAGCTGATGGAACAGAAGTTGTGAGGTATGAGATGGCCAGCGAACTTGGTTCGACTGACAATGAGAACAAAACTTTGAGGGTGAGGGGTGACGCAATGTTGAGAGAGCCGTGAGCAACCTATGTATGGATCGGAGGTAAATAGGGCTTACGTGAAAGCTGTCGAGAGGAAGGCTCAATATCCAAATACCTAGATGAAATACTCCGCCATTATTGAACAGCATGATACTAGCATTCACGGCAGGCTCGGGAATGCCGTCGGTCTGTGGCATCTAGCAAATTGCCCTTCTTGAGGATATTGGAAATCATCATGTAATGCCTTACTTACTTGAAGCATTATATCCAGCTTCGGAAGCCGCCTCTTCATGTTGATATAGCTGGAAACCTCGAGGCTTAGCTTTTCATGTAGAATCCTCAATACTGAATCCGTTGTTTGAGCACAAACTAAAGGGTTGAACAACCACCTCAAACTACTTATGCCATGATTGCTTTCTAATTATCCTGGCCGATAATTTCTGAAACCGGCTCAACTACCTGCTGCTGGATAACCGACATGAACATCACCTCTCGAGATCGGTTCAATGTTAGAATCAAGGTCCTTCTCGCGCACCCACAAGCCCATTTGGAAGAAGACGCTACGGGATTACATCTATAATACTCAAAGTTTCCCACAATTCAAGACTCTTTCCCGGGGTAAATAAATGGTACTGAGGCATGTGAGCATGTCGTTTCTCGAAATGCTACAGTTCACTCATACGATGAACACAGGAGGTCTCAGGTAGACAATGGTGTGAAAAGGAGTGTAGGCTACTGGGCATTGAAGTCCAATTAAAGTCACACCTAGCAGTGAACGTGAGTCCATTATTAATGATGCCGCTAACGTAGCATCCAGGTTAGACAGGTTAGACAATCTACTGTAGCCATGCTTTCACCAAGTTCCTCAGCCCACTCGCCATCCATTCTTCATCAATCTTCGTCATAGCATCAAAGCCATGCTCACCAGGCTGGACCGCTAGATTGAACTCCAACTCAGGGTCAACCTCCCTAACCAACTCTTTCAACGCGACATTTCCTTTCGCCGGCACAACACTATCATCAGCACCCTGCCACACGAATACACCACCGCGCGGGAACCTCTGCCCAGCCCTCAACCTCTCAAACGGAAAAAGCTGCTCCTTCTCGAGCGGGAACATCTTGGGAAAACCGCCGTGTTGAAGATTAGCAAACATGAGGAGGCCCCTCTCGAGATTTCGGTCGTTGGAGATGAGTGCAGGTGCCTCCCCATTACGAATCTTTTCAAAATGGTCGTCAACGATGCTCTGAGGCAGGGCTAGTCCGAATACCGGAGCCGTCGGCTTCTCCATGAAGTGTGCGTCGGCGAGGTCGATGCAAGGATAGGCGGCTGTCACAGCCCGGATTTCCTTGGCATGAGACAAGCCTGTCATGATACTCAAGTAGCCTCCCGCACTGTCACCAGCCGTCAGGATCCGATCCGTGTCAACATCAACGCGGCCTCCAAGCTCTTTCTTGAGAAAAGGGGCTAGCTCCTTATGAACCCAGGCCCAATGATCCTCTATATCTTCGAGGAGGTCTTCGATAGTGGACTCCGGCGCGAGACGATAGTTCGGGCTCACTATTACAGCCGAGTGGCGTGCCGCAAGTTCCATGTGCCAGGGCGCGAAGAATCCGGGATAGAGACTCGCGCCGCCGATAAAACCGCCGCCGTGGTAGCGTAGTATTATGGGGCATGGTGAGGTCACCGGGCTCGAGGCCTCTGTCAGCTTCTTCGGGATGAGGACATCGGTGGTGATGGAGTGGTCTGAAATTGTCTTGTAAATCGTTGTCAGGATGGTGAAGTCTGAGAAACGAGACATGTCGTCTGGATGCGGCAGGAGATCCATTTTGGCTTGTTGGATGCGTATCTGGGCCAAGTAGCTTTATGATAAGCAACGCTAGTTGTCTGAAAAGATGAGAGGACCTAGCGTCATGGAAATGTTCCGTAGTCGCAGGTCTTTCAGAAGAGGATGGTTTCTAACAGTATCTGTTGAGCTCAATATGGGTCTCTCGGTTGCTTTCTGTCCCCGACAGACACGCTGACCCACGGAAACTTATTAAGAAATCTCCACACTAATATACATTCTCAAACATCCCAACCCCGCGAATAGCATTGACTAGTGGTCTTCGGATGTCGAACATGACATTTGGAGCTCCGTGCTTCGGAATCCGGTCTTTTGAGTTTCGGGAACTAGCAGTCGTAGTCTCAACTTGGACCAAGCTGCAGGAGTCTTAATCCGCAAGCCTGAGAGTCCGCGCCAGTGGTAGATTAGACTTGAGGGCTAAAACGTCTGTTGGATCCCACCCTCGGGCCGGCATTTGCGGACGGCATGTGTCCGTATTGAACGAGGGCCTTCAAATTGGGTGGCCAGGGGCGTCAAGTTAAGGCCTCAGATGATCGCATTGATGGCCTATTTGACGTCAGTCTCATGAAGTTTGTCGGATAGAAAGCCAACATTGTTCGCGGCAGACAAGCCCGCGTCAATACGCGGAAGGTTGGCAAATCCATAGCACGTCCAATACCACCAGTGAATTTTTTGAATTACAATCCAAAAGGAACCAAGTAATACACCGAGTTCTCTCTTTTTGTTGGGTCAAGGCCGTTTAGTTTTGCAATCACTGAAATACATAATTCTAAGCCCCCAACGAAAGTAGCCTCCTAGCCACAGAAAGGAGCATCTACAAGACTTACCGATGAATGTTATCCTAGATAATACATTGTTTAGGAGTAATCGATATGAATCTAGAGCAAACGCATAGGAGATGCACCAATATATCACAAAAAGCGTCTATACGGCATCTTGCCATATATACTTACCTACCAAAGAGACAAAAGATAGGTAGCTAAAGTGGGTAGCGTAAGGCTACTCCTCTTAAATACTGACATCATCGATCCTCTTCTATTCAACACCTGAAGGGAGAAAGAAGCTTAAGAGAAAGAGGAAAATTACATGAAAAGTTTTATTCCCTAGCTAAGCTACAACTGCAAACAAGGTCCACATCTTGACAGCAAGTTCTGTTGATAGAGTACGGAAAACACATACTTAAATTTTCGTTGCAAAGGCAGAAGTCCTAAACCCCCAAGAACCATGTCAACAGAAGCGTAGACTAAATAAAAAGACTACCCCAGGAGACAGGGAGGATTACGTTATGCCGAGAGAAGTTAGTACATAATAAGAAGTTGGATAGAACGCTATGAAACAAGGAATAGCTTGAATTTGCTGCGTACTTCACGATTTCGGCAAGTCTAGAGTCTATACTGTTGGGTATCTGGTCGAAGACTATGACTAGCCTTCCTTAGGCTTGCGAGACTTCTACTAGGGACGTTCTTACTAATACTATCGATGATCAATTGTTCCCTTGACTGGGTGTTCCAGACGACTCTTTGAGGGCTGTACATAGTACATCATAGATCTTTCTCAAGCGTAATTCCTAGTTCCACACCCAAGCCTCCTTGGGTGATTTATGTCGCGAGTTGTCTCGAGCAAGTCGTTGTTCGCTGTCCTTTCTGTAACGTTGCCTGCCCAAAGGATCTTGTCGTCTGGCAGGCTGGGTGGAGTGAATGTAAGTGATGCTGGAGCTTACTTCTGGGAACTTTGCAGTTCGCAAAGGACTTTACCCAGGCTCTTCAAGCGACGAAAGCGGACTTCGCTAATCACTGCCGCCGGGGCACCTAATTCTATCATCCTCGTAGCAGGCTTTGCAACGCCGAAAATCTGTGGTTGTGCAATGGGATGAGTGGTGATCTCGCTAATCACGATATCATCAACAGATGTCCCATCTGTTGATCTACTGAGGGGGCAACCAGGCCAGCGTCTGGCTTCCCGAGACAAAGAGCGTTCCTAAAGAGACTCAGCTGAGGGAGACTAGCAATGATAGTAACGGATGGGGACTACGGCAAGGCATACCGCACCGCCGCACCACTAGCCACAGCCTGTGTCATGTCATTGAACCCAAATTGTACATGGTTTATTGTAACATTAGCCGCCATTGGTGGCATTCATCTAGCCTAATTCTCGAAGCCTTGGCCGCTGTAAGCAATCCTTCATTGTTGGTTTGCTCGTGCGTGCTTTTCTACAAAAAAACATATGGCCACCAACTGAACTAGTAGAGCCAGCATCTCAGAGGGCTTTACTCTGTTCTGTGCTGATGAGAGTCTCTGTCAATGAGTCTAGAGGCGGGGATCCCAGCCTCGAGCTTGCTCGTCGCCGTGGCAAAGAAGCGATCCATCAGCTGGTGGGCAATTGCGGGAGTTTCGGTGACAGAGTTGTTGCTCAAATGAGAGACTCCGTCCATGAACGAGCCCGACGAGACTCTGCTGCTTGTTGGAGTGATTGCGTCACTTCCTTCGCTGCGAGATACTGTGCTGGAAGACGTGCTCCTCTAGTCCACGTTACGTTCAGCAGTCGGGGCACCGCCACGCCAGAGACCGTAGAAACCGTCGCAATTCTTCCACATCTTGATCGTGCCGTCCTCGGAGCCAGTTCCGTACAGCTTGCCGTCGGGGGAGAATGCGATGGACCAGATGGGGCCATGGTGCCCCTTGAGAGTTTCTAATAGCGTGTTAGTAGGTATCCTGCTTCCAAGTTTCTATCCACCAACTCACCGATCTCGCCAGCGTCGTCCCAGCGGCAGACGCGTGCCCAGGTACCCGGCTCTTCGCCCATGATAATCTTGCGACCCTTGAGGTCCAAACCGACGCTTGCAACGCCATGCTTCAGTTCCAAGCGCTTGAGTTCGTCCATCGCTTGCGGGCCTCCCCAAAAGTATACCCATTTGCCGGCGGCCACAGCCAAGACAGGAAGGCCGCCTCCAATATCACCGGGCGAGGTGTGCTCGGGCGCCAGGGAGACGAGCTCACAGGACTTGATTTCGCCGTCGAGGACCTCCTGACGAATGACGTTACGGGTGGGCAGGTCGAACCACCTTAGGGTGTTGTCGGACGCAGTGACGATCGTGTTAGGATCCTTGGTCCAAGCAATGAACTTGATGGAGCCAGTATGGGTGCCTTCGCCAATCTCAAAGCCGGCCGAGGCAGGCACGGTGATGGGCGTACCGGTGGGAGAGTTAGGATCGGGGGCGAAATCGCTGAGGTCGAAGACGCGAAGCTTCTTCTCCATGCCTCCTGTGGCGATGAGCTCAGAGTTGTCAGGCGGGTAAGCGACGGCGCGGACGATGTGGTTGTGCTGAAGGGTGTAGAGGACTTCTCCACTATGAGTGTCCCAGACCTTGCTGCTGGTCATTAGTCACGGTTCGGAGTATGAGTGACGTGTGATAAGACTTACGCGGTGAAGTCGGCAGAGGCGGTTGCGGCGTTGGAGGCATCAGGACTCAATCTGGCCTGCCAGACAGCACCCTTGTGGCCAATGAAGGTTCCGATCCTGTGTGAGCACTCGTCAGCCACGCGCGGTCAACTGGTCTTGGAGGAGGAAGCTACCAATCGCCAGTAACACCATCGCGCAACATTGGATTTCCATCTGCGACAGGGTTAGCAAAACCCTGGTGGCAGCGCAGGATCATTTATCTCCAGCTTACCCTTGCAAGCAGAGATCATGTAGTATTGCTCTCCCTTCTCAAGGCCAGAGAAGCAGACGTGAGGAACAGGTCGAGAGTGACCATGGCAGGTCAGAGGAACATATTGACGCGAGGTCTCGGCAGCGGGAGGGGCAGCGGCAGCCATATCGTCGTTGAGGGGAGGAATTCGGGGTGCTAGGTGCTTGTTGGTTTCGTGAGAGTCGCAATCGCAACGTTTGCGCTGTGGATGGGTATCAAGTTGTCGACAAGTTGGATGCTTTGTTTTTTTTTGGTTGTTTTTTTTGGCGATTGACAGTCGAAGGAGATGAGGAAAAAACGAAGTCAAGGAGAGTCAGTCAGATACAGCCGTTACGTCGTAAATATCGTGAGGAGTAGGTACGATGGATCGCGTGAGGGCAAGCAGCGCAGCAATAGCTCCAGGAAATAGAGCGAACGCACGTCAAGGGAAAGGAAAGAAAAAAGGAGGACGGGGAAAGCTGCAGGAGGATGCGAGAAGCAATGGGAGAGCGGCGCAGATGAAATAATAGTGGGGGGCTCCCCGAGTCGGAGCAAGGCCGATTTGCGCCTGGATTATGTCGGGTGCGATTGTTTGATGGAAGCCGCTGCAAGAGCAGGTGCGAAATGTGAGAGTGTACCTACTTGTTGGAAGCCGGTTCCATGAAAGGAGGTACAAAGGTACACCTTGTACCTTGTTCGGGAGGAGTCAAGGAGATTCGATGGACCCCTGAAACCAGGCCGGTCCTGCCACGAGCAGCCAGAACTTCAGAGTGACCCCGCGCTGCTCCGTGCAGGACGCGGATTCTATTCCTACCTAATACCTAACACCTAAGAGGGGGAGCTGCTGAGGTAAGCGTCCTAGCAGTGTGGCTTGCAGGCAGCCCTGCCTGTTGGAAGCCACGTGCTGCTTTGCTTGCTGGCCCCATAGATGTGGCTGACGGTATCCGTAGGCCCACAGTATCTACCTAGGTATCCGTGAGGTATGTAGGTACTGTGGCGCATTGGAGCTTCAGCGTTCCCGCTTCCGTCATCATCGTCTAGCTACCTTACCTACTTGACTACCTACCTCCCCTCCATAACGTAAGGCAAGGAAGGTACCGCCCACCACCTCGAATCGATACGAGCGAGCTTTCCACCTAAAGAGCCACCCTCGGACTCTCTGGACTCTTTCTGATACCTACTTACTTTTCCCGACCTTCATCACAGATTGCCAGCAATGACGACAGACTTCAAGCTATCCGCCCAGCTGTCTGGCCACGACTCGGACGTAAGCAAACGAACCTTCAACGCTCTATTCATCAGCTAATGCAAATGCAATCCACAGGTCAAGGCAGTCAGCTTTCCTTCTCCTCAAACCCTACTCACTGCTTCTCGAGATGGGAGTGTACGAGTCTGGCGTCAAACGTCTGGCCCCCCTCCGACTTTCGAACCCGCAATCTCAAGTCAAACATCCGAATTCGTCAACGCTGTCACATACTTTCAACCCTCCGAATCATATCCGGAGGGACTGATTGCCTCCGGTGGTAAGGATACAATCGTCGAGGTCAAACAACCCCAAGCTGCCCCGAGTGACAACGCCGAGAGACTTTTGATAGGTCACTCCCAAAACGTGTGCACTCTGGACGTGTCGCCTCAGGGATCCTATCTTGTATCGGGCGGATGGGATGCTCAGGCCATCGTCTGGAATATCAACACCTGGGAAGCTGAGATTCGTCTCAGCGGTCATGATAAGAGTGTGTGGGCTGTCCTTGCTCTTGACGAGGACACGGTAGTCACGGGATGCGCCGATACTAGCATCCGCATTTACAAGCTTTCCTCCGCCATTGCCGGGGACGCCGAACCACAGTCAACTATCCACACACCTGAAGTCATTCGTGCTCTTGCAAAGGTTCCCAAGGGCCATTCGAGCGGAGCTGATGTTGCAAGTGCCAGCAACGATGGCATCATCAGGCTTTGGAAGCTGAATGGTCAGCAAGTTGGGGAGCTAATCGGCCACGAGAACTTCATCTACGCTTTGACAAGCCTTCCTTCGGGTGAGTTAGTCAGCTCCGGAGAGGATCGCACTGTAAGAATATGGAAGGGGAACGAGTGCGTTCAGACGATCACACATCCCGCCATCTCGGTATGGGCTGTTGCTGCGAACCCGGAGTCTGGCGACATCATTACAGGAGCCAGTGATGGTGTCGCGCGTGTCTTCACGCGCAACTCTGAGCGGGCAGCCAGTGCCGATACCATCTCCGCGTTCGAGGAGTCGGTGAAGGCTTCAGCAATTCCTCAGCAACAATTACCAGACATCAACAAGGAGAAGCTACCTGGTCCCGAGTTCCTTCAGTCTAGGTCGGGTACTAAGGAGGGCCAGGTGCAGATGATCAACGAGGGCAATGGACTAATCACTGCCCACCAATGGTCCCAAAGTAAGTTTGATCTTAAAGCACTCTCTCCCATACACGGCTAACGGCGCAAAGGTCAACAACAATGGATCAACATTGGCACCGTAGTTGACTCCGCTGGAAGCAGCGGGAAGAAGACAGAACACAATGGCAAGTCTTATGACTACGTTTTCGATGTTGATATTGAGGACGGAAAGCCACCCTTGAAGCTGCCTTACAACCTATCCCAAAATCCTTACGACGCCGCGACAAAGTTTCTCAATGACAACGAGCTGCCTCTGAGCTACCTGGACAACGTGGCCGGCTTCATCACCCAGAACACCAAAGGTGCCACTCTAGGCCAGTCAGCATCCTCAGGTGGTGCTGATCCTTACGGCACCGAGTCGAGATATCGCCCAGGCGAGTCTGAAACTTCAGCTCCCAAGCTCCTACCGCACACCGAGTATCTCTTCATCACGGCCGGCAAATACGATGCCATGATTAATAAAATTCTCACAATCAACGCGAACATGATTTCGTCTGGTCGCAAGGACTCTGCCCTGAACCCCAACGAGCAAAGCATACTCAAGGCTGTCAAGGAGGCCATTGGATCTTCGACGGCGGTTAACCAACAAGGCATCGATCTTGCGGTCAAGATTGTGACACACTGGCCTTATGCCGAGCGACTCGCTGGCCTGGATCTGTTAAGATGTGTTGCTCCGGCACCTCTCGCTGCTAAACTCTCACTTCCCGGTGCTTCTTTCCTCCAGATCGCTGCGACCAGCGCTTTAGAGGCGACAGACGGTGCCGCGCCCAATGAGAATTCTGCAATGATGGCACTCAGGGCATTTGCCAACATCTTCAGCTCCCCTGAGGGTCGAGCGCTAGCCGCGAAGGAGGCTCCTCTTGCAGCGAGCGTTCTAGAGCGTGTGTTGGGTATCTCCGGTGGTGCTGCGATTGGGCCTTCTAATCGCAACGTCCTAGTTGCTGCGACCACTACTCTAATTAACTATGCCGTGCTCGCCTCGAAGGAGAAGTCCAAGCAAGAGTCGAAACGTTTCATTCAGGCCCTTGGCAAGATACTCTCTACGCAATCCGACTCGGAGGTTATCTACCGAGCACTTGTCGCTTTGGGAACGTTTGCTGCTACCAACAAACCTGAGGTGAAGAGTCTGGGAGGCGAGGGTTGGATCAAGGGGGCTATCGACCGCGTGTCGGAGCCGCGGGTGAAGCATGTGGGACAAGAAGCTCTCCAACAGCTGTGAACGATGCATAGTGTGATAGGATTGATGTGGGATAATGAAGCTTGCTTTATGGAGTTTCCGGAAACATGACTTGGGTGACGGCTATGTGATGGCCGTAAGGGTGCGCGCCTGCTGACGCTCCGGCGAAACGGGAGGGAGGGGGGGAGACGCCAGGGGGGTTTGCGGTTATCATACAGAGTCAAGTAGCTGGCCATCTTGGACCGCTACCTGTAGAGCAATGCATGCACCGGTAGATTACTGTTCATGGCGTTCTCCAGTGTGGCTAATTGAGCGTCTGGTACAGCTAAGCGTTCGATGTGATGATGACGAATAAACCCGGCGTTATCGTTTGGCCATCATTATCGGACAGAGCTACAAAGGGGATCCAACGAAGACGTGCTAGTCAACATCCCGATATTCCTCTGTCACATCTTATAGTACCAGTCTGCGTAATATTTCTGAACGTGTTTGTAATTGTGACCGCGGTAAGCGAGCATTGTTGATGGGGTGTACTTCAGAAAAGAATGAGTACTTCGTTTCAAAGAGGAAAAGACAGGGGGAAAAAAAAACACCTGCGGGCCGCAGCCGTTTGAAGCTATCCCTCCATATAAAAATAAAATAAACATAAAAACGCCGTCTTTAATGCCTCCCAAGAATGTACAATAGTTCCCAAGGTATAATCCATCCATTGCGTCCATCCGACTCTCAGAACAACTCATGCATAAAATTGGGCCGTGCTGCTCAGTCACAGCAGGATCCAGAGCGCACCGAGCACAAGCGGGAGCAAACCAGCGACGGAGAAGCTCGTTGTCGTCCTTGCGCCAGCGGATGTTCCTTGCACATACCCCGCGCCAGACTCTTTTGTCGTGATAGTGTAGACGTCGCCGAAGCCGATGTCGGTGGAGTTGAAGCAGTTTGTCTCGTTGACTTTTCCGATTTTCGGGTCGCCTGGCTCAGCGAATTCAATATCGACGCACTGTTGTTGCGGTATTAGCACCTTTCTACCTACTTCTCTCTCTGTGTCTCTTTCTGGCCGAGGTAGAGGGGCAGGGAAGACTTACTGAGAACAGAGCGGCGCCGTGAACAGCAAGCTCGACAATTTGGATCGTGGCGTGATCTCCGGCCTTGACGGTGGTGTTTGCCGGGAGGGGCACTTGCGGGAGGCAGACGGTGCCCGGGTAAGGGTTTTTGCTGGGACCAAGGATTTGGAAGACGGGGACCATGGGGAAAGACATGTTGATGGGACCGCCGTCGGGCCCGTCGCTGCCGAAGCCCATGTTGGCATACATCATTGCCTGGGCGTGGCCCTGGAACCAGCCTGGTTGGAAGGCGAGAGCACCACCCGTCGTGGGCCAGTAGGTGCGGTTTTGGGTGACGTGCATGCCGCCGCCTTTGGGGATTGATTAGTGAGGCTGAGTCTTTGACTTATAGAGTGTATGAGGGTTGAAGTTTGGCCGGGGAGAGAGCCATGGCGATAGCGAAGGTAAGTGATTGACGGCCGAGGAGTGAGAACTTACATGGGTAGTTCCATTGCATGCCGTAGGGGAATGTGTCATTGGTAATGAGGTTATTACCGCGCCAGCCCGGGTATGAGATGACGATGTGGGCTGACGCTGTCGCGGCGAGGACGAGTGCTGATAGTATTGAAAAGAGCATCTTGGCGATTTGTGTATGGAAGGTGGCCGTCCAAAGTCCACGATTGTCTTATTCTAATGGCGAACACTACCTTTTCTGCACTTGGAATCCGGATCGACAAATATACACTTTCTTCTTTCACAAGCTTTTCGTCTGACTGTCTGTCTGTCGGAACGGCTTGCAAGCTCGCCTGGAGATTTTTGAGGTGGTTGGTTGCTCGGATGGTTCGTGTGAGCTTTTGAGGCAAACCTCGCTTGAGATAACGAAAGATTCTCGAAAACAAGTCCAACTAGAGGGGATTCCACAGCTTTGTTCAAGAACAAGGGTTCTGTGAGATCAAAGAATATCCTGGTGGTGGCACTAGGTGAGTCGAGTTGGAAAGAACAGAAGGGAGAAGGCGCAAATGAGAGACGACAGGCTGAATGATATTTGGGCGGGGGCGGGAGCCTGCATGGTAAGGTTACTATCTACTCCGTACTTCAAGGTCAGGAAGATGGCCCGGCCGACCGTTCCAGCCGCCGAGCCATGGATGTTCATTTCTGCCGTACCATTGGATTCGCACCTTGCAGCCATCCAATCGAGTCGGGTCGACCTGGCGTGCGCGTGGAGGTGTGAATGCGAATGGGGACACTCAGTCACACCAGGAAAGGGACAAGAGGACTGGCAGACAGACTGCAGTAGCCAGTAGTATAGGTATGCCTTCATCTGCAAGACGATGGGCAATGGCTGCCGTTCCCCTGCCGGGCTAGCGACGCAACCAATGGCAGACAGAAGCGCCCATGAAAGTGAGAGTCGCTGCGGGAGTGGCAGGGGATTATTCAATCGAAGGTGTTTGGGGGCGCACGAGGCCAATGAGACGCCGTATCACTTCGGTGGCAGAGGGGATCTCGACGATGAGTGGTGAGAGGGGGAGGCGACGAACAGGGATGCTGCGAAGTGTAAGCGCCGGCTTTAGACTACATTAGCTGCAAGATGCAACCTGGCACCGCTGTCACAGCAAATCCCCGTCCACGGCTTGTGGCTGTTTGTTGGAGCTCTCCACGCTCATGTCTCGTCAAGGCACAAACCAATAAGACGGTGATCCAACGATATACGGCGTACTATCTGGTTTACTGGAATTGAACAGGACTGACTAGGGTGTTGATGGTTGTTGGTGTTGGATTCGTGCAACACCTCGCGGTGATGATTCGATCCCGTCGCGCAACATCCGAGTTGAAAGGACCGTAATGGCATGGGCGCGTCGGCTCTGTCAACCCTAACGAGCGCTTGCTCGCCCTCGCTCGCTTTTCTCTTGTACTCTATGCCATGTGGTCAGTAAAAAAGAAAACAAAAAAGTAGAAGTTCAGACACAGAGTATTCCCGTCGTAGGGGACCTCCTGACCGCCATCGATGGAAGCCGAAGGGCGGTAAGCTGACGGCGTGGGTTGCGTCTATTCCGAGATGTCTGGGCCGCCTTGTGAGGTGATGCTGATCAAGACAGCCAGCCTAAAAGAAGAAAGATTGACATGGTTTGGGGGTGGCCGAAGGAGTACCTCAGTGGGTAAGATGGCCCGGGCAGGGTCTTACCTCAGAGGCCAGCGACATGTTGTGGAGAGAGGGGTTTGCAGCTTGCTGCAGCTTCCTGGCTACCTAGACACGGAGCACATGTAAGTGCTGTACCTTAAGGAAAGGTATCTACTTTGCCATACCTGCCTTACTGTGTAGGTAGGTAGGTAGGTAGGTAGGTGCGAGTGGCCTCAAAGACCGACGGAATGAGAAACTTGGATTGATTTGTTTTAGTGTGTACATTTGAGTCTTTGGGTACCTTAGGTGTCTCGTTGAACTCTTTCCACCCAGAATTTGGGGGGAAACATGGACGTTGATGGATACCTTGCGTCGATGCTTCTATTCTTGGCCTTCCCTCCCAACCTTTCATCCTTCCACCTTGGTCCTTCTTGGAATCCTGCCGGGGAGGACCAACGCCACTGTCAGATTTTAGCTGGAGGCGTGCAACCGCAACCTTCTGTGCACCTTCCAGGTCTCCCTATTCTCCTACGTTCCTTGCCTTACGTAAGATGGCTGCGAAGCTACGTAGTCTTCACCGCCTGCCAACTGGCATTCATGGGTCCTACCCTATCAGTAGGCGGTAGCCGAATTCTGCCGGACAAAAAAGTTCATCCCACCAGCGCAGCATCTTGCTTCCAAGGCATAATCAATAACCCCGCGCCGTTGAACACGCCCATCATGGCCACGGCCGAGCGATCCAAGGCCGAGGAACCCAAAGATGACGAATGGATTCACGTTAAATCCAAGTCCCGGCTCCGGCGAAGCGCCCCCAAGCTACCTGTCAAGGGTCCTGGCGCAATCTCCAAGCCTACTGAACCCCGCAGCCACAAGTCAGTCATCGACATAACGGCCGAGTACGACTCCTTCAAGTCCAAGTGGCGCGAAACAAACTGCTGCCTTAGTTTGAAGAAGCTGGTGAGGGACTATTACGAAGGCCATCGGAGAGTTCGCAAGGCGGTGTGTCTCGGTGTGGGCACGTTTGATCCTGAGGACGGAGGCTGGGACGCAAAGAGGAGGAGTTATATCCAGCTCGACGCCTTTTTGACCGTCGTCGAGGTTTTGTGTATGCCTACGCTTAGCCGTCGCAGTCCTGTATACCAAACTGCACTGCAAGCTCTCAGCTAACCGGATACCCAGCCGAATTGTGTAAAGAGTCGATCTCGTGCTCCTTCCAGGAACCTCGCTTCACTCCCAATGACAGAGCATTTCTTACCAGTCTTGGTCATGAAGTTGTCGAGTCCCCTGCTGCATTCGAAGCCGTGGATGAAGAGACGCTGGTATTTGCGGTACACATGTACCGGCCAATATATGAGGCGACGCTCGAGAAGGCCATGCCTGCCATGTTTGTCGGGACAGGATGGGATGTTTGGGATGAGTGCGTAAAGGTGCTACTCCATGGCCGCCCAACGTTTATTGACACTTTGCTAGATTTGCCACGATGAAGGATGATGAGTTCAAGTGCATGAGTGACATGCATGCCTCGCATAAGCACTTTCGCTTCCCACAGGATGGTACATACACAACATTCTCAAGCACGTGTGTGTACTGGCGGCCAAAAGCCGAGACTGTCGTTCAACACGAGACTTCGGCCGGCGAGAAAGATGCATCGCCACCTCAAGAAGTTGTCACAACTGTCGTCCCTGGGACAAGTACCCAGATAGAGGAAAATTCACCAATTCCTCCAAACAGAGAGTAGGGCTTGGAGCATTGGACGCTGACGCTGTCGATAAAGGAGTGAGACGTCAAGTCATAAATTCCTCAAAGAAATCAGCATTACCACCACGGGGCCTTTATGTCACTGTACTCATAAGCTTGCTGTGATTGCATTGGACATCTATTGGTTCTCCTACTAAGCGCACCGCTCGAGTAGTCAGTGGTGTTTTGCAATGAGAACGATGCATGCGTCGAAAACATCCGATTAGCCCCAGAAACATGTATTCCCTAGCATCTATGGCCAACTCATCCTTTGCAACATATCGGGAGACTTTGGTATGACGCCAGGCGCAAATGCCCTCTCTCTCCCACCAAGATCAAGACTAAACAGCAAGCCCTCGTACCTGGAACTCGTCCATCACAGCTCTCCTTCTCTTGGTCGGTCATCACAAATTTCACCTCCTTGGCACCAAAGAACTGCTCAAAGTCAACACGAAAGATCGTCACGTTCAAAGATGCGCCTTTGCTCTCACTGGAACGTCACGCGCCAGATAGTTTGGGTCAAGGCCCATTACCGTGATCTCGACCGTGCCCATCACTTCACTCTTCATAAGTACCCTGGCATAAGCGGCGACGACACCAACATATCTCTCGACGCAACGACAGGGTGAAGCCCTAGCAGAAAGCACGTCAACAGTCTCGCTTTGGCCGCATTATCATCGCTACCCGATGGTTCATTGCGGCTGCTGTTGACATGCTCTTGCACAATCCTCCCGACCTACACGACCGACTCAACAGGCTTCTCAACATGACAACACAAAGCACCGGCGTCTGGAAGCCGTATAATCCGTTGGCATTTCTTCTAAAAAAAATACGTGATCCTTCATGGCCCCCCTGATTGCTCAGGCGTGACACTCGAAAGCCGAGCACTTGAACTAGTTAGGACCGAGACTGCTCCACCGCGTAACATTCACAAACACCCGCTTATTAGCCCAGTCTGCAGGCATATCGACGTAGACAGATAAAGGAATGCTCCGAACTGTCCGTTCAATCCAGCGCTAGGGTCAGCAAAGAGCCTTCAGGAAAGGTATACCATCCTGGGGACGTCGCCTGCGTAGGAGCTAGCTCAATTCGTACGCTGTTGACGAGCGGCGTGCTAAAGGAGCCAAGGAACTCGTGTCACTGGCGCCGTCACCGACCTGTCGCAAGGATCGCGGCTCCTCGAGCATGGGGCATTCCGCAATGATATTGCACACGACGGGAATGATGCTGAAGTTCCTGTAGCTGCCGGCCGAACTCCCGTTTCTGGAGTATTGGAACAGGAATACGCCCGCGTCAATCCAGCTGAGTCTGACATGTAGCCGGCCGGGGAGTAGCCAGCGCGTTGGATAGCAAATTTAGCCATGCCAAAGGGGACTGACGCTCCGGCGAAGACATCAACAGTGTCGCCGTTTGGCCCGTGCCTGAGAAGATGTTAAAGTGCTGCCCTAGAGGGCCGAGGATTCAGAACACGATGTCAATACTGCACACCACCCATTTTCCATCATTTGACTTAGCACTCAATAAAAGCAGCTCAATGAGATATACACAAAAGCGATACCTCTACCTAGGAATTCGAGTTAACTGGATCAATTAATTTCCAAGCTCGCTGTTGATGAAATTTGAGGAGACTTGCTCTAAGTCATCCATATTTTTCATGTCGTTGGGCCAAGCGGGGCCGTCCTGAAAGCGGCCCGATCCTGAGCTCCCAATGCCCATGGAAAGCTTCACCCGGCCTGGACATCCGCTCGGCTGCAAAGCGCAAGTTTGCTGACGGACATGGCCGAAATTGGCCGTGCGGAGCTTCAAGAAACCCCCCGAATCATGGGATGGATGCCACCCCGGAGCACAACCCACTTGGCCGTAGAATGGACACCTCTGAGTTCTGGGCCCTCCGTTGTGGTTCTGGCTTCTTGTCCTTAGCTTATGCGGGGTTCGTAGCTTACCAGATGATTGCCGGGGATCCCAGCCAACATGATCCTGAGACCAGCTGCGGGAGGGGGGGGGGGGGGGGGATGGGTATTCCTTTCTTCGGTCGTTTGTCGGACAATAGCCTTACTCCTACTGTGTACGCCAACCTCGCAAACCCCTCTCGTCAACGTTCGTCTTAATTTAACGACTGATCTTCACCCATCCAGCTCACTATCATCCTCGGTCAGACGTTCGCTTTGTCGAGAGCTTCTCGCATGGCACCAAACCTCTCGAATAGCCGTCTCAAATGAGGACATCGCCCCATGAATACGACCGCGCTCCAATCCGTCTCTCAAGGCATAACAGCGACTGTGCCGCTGCCGGAGAGTGCGCCGGGCAAAAAGTCCACCAAAAAACGCGTCAGGAACTTTTCCGCCGATGACCGCGCCGCCCATCGCATCTTTGAAAGGGGTCGCCGCGAAGCCTTCAAGGAACGCTTGACCGTGAGCATTGACGGGAGAGACAGGAGCAGCTGTTAACTTTGTAACCAGACTAATCATCCATTCCACAGGAACTCGCCGGCCAGCTGCCAGTCCTTGCAGACACTGATCCCGAGCGGCTATCGAAGCATGTCGTCGTTAATGAGAGCATTGCCCGCCACAAGCTCTTGGAAAACCGATGCGTCGACGCTCTTCGTGATATTGAGTCCTTGCTACGAGAACGCGATGAGCTGTTGGCAGAGATCAATGTCTGGAGAGGCAACGCCGGCGCGAGTTCCCGGCTGCCGAAAAGCATTTCTAATATTGCGGGTCTTATGAAAACCGAGGATGAAATGTTTAGTCGCGAAGCAAAAGGCCATCACATACGCGAGGGAAATGGTTCCAGCGAAGACAAGGGGTCTCGTGGCGGTCAAGCTCAGGCTGCGATGACAATTGAAACCCACCCGATCGAAGCATCTCATCTCTCGCAGCTTCTAAAGGTGGATCGGATACACGATATTAACCCAGTCCCAAACCTTGACGACTTATTGCGCGACACATCTTGGCCTCAGACTACCCAAACTCATCTACCAGTGTTCCCCCCCGAACCTCCCCTTGCGAGCCCAGACGACATCCCAATCATACCACCTACCATCACACGGGATTCTCTGCCAGTTGCGACATCAGAAGCAGCCGACTATCGAATGTTCGTCGACGTAAACCCAACACAGCAGGCGCTGCTTCTCAACATGGACACGATCCAGTTTCCTGCCCCGGACGGGAACTCCATCGAGCTACCGAATGTTCTGCTCAGGCCTCACTCTTTTTCTCGAACCAGCTTAGATGAAGAACCATTACCTCAGCACTCTCAGCAATGGGTCTCTTGGCATGGATAGTCTATTTCAATGTCCCGGATTCTCATGTACTCTAACGAACGCCACTTCACGACTCATTCGTACCCAGGACATACCGACGATACCGTTCGTCTCAAATCTGCTTCAGGACCTCCTCAATCTTTCCCTGACTGCTCTTCTCCCCGCCGATGAAGAGCTTCAGCGCATCTGAGAGCCGAGTCGTCGTAACGGGGTCGGCCTCGATAGCCTTCTGCAGCGCAGCACCGCCATCAGCGAGGTAGTCAACGTCAGTACGGGCCAGGTTTCCGTCCCACTCGGCCGCTGCCAGAGGGTCGATGGTGGCGAGCTTCTTCAGCCGCTCAGGGGTCGGACCGATGTCTTTGTAGACGTGAACAGGCTTCGGCACGCCTTCGCCTGGCTGTTTGCTACCATCGTAAGGAAGCTTGGCTAGTTGGTCAAGGACAGTGTGGGAGATGGTTGCAGAATGACATCCCATTTCCCCTGCCGCCATAGCCTCTTTGGCTGAGATGAAGCTAGAATGAATAGCTTAGCGATGCTTAGGTGGAACAAGAACAGTTTTATATGCGCTTACCTGGCGTTCTTGACGAGTGGCTGTTCTTTGCCGGTCTCTTTGTACAGCCGCTTGTATGTCTCGATGATCTGGATGATTCGTGCCGACATAGGGTGTTGCGTTGCTGGGTCCTCGACATTCGGCCAGAGGACATCCGGTTCATCGTGGGCCCGCACCTCTGCGACAGAAATCAGTAAATAATGCCAAATAAAGTGGTTGGGCTGACCCGACCATTGTAATACGGGCTGATGTACAGCATGCCGGCCTGGCTGCAAGCAATAGCTTGAGGCAAGCTGAAGAGCGCTGTCCCTAGGGTGGGAATCCCTTCTGAGGACAAGATCTTTGCAGCGTTCAAAGCTGGTCCAGTCGATGGTATTTTGATGCAGTATCGATCGCGCCCGATGCCGGCTTTGGCAAATTCACGATCATAAAGGCGTGCATGATCGAGGGTTTCCTGTGTCTTGTACGCGTTGGAGGGGAGGGTTTGCAAAAGGACTCGGCCGCGGATAGAGTTGATGTTCTTTTTGCACATGAGAACGGCCTGAGGATTCGATGTCAGCCTACCATCATAGGGCACGAGGAATTGATGTAGTGATACCATGCGAGTGTAGATGGCGAGCCACCCTTCATTCTTCAATTCCTTTGCAGTCTCGAGGAAAAGATGCCTGTTCGATTCATGGCCAAGCTGGATATCAACCCAGAGCTGGTTGCTTGTTTGGTCGTGGGGGACAATGGGCATGCTCTTGATGTACTCAGGATCCATCCAATCGACATCGACGTTGACTGTGTTACGTTGATGAGTGTCCAGGCTTCTGTAACGTTGATCCAGGCGCAAGTTTTCACTTACTCTGTTCCTCAAGCTTGTCAAGCCATGTGATTGCGCCCTGGCTGCCCATGATTGCGGATCAGAGGTAAATTTTGCTGGTAATCGAGGTCGTGACGTTCTATTTCCTGGCGTTCTCAGTTATTCGATCCTTATTTCACGTTTTTGAACCCATGGGAAATCTTCCTTTAATAGCAAATAACTCAACTCAAACATTTCGGCATTGCTGTCTCTAGAATAACTGTCTCATGCCCTGCGTGTGGCGGCATCTTCGCAGTCATCACTAGACTTATCGGTGGTCCCATTCCGAACACCGTAGGACCAATCATGCGAACATCCTTTTGAGCCCCCAGGATGCCACACGCAGGTCAATGTAAGGCAACACGCAGGGCGCTGTTGACCCCGCACCGTGGGGGCTTTTACCCTTGTTCATCGTCTGTTCACATCGACGATTGGGGTGGGAGGAGGCGAAGAGGATACTCTGGGGTAAAACCAACATAATACGACTGTGCTAGGGACCATTTCCCTGGGTGCTGGCGACCCCACTTCGACTTTGACACTGGTATAGACGACGTCGTCAATGTTGTGTCTTCACCGTTGATGGGGATGCCCTGAGGTCAGACTACCTATGATGCTGCGAGCTTGTACTAGTTTTGGAACATCAGATGCCACACTCATTAATTACTACCTACTCTAATACCAAATGTCCCCAAGAACCCCGAGTCTTCCAGTCGGGCGAAAGACCTTCATTAGTCGAGGCTACGCGGCCGCCTCCCCAACAGCCTAATATCAAGGTTCAAGACCAACAACTTTCCATACACATCGCCCTGCACAGGCCAGAGAAACTAGCGTGTCTTAGCATGCTACCTAAACTCTAGAGCTCTTGGGCACACACAGGGCAGCCCCGCATTTACCCCATCCTGAACAAACAACCACCATGAAATGCCCTGCACAGGGAGGTTTGCTGCAGCGTGTTTTGGTCACGGGAGCAGGTCCGAAGGATCCCCCCAGCCGTTCAACAGCCGATGAGACTGAGACGTCCGGCGTTAGTGACGAGGACCCGGTAATATTTCATCGGATCCCATGGGGGACGATGCCGGAACTTGGGGAGGAGCAACCAGGATGGGATGGGTTGATGTGAATCAAGTTATAAAGGAGCCTCCATCGTGATACTCTACTATCATCTCCCGAGTGGATTTACTTTATTCTTCTCCTCAGAGACGAATTCTTCCTTTGATTCAAAAAGTCAGCCACCATGTCACGCGTATCCGACCTCGAGGGGGACGTCAAGTCAAAACTTGACGTCAATCACGTTGAGCACACGGATGCAGACTACAGCCGCAATATCGACGCAAAGTAAGTAGTTATTCACTCATTTATCTTATGTAAATAGCAATTAACCACGGCCAGTAGAATCCGCAATCCACTCATCGGAGTCTCAAAGACAGATCTTCGCGTTCAGGTGTCTGGATTCTGCCGCGAGTATGGCTTCCGCGAAAAAGAGGAAGTCTTTTATCGCGGCGCTCTCGCAGCTCAAAACCCAGAGACGTACGATTCGTTCGAAGAACTGACTGAGGACGACAAAAATGTGCTCCGCCGGGAGGTCACCCACAAATGGCATCTTCCCCGGGACCTCTACTGGAGCATCGCCCTCTGCTCACTCGGCTCTGCTATCCAGGGATGGGATAACACGGGTGCGAACGGCGCCAACCTCACTTTCCCTCAAGAGTTCGGCATCGTGGACAGGCAGGCACTAGTTGGTGTCATCAACGCCGGCCCGACCTTGTTCGGTCTCCTGAGCGCATGGGCTGCCGACCCTATTAACAACTACCTGGGTCGCCGCGGAACCATCTTTTTGACCGGTCTGTTTTGTGTGTTTCCCGTTCTTGCCCAGGCTGTTACGCAGAGTTGGTGGGGCCTCTTGATTTGCCGTTTGTTTATGGGCCTAGGAATGGGAGTCAAGATTTCAACAATTCCGGTATACTCGGCCGAGGTTGCGCCTGCTGCTATTCGCGGCGGAATCGTCACTAGCTTCCAGCTGTGGGTCGCGTTCGGTATCTTCGTCGGCTTCTGCTCCAACTTGATATGGTTTCGTATCGGCGATTTAGCATGGAGATTCCAGTTGGGTGCCGCATTTGCTCCTGCTATTCCAGTTCTTATCTTTGTTTGGTTCTGCCCTGGTATGTGTCGTGATTTTCAGTTCTTTGTCTGGGAAGTCTGACCAGAGATCCAGAATCTCCTCGTTGGTTGATGAAAAAAGGTCGCTACCAAGAGTCCTTCAAATCCTTCTGTCGCCTTCGGAATACCGAAATGATGGCTGCCAGAGATTTGTACTATGCCCATAGGCAAGTCATTGAAGAAAAAGACGCGTTCGGTGGCCAGACGCTTTTACGGCGAGTGACCGATCTGCTTGTCATTCCCCGCCTCCGCCGTGCAACCATCGCCTCATCTTGGATAGTAATTTCGCAACAATTCAGCGGGATTAACATCATGGCCTTTTACTCTTCGACAATCTTTGAGCAAGCTGGCTATTCCGCCCAACAATGTCTCCTCGCCTCTATGGGATTCGGCCTCGTCATGTTTGTCTTCGCCTTCCCGGCGGTGTACATGATGGATACTTTCGGCCGAAGGAATCTCCTTCTTATCACCTTTCCTAACATGGCTTGGTGCCTATTAGCCTCGGGCCTTTGCTTCCTTATCAATCAAGGTTCAAGCTCGAGAGTACCACTCATTGCATTCTTCATCTATCTATTCACAGCAATGTACGGGCCAGGTCAGTAAAACAGCAGACTTACATTCCAAATCCAAAAAAGGTATTTGAGAAAAGCTAAAACACGAACAGGCATGGGCCCTCTCCCATCCATTTACTTTTCAGAGGCTTTCCCTCTGTCTCATCGTGAGATAGGCTCAGCATTCACGATCTGCGTCAACAATGCGGTTGGTAGTGCCCTCACTTTAACCTTCCCCGAGCTTTTACACAGGATTGGGCCGACTGGGGCATTCTGCTTCTATGCCGGTCTCAACCTGCTCGCTTTCATCGTCATCTTCTTCCTCATTCCAGAGACAAAGTGGGTCCATCTTCATATCGCTCAGAAAGCCAGAAGCAATTACTCACTCTTGGTACCAGGCAACGGACACTGGAAGAGCTAGACTATATCTTTGGAGTCCCCACACGTCGCCATGCTGCATATCAGGTCCGTACATGGTTACCTTGGTTTGTGAGGAGATATGTTCTTCTCCAGAGAAACGCTAAGCTCGAACCACTTTATCATCTCGAGTGATCAAAGACGTCAGGGGCTGTTACAATGGATGGAGGGATTCCTTAGCTAGATAGGTAGTCCAATTATATGATCTGCAGCAGTGCGAATTAACGATACAAAACTCTAGGGATATTATTCTCGTTGGAAATAGTGATGACAATGTTCCCGACCCTTTTCGATGAGATGCCTTTCAATGACTGTTCAAGCATGAAGACTTCGCCAAGATGAAGTGTCATTCTTGGTGCACAAGAATCATCATGAAACTCGCATACCTAATGAGCAGCGTCGCTGATTATCATTATTTTTCGAAAATGCCACCAGGAAAAAACCATGATCCTCAGGGCCACCAGAGCCGTGTGCTGTCTGTTGGCGTAGATGTCACGGAATGTAGTTGCCTCCACAACCTGGTCACCAAGGCGGTTCTTTCCCCGAACCAGCCCGTCTTTGTGAATTTTGGAGTGGCTTTTCCACATGTGCTGTCCAACGACGCGTATGAAAACCAGTACAGCCGGTTATTCGGGGCCGAAAATACCATGTACTCAAGAGATATCTCTTCCGGAGCAACCCATTCGTGAACAGGAGGCTTTCGCTCCGCCTGGGTCGGGCGTGAAATCATCCGGAGTAGCGAACAACCGTTACCAGGCAAGCAATTGCGGATAGTCATCCAGGGACCTCCTTAGCCTACCTCGTATTACAGTTGGAAGCTGCCTGATGTCAGGGAAAGACTGACGAAATGCTCCACAGTCCGCATCCAGTCCGGCAACGAGACGAAGAACGGAGATCACCAGTTTAGACTCAAGACTCTCATCTCTGATACAGAAAACTTGGAAAAAGAGACCTCAGAAACAAATGCAAGTAATAAATAAACTAGGTTGTTGTCATGTTATTGATATTCTTTATCAAGCAGACCTTGATCGCCTTAGTGAATTCATCGCGTCGATAAAAGATTCCACTGGTGTTTGAAGTGCTGCGACTCATTTCACTCTGTCCGATCGTGTGATACCTAGCCATAGAGCGATTCCGAAATTCACTAGTACTTGCCGCTCGGGTGATTCATTCAAAATGGAATGAGGTTGGTGGACAGCAGCTTCAAGAAAGCGGTTCAAATGCTCCCAGAGATAATGCAGCTGTGGACTATCAACAGTGCGATGCAACATCTATGGATAGAACAAGAATTTGAGTTAGCGTGTATTGCACATGAATGCGAATGGGACACTAAATGGAGTTGAAATTTGGTTCTATAAAAGCGAGGCTATGATGGGTAACATTGAGGCAATCTGAGACTAATTCCCTAGAGGAGACCTAGACAGGTCATTACCATAAAATAGCAGAATGGTAATCGAACGCAGAGACGTATGAGTACGAATGTGGACTTGGGCCGGGCTCGGCTTCAGATTGTCCGAGAAAGTGGCTCATCGTATGGTTCTGGCGTGTCGAACGCGGAATAAACAACCAAAGCAGATGTGGAGCAGCAGTCAAATGCCATCCATCTCAGAGGCTAGATAAGCGTCTCACGCCCGCTGAGTGCTAGAAACAGGCGTATTTCATCGCCATATATAGGATTCAGAGCGAGTGTACTTCATTTTGTTTTACTTCTTATTGAAAGGGAAGGAAAGAGGTGGGAGAAAGTAGGTGTTAGAAAGGCACCCGAAGAGGCTTTCAACAGCTTATAGAAGAGAAATCACGCTTAAAAAATCACTCCGCCACCAATTCAGTTATTCATCTCTCGATACAAAGCGCAAATGGACCATGTGGTTACGTCGATGAAAGACACAACGAGATTGTGATCACCCCAAATATCTTTTATTCTCCTGATTCTCCAATTCATCTCTGAAGAACTCATACGCGACGAAGGGTAATATTCGCTTTGTCAACGGGGCCTTCAAGGCCCTCAGTACTCTCGTTTGAGTACCCAGCAGGGGCCACAATCTCTGCCGTTGTTCCAACAGGGAGAGTTGCCTGGATGAGTATCATCCCAGCAGTCTCATCGACGCTGACCTCAACCTCAAGCACGCCTTGCGAAAGTTCGGTACGATAGTGAGCAGACTTAAGACCGGACAACACTGGCGCAAGCTGTACTTTACTCCAACCCGGTTGTAGCGGCTTCACGCCAACCACATACTGCGGCAGGAGAAACACTGGCCAACAGGACCAAGCATGCATAAGTGAGGTGTCATGTCCGAAGGGCTTCCCCTCAACTGTCATCGCTTCCCAATGTCCTCCCGAGTAATTTGGACTTGACGTGTCCGCCATTGGACCCCACACATTTTCAATCAGTTGGATTGCTTCACGACCCCTTTGGCGTGAAAATAGTGCCTCTACGGCAAATCCTGTTGCGTAGGGACTCACAACTCCTGTACGGTCCCAATGTTGAAGACCCTTGAAAGCTGCAGGCAACCAGCCTGGAGGTCCGGAGAGGTGAGATGCACAAAGATCGCTGTCTTCAGCAACATCAAGTGCAACGGCATAGCCATTCGTGTCCTGACAGATTCCTTCCTCTGGCAAAGCGGACCCCATACGGATGCAACCCTTTTCAGAGTTCCATAGATTGGTCAGAATACTCTTTCTCAGAGTCTCGAGCTTCTTAGATAATTGGGACTTTCGTTGATCGTCGGTGGTCATAGTCTTCACAGCGTTCAGGGCGTCGTAATATGCCAAATTCGTTGTACCAGAAGCTCCAAAAACAGGTCCTCCAAGCGGATACCAATGCACTACGGAGGATTAGCCAATACACCATGCAGCCGAGAGACAGATTCTTATCTTACTTGACATGTCAGGTGAAACTTCGATCAGTCCTGATGGCTTCTCCTGGGATTCGGCGTACTCGAGTAACTTCTCCGCTGCCGGAAGATAACGCCGAAGAGCTTCATGGTCTCCAGAACTCAACCAATAGTCCTTGATGGCGACAACCAACAACAGGGCGTAAGTCATAGAGTAGAATGCGTAAGTTGGAGGAGGCTCGGTCCCTGCGTGGATAGGGGCCTGGATAGGACATAAATTTCCAAGGTATCCTGCCTCAGTCTGATGGCTAGCAAGAAGCTCGATGCTTCCTGCAACAGCCCCACTATCCATACCGGAATATGCAACGCCTCGACCTGAAACAAAGAGATCTCCTCCAAATGTTGCTCGATCTCTCTTTGCACCATCTACCATGCATGATACAGCATTCGTCCCAACTTGGAAGTCTGCCAGCGTCCTCTCCTTGTTGCCGAATAACAAGTCATTCTGGTAGAGACAATCCCCGTTCGCGTCTCTGACATCCAAGTTGCGATAGAGAGCAAGCCAACCCTCAGGACCTCCGAAAGCTACAGAGCCAGTGTTGATTCCCGAACCTCCAAGAAGGGGTCGGATCTGTACGTCTGTGATTGTTGCAACTTCTCTCTCGTTGATGATGACGGTGATCCGGTTGCCGCTCGTAATGGTAGAAACCTTGATCCATTCGCCTTGCTTCACAATTCCGTGAGTAGACCAGCTGCCAAATGACTTGACTGGGAATACGGCTGATACATGTGACATCCCCTCAAAGGCACGAAGCTCTTCCTGGATAACGTCCAGGCAGAAGATGACTCCATTGGCAACCATGTGGACACCCCAACTCGCACCTAGCTCTTCAACAAGAACCTGGAACGAAACTTCCTTGTCGCCCCATCGCGTGCCTTGGCGGCAAGGAGCCCAATGCTGACCAAGAACCCTGGTCCCTTGGTCGGTGACGTCCCATGCTGGGGCCGTCTCGCCTTTGACCACGGTGCACATCTCTAGCGTGTTGACACCGTCATTCCAAATGCGGTTGAGAATCTCGTCTGAACAACTGAAAGAAGCCTTGGGTCGTATTGTTGGCCTGATTGACTCGAAACCGAATTTGCTGATTACAAGAGTGGCATTGGAAGTGATGAGAACAACTTTCAAGTACCTCTGGGATCGTTGTGCGAGTCTTGGTTTGACAGTTTGCTGCGATTCCGAGGGCGCTACAGTCATTGAAACATTGCGATAACAGTCCATAGCATTGGAAAAGAAAAAGTAGGGGCCATCGCCTCGAAATTGTGTTAGTTGAGACACAATAACGGTTAAAGGAGAATATCTCTACCTGTTTCGCATTCGATTCCTTCATGAGTTTCGCTATAAAAGATTCTCGCGCTGATGGGACCCTCGCCACTCGCACGATCAACCAAGAATGTAGGAATTCCGCCAATGCATCGGCCAAAGTCAAAAGTTATTGATGCCTGTTTCGAAGATCCTGATAGTTCGCCATTTGTAAGAGTAACGACCCCTGACTCAGCGTCGCGCCAAGCACCATTCGAGGTTGTAACTAGCCGGGTTGGCTCCGACAGGATGGCCTTTGAGAGATCCATTTGAATTGCAAGAGAAGCAAGATATGATGAATAAGAATTGCTGGATTGGCATGAGTTTCGGCCTTGAAGCCAAGTGACGTGCAGTTACCCAGGTTTTGAATGGCATGCCTAGTAAGTGTGGATAGGCATCTAAGTAAGACCCGTTTCGGGAAATCCGAGCGTGTCTAACACTAGGCTTTTTTCGGATCAGCGTCCACCCGGATGTGTGGGGGAAAGGTGGACGAAGCTCATAAAAGGGGCGCTACGTCCACCTCAACGCCAATTTGCTTCACGTCTCCGTCCACCCGCGGAATCACTCACACATCTCGGCAACTCCACAGAGACTTGGGGCGCAGGAGCTTTCCCAGATTGCCCAATAGAGTCGATGGGTTCACCAAACGAGGTTGAACAGACTAGCCACACTTGTGGGGTCTGTTCTCGATCTTTCACTCGCATAGAGAACTTGAAACGTCATCAAAAGACGCGTAGGTCATTCATGAACGAGCACGAAGGAGCTGGTGACGCTTGAGTCCTGACTGTTGTAATGCATAGACCAGGGAAACCTACCTCACCGTTGTATGATTTGCCAGAAAAGGTTCTCACGGAGCGATCTTCTCAAGAAACACCAACGACTTCATCAGAAGCTTAGCCAAGAGGATGCAGTACGTGACGAGAATGAATACTCATCAGCGAAAAAGGTGGATTACTCCTTCATCATAGAGAACCCCAGCCAACTTTCGTCCCAACCGCGAGATACATACAGAGAACCGGGAACACACCCGCTACTTGTTGGCGACTCACGACTGCAGTATCTTGATGTTGACCGCGCCACGAACAAGACGCCCAAGGCTAGTTATGCAGCGTCTTCGGTTCTTTCACCATCATACGTCGCGTTCTCCAGGCCTCAAGATACAATGGCAACAACCAGTGAGCCAGCGGCGAACATGGACTTCTCGTATTTTGTTCAACCTTGGCAGGATAGCCTGTGGGTTGACTCAAGCCAGTGGTTCACACCAGATTTCTACGATGCAGTAAGAGAGACATCACATATAAGTGATCCTTTCATACTCCAAGACGATTCTATGTCACTGTCTGCTCACTGGAATTGGCTGGGTCAATATCCAGCCATGCCTGGCAGTAGTACACGAGTGGCCCCAAACGACGACCGAACAACACCTTTAGTTCTAGCCGAAATCTCGGATGGGCCAGAGAATATATCGAGAGTTAATTCTCCTCCGAACGTGCCCTCTAGAGAGGACGGAGTAGCATTTGCGTGGAACCCGTCGTCGAAAAGTCTTTGTCAGACACATTCTATTTCTATCAACGCGTCACACCCTCTTATGATTTTACATAATCCTCGATTCGACATACTAGAATCAACATGGATTCGCGTTCGAGAGTTCCTAAAGCTTGAGACTCCCGGCTCGGAGAATCTGATTCCGCCGTCTCTGGCAGTTGCGAATGTCTTTCTGGGGCTCTTTTTCGACCGTTTCTATGAACAAAGTCCTGTACTTCACTTACCAACGCTCTTAGTTGATCACTTGCCGTCATCTTTACTCTCCGCCATGATCATCATCGGCGCCACATACAGCCGTATCCGGCACACAAGACGCTTTTCCATACTCATGCTCGATAGAGCTCGTCAAAATCTCCAAGCGCTGATCGAAGCCGACAAGAGCTTGACCAGACATCCTGAAACTATCTATGCATCTTCACTACTAGTGTATACTGGGTTATGGTGCGGAAACAAAGGGGCATTTGAGACTGCCGAAGCATTCAGAGGAAGTTTGGTGACATACGTCAGACGTCTGTTTCAACCGAAAACGAAAGTTGCGGATGTCGCAGGTAGTCGTGTTGAAGATCATTGGAGGGCATGGGCAACATCTGAGTTCAAGCGCCGTTTACGCTGGTACGTATTCATGATTGACTCACAGTTCCCCGCCATTTTGAACATGCGGAGTATGATGTCTCTCGCAGAGGTCGCTAGGTGGGAGTGCCCGGGTGATGACGCCGCATGGTGTACAACGAGTGCTCCAATCTGGGCAACTCTAGTTAAACCCTTGGGGAGTTTATCGGCACCAGAGTTTGGCATTGTTTTTAAGGCTCTTACGAACAATAGAAGAGCTGATTTCACCAACTTGGCACCATCAGTCTCTGCTATTACTGATAGCATCAGCCCGTGGACACAATTCCTTGTTCTGAGTTGCTTGGCTAGCCAGGCACTGGACTGGTCGCACGATTGGTCAGTACAGGTCGGCAGTGACCCTGCCATGATACAAGATAAGGGCAGTGGTTGTCATCAAGAAAGTCTGCGGATACGGGACAACATCATCGGTAAGTCATACTGTCTTCCACTTGTCTATGCCAAAGCTGACGCGTTCATTTCAGCATCTTTGAAATCATGGGAATGCTACTACGGCACCAAGTACAGTGGCAACCCGATCCCGGATGTGGCGCAAAGTCCAGTGCTGTACTTTCAGAACGCATCTCAAATACTCCGTGGCCTAGTAAACATTCAACTACAAACGTGCGTTGCTGATTTGCAAGATGCTCTCGGAAAAGGCGGAGCAAATGCTGTTGACGAAAGCCTGGGCCGACTTCGAGTCTACTTCACAAACGGATACACCAACTGTGTTGGAGCACACCAAGAGTTGCCATTTGAGTCTCTAGATGCCTTCGCCAAATCAGTCATGGAAACTACATCAATCATGAGCAACCCGACACTACAGTCTGCCACACCTTATAGCATCTTTGGAATCTTCCTAAATCATGTCTTGCAATGGGCATTTCTAAAAAGCAGCCCCGAAACATTGAAGTCGCACCTTCGTGAGCATCTCCGAGATATGGCTTTCTCATATCACGGACGAGGCATGTCGGAGCTCAGTGGAATACTTGATTTCGGGCTCTCCTCAGCAAACCCGACAGTCGTGAACAGGGACAGAAGCCACTTAGTTCTCATGCAAGCTGCGCAGAATTTGGCGCTGCTTGGTACTTGGGGCGCATCGTTGAATCTGGCCCTTCTGCTTCAGTTGAGAGCGAAAACTTAAATTTGACGCTGTTGATATTAAGAATTAAGTCTCGTAAATTATTGTGTAAAAGTACAGCTCATGCCTCCAGCAGCAGCATTAGTAGTAGAAGTAGAGGTAATAGGCGATTCGTTCAGCATTGGGAAAGTGTGCAACGAATATGAGGTCCTGTCATGGTTGACTTGTTCATGGCAAAGTGATACGAGCAAAGGATCCGAGGCTACGATACCATCCTAAGTTAGTCAGGAAATTAGCCTAACTGGGTATTGCTAAGGTTATGCATGCCTCCCATCAGCAGGCTTTAGCAGCATCTGGGGTAGGTAGATCCACTTCCTTTTGAACGTAGCACTAGCTTATCCGCGTCCGGTTGCTTTCGAAGTTCTGATCAGTCATCAGTACTTTCCCTGTTGGGAATTTCGCAAGAACCTCCCATACTTTCACCATCATGTCTGGCAATTTTCCTCCGTACGTTGCGGTAGGGGTAAGTTCTTCATGGGGTCCTCAATCCACCAAGACATGTACGTGTCTAGTGATGGCCAACTGAGGCCGAAGCCAGACGATGGGAAAGAGGGGAGGCAAAAGGTACATTTCCACGGAACTGTCGGCCTGAATGCCAATAATTTGAGAAAGATTCAGTGGGTAATTGTAAGTCAGAGTCAGTGTGTGGAAATGTCAGATAATCGGGCTGATGCGACTCACATTCCTTCCTGGAAAGTGTGACTTTTCCGTCCGTTGAGCCTCGCCATGTTGTCCTACCGGTGGAGCCGGAAAAGCTGGCCAGGTTCATAAACGAAGATCCAAATGGGTTCGGAGTATTTGGAGAAGTGGTTTTCCGTCGCATCCTCTTGATGTAAGACCCTGTCAACACGCGTCCAGGTCACTACCATGTCGGTACTAGTGCAGGGTCCGAATTGAAGACCATCATCTCCCCGAACCCCGCACGAGCGGAAAAGCTCGGCGCCCCATCTCCCCCATGGGGGAACGCTCCACCTGGGGGAGTCGGTCTTATCGTGACTTCAGGCGGAGCCAACGGAGAGATGAGATAGTCTGATTTTCCTTGTTACCTTATATAGAGAGGCTCTGCACAGACGAAAAGATGCTTGGAAGTGTTACCGTCTAATACCGAAGTCTCGCAATTCGAAAGCCACGTCATCCCACGATCTGATCGGTATCGAGACAACGCACAAAGGGTTCAAATGCCAGCGTCTTTCCGAGTCATCAAAGCACAATGACTGAGCCAAGAAAGTCCGAAGAGGACAAGGCAGATGTCAGACAAATGGAGCGTGTCTTGACAGGCGGTTCTAATGGAGGCGCCGAGAAGCCTGTCGCCAAGATTGGCAAGGTTGACGAGTTTGGGGCGCATACCAAGACCGACCCCAAGGAGATTGCACTCGTGAAGAAGATTGACTTCTACATTCTGGTACGAGCTTCAGTTGATGGTTGGGAAAATGCTTCCTTTACTAACTCGACCGAAGCCTATTCTCTGGATCATGTACTTCCTCAATTTCCTCGACCGAAACGCAATGATCAATGGCAAGCTTAACTCGCTGTCCGAAGACCTGAAGCTGAAGGGAACTGAGTACAACACTTGCGTATCCATTCTATTTGTTGGGTGAGTTATGTATCTTTGTGTACCAAATGGCCACTAATCTCAATGTCGGTAGATACCTGTGTGGCCAGATCCCCTCGAACATGATCCTGAACCGAGTGCGACCCTCCTGGTACATGGCGGGTATGTATGCCAAGCATCCAATCAAGAACGCGTAGTTCTAATGGGTGGTCACATCGCAGGCTTCATGTTGACTTGGTCGATAATAAGTCTGCTTACGTACCTTGCACACGACTACAAGACAATGCTAGTGTGCCGGTTCTTTCTCGGTATCACAGAGGCTCCGGTAAGTATCTGATCGTTGTTGTCGCCGACATCGAAGACATGAACGGGCTGACATTAGTCTAGTTCTATCCTGGCGCACTCTATATGCTCAGCATGTTCTACACACGCAAGGAAATTGCGACTCGAATGGCTGTCTTTTACACTGGCAACATGCTAGCTAGCGCTTTTTCTGGTCTGATTGCGGCTGGCATATTCGCCGGACTCGATGGGAAGCACGGCCTTGCAGGCTGGCAATGGTATGATAGAATCCGGCTCACCCCACTCAGATTGGAGACTCACAGTTGTAGGCTATTCATTGTCCAGGGTGCTGTGTCCATTGGTGTGGCGATCGCGGCATTCTACTTCCTCCCCGACGCTCCGCTTCAGACTCGCTGGCTCAGCCCTGAGCAACGACATATGGCACACCAGCGCATATTCGACGATACGACCGATCGTCGCGAGGGAGGCACCAGTGTCTGGAAAGGATTGCGCGAGGCTTGTACCGATTGGAGAACATGGCTCTTCTGTCTCATGGACAACTTACACCTTTCCGCAAATGGTTTCAAGAACTTCTTGCCGGTAAGGATTCGCAGCCATAGCTGATCTTTCAGATTACAATAAGCTGACTGGAGACAGAGCGTTGTCAAAACCCTTCACTACAACACCACAATCACATTAGTTCTAACGTGCCCGCCGTACATTCTAGCTGGCATCATGAGCATTGTTGTATCGCATTCATCAGGCCGTTTCAATGAACGCGCATGGCACACAACAGTGAGCAAGCTCATTGCTTGTGCGGGCTTCGCCATGGCTGTGGCCACACTCAATACTACTGTTAGATATGTCGGTATCATGATTTTCGTTGGAGCAACGTATGGGGTTAGTTCATCCAAATGCCGATTTTGATTCCACGCAATTTACTTCATCCTAACGGAATTTTAGGTGAATAATATCATTCTCGGATGGACCTCGGCAACTTTAGGCCAGACGGATGAGAAGAAGGCCGTTGCGATCGCCATGGCCAACACATTTGGGAACCTTGCTAGCGTCTACACTCCATACCTGTGGCCAGAATCAGATGAGCCACGATACTTGACTGCAATGCTTGCTAGTATCGGCTTCTCTCTCGGTGTCGTTGTTTGCGCCTGGATCATGAGGATTGCGCTACAGAGGCAGAACAAGAAAACTCTGGCGTCTAACCCAGATGCCTTGAACTTGTATGTCTACTAAAGCTTGTCATACCCACAGATAGCATGGGGTTTTTTATTTGTTACGGACTATATATTCGTTGGATCCATCCATACACTGGTATCAGACCAACTACAGGTCTCGAGAGGACTTTCCAGTAGAATACAATGTGAGCAGATGTCAATAGGTGTACGACACAGGAAAGGAGCTCACAGAGGTCAACTGCTCTTAGGGTCTAGAAGATGTATTACTGAAATCTGCCCTTCCCTCGAAATATACTCTCAGCGCTCTACATATACCTGAGCTGCTCCTTTGTTGCTTGATCCTCCTCTTAATGCCCCTTATGCTATCCCCTATCCGGCGAGGCCTGACAGCAGACAAGACCCACAGGGCTTTGATAGTCCTACAAAGCAGACTGAATAGTAGTTGAAAGATCAATTTTATGATTACTGGGCCTGCTCGTCCAAAACCATTTGAAACGCCTCTACAAACGAAGCTTCCCAATCGGCCTCTGTCTTCATGGGCCTCCAACCGAGCTCTGGTGCCAAAACAGGCTTCGTAGAAGAGCTGAAGAAATTAATCCCTGCTTGTACTCGCTTAAATCTTTGGTTGGCACACTTGGAATGACTCACTGTGCAGCATAATTCATCTCCGCAATCTGGGGTGTCGCATTCAGCCATCTTGATCCAGCTTCTTCCAAGCTCACCGAACGAGGCTCTCTTGACTCCAAAGCACCAAGCGAGGCACCTGCTTTACCAACCAAGCCTGCAAGATCTCGCCAATTGTGACTGCCAGTGTTAGAGAAGTAAATACCTCTCCTGCCTGAAGGAATCGTCTCTCCAGAGAGGACCTTGCTCAAGATAAGCTCGTACAGTATTGCAAGATCCGTAACATGGACATGCCCAAGACGGGCTGTGCCCTCGCCGACGTATTCAGGGACGCCGGCCTTGATCGCGCCACGAATGATGCTAGGAATTTGCATGGATCCTTGATTGAAGAGGCCGGTGCCACGCCCGTAGACTGTGGGGGGCATCATGATGTATGCTTTGACTCCGGTCTTCTCTGCAGTCCTAACAACAGCAATATCTGTTGTTCGCTGGCCGTAAGCCTCCTGGGATTCTTTCTTTTCTTCATATTCGTATACCTTCTCCTTATCTGACCATTGATGAATGTCACCCGACCGCTGGGTGATCGTTCTTTCAGCAAGGTTGGACGTTCCCGATGTCTGGCTCATCCATGGGTTGTTAAAGATATTACAATAAGAGTCAGAATAGCGCGAAATCTTACGTGAACGAAGTGGACATCTCTTCCCGTCTGCTTCTTCCGCTCCGCTAGCCCTTCCAAAAGAGCTACAGCCGAGCCTGTATGGAAGCCAGTTGGTGTGTGGATAACGTAGTCGTGCTCACTTGCAATCTTCGTCAAAAATTGATAGTCATCTAGGCCCGTAAAGAGGACGGCATGGATGCCTTTCTGGCTCAGAATATCCGCTTGTTCTTGCCCCCGAACTAAAGCGGTAATCGACAGTGCATTGATGTCTTTGTTAGAAGAGTTTAGGAGCTGTGTCAGAACAGTGCCACCTCTACGAAGCAGTCAGTTTGACAGGGCAAGTTCGAGTCGGAAAAGGGCACGGAGCGCACATAAAGCCTGTGGCGCCCGTGAAAAGAAGTTTCTCGGGCATAATGAATAATTTTGATGCTGTCTTGGTAGAAAATGAGAAAAGACATACACAGAATGATGGAATTTGGCGCAATGTTAACTCCAGGCTGTGAAGGTATACTGTAGACCTGACGCGTTACTTTAATGTCGTGGAAATGCCGGGATTTGTATTCCGCGGAAAGCCGGGACCATCCGTGGCCAATGGTGACAGATCTGTGCCTGTCTTGTAATAGTCAGCATCAGTCGACCTACTGGGTACGACTGCAGGTTGACCGCACACCAGAAGTACACCTCCAGTCATTGACGTCATAATTAGCTTGGCCCTCAACTTCGCATCTAATCACATGCAGAAGTCACATCCAGACATACCGGTCTGATGGATATTAGATGGTAGTAAAGGAATGCAACTAGACACACTTGAATACACTGGAGCTAGTCTCGCTGATGTGGAATGGACTCTTCGATTTCTTCGCTGCCTCCTTATTACCAATTCTACCATAATACTGCGACGACACATAAGGTAGATAGCGGTCTCGATAAGGTAGTCAGATACAGCTCATCAATCTGACTCATTGACCTCCTATGGAAGTGCAGATATGTCAACAACACTAACCCAAATGTTCTCCTTGTTCTCGCTGTAAGCAATCAGCAGTTTCCTGCCAACCTGAACTGCGCTAGGATAGCTGAAGCCAAACGCCCGATTCTTGATTCCATCACGCGTATCCGGGACAATCGCCTTTGTCGCATTTGTTCTCAACACACCAATCGACTTATAAGTCTGGTCGGCTCCACGAGATAATGCTAAGGTCAGTGGCTGTCGTTGAGGATCTGCAGCATTGTATCTTGGGTTTGACAACAGAAATCTGTCGCCGGTACCGTCGAGCTTCCCCAGAAATTGTTTTGTCTTCGCATCCGGTATGTTTGTTTGATGTATTGCATTGCCGTGCGAGTTCATGATTTTGGGATACCAGCCGTTCCCTTTCGGATCTGCGTTGTACTCAACCCAGACTGAGTGGGTGTTATTTGCCTCTGAAGTGATGTCGCGCCAATGTCGTTGCCAGTACCCTCCTGTAGATGAGTCACTGTCGTTGTGCCAAACAGCAAATGTCTGTTCTTCCATTTGATGCAATCCATCAGCGGCATATAGACCGTTATTGTAAAGCCATGGCGACCAAGCCGGTGCCTCATCCGGCTTTCGCAAAACCGCGTTGATTTCGCAGGCTCTGGCACAGTATTCCATGCCATACTCAGTGCCGTAGACGGTCTCTGCGTACAATTCGGATTTTGTGAAGTCATTCTGTTCCAGCCAACAGGGGTCCGCAAGCGGTTCTCCGCTGAGAGAAATTTTGCGTGCGATTCGACCTGCAGCTGCCCACCGCCCTGGACACCACCTACTGCCTGATTGGCCAACGGCGTAAAGTTCGCCCTCGAGGTGCACAAAGGTCAACGCCTGCCATGCACGCTGAGCAATACCTCGGTCACACCAATACTTCCAGTTGTGCGTCTCTGTCTGGTTTGGAAGAAGAGCAGCCGGCATTAGGCTTCTCCCAGAGCTCCAAGATGATCCATTGTCGCTTGAAGTCGAGATCCATATATCTTGGCCCATACTATCCTCGTCGACTGGGGCAGAGGAGTAAATGAGGAGGACATCGGAACCGATAGCAAACAGTTCCGGATGGTGCGCGTATGTACGATTCTCGGCCACTCCGTTGTATATTTGAATCTCTGCTTCAACCGATATCTGCTTCCATCCCGCAAAGAGCTTATCGTTATAGTCCAATGGCGGTGATACTTGCCACAGAGTATCGGATGGTGGAGGTTTCGCGTGCGTTCTGGTCAGCCATGTAGAAGCGAAAAGCAGACCTATGAAGCATGCGGCATGAGAGATTCTCGATGTAGCCATGTCTAATAATCCTAGTGTTTCGTTACTGGCATTCGATGGGTCGATAATTGTAGTTGTGAGGATTTTGACCAAAGACGTATCGTAAACCCGGCGGACAAAGCTATAGCAGACTTGAGAACTGTCTAGTGGGCAAAAAATTGTGTTATGTAGGAATAGCTAAGAGGAGGACAAACCATGAGTTTTACGCGGCCTGCACGTTGATTGGGGGAATATCCTGTGAGTGTCTCCCGGCGGCATGGGTAATTGGAGGAGCAATGAGGAATCTGGTTTGTGCTTCCGGCGTCACCCCACCACACATCTAAGTGCCAGCTGCCAATACTCATCTCGCTTTCACGAGAACATCTCAGAGGTATGGATTTGTCAAGAGAGCGCTAGGACCGAAAGACATCTTGCCTGAACAAATTTTCAAATCGCGCTCCTTCGCTTGCATATGTGTGCCCGTTCTCTATAAGCACGTAAATCCCCAGAACTGAGAGTCTTAAAACAATAGAGCGGATGATGTGAATGAAATTGCACGAATTGGAAACCACCTGTGGGGATTATGGGGATAATGTGGTTTCATTTCCTTTTTCTGAAAGATGAAAGGAGATTCAGCAATCAAAGCAATCGTGCCCTTAGAACCGGCTAAGATAGCCGAGCTCTGGAGACGTAATCAACTTTTGCTAAGCTCTTCATTTAAAGTACCAGCTTCAGCCTGCCATGTGTTTACTGCCGGCATCTGTTTCGATAGGCAGAAGTAGGGAGATGTCGGCTATTACCTCATCGCGATGGCTACGGAAGTGCAGAATATTATTTACAGGTTCAATTCACATGGCGCAGGTGAGTAGTTAGACAGCTCCTATTCCATCAAAAAACACCTCGTCCAACAAAGTATACAGTACCTGCTGTCCTTCCCACTGCTCCTCCGCGGCGCCAAGAATGCGATCGGGAGGTAAGACAAAGCCGAAATCGCCTGTATCAGGAAGCTCAATGGTGTAGGAAAAGTCCGCGCCGCCAATCGCATAAACATGGTCAGGTGCTGCCCCTGTGGTGGTATAGAGGGTAGCACCGCTGGGCCCAAATGTGAAAGTAGTACGTCTCTCGGAGCTGTCACGGATGACCTCGCTGAGCACCGAAGCAGTCTTGGTCCACTTGCCGAGCTCGGGAGCATACCACGTCTCCTTGGAACCGAAGGGTGAAAGAATATACTGGCCGTAACTGTGCCAGTCAATGTACAGTTTGATACCGCTGGTATCGCGCAGCTTGCGAACGTAAGCATCTAGGCCTTGGTTTTCGATGGTGTCGGAAGGCTTCTGGCCGCGGTAGGATTGGGCACACGGGTTGGTAGAAGCGCCAAACGGATTTGCATCCCATCCGTACTCCCAATTTCTATTGATGTCGGTTCCGTAGCAAGTTGAATTCAGAGGTGGGGGCGTGCGTGTCTTGCGCCAGAGACGGTCGACCTCCTGGGAGAATGTGAAGCCTGGTTCCGGTTTGAGTTCGTAGGCTCTTTGTTGAAAGGATTGCAAGGTCTGACTTACCATCTGGATTGACGATAGGGAAGATGTGAAAGTCGTATTGATTCAAGATGGAATCCGAAGTATTGGTGGCGTTCTTGTGGGCGTTGATCAGCTGTAGAGTAATATACTCAATGACCTGCGCAAAGAAACGATCAACTCAATTATGCCCAACCGTTTATCAATGTCATCCACTAACTCACAGGAGCTGCAATCCACTCTCTTGCGTGAACAGTACCGCTAGTATCTTCGTCAGAATTTGAAAACCTACGCAGTAATATTTGTAGCTGGCGGCTAAGCCATCGTTCTTACTGGTAGAGTATAGCGGGCTTTCCCGGACCCTCATCGCCGAAGAGATGGATTCCGTGAATTGTCCGATTCTCGAACGACCGCCCCGAATACACCAGCTCAGAGTTTCCTGGAAAGGCTTCGTGGAGGTCGGTGAAGTATTGGACATGGTCCTTATACGAGTGGTACGAGTCGAACCACGAAAGATCGTCGATGTCGCGCTTATATGCGGTGCGAACTTGGGATTCGGCGGCGATTGACTCGCCGAGGTCACTGTGCATGATGCGGTAGTCTAGCCCAAGTGACTCAACAATATTGACTTGGTCTGGCGAAATGACGATGTCAATATGAGTATCCACATCGTGGTTCCATTTGTGATGAGGAATCGTAGCAAGTTTGGCTTGCACGGTTGCCAATTGGTTGAGGGTTTTCACTCGGAGAACCTGGTAGCCCTCATAATTAATTGGACTCCTCCTTTGAAAGTTGAAGCCAGCTGCGAGCGTAGAAATTACGGAAATAATGGCGGCAGGTCTCATCTCAAAGATACGTCAACAAAGCTCGTAGTATAGGAATATCACAAAAAGACAATTTTTTGACACCCTAGCTACTATCGACGAGCTTATAAGTACGTTGTTTTCGATTACCAAAATCAAACCTCACGACACACCATCAGTGCCAAGCTTCACAATAGCAGTAGGTTGATTGCGTGCGAATTAGGCAGCCTCCGGACTGAGCCACGTAGTCGATAAATTCTCCAAGCCTGCAACTATCTCTCTCTAGGAGAGGCAAGTGTCCAAAAGTTCTCTAATAACGCGTCGCCGTGCATGACGTAAGAAACAGCCTCACCTTCCCCTTTAATCTTAGCCAATGCATGGCATTTCTGTGACCCCTCAGCAAAGTCGACTTTTCGTGATTCTTGTTGAGTAAGACGTCTTACTCAGGGGATGGATCCCCTGCTTCTTTTGAAATCTCGCAGTACTTCATCGCGGAGCCACGTGCTAGTCACAAAACAGTTGTAAACACCCATGCTACTCATCAATTTACCAAAAGTCTGGCCAAAGGAAGATAGGTAGATGTTAATAAATAAGTCGTTCTTCATAATTGGAGAAATTGTGTTCGGATCTTGCTCAAAGCCCCGAAGACAATGCCTTGGAGCCACTGGGAACAACGGAAAGTAGGACCAGAGCTACAAGAGACGTTTTAAGCGTAGCTTGCTCGTCGAAGCTTCGTGCCGCAGACTTGTAGTATAGAATGGTCGGTCGTCAAGGGCCTAGTCAATATTAGACCGCCAGGGGACCATGATGTCACATAGAGTTGTGTTATTCAGCCAAATGGCCTCAATGGTAGAAACCATGGCTAGTCAATCACCTGAAGAATATATGAATGAATGCAAGCCCGCCACCCGCTCAAGACATGTTGATACCGGCTGCACGGTGAACTAAGTTGCTTACCTATGGTTATCAAGACCGAAACCGCCGGACAAGTAGTCAAGTTTGGATAGAGCGATCCTTAATCTTTACGTAGAGCCATAAAACGTAGACAGGATGCAGCCTACTGGGTTCATTGGGCCAAGCAAGTCGGGGTCAAGTTTCCTACACATGGCTGGCCTCGGGTCAAGGCTTCAACTGGCCGGATGTTTGTCCCGCTTGACAACAGTCTGCGGGCATTGAATCGGACCATGAGTTTTGTCCTAAGAATGACTTCCGGGTCAGAAATAAGAGATATGATCGTCAAGTACCTCGTGACTTAGGTACTAAATGCAAGCAAGGGAGAACTTACGAAATTGATCAACACGTGGTTAGTTACAGTGGTAAGAATGCTATTTAGAGACTCAAGGTAGCTGCAGATCACGTGGGAATAACAGCATCAGAGAGTCACTGAGAAGCCCACAGTTTGAGAGCGTGAAGCATCTCTCTTCCAATGATTTAAATGTAATCCAATAATTTCCTAATGATGTTTTGGATCACGCCAAACACAAACAATCGGCCTCGCGAAACCATTCTCTCGGAGCCTCCAAGAACGCTGCTAAGACTTTGTCAATTTCCCACAGGCCGTGATTCAACGTTCGATGTCGGTGACTGGTGTAAGATTCTTCTCGTTCTCATTAGCGATGATTAATAGAGGTCATACAGAGTTTTGGAAGGTTGACTGACCTACCTCCGATTTTGTCGTCTCCCTGAACTAATCGGCATCACAGTTGAACGTGACACCATCAGGTTTTCCACCAGCCTGGCACGCCGCATTCGCAGATTTGCAGTGCGTGCTATCGGGTTTCACATCCTTTGCGCAACAAAAGTTGCACATCGTTCCTTGAATAGTGGCTCCGCAGTTTTTAGGCTCCACGCAGTGTCGTCGGACAAGGGAATTGGGTGCGAAGTCGGATGAGGGCATAGTCGCAGCCACAGGCAGTAGGATGAGGAAGATTCGCCCAGCGACCATGATTACCACAGTTGAAATGTAAGCTTTGCAAGGCCAATACACGATAGGATGTGTGTCATAGAGGATTAATCGCCTACCCACCAGCAAAGCCGTGAGTGGAAATCAGCCCTCTTTATTCTTCCTCCAAGATTGCCTAAAGCTAGGACCACAAACGGCAATCATTTTCAGACTGATTATGGATCAAAGTTAGACTTCAAGTGCGCCTTGTCACAAGGCACGCTTCGAGCCTAGCTAGTTGGTGATGGGCAGGAAGGTTGGCCATCCGAATCCGCCCAAAGAGTGCATCAAAAGTATACCAAGGCTTGCAGAAACGGCGGCTTTGGGAGCATGACAGTGAGCAGAAAGGAGATATATTCTCCAACTTTCTCCGGAACTCGTGTATTCGCGAAACGGCTTCAGAAACCTGCGTTAGTCATGCAACCTTCTTATTTAAGACTAAGGAAGTGTCGCGACGCCGCTATTCTTCACAAAAACTACTACTCCCAGGCGCCGACTTGCAGCACCGTTAGTTGGATTTGCGGAAAGTTGATGAGGGTATTCGAGGCTGTTTTGCTTTTCACTAGCCCTCGTCAGATGTCCGTTTGAGGGAGAGTCCCTCAGTCGACAGAATTGTATATTTGGGGTGGTTTCGTCCGATGAGATGACGCACTCTCGCATCGGCTCCAAGAGCCCTCCGTGAACTCTACATACAATACGGTGCCTGCCTCGTGACATATATCACCGGGATATGAAGACCAAATACTGCAAACTCCATTCATGGCCACCACCCCAGAACCCATCGGCGCCAAGGCAGGGCCATGCTCATGGCCCACGACCCTGTCCCCATGTCGACGGAGTGTGGAAGCGACTGTATGAAAATTCCGGCTACTCTTGCCTTTCATGCACGACGATTTCGTTCTCGGAAACTGTCTAGGTTCCTTTGTCGTCTCAAATATTTAGGCTTTTGAGCTCGTGAGCTTTCTCTCCCCACATTGGTCACGGAGGAACCCGCGTTTGAAATTGGAAGGCTAACTAGTAGACAGACGAGATGGGTCACGGCAGTCCGGAGATGGGTCTTGATTAGTATTGATGCTAGGAGGCACTGCTGGGGATGTCAGACTACTTCCACTCCATTGAAGTTGAGAGGCTGGGTGTGCAAGCCCTCTGGGTCAAAGATGGCAGGGTAAGTATGTATGAGTACTGGTTTAGGCACCGAATCAACAGAGTAGATAGACCAAACGAAAGAGAGGCCTGGTCATCATTCGTTACAAGGGTGTTCAATAATATTCTGTAGAAAATGCGATGCGCGCGCCGATAGCTACATCGACCATAGCTTTGAAAGAACACACATGAGGAATGCATTTACTGCTGGCATCATCTAACGTAAGCCCTTCTCTCCCAACACAAACAATAGCGGCAAACGAATGAACAGGGGGAAAAAGAAATAACGAAACTCCATCCAGGGTCTAGAACCAGCCATACATATAATAGTACAGTAAGGCAAATAGCTATTACACACTCAACTTCTAAGCCTTCCCATTGGAAGTTATAAACTCGAACTCTTTGAAGTGGGCTCTTGCAAGTTCTTTTTGAACCCAACTTGCGATGCTTTCTACCGCATGATACGGACTCTCTAGATGTACCTGGAAAAACCCCTGCAATTGAGATGGGGTCAAGGTGTCTTCCGGTATCACGCTGGAAAACTGGACAGAAAGCTTCTCAATTTCTTCCATTTTCAGGTGTGTTGTGCACCCTAGTTCGGGAGAGAACATCCGCACGAACATTTCCGCCGCTGACTTTGGGCTAATGTTGCCCAGAAGGACCTTCATGTCGACTCGGCCGGGCCGAATCAAGGCACTGTCGAGTTGCTCGGGTCGATTCGTAGTCATGATGACGATACGGCCCTCCTGCGATCCAACGCCATCCAAAACATTCAGCAGTCCGGAAAGAGTGCAGTTGGGCACATTGCTGCTCTCCGGTGAATGTGCTCGTCCATTCCCGTTGCTGGTCTTCTCATGGCTGCTTGAACGCTCCACCCACACGGCATCGATGTCTTCGAGAAGAACCACACATCGCGGCGGAATCTCCTGAAACATCTGCTCTAAATCGGCATCCGTTGCCACACTGGGGATCTTGACCTCGTAGAGATCTAATCCAAACTCGCCGGCAATCGCCACAGAAAGCGAGGACTTGCCAGTTCCAGGCGGGCCGTAGAAGAGGTAGCCTCTCCGGTACGGCATACTCCGGCTTTGGTAGCGCATCTGAGTCTTCGGATCCAGGTAATTCCGGATATCAGCAAGCAACTCCTGCTTCAAGCTGAGGTCAAAGTGCACGGTGTCCAGATGGCGGAGGGGCTTGCGGGCTTTAGGTTTCCAAGACATGCCGTAACGGTCGCGGGAGTAGATGATGACGAAGTACTGCGTCTGCCTGTCGGCGTACTCGCGGCAGGCTTCGATGAGATTCTGGACAGGATGCGCCGACCATCCGAAGCAGCTGATTGTCAGGTCCTCGCCTCCGATTCCATCGTAGCTGGGATCCGATAGTGAAGAATTGAAATCTCCAACGGCACGGGTGACGACAAAAAAGTTGCCTTTGAACCAGAGCCACCGTGTGTTCCAGTGTGGACAATACTGAACGGTATGGCACGACTTCTTCAGAGCGGCAGCACGGTCTGGGTTGGCGCGTCCAACTTCGGTACGACCGGTAAAGGCGCGATAATGCCGGGGCCGGTTGGCGAGGACCCATTTCACGACGCTCCGGTTAACCGGGTCGCCGCCCGGTATTGTGACGGAAGCGAGGAAAAAGCGCCGAATACAACTATACGCTTCCTGCCAGGCACATTGCATGAGTCTCCAAGCCGTAGGAAGGGTGCCGGCTATGGCAACAAGAGAGCCAATTTGTGTTATATCGAGCTCGGACCACCGAGTGAGAACGTCCCTCACCACGCCCGCTCCTTGAGACCACGGGTCGAGGAGAGCGTGGCTCGCGCCGGCGATGTGGAACTGGTGGGCCATTCAGGCGATGGGCTCATTCCGAGCCGCCCCGGCCTGTGAAAAGATGCAGACCAAGGAATCGGTTCACAAGTGAAGGGAGATCAGGGTGCCTTCGGTTGGCCAATCCTATTCCGAACAGCAAGGTCCGAGAAATCTGTTCAAAGAGTGAGGCTCGCGCAAAGCCTGGCAATGGAAAGATCAATACAAAAAGACAAAAAGAATAGATTGAGGCATTTTGATGAAACGAGTGACAAGAAAGTGAAGCAAAAATGTGAACAAGCGATTGTCTAGGAAGATCGTGTGAGGCCAGCTTGTGTTCATTTCGAAGGGTCGGAAAGCTTTTTCTCCCCAAACCTGCGCTCCAGAGAAGCCACATTTACCAGCCACACACGAGCCATACTAGAGATCCCATCATCGGCGAGCACCTTGCGGAACATCAAAACCCCGACCGGGCACCCGGTGTACCAGGAACAGCTTCGGCCCGAAGGGAGCAGGGCCCCCACTGGTCCGAGCTGTCTTGCTTAGGTAAGTACTCTCAGTAGTCTCCAAAGGTATGAACGATACCTCCGAACGATGTGCCGCTTAACGAAGTACTCTTGACTCCGAACATACATCACAAGTGAAGCCAGGACCATACTGCAAATGACTGAATACCATATAGATCTAGACGGTTGCAGTCACACTGCTGTTTAACCGCCATCTAGCTGCAGCAAGGATGGCAGCTCCAACCACGAGAGTTGCGCCGGTCCACATCGACAACGCAAGATATCCGGCATGCGCAAGAATCTGGCCGCTGATGGGAGGCCCGACAAGAGCGCTGTCCATTAACATGGTCAGTGTCCACAAACCGCCCTAGGCATGGAATAGCAGAAGTGTGACGACTCACGTTACAGCGATGGAGCCCATCATGAAGCCGACAGCCAACCCCTGATGACGATGATGGGCAATTTTTCCGACGCATGCACCCTGCAAGCTCATGATGGCCTGCAAATACGTCAGCCATTGTCATGGAAGTTCAAGATGTGAATCTACTCACTCCAGAGGAGAATCCGTACGCCAAACTCCACACTGCCAACCCAGGAAGAGACGTTGCCGCCGTCCAGCAAAAGCCAACGATACCAGCCGCAAGAGTTGCCAGCATGCAAAGATTGAAATGCCCATACCGGTCTGCGAGAAACCCAGGAATAACTCGTCCCAGGAATGAAGCACCGTTGAGCCCAGATAACAAGTAAAATGCCGTCGATGTGGACAAGCCATGTTGAACGCCGAAGCCCGTAACAAAGAAGACGGGGGTAAACAGTCCAAAGTAGCCGAGTGCTAACCCTCCACAGAGAAGGATAAAGGTCTTGTTCTTCAGGATAGAGTAGTTGGCCTTCGATTTGGACTGTATCTCGTCATCCGATGAGGTCGTTCCCTTCTCGTCCCCATCTGATGCCGCATGGATTGGACTCAAAGATGCTTGGGGTGCGGGGGCATCAACCACAGTGATGCAGGCGAATGCTAAAAGAGGAGCCATAGTGAAAGCAACAACTCGCATAGTCCATCCGAAACCAAGCTGGCGTTTGTTGAGAAGTTGCTCTAGCATGATCGGCCAGATGATGCCACCGATGGAGGACCCGCCAATTGTGAGACCTAGAGCAAGGCCACGGCGATGAGGCATGCGGCGTGACACCACAGCCACAGGGGGGCAGAAAATGAGCGACATACTCACCCCAAGCAAAATCCCCTGGGCTAGGAATACTTGGTAGTACTGTTTACAGAGAGAGGTCATGAAGAGAGCAAACAGTTGACCGATACTGCCAATACACAGGAGAATCTGTAAAGCGTGCACCTTAGTACGTGGAGGTCGGCAGGGCTGCAATCAATTTTCACATACCGTAGGTCCCAATCTGTCGGTTAAAACGCCTGATATTGGTGCACATAGGTAGACGATAGAAATAGATATGGATCCAATCCAGGAAATATTGGACTCAGATTCTCCGAGAAACGTCTGGTAATACTTTTGGAAAATGCCGAATGCATTAAGGAAGCCAGCTGTGCAAAAAAGCGAAAGCGAAGCACCTGCGACAGCGAGCCACGATCTAAAACTGATAGTTCCGAATGAGATTTTGTGATTATACTCAAATTCCGAAAATCATAAGCTCACCTATCGTGACCGGGAGGAGGTTGAGATGCCTCCATGGCGATGTAAGTTGAGTCTTGTGGCTAGAGTATCAAGTTCAGGACACTAGCTGGCGTAAGCAACGGCAAAAAAAAAAACAGAAGCCAAAAGAAAAACAAGGTTGATTTAGGCACTTAGAATAGCTAGGATCAATTCCAGCAGTTTCCCATGGGCATTTAATGAATATTATCGCTTTGCTGTCGTATTGTTGCTCTGGATGAGGTGGCGTAGATGGAGTTGGTAAGCACCGCGGATTATCCGTGGAGTAATTAACCCGTTGGCGTCCGAGGAAGGTCCGCGGCCAGGAGCGAACTTGGACTTTGCCTCATCAACATCAACAAAGTCCAGTGGCGAAGCACAAGAAAGCAATTACGAATCATTTATTTCATCATGAAGCGCACAATGCGATCTGATAGTGATAGCGCAGCCCAGAAACGACGTCGTCAACCCCAAGTTTCGTGTGACTCCTGCCGCAAGAAGAAGCTCAAGTGCGACCGCGGAGACCCGTGTTCGAGCTGTGTGATGCGCGGCTTGTCATGCGCAGGGCAGCCGGGGACACAAAATCCGATTGCGGAATTGAGGTAACCACGGAAATGGTGCATACATATCGACGACCAGTCTACCTTAGCTAACTACGGATAGCCATGCGCCAAAGTTGAGCGAGAATGCCGACGACTCTATCCTGAGTCGGCTCCGTAATCTAGAGCACGCTGTGTTCGGGCCAGTGTCTTCTGCCGGCACAGAATTTTCCATGCAGCAGCTTGCGGACACTGTCGGACCTGTAAGGATAGAGCGGTCAAAATCTTCCCGACGCCGAAGTCTGGGTTTATTAACACGGCATCCTCATCTCCGGAGGTTCATGGATAACGAACGGCAGCAAACCGCGAAGTTTCTCGATTCAACATTCACGCGAAATAGTCTAAACGTGAGAAACACAATATCCAGACTTTAGAGTTCGAAATCCTAATGGACTGTTACCCAGGTCACTCTACCATTTGAAAAGGTGGACTATCACGTTACCAATGTCTGTCACTTTCCCAAGACACCCGCAAGCACAACCTCCGGCCTTACACCCTCCATTGATTCAGAAGGACGATTATCGACCTGGTTGATGACCCAAGAAGAGGCGTTGCTGCTACTACAAGACTTCCTCGACAATCCGTTTCATCTCCTTCCCATACTTCATCCAACAGCAGCCAGGTCCATGATCGTCAACTTCTATTGCACCTTATCTCGCGGAGGTGAACCAAATCCAGCACACGCTGCACTGATTCTAGGAATCGCAGCAACGAGTGCTTTCTTCTTCACCGAGGGGTCCAAAGCCAACGGGACCTTCGAGTCTTTGGAAGAAGCTACGCACACCGCCATAGCTTGGTTCAGATCCTCTCTCAACATACTAGAAAAATCACATGCCAATACTTGGGTCTGTCTGGAAGAGGTACAAGCACGTTCGGTCCTCGCTTATCTTGTCTACAACATGGAAGGCTGCTCAGCTAGGTTTAGATTCCTTCATGGCTGTTCGTTGTCGTCCGCTCGAGAGATGAGCCTGCACCTAATCGACAGCCCTGGCTCGGAACAGCGGGACGAAGAGTCTGCAAAGGAAATCAAGAGAAGGGTATGGTGGCATATTACTGCTACAGACTGGTACGTCGCTCTCATTCCTCTTCTATCGACTATTGCTCATCATAGCTCAGGATGCTGGGTCTCATGGGAGGGCCCACGGATGGGACGTACAACGTTCAGCCGCGACAAATGAATGTTAATGAGCCTCGGAACATCAATGATGACGAGGCGAGCCTCTCGAATAAGGCCATTAGCATGCCTTCAGATACTGCGACGACGATGAGCTGTTTCATCCGGCGCATCCAACTCGCTGGTATTTCTCGTTCTGTCATCGATGCCAGAACACCAGGAGTTCCAGATGCTGAAATAATGGACTACGAACATGTCCTCGAGTTAGATCGTCTGTTTGCAGATGCTATTGCCGACTTCCCCCCATTCCTCCGTCCCGATGGGCCCATTCCAGAGACCGCGCCGCCCTATCTATCGCTGCAGAGAGATGTTGTTCTCCTCGGTTTCCTCTCGCGACGCGCTCGATTACACCGACCATTCTTGCTCCATGACAAACAAGATGCCCAATACCAGTCATCGCGAGAGATATGTCTGAGCTCAGCCCGGACTGTCCTCGCAATCGCCACACGTCTACTAAAGGTTTCACAGACTAGAGAGCCAGTGCAAACCTTCAGCTCGCGAGCAATCGGCTGCCGTCTAGGCTGTGTTATCGGTCATATGTTCATGGCGTGTACAATATTGGCACTTCACTCAGGAGGCGTCTCAAGTCGTGAGGGCTTAGCAGACGGCAAAGAGTCATGGTTAGTATCTGATGCATCAGCAGAGCTGCATGCCGAGGTTGTACAAGCTTGCCGCGCTTTGGCATTGGCCGGAAAAGAATCGGTGATTGCTGCGCAGCTTGTTCAGAACCTGACGGGCGTTTTGCGTCGCTATCGTGTCCAGGGGATGGATGACGCTGTCCCATCAGAGGTAGAAGATGACAGAGAGTCTGTCGACGCAGGACTCTCGACTGACGATCCCGAAGCGGTTGCAACGGCCGGACTGAGGACTGTTTATGATGATGGTGGCAGTGCTGAGAAATCTAGTTTGGCTGGAGAAGACGTCCTCGGTCTTGACAGCCTATGGAACGATCTCCTTGGAGACGCCAACACATTTGGATGGGATCAACTTTTTGCAGGACTCGACTCCTATTGCGGCCCGACCTAGACATTAGCTTGCAAAAGGCACTAGGACTTATCACCGATGTCGAGGTACACCAGAAGTAGACATCCGGCTTGCTCTCGTCACACTCCACAGTGGTCCAACAATATCTCAGTCTGCCGTTACTATCATTCGGCGAAAGTGATCTGGTGTACAGTCGATTGTAATCAACATTACTTGCTATTTGTGGCACTCTTCTGCATCCCATCCCACCTTTCAAAGTTTCTCGCATCCAAATCGAAAAGATCCAACAACCTTCCGACCATCTGATCAAGAACATCATCAATTGACGACGGCCGCGTATAGAATCCGACAACAGGCGGCGCGATAATCGCCCCCGCCCTCGTGACCTCCATCATATTCCTCAAATGGATCTCACTCAACGGCGTCTCCCTGACAGACAAGACCAGCCTCTTGCGCTCTTTCAGACAAACATCTGCTGCTCTCGTTACCAAGTCATCACAGATACCCGCATTGATCGCAGCGAGGGTCTTGACGGAACACGGTACAACAATCATGCCATCCACGCGATATGAGCCACTTGCGATAGGTGCGGCTAGATCGTGCGAGCTATAGGCGTGGTCTGCAAGTGCTTTCACCGCCGCGGGTGTGTAATCGGTTTCCCACTTTATCGTCTCGGCGGCCCATTTGCTGATAATGAGGTGCGTTTCGACATTGAGCCTCCGGAGGGTCTGAAGAACGTGAATACCAATCTGGGCTCCTGTCGCGCCCGTCAAGGCGACAATGATCTTTTTGCGAGGTGTGATGTCTTTCATTTCGTTGATGGCTTTTTTGTTGGTGGTTCTTCACAAGTATTTACCGACGTGGTGTCTCTGAAGTGTAAATGAAAGTGATTTGCCGAAGATGTTGTGGACGTATTCTTGCTTTTGGGTCTGAAAGTGCTTGGAATGATGTTTGAGCCAGTTATAATTGCGTACCTCTGGATCACACTCTTCTTGCAGCGATACTACCCTACATATTTAATGGGATCACGATAAAAGTCTTTTCGGCGAAATCGGAGAGTTCAGAAACGATCGATGGGACGATAACCGAATTGTCCGAACCCGGAGCCACTCGGGTATCCACATTCTCGACTTCCGGCACCGGTACGGAAGAGGACCGACTTCCATCCTAGCTCAGGGATCTCTGAGCACGTATCTCGGGGAGTTCGGGGATATTGCATCACTACCACCGCTCATCGTACTCCATGCTGGCGTTCGGTGTTGACGAAAGTGATATATATGAACGCTACATGGTCATCTACATTGGCTGCATTATAATCACATCCAACCACCAACTACAAATCAAATTTCCTCCATTTTCGGACTGCATACACATTCAATTTATCAATCTCAATCAACAGAACCAAAATGCCACCATCAAACTCTCAAGATCTCCCGCACCTCAGCTTCCGCTCTTTTGTCGAAGCACTTAAAGCAGACGGCGACCTCGTTGAGATCAACGAAGAATGTGACCCGAATCTCGAAGTCGGCGCCATCATTCGGAAGGTTGTTGAGACCGATGAACGAGCACCCCTCTTCAACAAGCTCAAGGGTCAAGATGCAGATGGCTTCTGGCGTATCCTCGGCGCGCCAAACTCTCTGCGGTCCGACCCCTCCCAGCGTTTTGGAAGACTGGCGAGGCACCTCGGTCTCCCTCCCACGTCGACTATGAAGGAGATACTCGATAAGATGATCGCCGCCAAGAGTGCGACTCCAATCCCCCCCGTTGTCTCTGATACCGGGTCCTGCAAGGAGTTCCGATTAACTCCAGACCAATTTGACCTCACCAAATTGCCAGCACCGATGCTGCACCAGTCTGACGGCGGAAAGTACATCCAGACGTACGGTATGCATGTCGTTCAATCGCCGGACGGGAAATGGACGAACTGGTCCATCGCTCGCGCCATGGTGTACGACAGGAACCACCTTGCGGGGCTCGTTATCGAGCCGCAACATATCTGGCAGATCCATCAGATGTGGAAAAAGGAGGGTAAGGATATGCCGTGGGCGCTGGTCTTTGGCGTGCCACCGGCCGCCATCATGGCTTCGAGCATGCCTTTACCGAGCGGCCTGTCTGAGGCGGAGTACATTGGGTCACTGGTTGGAGCACCGTTGGAGGTTGTCAAGTGTGATACCAATGGGCTTTATGTCCCTGCCAACTCGGAAATTGTCTTCGAGGGCGTTTGCTCTGCTACAGAGACGGCACCTGAGGGTCCCTTTGGAGAGATGCACGGGTATGTGGACTGTTTGGAATTGTTTGCAAGAAATCCGCAAAGATACTGACGATCCTTCAAGATATGTCTTCCCTGGCGACGCGCATCCCCAGCCGAAGTACAGGGTTGACCTCATCACACACCGAAAGGATGCTATTCTTCCAGTATCGAATTGCGGCCGATTGACCGATGAGACGGTAGGTCATCATCGCCACCTGTTCTCATAGCAGTACCAAACTGACGCGAACTAGCACACCATGATCGGACCCCTTGCCGCTGCTGAGATCGGATTTCTACTGAAGTCTAAGGGTTTGCCCATCAAGGAGGCTTTCTCCCCCTTCGAATCCCAGGTGACATGGGTCGCCCTACAGGTCGACACCGAGAAGCTTCGCGCAATGAAGACCAACGCAAAGGATTTTTGCCGAACCATCGGCGATGTTGTCTTCAATGATAAGGTCGGCTACACAATCCACCGCCTCGTCATTGTCGGCGACGACATCGACGTGTACGACTTTAAGGACGTAATCTGGGCCTTTTCCACCCGCTGCCGCCCTGGCCTGGATGAGTACCATTTCGAGGACGTCCGCGGCTTTCCGTTAATTCCATACATGTCGCACGGCAACGGTAACATCCGCATGGGGGGAAAAGTTGTTTCCGATTGTCTGATGCCGACTGAGTACACCACTGGCCGTGACTGGGAAGCTGCGAGCTTCCAGGGGTCCTATCCGACTGAGGTCCGGGAGAAGGTGCTGCAGCGTTGGCAGTCATTTGGATTCAATTCCAACTGAATATCAAAGTGTTTAGACTGAACGTTAATTGAATGATTACTAAATCCCAACACAAAGTTTTCAACTTCACACTAGATTGGGCAGAAATGAATTGTTGTCATAATTCTGATCCGACATGATGTAGTCAAACGCGCCCAGTGGGGACATGTCGAAATCGATGGGAAATTCCCACTGAGCGTCGCCCATGTCCCAAAAGCTGGCTTGTTAGCATTCGTCTCGGAATCTAAATTATGGATTGACTCACTCAGCTTGCTCCGTGACCCGAAACGCATTATCTTGGCCTATTGCAGGCCTTTCGCCGACGGTGGGCATATGGCCAGGAGTTGGAATGTCTTGGTCGCTTTGCTCCTGGTTTGAGCCACGCGAACTGACGTCACGCTCCGTCAATGCTCGAAGAGTCCGCAGAGCCTTCAAGGCCTTATGAAGAGTGCCTGAAAGCTGTGCGTTGGTATCGGGGTCTGTGAACAAGGCGGAGTTACCTTCCTCTGAAAGACTTGCAATGAGCTCGTCCTGAAGGGTTCTGGTCTCGGCAAGATACCTAGTCTCTCGCATTAAGCTCAAGAGAAGAACCGACGTTAGCCCATTATGTGTAAAGGCCCAAGAACGCCTAGCATGTCCCGCGATTGACCTCAACCGAACATAAGCCCGGACGCTGCGCTTGAGAGATTCTCGAAAGTGCTCGAGGACGTTCGACCTGTCACTTTCACTGAGCCCTGTTGATCCACTCCTCGATACGAACGGGCGACAAAGAGTAGCCATGACAAAATGTCGGTGAAGTTCGAAAGCGTAGTATTCTTGAATCTGTGGTATTGCCGTACTTCTCGTGGGATCGAGTAAGTGGGGCGAAAGAGAGGCTTCGATGGATTTGATGCCGTCGAGTACCGAAACTGGCCCTAGTGACGACTGCAAATGAGACGAGAGATGGCGCAATGTGACATGACATAGCCAGCTCATAGCTTGGAGGTAGGATAGACCCGAACTCTCGCTGGACTCTGAGAGCTGAGGCAAGTCGCTTTCAAAATCCAACTCATAGGAGGCTGGTGGGCGACCAAAAGCGAGCGCGAGGAGGGCATCCTGCCAAACAATTGCTAATCTGACCAGTGGTTAGCAGATGTATTCCTACAGAGAACCTCGATGCAATTTACCTCAAACACTTTGCGTCTTCATCTGTGAGCGGAGATTTTGGTGGGCGGGCTGTCTTCTTGTGAAGACCGAGGCATTGCGCGAGGCGGATTGTTGTGCCCCCAAGAACCCAAGCCGCCTGAGGTTTCATATCATTTTGAAGCACATTCCCTAAGAGAAGGAGTGTCTGGACGGCCTCCTTGGATGGATTCGCGAGATAATCTGTTGACCGTAGGAGATCAAATGACTGCTTGGCTGTAGCTGATCAGCATCTCATCGAGGTGGATGGAATGCTGGGCTGATCTAGAACATACTATGCCGTTGAGACACTGCAAGACGGTCTTGCAAATTCATATCGGAAAATTGAGCTCCAGCCGCCATGATAGCGTGAAGTAGAGACAGCCACCTAGGATCTTCAAACGACTCGGAGCCAAGGTTTGATCCTCTCCTTGCATTGATTAGTTGACAAATTCGTTGCTCGATGGTATCTAAATTAAAGGTTATGACGTGAAAGGGGTGGACTCGACGGCGAAACAGTTCAAACAATCTGACTATCTCTTGGTCGCTTGGTAGAGACTGATAGGATGATACAGACGTGTTCACTTCTTCATTGACGCCAAGAAGAGGTAGTATGCCTGTTTCGAAAGCAGATTGTCGAGCTGGATCATCTCTAGACCGGATTGAGCGCCGTCTGATCATGCCTATCACCGAACTATCGGCGAGGAATAGTCGATCGCCATCTTCTCGCGCAGTGGATGCATTATTCGACGTTGTCGATATTTGTGGAGTGGGCCTGTTTTGAGCTTCTGGGCCAGGGACGAGGTCTCCTACACGTTCCTCGACGATATCAAAGCTGATCGCGTCTGTTTTCTCGAGTTCTTGAGATCTGTTTGAAGTTGGAATGACTACAGAAGTTCTTCTCGCAGATCGTGCTGGCGACTGCGGGATACCGAGCGACTGTCTTGTAGAACTTTCATAGTTGCATAGATCCGGGTGTCCCCGTTTGTCGCAGGTCGAACACGGCAACTCCTTGTCGCATTTGACCTTTCTTTCGCGGCACGGTATACATGACTTAGGGTTACCACGGACGCCTTTGCGGTCCCGTTGACGAGATTTGAGAAGGTCGCGGAGGGCTGAGCGGTCATCGTTCGGGGTGTTGGGAGATCGACGGACCGATGAGTCCATCGGGAACAACAGGTGGGCGTTGATGTTAATGTCCGGGTTAGGTACTCTAAAATATTAGTCTGCATCAAAACAGTTCAGATCTGGGCAAGACTTTTGGGGCTTTGAATTCTCAAACGCAACGAGCGCAAGACAATTGCTTTTGTGTGTCCGTGACGTCCAAATCACGGTGTCAGGTTTATACCGGACTTTACCTAATCGAGACGCCGACTTCGGCCTTCGGAGAAACCTTGGCTCGGAGCAAGTCCGGGTCCCGAATTTCTGTGGAGAGATCACGACCAGATGCGGATATATATGTCTGGACCAGAAAACGTATTCAACCCACTTCTTCGCTATGCTTTGCTAGAATGTCTCGAAGCCTATCCCTGGATTTGCCTTTAATTCGAGAAGGTAATATGTCAATGTCAGGAATGCCGCGCTTATCCAACTATTACCCACCAAGGCCTGTTGCTTTTACTGCACTGGGCACTTTGTAAATTGATTCAAATATCAAAGAAAAAAGAAGAAAGAAAAAGAAAAAAACAGAGAATCTTGAACGAGGCTATAGCGGACGGCCGAACCTCTATTGAAATCAGAAAGACCAGCTTTCTTTCAACTATGGTACTCGCCGGGAGATGAGATCGGGTAGTGGCTACAAACCACGGCTTAGAGGACTATATAAAGAGACGAAGTACTGTACTTTTACACTTCTTGTGACCCTATACTAACGTAAATTTCATTGATGAAGCGGTGGTCTATCTTAGCGCCGGTTCTTTAGTCGGGGTTGACAACCTATTTTCGCCTCACAAGGTAACTTCGGGACTTTGACCAAGCATTATGAAACCAAAAGTGTGCTTTCTAGAGTGAGAGTGTAGATATGCGAGATTCAAGATATCCAGTTAGCTATCTGAAGACCACCAGATAGACTACATAGCCCTTCACCATAAAATTCTCGACCTCTCCTTCCGTGATTAACCCCGACTTCGTTCGAAGCCGCTTGCCCCTTGGATCGACATTGACTTCTGACTTATTTGCCGGTAATGCTGGTGATTCTGGGGTCCTTGGAGTTATATTCGACATAGTGCAGGCCATTGGTTCGGAAGACATTCAGGCCATATTGATCCGGCTCGTTGTCGAAGAAGGTATAGTTGTAGGAGTCAGTGGTGGATATAGTCAGGCGGTACTTCTTGACCGAGTACCAGGGAGCCTCCTCGAGCTTGTAGTAGGTAATGCCCGTCTTGTTTCGGATCTCTGGAGAGGGTGAACCCTCGGTGTTAAGTCTCCAATCAACCTGGACATTGAAAGGGGGGCCGTTGGCAGCAGGGGCGTCGCCACCCTGGTCGGTGATATCGTAGTGAGAGGCAGAAACCTGATACTTCTGTCCGCTCTTAGACTCAGATTCTTTCCAGGGAGCAGATGTCTGGTCGGCCATTTTGAAGATGTAGGAGGAAGATAAGGTTTACGTGAAGGTGCTTGTCTTTGTAGTGGAGGTATCTGTAGCTGAAGAAGTGCTTCTCGATGACAATCAAATTCTATTAGAGAGCCGAATCCTGCTGCCTTTTATACGTAACGTGAACCGCTCGTTCATTGAGGGGTAGATAATTTTCTAGTCACTTCTTCGACACATACAGCAGGCCATGATGGGAGGACTCGGAGAAGCCGTGAGACAACGTAAGCTGGCTCTCGCGAAACTTCCAAGCCATATGCCGTTACTCTGGTGGCTGCTATACCTATCACATCACTACAAGGTGGATCAGGGGTCTTCATTTGAGTACAGCTCGTCATTAACAGCATGGCTTGAACGACCTGAAAATACACGAACTCAGCCGTATGTGAGGGTAAGAGATCAGCTGGGATGCGAAGAGGCAGCTTCTGCATCAATAGTTTCGCTAACAGCTTTGAACCCAGGCTCTCACCTGATTAAGCGGGGATGTACAGTCTTAGTCTCTGCCAGCTGTGCTTCTTGACATATCCATCTGAGCCAATTATCTTGATTACCTATTATACCGCTGCACCTGATTATGGCACAATGCCACAATGATACATACTACAGCGCTGTTACATTTGGCTTAGTTTGAACGGTGGTTTGTCTAGATACATCAACTAGTGTTGTCCGATAGGTTAGTGCCCCGGGATGTGGCGGGCGGGACGGTCCTGACATGGGGCTAGGTACTGGGTCGAGACTCGCGTTTACGGTCGCTCCGCTTTCAGCCCGCCACTCTAGTGGAGTTTTGCCCGCGCAAGCTGTTTCGCAACACCTCAGTCACTTAGTAGTGTTGACTATTCGATCTTTGAGGCACAGGAATCACATCTATTTCTTGACCAGGGCCTTCCTACCACTCTCCTTGGCTACCGCGATCACGACGGATGATCCGGAGCACAACTTCAAAGCAGGATTGGGGAAGGGCTCTAGATAGACTGGGGGCTGAGACATTAGCAGCCTCAGGCGAAGTCAGCTGAAAGATAATGACCTGCACACTGGTCGTGAATGGACTCCCATGCACTCGCACGACGCTCACCCCGCTTTCGGAGTGTCTAGACTGCCATAGCTGGTTCTAGCGTGCTTACAGCCCAGAGCGATTAGTTATATAGGCTGTGAATTGTAGTATACGCATTTGCACGTTAAACTTGTCTTTTCAGCTTCTTCCCTCAGCAAAAGATTCTAGCGGCGAATACCAACCATGGCAACCTCAACAGATCACGAAAATGCAGACACCAGTGGCCAAGCTGGGGAAGAGGTCGCCCCCCAAATGTCAGTCAGTGGAGGACTTTGGAATGGGATCATCGGCAAACCATTCCATGAGTCTCTCACTTTGTCTGCTCTAATCAGCAGCAAATCTGGGACCCCACAGGGCACAACTCTTGAGAGCGCCACCAACGACGACTGGGAGCACATTCGCGGAGCAGTGTGGAATGACGATCCTGATTGTCAACTCTTTTCAGACACTCACGACTCAAATCATTCATACACACTCGGCTTTGACTGGGCACTGAAGTTCAAGTCAGCGGAAAAAGAGTGGAACCCAAACAACCTCGGCTTCACTAGGATGAAAAATGTTACCGGTCGCTCACACTATGGTGACCTTCAGTTTCTTCACTGTATGGCATCTGACAGAGATGAGGAGCCTGAAGTCACAAAAGCAAATATCATGACCTGGATGGAAGTTATGTATAAGCTGGCAACTGGTGAAGATGACAAGATTACCCCCAGCACTGTGGTGTCACAGTCACCTCTTGGCGTTTTGTTTCCTGACGATTCTCTCCCGCCAAACTGGCTGTCTCTTGCCTATCTATTGTCCAAGGACTCCAAGTTCAAGGGCCTTGACATCGGGCGACGCGCACTCGGCAGTATGTTCCATGTTATCCAAGATTCGTATGCTATTGGCCATGCAAAGCGTGAACTACTGAACGAGAAAGACAAGGTATCAGACGGTAAGGATTCTGATTAGGTCCATCCAGTTCCCACTGCTTACATTTCTTCTCCAGATCCCCTCAAATTTAAAGACGGCACTATAGATCGTTGGGGGCCCATTCAGATCTTCCACACTTATTATGGCCAAGACAGTGCTTCACACAAGCATTACGACCACTTTTTCGATCGTATTCCGGATCCGGAGCATTTAGATAATCTAGAACTGTGGAATAACTTGATTGGTTGTCGTGACGGCGTTGATAGGTGTAAGATTCTAGTAGAAAAGAAGCTGGAGGGCAAGAAATGGGAGGGCGATGATGGAGTGAGACAGTTTCTCGATACAGAAGTGTTCGCGCTGTCTGGTCAGGAAAGTCTAGTCAACAACAAGGTTCTATAGTAGCTTAATCCGTACTGTAAAAGGATTTAGACCTTATGGATATTTCGAGATTATTTGCTTGAATTACGCTTTTAACCAACGTTCAAGATTGATGCCAGTAATCTACTGTGTTTGACTTGAGAAACTAGCCTGTACCATGCATTCACTCACTATGGGGATTGCTTTCGTTTACTGTTCGTCGCAATAACCATCGACTTGCTTTGGTTAAGATTCTCCCCCTCTTCTTTGGCTTAGGGTTACCCATCCGAGGCGCTTCTGCACAAGTAAGTACATGGGCCAGAATCGGCTAGGCCATGTCCATTGTCTTAGGCTATTGCCTCTAGTCCTGCAAATCCCAGGCTGCCACCTACGTTCTAGACCTAACCCTGGTATTCAGCTGTTGTTTCGATCACGATGCGTACTCAGCCCTCTGAGCTGGCATTGGCAACCACACATTTTGCCGTTGGTCAATTCCCACCGTATTAGCGCCTACAAGGGAGAGTGCGACCCGCAAAGCCACCTAATGCTGGTTGCTCAGCTTCGGCAGGGTCTCTTCCTCTCCATTCCCTTCACTTACAACTGCCGTCTTCCATCACAGGGTTACTTCACTCCGCTTCGACATCCTCTTTCCACTTGCTTCAGGAACGATTTTCCATTTCATACGAAGATGGCTACTATTCAAATCAACGGCAACACGGCCAATCTCGCAAATTTGCCTGATAGCGTGCCAAAGGATGCAGAGAGCACCAATTTTATCCTTATCCAGGGTCACAGTGACTTGACCCCTGGTCAAAAGCAGAAACTGGAGGACAGTAAAGTCAAAATCCTGGAATATGTCTCGCGCAACACCTACCTATGTCGATATGAGCCCAAAGACCTCAGTGCCATTCGGGCTATGGCCGCTGTCAAGAGTGTGATTCCGTGAGTAGTCATTAACATTGCAGAGTAATAATCGCTAACTGTATCAGATATCTGCCCGACCTCAAAACCACCGTGACTCTCAAGGAACTTATAGAGAGGGACAACAAAAAGACTCGCTATGAGGTAGACTGTATCCTTCATAAGAGCCCCAACGTCAACGCCAACAACCTGGCAACATCAATCGCACAGAAAGCCAGAGTAGATTTACAAGATCTTCAAATCTCACCTTCAATTATCAGAGTCACCGTGCACCAAGATGACCTCTCAGAGATTGCGAAACTTGATAGTATTAGCAGAATTGAAGAGGTGCGGCCAGTGGGGGTGCTCAACAACGAGGCGCGCGCAATCCTCAATGTCGATCTCTTGACCTTGTCAAGCTCCTACGAAGGGGCTAACCAACGTATTTGCGTTGCAGACACTGGCTTCGACCTGGGAAGGTCAAATAGCGAGCCTGGCGTTGAAGTTCACCCAGCACTTTGTGGACGTGTTCAGCACCTAGACTCCGTCTGGCCCAACGACCCCAAAGACCGGAACTTCACATTTGAGAAGTTCATGGACGAAGAAGGTCATGGCACTCATGTGTGTGCATCCATCTGCGGAAGCGGTATTTACACAATCAAGGAGCCCGAGAACGGCACGGTTACAATCAAAGTCAGAGGAACGGCGCCTGCCGCCACTCTTATGGTCCAGTCCTTGATGTTATATAAGCCCGCAGGGAGGTACTGGAAGATGGAGACGCCATTGGATCTGGCCGCACAGCTTTTCAAAAAGCCATATGACCTAGGATTCCGGATCCATAATAATTCGTGGGGTAAGAAGTGGGATAACGAAACAGGTCAGTTGGGCTATGAAACCCAAGCGAATGCCATCGACGGTTTCGTCTATGATCACCAAGACTTCATTGTGTTAATGGCAGCCGGTAATAACGGCGAAGAAAACGAATACAAAAGCCAGATAGGAGCCGCTGCTGCTGCCAAGAATTGCATCACTGTCGGATCGACAGGCTCAACGCGACAAAATGATGGGCAGAATTTTATCAAGGTTCAAGACGTTGGAAATCTCGGAACACAGGTCAACGAAACTGCAGTTTTCAGTAGCCGCGGGCCAACCCTACGTAGATCGCCGCATGTGGACGAAGCCGACAAAACGACACCCGTAGTAGGTCGTATCAAGCCAGATATTGTTGCACCAGGTGTTGCTGTCCTTTCAGCAGCCTCGAGAGCCTTGAGTGCACAATCTCGCAAGAAGAACACATGGAGAATTTCGGAGGACAACGATTGGATTTATGCCTCTGGTACAAGTATGTCGACACCACTAGTTGCAGGCTGTGTCGCTTTGCTACGTGAGGCATTACAAGAGGGAGGCAAGCAGAACCCAAGCGCAGCCCTAGTGAAAGCTTTACTTATCAACGGCGCCGTCAATTATTCCGAGAGTCTGGGTCTTGGCGTCGGCTACGACTATGAACAGGGTTTTGGACGTGTTGACATTGACAGTTCTATCGCTATGATCAGACAGTCATCGTTCATGGAGGGCGGTAACGCCTTTGAAGCCACCCAATTCGACGTGCCCCCTTTGCGACAGATCCCAACGGCAGCCAGGAGATGGGTCAGTCCTGAGATACCTGTTCCTTCTGGTAGAAACCGTCTGGTCGTGTCTCTCGCATATCCCGATCCAGCGTCCAGCTTTGGGGAACTGCAGAATGATATCAACCTGTATGTTTTCTCAGCTGGGTCTGAGCGACACGGCAATATGGGCAAGAGCTCCGGGCTCGACCACACTAGTAAGCGAAATCTAATGCTATCCCACTATTTGCATACTTACAGTGCTACAGACAATGTTGAGAAGATTATTTGGGAGAATGTCCCTGGAAAGACGTTCAAGGTTGTCGTTTCCATAAACAACAACCTCAAACCAAAGGATCCCGCAGCATTCGCGGTCGCCTGGGATATTCGTCCTCTGGCGAGATTGTAAGGGTGTTTTTTGCAGTACCACAGTTTATGTAATATTCAACCCCATTCCTTTTCATTTCCTCTCACTATGCTATCTTTCTACCCTAAGGTACCGACAGGAGACCAGTTGGAGTTTGGGCCAACATACCATATGGGGTTGAGGACACAGACCAATGGCCCTGCAGGAATGTACATGGTGTGGATTGCAGAGGCGAACGGAGGGCCAACAAGAGGGATCAGGTCGAAGATCAATAATATGGTGACATTCTGCTCTACATCATGATGCACGCATCTGGTACTTATCTAATTGCTCTTGTAACGCCCGCTAAAAGATCTATACCGGGCCGGTCGATCTTGACTAGAATGGTCCATTGTTACGAGACTCGCTTCTCGATAGCTATCTTTCTCCCGTGAGAAAACTCGTGGGAATAATCCTAGCTATCGCGATCGGGTCTTACCTGCCACAGTGGAATAGGTTAAACCAGCTGTCAAGATTCATTACTTAACGGAGGAAGGCTGGTTGCGTGATGCTCAGGTTAACTAGATGATTTCATCCACAATACGAGGATTCGAATTGATTGCGGAATTAGAAATTGGTCCCGCAGGTGAGGCTTCTATGAGGCTACCTTACTCAACGCTGCGGAGTCTCTGGAAAATGCTAGACTGCGATATTTCAACTTTACTCTTTGCTCTTGCCATGTTCAAGTATCCACTTGCGGCAGGACTGCTTGATCATCTGTGCGCATAAGCGGAGACTAAGGTAATGCTGTTGAATAGCCGAGAAATCATGGATAGTTATCGATACAATAAGATAGGATACGTGACCGGTGAGTAGCATAGCATTGCATTACTGACAGTGGGGGCGGCGGACTGAAATTGTCATTTGATTCCGCAATACAGAAGTAACTTAAGTAAGCCACCGGATTACCTTCAGCGTTGGCACTCGATAACTAATACGGCTGATAAATGTTGACAAATTGCTGAAACGATGGGATACACTGGAACAGGCTTCGAACGTGATGGAAAAAGCTGAAGTCAAGGCTGGATCGTGGAGTTACTGGCATCCAGCTGCCCTTGTTAGTGTTTCCCTTGAATCGAAATTCCGTTCGTAATTCGCATACCCAACATGACTGGCATCAAGATTCTTGTACTTGGTGCGACAGGTCCTGCAGGTTTACTTTTGCTGCGAGAGCTGCTGCATCGACAACATGGGACCATTGCCTACGTCAGGAACGCGTCCAAGATCCCCGCAGACCTGGCGAGCAGCCCACTGCTTCAAGTAAGTAAGGAGCCTAGAGAACTTCTTTTTCAGCATGGAGTTATAAACTCAGTCTATCGATAGGTCATCCAGAGGCTGATGCACGAGTCGGACAAGCTCGAAAGCGCCGTCGCGGGAAGCAAAGCCATCATCTCACTCCTGGTCTAACGCAATCGAGCGTCGTAGAGAAGACAACGTACTCGAGCATCTACTCAGCTCTTTTCCCCCTCATGCGCAAAACGATGTGAAGCGCATCCTCGCCATGGGCACACTATCCATCACCGAAGACTCGTCCTCGTTCACCCGCTTATTGCAGGCTATCCTCACCCGCATCATCGCGTCGACGGCGTACAACGCAGTCATCGACCTCGGACACGTATTTCAAGAGGAGGCGGACGGGCTGGACCGGACCCTGTTTCATATCAGCTTTATTAGTGGCGAGCCGGACGAGGATAGTTGGAGAGCGGATCGTGAGGATCAGCCGACCTATGCTGGGTATATTGCGAAGCCTGGATGGAAGGCTGGTATGAAGAGGGCTGCGTTAGCGAGCTGGCTTTTTGATGAGATCGAGAGCGGTAAATGGGTCAGGAAGTCGCCGGCGATCAGCAAGTCCAGCGCTAAGAAGACGAAGATCTAATGTCAGCAGGTAGTCGATCATTCGAGCTCGTCTATACTTTGCAATGGTGGGTTCAGATCCCCAGGGCACTAGTCATAAACCACCGACTTAGGGTCAATGGTGTAGTGTTCTAATGTAGAACACTCGATCAGTCTAGAGTCATTCACAGAAGTTAGTCCATTCCACACAGCGTCTTCTCTAGATAATTGTGCTGAAACTGCCTAGCAGACTTCATTACGCTATAACCAGAACTAAGGTAGTATTGACTACCTTAGTTACATAAAGCTGCAGTGTATACAGAGCTAACGGTGGAACAAACAGAAGTGGTGATTGGCGCCGGTAGCGAAGGTAGCCTCAGAATCTGCACATGCTGTCGCGGCTGATGAAATCAGTCCAAGGACTCCGAGGTCCCAACCACCACATCTCGACTGGGCTTCGCCATAGAAGTACCTGAGTAAGGTACGCGTGATTACTCGCATACGCGATACTTGTGCCTACCAAAGTAAAAGAGGAGTTTCTGCTACAAAATATTGAACCCCACGAAGTGAACCTCACGAAATCTCAACCACGCTGCTTGCTTGCGTCGAACAACGCTCAAAGCACTCCCAGTGACACCACCACCTGCATGCTGCCGAACGATAAGTTGGCCCCATGCTTAATGCCAGAAATACATTAAGTTACATGCAAAAGCCGGTGCTGACGGGAATATAAGGCTTAACCCCCTTTGGGCCGGTGTGGGAAGAAAGGCTTTGAATCAGGCACAATAAAGACCCTTAAATGAGCGAATACTCGTAGTACCGAGTTGAATCGGCATCATCTGCCCAATAATTATGCCAAGGATTCGATAGCAGACGGCAGGTGAGTTTAGGAGTTGAAGTGGGAAAGGGAGAAGGAAGAAGAAAGGCAGTGGTCGAGGCAGACGAAAAGTAAGAGAGCGAGGTGGAAAGAGAGAGAAGGAGTAGTCTCCAACATGATTAAGTGTTGAATCAATTCATCCGCCCAGTACTCTGATTGCCACATTATTCGTGACGATAAATAGCAGTACAGTTGGCACCCGAATCAGAATGACCGATATCTCCTGTCACCTCCCAAGTGTTGTCAAAACAATCGACGGGTATCCAGCTTTATTTTACTCGCCACCTGGAGGTCATTTCCGAGCTAGACCGATGAGATAACCCTAAACCAGATTGGCTGCATTACCCTTTACACTCTCTACAAGCCCAATGAAACCTGTACCGTAGGCCTCAATGAGCAGCTCCTCCGCCCTTCTGCTGGGTATGAAGGAGCTCAGATCTCTCTCATTGGTCGGAAAATCCTCCCAATGCTTGAAAGGATATGACTCCCGCAAGATCTCTATTATGTCCTGTAGGTTTACGGGCCCAGCAATGGCAAAAAGACGCTCTCCTCGTACCTGTGGATGAACCAATCCAATGACATGCAAGCGGGCATCGTCTTGTACGTTGACAAAGTGCTGAGGAGGTGTGTTCCTCAAGGAGTCGTAATCTTGATCCCACAACTTCTTGACCCATCTAGCCGAGGTCGGGTAACCTTGTTTTTCAGCATTGATAAGCGGGCCAATGTTCGCATTAGGTTGAACTGACTCGATGTTAATTACCATACGTTAGTCCAACTATTTCCAATAAATTACCTGTGTTTATGATTAAGGATGATTTATTCTCCTTCGCCCAACGCGAGAGAGCGCGCTCCGCTTCCACTTTGCTGGCGGAGTAGACAGTTTCCCCGTCGGCTCCAGGTTGCTTAATGCGTTCAACTGCTTCCTCGTTGAAGCTCTCGGCAGTAAGTGTAAAGACCTTTCCGGGCTTAGGTTGGGTAACCGCGAAGGAGGATGACGTGAAGACGAATCTCTTCAAATCGGCTTCCGATGATGCCTTGGCGGCATTCAATGCACCATTCACTGCTCTAGGGATGGCAACGGCCGGATCTCGAGACCCCTGCATGTCGTTGGCCACATGGATGAAGCCAACAGCCCCTGCGGAATCAGCTCCTGCTCATTGTGAGGGTGGGAAAACTTTCATACCTTGGACTGCTTCGTTGAATGCGTCTGGAGCTTCCATGTCTGGAACAGAGGCTAGGTGGAACATATGGCTGCCGTACTTGGTTTGGAAATAATCTTCCAGCCACTGACTCTTAGAGACGTCTCGCGTCGTACCACGCACCCTGTACCCAGCTGATATAGCTTGGTCGGCGACGTGAGAGCCGATGAAGCCACTCACGCCGGAAATGACGACGAGGCTACCATAAGGCACAGCCGGTTGAGGGATTCCGGGGATGGGCATTGCGTGAAAGGTTAAGGGGTATCACTGGTATATGCGGGGATAAATAACGAGGCTATGAGATATACTGGCGTTGTCCAAGTAGGTGATTGTAGATGACATGAATTAAACGGAAAGCGGCGATAGAGCTTGAGCCCAGTCTTATACTCAATGATAGACCACATTGGTGTAGGCATTAGCGGAGATTAGATTCCACTAAATCCTCTCTTACCCCACAGTGTCAGCGCCTTTACGAATGACGTATGTATGCCTAGAGCGCTACTTCCGGACGCATAGCTCTTAAGGACGGATAATATTTCCCACCTTTAACCAGCCGGATTTTGGTATTGATATACTTAGACTTGATTATTTATTTTTGCCCTTGGATAAATATTCTATCTTAGAGCCTTTTTATACATACTTATACTGTAAGAGTTTATTATTAAAATAGAAGAACATTGAATTCCTTTCTAAATCAATACTAAGTTAAAAGAACATTTTATTGAATGTTTCTCAATCTGCTTTGGCTTAGATTTCAATATCGATCGAGTTAGTTTAGATAAAGCGGCGCCTGAGCCTGGGATAGACGAAGAAAGCGGTCGGATTCAACGCACAGAAGGCTAAGGCTGCTTGGTGGACTGCACTCGTCACCATTAGGAAGACACCGTCTTTGATATGACGGATATGATGTCTTTTCTCCCTCATTCTTCAATTAACATCTTCCGAGCAGTGTCTCGACGGGCCGACTCTACTCCTCGACCAAGGGCCGAGACTACTATCCCGAAGAGTCGACGGTTATTGGACCAGCGCTGTTTTTAGGTTGGGTTCCATCACTAATCAGTTTTTAATTCCGAAGATTTGGGCTTGTTACAATCTAGGCTTTATCCACATCAATAGAATTTATCGAACATCCATCTATGTAGTATTCTTTCCTACAGAATTTAGGTTCATTATCTGATCGCTCACTCTTGGCTCACCTTGCCTGCTTTGCAACGACCGAATGCCTGGGAGCGCTGGAAAGAGGCTGGAGCTAGCTTCGAGCACTGGTGCCTGGGGCGTTTCTGTTCTCATGCCCTTTCGTACACAGCGAAAGACTCGATGACCAGGGCACTGCGCTCGAAGTGACAGAAGAACGATGAAAAGCTGCCGAGGAGAGAAGCAAGTCGATGGATCCACATCGCGAGAAGAGATTCGAGATTCCATCGAATACATTGGCCTTTCCACATGTTATTTGAGCTAGACCACCTGCTAGGGACGACTTTTGTATGCAGGAATGAAGCCTCTGGTCCTGTGTTGCTAGACGTTCACTGGCCCATAATCAACTAATCTGGGTGATATCCCGTACAGGGTTGCCGTCTTAAGCCGAGAGAGTACTCGGGAGGAGACCATGTGGGTACAATAGACAATTTACGTCGCTGAGGCTAACCCTGATGTTTCCGCAGCGTTTAAAGAGTTTATTGAAATGAACCAACTCACTGCTCTAACAGTCACAGACCTATCTTACCTTGGTTCCTAAAGAAACGAGTGGCTGATTACTCATATCCTATTTGCATAGGGAAACACCGCTCTCAGAGTGTTTCATGCTGTATGCTTATGAAGGCCAATGTCATTCAGCGCAACTATACTACTTCCTACGGAGCACAGAATGAGTCATTTGATACCTTAATTACTCGTATACGGATACCTTACCTACATATACTCGATCCATCTTGAGTTCACGCAAGTAGTTACTTGATTCAGGCTGGAATACTAGCCCGTCTTGGTTCAAGTGCTGTGAGATGGTCTTCACAGGGGAACAGCATGTGTTCTCCCTCTCTCCTTCCCCCCAACTCACTCGGTAGCACACTCTCCCTGACAATGGTCTTATGTAGCACAACCAATACCATCACTGCGCCTTGGTAACTCTAATAACTATCTGTTGCTGCTTTTCTGAAGATCTTAGGAGGGACTGCCCAGTAGTGCGAGGCAAATAGCTCATTTTTGACGCCCAGCGTGAGTGAAGTCCAAGCTTGATGGCAATGCCTATTCGCCAGGCGCCTTTCAATGGTCGTTACTGCATTTGAGAACAAGATCATCAATGCCGCGACAATGGCTACCATCTGCATTCAAACTTCAGGCTGTATTATGCTGTGCAGCCGCTGATCGGCGAGGTTTCACTATGAAAGAAAATATGTTCTTGGCAATTGTTTTGAGATCACTTCCCTAATGATCGCCCCGTGCTCCATAGGGTGCTGAGGACAACGCAACCCGTTCCTCATTCTCACCATCTAGTCTGTCGTATCCCCCACTGTATCCCATTGAGCGCTCATTTTGCCCATAGCCAGGATGAGTCCCTTGGCCGTATGGAGTTCCTTCTTGTCGAGGTGCCGCTCCACCCTTCGCCTTCTTGTTTTTCTTCGAGACCATCTTCTTGATCTTCTTCATGCACTTTTTGACAACTTTCTTGATGTACTTCGTCGGATCGAGCTGCGTCTTGTTTCCGTCGCTGGAGCTGCCATCCTTGCTGCCGCCTTCGGTACCCCTGCGCTTTCGCCTGCGGCAGCAACAGCAGCATGCAACTACAGAGACAAGGGCAAGAACGCAGACGACGATTATTGCCACTATCCCGCCGGGAATGATGCGGATGCCGCCATCATTGTCGTCGTCATCTGAATCGCCATTGCGAGCTAGCAAGTGGTGGATAGGGCTGTTGTAGGCTGCACGAGCCAAGGGTTGGATAACAGGCATTATCTGCAGATAGTTCCGAACTTTAAGCTGGTTCCAGATGTTTGCATACAATTGGCTGTAGGATAGGCGATTCGGATGAGTTGATCTGATGCTTAGCGGACAACGTTCTGACTAAGGTGTCAGGTAAAGAGCGTGAATGAGAATAGAGTGAGTAGCGATTGACTAGCACAATCATTTTCCTAAATTTTGGAAACGCTTATGTTTTTATCTTCTCCTGGCCGGATTCTGCTCAAAGCCGTTGTGTCCAAATTAAGCATCTTTCATCGTCGGCATCCCACAGCATTGTGGCTTGGCGGGCCTGCCACTCCATGAGGATCCCTTGAATTAATCAATTGCCATAAATTTGTCAGTGCGGTAATATCCTGTGCAATTGTCGGCCGTACTGATGATTGGCGGCTGCTGGGGACGCCTGACTCGCGCGAGCAAATTGAGAGCTCGTGCCGCAAGGCCTTACACCCAACTTGTCGGTGACGCCGTCGAAAGATACAAATCCCTGCCGTTTGCAGTAAGAAAAGGTTGCATTTTTGTAGTCTACGGATTTGCCGAGTCTACCAGCCCACTCTTGTGTATGATGTTCACTTGTGCAGGCCAATAGGAGCACGCACAAAACGGCCTTTCCATAGGTACTCAAGGTATAAATGATCCCAAAAGCTCTTCTTGCGATTCCCTTCCATCTGACATGGCATTAAGCATACCTTACTTCATAGAAATGAATACTGATGTGACCCCTAGAAACTTGAGTTGAAATTGCCACCCTCGGATGTTGCTAGCTCGCAATTAAACCGCATTTTTACTCCCCAGACAGTTACGTTGGGACTTTTTGGATGTATTGAGCACAAATGCGATATTTCGACGCCGTAACAGTACTCATTGCGATATGCTGGCCTGCCCATGATGTCGGAGAATCTAAGAGACAGAATCTAGTCGTAATGTAGTATGTTATCTTTTTTTAATAACACGAAACCTTGTATGGAGTTGATATTCGAGAAAGAAAGACCACGATATGGGTCGACGTGACCGAAAATTTTCGACACGCAGCTTTGCTATGTCTGGGTTGAATAATGATACCGACCTCTTGATACCGAATTGCGAAGTTAATTTCATCCCGGCAAAGTCTCTAGTGATTAATTCTTGGCTCGGGTATAAAAATTGAGACAATTTCTCCGAAACGTTTCACGTGAATCCCATGTTCAGGATTGTGATGACTTCTTGGACAAACGTTTCGGTAATCATCGGCGCCTCGGGAGTATTGTCCAAGGCACTATTAGTGAGTGCCAAGAAACTCAGAATAATTTCCACTCGATATACTTCTGTGGATGGATAGCCTGCAGGAATATGTAAACTACTGTCCATCCGAAATGCCGTCTGCAGTAGTGGCTTTGTTTTGGGATGCACACAGCTAGAGCTTTAGGACTCAAATCGGTGCTTAGCCTTATCCCATCACCAGGGGCTCTCTGCACATGGACCGGAGACCGTGCGTTGATCACCGCAGGAACACGAGCATATTGTGTCTCAATATGACATGACTGTTGAGAAATAAGTGTATCATTACAAGATTGTTTATGAATCGTCACACCGTGTCAATCTGATTGGATTCCCAAGACCCGTCACACAACTCCCAACGAAGGTGGCAGTATTGTAAGCATACTGAGGGGAAAAAAAGAGGATCAAAAAGGCCATAACCTAGAGAGGGGATTGAGTGGAAATTCCAGTATCAGTGACAAAGACTCCAAATGTCAACCCAACTTTCCGTCATTATGTGTCGGCCCTTGATAGGCTCGTAAGTCCAATACTTCGGGTTCGGGCTCTGTCTCGCGCTGTCTACGGCGACGTCGCCGCCGACGCCAAACGAAGTATCCAGCCAGTAGGAACACCAATATGGTGACTGAGATTAGTGCCATGTTAGTAGATGTAGGAATCTGGGGACGAATTGTTTCTCCTCATGGTTGTTCCACCTACCTATTCCTGATACAAAGCCGAGAATCGCGATACCGACCTCGGTGAAAGTGGGAACGCCCTGGGTCATATTTATGTTGATCGCCGGTGGCTGGTATTGTTTCAGTCCATCACCGCTGCGTAATGCCGTGTTCTGGTCAGCTGCCGGGACTTGTGTGGCAACTACGGTCACTGTCGGGGGTGCTAAGGTAATAAAGACGGTGTTCGTTGGACCTCTTGATGCTGGCGGCGGCGGTGGCGGCGGCGGTCCGGGGGGTGGAGGAGGCCCTCCTGGGGGTGGGGGTGGAGGCGGCGGTGGTCGAGGGGATGGGGGAGGTGGTGGAGGAGGTGGTGATGGAGGCGGTGGTGGCGGTGGCCCCTCTGGGGGAGGAGGCGGCGGTGGCGATGGCGGAGGAGGCCCTTCTGGCGGAGGAGGAGGGGGTGGTGAGACTGGGGGAGGTCCCTCTGGGGGTGGCGGCGGCGTTGGTGAAGGAGGCGGCGGTCCTTGAGGAGGCGGCGGTCGTGGTGCTTGTCGTCCCTGATATTGGTGCCTTGAATCAAGATTCAGCCTTGGTGGTGGAGGCTTTCTGCGAGTCGACGAAAATCGTGCCATCTTGTCCGTGTTTTCGTACCTAAATATGTGTTAGCGATGCAAAACCCTCATGGTCAAGCTGTCTAAGGTCTCTTACCGCTGCTAGAAAGCCTCCCACTTCACGTTATTACGTTGTTACACAAAACTGACAGTGTCTAGAAGGGGAGACACGATGTTTTGGACGGTTAAAAGGGAGCAAAGACAATCTTGATCGCTCAGGCTAATGGTACATATCGAGGCAGCAAGCAATTAAAGAACACAGGAGCGTCTGCCATTAATATTCACATTCGACCCTATCTTTTGGATGGGAGACTGTGTCCTAGGAACACAACTGGATGACTTTAGTTCAAATCGTGCTGTCGGTGCGACACTCGGCGCAGGGGAACTCATCTGAACTTCGGTAAGTTGAACTATCCAGTTGGTTTGGTTTCAAGCTTTTTACACACGAACCACTTACGTCCAGTTGACAGGAATGAAACAGAGTTAAAGTCTACGTCTGATGACCGCGACTCATTGCTAATAATAGCATTACTCACAGACAAAGAGCACATAGCGTCGACGTTCCGAGGCTGCATGGAATATCTCCTCCCAATGCCATTCAAGTTTTTGATCGAGCACCCCCGCAGTAGGAGATGGTGTTCAAGCTTAGAGAAGTAGTTGTAATTCTCTATCCGACTCATTCACCCGGCGTCGAGCAATTGCTGCAGCATTCGGCCCATATGGAGGGATTACTTATATTTAGAATGCAGGTAGCATAAGGTAGTCCAAAAATTGGCTTTGACTGACAACGACGACGGCACTTTGGCCCTCAATCGTCGTAGGCAGTATGTTCAAGTCAGAGTACTTGAGGAACTATTGACAGCATCTTGCTAACAAGTTGAGGCTACTGCAGAGCTTGCAAGTGGTTGGCGATTTGAGGCGGTACTGCCCGGCGCAAAGCTCCTCATAATCACGGTAGGTTCAAATGCCCACATCAATACCCACCATCACATCTCGATCGGGAGCTTGAAACAATGTTCGACGTGATGCTACGTCTAGATCAAGGTTCATCTCCGCTTTTTCGATCTGCGAGAGGCATTCCGGAAGACGGAGGTTGCACAGGCGAGTCACGACCTTACCCCTTCCCAGTACGACTGGTGCAGTCAGTTGATGTTTCAAATCGGGCTTGCGGTAACATTGTCGCTGTCTTATCATTGATTGGCCGTTCATCCGTCGTCGATATGGATCCATCTGTAAGCTGATGAGTATCTAGCCTCTCTTTTTTGTTTTTGGGGCACTTGAGCTGCCACTCGCCAGAGCTCAAGGGATGCAGAGATCTGCCAATGGAGAAAGAATAGAGGTTCCTCAAATCATAGGGTTACCCAGATACGCTTTTTGAAAAGGGCATGTGCCTCGATTGTTAACATTCACTAGCTCGCAACCTTTTCCAAGGTTATGATCGCTTCTCTCTAGATGGGTGTGTAGCCTTTGCACTGGATCGAACCACTGCCCGCCCAAGGGCTGGTGCCATCTTGAAAGGATTGCCATTTGGTCTCGGAAACATTCTGCCATCCAGTCTTAGTGCTATTTAAATGTCAGGCTCAGTTATCGACAAGCATCAAATAGCTCAAGAATGCGCCAAACGGTGAGGTAGGTATTGCTAAGCCATACTAGAATTTGGTTTAGCCACGAATGAGAACAGGTGATCATCGGGAGGGTCGAGCCGGGGGAACATGTTTCATTTGCGCACCATAACCTGTAGGCTTGGCCCACTCAGCCCATCAAATCGACGACAAGGCGGACAGACCACTCGGCATCAGACAACCCGGCGGTTGACTATCCGGGGATAGGTGACGCGTCGGTAAGCCATCCGGAGGCGGCTGAATGGCAAAGTTGCTCCGCCAAAGTTCTGATGGAAAGTAACAATGCAGTCCGGCGACTTTAATCGTCGGGGGTTTCCCGGGACCGGCTGGACTATTGCGGAGGTGGAGTATTATCGCGTTCCGCACGGTAGTACACGGCACGGTCCGATTTCAAATGTTATAAATGGCGTACGCCGATGATAGTAGATCTTGTTGGTGAGTTGAGGACTTCGTCTGCGATACTGAGGACATTCTGATGCTTCCATAAGATACATTACCTATGTCTTGTATGAAATGATTGGGGAAGTGGACATAGGTGTGCAAGTAGCACATGCGGCAAAGGTACCTGGCTCATCAATCATGTCACACAATATTGACCTCACCATGACATAATATCACTCAACAAGCACAAGCTGCATCAAGCAAAAAGGTTGGTCAACAGAAACAAGAATATTTCCCCAGGTGAATCGCGTCACCGTAGAGTCCAGGTATGCCGAGAAGAATCGCCGTGGCCCTGACATTTCCAGATTGACCGCACCAAGGAAGGTCTGTACGATACACGGGCGAGAGCCAAACCTGGAATCATGGAGCGCTCGAATTCGCGGTTTTCCTTCCAATCTCTGTCCAATGTCCTTTGATACCTGCCATTTCTCCAGTGGTTAAACGGATCCCAAACCACTCCTCCAGCGCCTTGACCCTGTCGCTCTCGTCTTGACAGTCTTTAACCACACGAGTCTTCCCTCCCATGTTCTCCTTCAGAATAGAGCCCACCAACATCCTCTTGCCGACAATCTCTCCATCATCTTTAGCCCCATCGTTGAGAGTTTCCCTCTTTCTGAGAAACTTAACAACTAATGGGCAAAATCTCTGGAAAGAGTGAGGTGACGTGCTTGTGTACCAGTTCATGACTTTGAAGTCCGGTTCCAAGAATTCCTGCTCGGAGAAGGCGTAAAAGGAGTTCCACTCCTTTGCTGGTCCGTTTCGGTACTGGTAAATCCAGAGCTTTGAAGCTTCTGTTCGAAAAACTTGATTCGGAATGTGGCCACGCACTAAGCGGACCTCTTGGGTACCAAGATTTCGTAATACTTGATCATGCTTCAAGGGGAGTGGCTTGGTGGCGCCGTCACCTCCAAATGCTACATCAATCATGTACTGGGTTTTGTCTGGGAGGCCTACAAGGCTGACCATGTGTGTACTGACGAATATGAGCTGATAACCTAGGAATTGGAAGATCTAGCAGACGCAGTACAGTTACTTACTAGCCAATGTAGTCACCGCTAGGCACACCATCCTTCCGCAATCGGATTCGAACCCCAGTCATGTATGCCTGGAACCCAAGTGTCCTCAGAACATGGTTCATCAGAATACTGACTTCCATGCAGTAACCACCTCGGCCCCGACCGCCTGTGACTAACTTCTCAAACAGTAGCTGAGGGTCTAGCTCAACCAGCCGCGATTCGGAGTAGTGCAAAGACAGATTCTCATAAGGAATGGTTGAGATGGTGTGTACGTGGAGGGCGGTGAGATAAGCTAGATTACGAACCGGCCTGTTGCATTGCCTGTACTTTGTAGGGAGACAGATGAGCTCTTCGAAGAGAGCTACCTGTTCCTGGTTATAGGCTGATTTTGAGAGTTCCGTCATTATCAAATAGAGTTGCCGCAGAAAGATGAAGGTCGTTGAGATTCAAGTTGTAGCTGTGAGGTTTTATGTCGGTAGGTCACAATACCTGAATTTGTTAAGCATCGGAGCGATCAAGGATCATTGAGTCACACGAACTTTTCGCGAATGATCGTCCCGGTGGAACCCGAAGGTATGCCAACACTAGTCCAAAATTGTTTCAAAACATAATTGGCAAGGTATGAATGACTCGATTCAATCCTCTATCAACTCGAACTCATTGTCAGTTGCTGCTGAGCATAACTAACATTGTTCGTGGAGGATAGAGACAAGGAACCGGTTCCTTAATGAACGAAAAGTTATTATCGCCACTGTGCGGAGACCTGGATTGGCCACAAGCTATCGTCGTCTCAAACTCGCAAGCTAAGAACATCACGTTGCCCCCGTAGTCACTTTGCCAAACCTCTTAGAATAAGCTATGGCCGACCGTTGATGAAATCTATAGTCCGAACTTGCGGTCAAAGCATCATTCGATCTTCATTGTGAATAATCCATATGCGAAAAGTATACACATATATCGATGTTTAATCAAACAATGCAGCATGCTGCAAAGAACCTAAAGTCCGATCGAGCACTGGACCACGGGAACAAAGTAGGGACGTTCTCCTTCTCTCCACCTATCTTCATGCGAAATTTAGCAGCAAAAAAAAGGTAGGACGAAAGTGAAAGATCTTTCACCATTGGCGATAATATGGGCAACGCTACGTCATTAAACGCTAAGTTCCAGCTTACAATGGTGTCAAGTCGGTCTATATCTGTGCTTTAGGAGCTTCTTCAGGTTAACTAAGCTTCAATTGGATCCGTACGTCGTGTCAATAATACCCATCTTTGCGTCATTTCCTAGTTCCAGATCTCATGGTCGCAATATCTGACCCAACCTGAACCAATTACCGAATTTACCGTGTCATCAACTTACGATGAATAAACCATATGACAATTGCCGGACGAAAAAACACTTTGGCCCCAGTATTGATCACCTGGGCACGGGTTGAAAAGTTGGTCTTGGCCAGAAGAAAAGGTGCAGCGTACCTCGTGACGAATGGCACCGGATCGAGTCCAAAATTCCCGAAGCAATCACCTTATATTCATTTTCTCCGTTCAAAAACTCCTTTACTAGAGACGTAGTAGCGGCACTGTCATAGTCGGAGAGATACTGACGCTAATATGTACATTGTAAGATCCAGAAGGTTGCAGCGCACTTTGACACGGAAATTGGCCTGCCTAGATAAAATGGTCTGCCGAATTGGCTGAGCCACCAGAAGAAGCTCTTCGCGTCCGTTCCTCATCAATTTAGAAGACTTCAAGCATTGTATACAGCGATATACTCAGCTTGGAGAGTACCTCCAGAGATTGTGTTCGCAAGAGGCGTGGTGCTCCCGTAGTTGTTGTTCGGGAATGCACCGCCAATTGCGAGATTCAGCAGAATGAAGTGAGGCGAGTGGACCGCCTGGGTCCAAACGTCTGCGGGCAAATCGGTCTCGACGACTTGCCAGAACAGGATGCCATCAACGAACCATCTTACAGCCTCAAGCTCAGCGGTGCGGTCAACTTCGAGGGTGTAGGTGTGGAAGTTGCCCTGGCAGGCACTGTTGGGGCACTCGCGGCTCCCAACGAGACCATCAGTCTCTTTGCAGGGACCTCCGGGGTTGACACCGCAGTGCATGACACCCCAAACGCGGTTGATGCCGTTGACGTTCTCCATGATATCAAATTCCCCAATGGCCGGCCAGTTCCTTACATCAATGTCAGTACATAGCTTGACACCGCGCCCTTACTTTCGTGACTCACCAATAGTTACCGCGGTATGCATTCCCAAGAGTCCAAAATGCTGGCCAATAGCCAATACCATTGCTACCAACCACGGGCAGATTAAGGCTGGCTTGGACACGCATCTTGCCACCAGCTTGAGCCATGAAGTCTCCACGCTGAGACTCGATACGAGCAGATGTCCATGAACCAGATGAAGCTTTAATGGCTGTAATCTGCAGAGCTCCATTTCCGTTGAGGCGAAGATTGTTGACGCTGCTCGTATAGGTCTGGATTTCTCCGGTACCCCAGTTGGCAGGCCCGCCAGGATAGGAAGTGCCGGTGTCGATGATCCAGTTGCCGGTATTGGGCAAACTGTTCGCAGAGCCGACAAAGTCGTCACTCCACGTGAGACTGAAGCCAGGGATTGTTGGAACTGCACCATGAACAGCGGTCAGACCAACGGCGAGAGCCGCAACGACCTTGTTGATCGCCATCGGAATGGATTCGTGATAGTGGTGTCTTAGAAAGAACCCTTAGGAGCTGTGAATCAAAAGAGAGTAACAAGGTGCAATTGGAAATCAAATGAAGCAAAGGAGGTGTAAATGAGCGATCTGGTTGTCCTCGAGAATGCACAATGCCGTTCTGATTCTCGTCTTCATTTTCCAAGAGAGTTTCTCTCGTTATATACTCTCAAGCGTATTTATCCTGCCATCCTTCTAGGTGGTCTGCAGCCACATGTCGATGTTCTGGGCTTCATTTCAGTAGATTGAAATAACTGGGTCGACAAACACCAGAACTGCCTAGCCCTACACGTTTGGTGGTCCGTTACAACACGACGCGGGGAACACTGCCGAGAACCCCACGATACATGCATGGTGTTGTCTCCTTTCTGCCCCGCAAGCATTCACATGTCACTATCGAACGATGGTCAAGTACACGGGAGGGAAACGGCCCTTTTCAACTAGTGACCCCCTCTTGAGATGTTACCGTAGAAGAAGTTGGGGAAACCCGTTGCGTGAATGGTGGGCTAGAGATGGTAGCCAATATCGATTCGTCTAGCCCCTGGGATGCCCAGACCGACAGTTCGTCTGATCGTAACTCCTGACAGGCATAGTAGCATCGGGGTTCCCCTTGACAAGATATTGAGTTGTCTCACCCATCCCTACCTTAGGGATCCGATCGAGCATCAAGGTCCAAAAGAGCACATTTACAAATGAGCTTTGATTTGGGCTACTAAGAAAGCTTGCGAGTCGCTCGCGGCCAGATCGAACGCATCTCAGTTCACCAGTCTTCAGGGAGTCGCATTCCCCCGTTGCTGACGGTCAGTTGCGTCGGGCTAGATAGATGAATCTTTTAGGCTAACGGTATACTCCGTACTTGCTGGCAAAAGGGGAGAAATACATAGAATTATCCTTCCTTGGCGGAGAAAAGATGCCCATGATCCCATGTGGTGTAAAATGCAACCTCACACGTAGGCGGAGTCGTCTTCTCTTCCCACCTGCTCGGCTCGGGGGTGTCGGCAGCGAGAGCGAGGTGGTCAGCACCTCCAGAGGTGGGCAGTAAGCTGCCTGTAAGCAGAAGTTGGGGTAAGCTGTAGGCCAAGGAGTACCATTGACGCACGCTAGCATATGTAAGTGTCAATCTGGTACACAGCACCAGGCACGCGAGACCCGAGACATTTACAGGGCTACAGGATGCCCCAAAATCACCTAATAGCAAGCGGCCGTTTAAGCTTGTTTCCCCGTACCTGTCGATCGGTCGATTGTCGGTTTCTTTCCCCTCATTTCACATGACTAGGGAGTATTCATATTTCTGAAATCCCCCCAGCTGCCCAATTCGGCTCAACAGCCGACCGTCTTCGGTGCTTTGCCGGCATCATTCAGATGTTTTCTCTGCCCATGAATGACCTCCTCGTTATTGCCCCGCTTGAAGCCTGCTCTCGAATCCCTGAGTCAAGCATCCCAAGATCACGCGGGGACGCGGAGACGTGAGCTGCTTTGGGGTTAACGAGGGTGGTGAGCAAGGACCATCCCCGGCCTGAGTTGCGGAGCACCATGCCCGCGGGACCGATTGCAGAGAATTTTGAAGTAATATGGCCGTGAAAAAGAAGGGAGAGAGATTATGAAGACTGTAGTAGGCGTAAGACTTTTCCACAACGGTCCGAATCTCGGTCTTAAAATGCCGCTGTGCCATCACGAGATCCAGGGTAGCTTCGAGTAAGAGATTTAGAGCCGAGACAACCTGCATGACGATAAAAAAATGGAGTTTAGGGAAACATGGGGTAGTATCCGTACTAGTGTTCACATTTGTCGCGCACCAACAGTGATAGACCAGTCAAGTTGAGAAGCCCAGGCTGGATTCTTTCACGTGGAATCGATGAAGATTACTGTCACTGATCAATCTTCGCTCGGTGACATGTCGGTAACAGGCAGAATATTCGAATCTAGAAGCATTCCGACGAGGCAAACATCGTCACCTGTGTCGAAAGCATTTACGCCGTCCGTCCTTCGGCTACCTTGCCACGTTTCAGCAAGCTCCAGCTGGCACTTCCAATTACCCACTCGCAACGCGATGATATTGGAAACTCTCCTCTGGTTGTTAACATAATCTTTTTCCAGGCCGTGCCGCAATGATATATGTCCATCATCTCGCGAGGCCGACCGTGTCAAAGGGCACGCGAACACAATGACGCACCTGAGAAGTTTTACAATACCGCATGCCGTCCCCGGGCCTCACTGACCCCTCACCTTGAATGAAAAATGCACGCAAATTTTCGGCATTGAACCTCGCTTCCACTCAATGAGCATTCCATTATCAGAGGATAGAGTGATAGCTTAAGAACCTACATTCAACTTGGTAAGTGGAGGCGCTTCGGTTCGTCCCGCATCTGACGTGCAGATGTGGCGTAGAGCTGGCACGACATGCTTCCCATGCTCGGTGCGATTTGGGCCGCAGAATTTGATAAACACAAGGAATGTCTTCCAGTCCATTTCAACTGGATAATTTAGGTTTGCTTAACCATAAGCCTCCAGGCCGACTTCAAAATCTGTATTTCTCGCGGAGGCCGTTTCACTGTGGATAATGTGGATTGAGAGATGAGCCTTGATCGTTCACCAACCTACGTTGACAATGGTCGAACGCATGCTATCCTGCGTCTGCACTGCAAGATGAGCGTCCAAAGTCTCTACGGCCTTCCGCTGGCGTAATGCCTCACGCATCAGTCTGAAGCATTGACACGCTGCGTAGGCGGCGAAGTGGTTAAAGTCCGGGTCCGGTGGAAGTACGGCTCAAAAATTGGTTCTAGTCAAGGTGCAAAATCCGTCCCCTGTCTGTGTTGAAGCTCAGTAAGCTAAGGTAATTAATTGAATGACAAACTCCGCAGGATGAAATCGGCGGGACTATTCCGCCGGTTTGAGGACGCTAGACAAATCTTCGGCGCGGCTGGCAATAAAAACTAACTGCGCCATACCTCGGCACAAATCTCAGATACACACAGTTCCATTGAACGGGCTGATTCTGATCCGATGTAATGGGGGTCCTTCGTTTCACCGGTGACTCGATCTTTGTAATCAGTTCTTGATAAGACTAGGCTTGAATGACGCCTGAGGTTAAAGCTCCTATTGTGGGACTGTGGCGGCCATGCGGCGGCGTTTCGTCCGTCAAACCAGCGGAGTTGAGATTTCACTCAATTGAAGAATACGATAAGAGCGTGTTTTGATTCAACATTCAAAAGTCGTCACACTCTCCTTTATTCGTAGAAATCGAACTCAACTAATTTACTGCTTTGCTTCTGCATCTCCAACCGAGTGAAGCAGATTCGAAATTGACTCCACTCAGATTTCTAGAGAGACCAATCTTCGAAACACAGGAACCATGTCAAACTCGGCAATCGCGAAGCCATTGACGTTAGCATGTGGCCTTACTTTGCCCAACCGCCTCACAAAAGCGGCGATGGCCGAGAACATGGCCGACAGCGAAGGCTTACCCTCCCCTGCTTTCCATGCACCTTATGCTGAATGGGCCGATGGTGGTTGGGGATTGGTCTTGACCGGTAGGCAAGCTGGCAGCTCTAGATTGATACTCACAATAAGATACGGCGCATAAACTGACTATTCAACGTGGAAAGGCAACGTGGAAGTCGACCAGAGGTACCTTGGTTCGCCCAAAGACATTGCATATAATGATTCTATTCCGTATGAGCGGCAGCTGGATGCCTGGAAGGCCTGGGCGAAGGTCTGCAACAAGAATGGCACCCCGACCATTGTCCAGGTCAACCATCCTGGCCGCCAATCTCCCCTTGGCGCTGGCAAGCGTGGCTTTTTTGAAAAGGCAATTGCACCCAGTGCGATACCTTTGAACTTTGGGCAAGGTCTTGTGGCGCGTCTTATCAGCTCTTTGGTCTTCGGTACTCCTCGGCAAATGACTGTTGCTGATATCAAAGATGTTGTTCGTCGCTTCGCCCTGACGGCTAAATTGGCGTCGGAAGCCGGTTTCGCCGGGATGGAAATTCATGGCGCCCACGGCTACCTGCTAGCTCAATTCATGTCCGAAAAAAGCAACGAGCGAGCCGACGAATACGGCGGATCACCAGCCGCCCGTGTGAAGATCGTTGTTGAAATCATCCGGGCGATCCGTGAAGTGGTACCGAAGACCTTCTGTGTCGGAATCAAATTCAACTCGGTTGACCACCAGTCTCAACCTGAGCTCGATGCCTGCATCGAACAGCTCAAGTTGATTACTGATGCTGGGGTTGACTTTTTGGAGGTCAGCGGTGGCACATATGAAGACCCCCTGGTAAGTGGCGACTAATCTCATAGTTACCAAGAATGCCTTCCAAGTTAAGATTTCACGCTAACCGAAGTTTTCAAAAAGATGGCTACTGGTGTGGCCGATGAAAAGAAGTCAGACCGTACAAAGGCACGCGAAGCTTTCTTCCTTGAGTTCGCTCGGGCGATCCGCCGTGACTTCCCAGATGTCCCCTTAATGGTGACTGGCGGCTTTCGTAGCCGTCAAGGGATGGAGGCGGCCCTTGCAAACAGAGGCTGCGATCTCATCGGACTAGGCAGGCCTGCAGTGTTGAACCCGGCACTACCAAAGAATACCATTCTTGCAGCTACTGTCAAGGACGAGGACGCTAAGTTGTACGTGCGCAAGATCGAGGCGCCCTGGTTCACCAAGAAGTTTGGACTCAAGGCAATTGGCGAGGGCGCTGCGACGGTAAGTCTCAACCCATATAGATGCAACATTGCTTCTCTTTGCGAATCGACTAACGCTCGTTCACTTAGGCCTGGTACGGGGCTGAAATACGTAAGCTGGGAAAGGCAGAGTAGGACCTGAGAAAGAGGTTGAAGATGTGAAGACTTTTGATACCACTGAAGGCTGAGGGATCGTTGCCGATGCCTTCTTCCACTGCGTCTATCCTTGGTGAGCTACATAATCTGCGAGACGAATGAGACGTAGTCGTATTCTTCATGAACTGCACGATAGAGTCCCATCACACCTTGTGCTATGGTTATCGGCATCTTACCATGGACAACATTTGAAAAATGTACCGACAATTAGGGTTCATCACTCAATGAGTATCGCCTTCCGTCTTCCCATATGAACAGATGATACGGAGTAATTTCTAGTGGATATCCCCTCTGGACCCCAGCCAATTATTATAGGCTGCTACCGCTCTGGTCTATTGACCCCGTGATGTTGGTTCGGCCTACCCCTCATCTCCCAGATTTCCGGTTCTCAGTGGGTTACCGGATTATTATCCTACACTATAGGAACTCCAATTTCGATACCACCTTCCGGAGCCGTATGCGATTCGCTTGGAGGCCAGAGACTTAAGTAAATCTGGGCTTGTTTTGGTCTCGGTAGATGGTTACGCGCCCGGGAAACACAGACATGCAGATTCTGCTTGGCCACGTATATTCGAGCAGAGAATTTGAGTGCGTGTATAAATTAACTGGCCGAGACGTTGAAACGTAAACTCTTCTTTTACAGACTGCTTTCTATGTCAGGCATTCATCATGAAATCTAACGTCTCAACGTTGTGGAGCCTAATGGCTTTGGCGGCTCTTGCCCGCGCGCAATTTGAAGACTTCTTCAACATTACAGAATTTCCAAAGGAGCAAAAAGACAATGTCACAAAATGGTTAAACGATGCACGAACGCTTGCAGGCCCAGATCTGTACCCATATTTTGCACACCGCTGCATTCTCGGCCAAGTCTACCCTGAGCTTTCCTCCGCTACACAGATATCAGGGTTCATTGCCCCTCGCGAGGTCTTTGACCGATTATATTACATTGGACAGAGTGCTGTCTCGGCATGGGCTTACAATACTGGTGATGGCCTCGTTGTCTTCGATGCTCTCAACAATGCTGCTGAGGCCGAAGGCATCCTGATCCCCTCTCTCGAGACACTTGGATTCACTGCCAGCGACATCAAACATCTCGTCATTACCCATGAACATTTTGATCATTATGGCGGGGCTCGATGGCTTCAAGATAACTATTCCTTCGCCACATACGCCTCAGCTGCGGCTTGGGAAACTCTATCGCAGATTCAGGACGGGCCGATCAAGGACAGAACCATCTCAGATGGTGACCGACTGACTATCGGCAACGTTACATTCAGCTTTTTCGTGACGCCAGGGCATACACCAGGCACTGTGTCGAAAATCTTTGAAGTATTTGACAAGGGCACAAACCATGTCGCTGGCTTCTATGGCGGCGTTGGCATTCCGAGCAGTGCGTCAGCCAAGGACCAGCAAATCATGTCTTTGAACCGATTCGCGGACCTGGCAAAGAAGGCGGATGTGGATACACTCATTGCCAACCACCAGAACCAAGACCGAGCGCTCTATCACTTCGATCTCTTGGATCATAGACCAGACGGCACTCAACATCCATTTGTCATCGGCACAGACGCCTTCCATCGATACTTGAAAGTGAACAGCCAGTGTGTGAGGGTCAAGGCTGCTAGAGATGGGCAGTTTCTGCAAGTCTAGCAATGGTCCAACACGGGAATCTCAGTTACAGAATCATAGCCTCGATTTATTCACACACTTATGTTACCCATATTTATGCTATCGATGGTTTCCCCGATAAGTTGTGGGTGCATTCTCCTTAGTGCCCAAAAAGGTCGAGGTGTTTAAGTATGTACGGGAATGTAATGTGAAAGAGCGGAATCCGGATGAGTCTCTTCGCATCTCATGCAGGCAAGTTTCCGCTGATGGACCAGTACACGTTATAATTGAAACCTTGGGCATCATAGAAGGGTCCAAGGTTCACAGTCTTGCCACCCGCCGTCGCCGTAAAGGCCAATCCAGTAGGTCCAGTTCTCTTCACGGTGGCCAAGTTCAACGCTGGGGTAGTAGAAAGTGTTTCGCCTCCATAATTTCCACTCAAAATGACAGGACCGTAGGCGATTGCGGCGATGCTGGGGTTGTCGTTCGCAGGAATGACTTGTAGCTTCATAGGTAGCTTCACAACCACCGTATCGCCCGAGGCCCAGGTGCGGTCGATTGACGCATATGTTCCAGCGGCACTGCTTATGGCTTGGCCATTCACAGTAACTTGAGCTCCAGAAGCCCATGCTGGGATACGGACACGCATAACCCATTTGCCAGCACCAGTGACCTTCAGGGTCGTTGTATCACCGCGGGGGAAATCGGTGGTTTGGGCAACAGTGACGCTGCGCTGAGTCCATGTCAGAACAGAGGGTATGAACAGGTTGACGTAGAGCGCAGAGTTGTCGTAAAAGTAGATGGAGTCCATGAGTTTTGTGTTTGTTTCCAACCCAGTTCCTTGGCAGCACCAGAAGGAGTCATAGTCTGTACTCCAGGTTCCACCGCCCCAGGCCGGACCGACGCCACGACGTCCACCCGGGTTCAAGGGAGTGAAGTATGTGACATGACCATGACCATCAGATGGGTTCTGCTGGCCCAGCAAATGGTTGAGCAAAGCACGCTCATAAAAATCAAAGTAAGTTGTGGCGCTCGGGTTTGTCAACCAAAGCTCTCGTGTGAGCTTGAGCATGTTGTACGTGTTGCAAGCCTCGCAAGTGTCTTGATTCAAGAATGCAGCGATGGCATTGGGGAGCCTAAAGTGCTCTGCCTGGCTGTTCCCACCAATTGCGTACGAATGCGCGCTGACGGTGATGTTCCATGCGTTACGGGCGATGTCCTGGTATCGACTAGTTCCCGTGGCTTTGTACTCGCGTGAGGCACCGATCCATTTTGGAACTTGAGTGTTCGCGTGCAAGCCATTGAGGCTATCCTGGTTTGAAGCAAGAGGATCAAATATGGCGGCATGGTCAAATCGCTGTGCGACAGTGAGCCAACGTTGATCCCCGGTTTGGTGGAAGATGTCGGCCAAGACTTCATTCATTCCTCCAAATTCTGTGGCCATCATGGCTTGCATCTGGGCATACGTAAGCTTTCCCGTACGAGAGTCGACCCACGCTGCCATCGCAAGAAGAACGTCTCGCGCGTTGGTGTCACCGATGTGGCGCCAAACGTCGAGCAAGCCAGCCATGGTCTTGTGAATGGCATAGTAGGGAACGTTGCCGTTGCTGAGAGTGCGGTTTTCAACAGCGGTGATGTCAGACTCGGGAAAGCCAGAAAGGTAGCCGGTAGTAAAGCCAGCTTTGCTGTTGTTGGCTTGACACTTCTTGAGTTCGGCAGCAAAGTAAGTAGCCCTACTCTTGCATTCGGCGTCGCGGAGCTGGGCGTAGCAAAATGCCCATGCATTCAGAAAGTGGCCTTGGACGTGAGTTCTAAATGGGAAATCCGGGGCATCCCATCCGCCGTTGGTCGCCGCGTTGTTGGTTGACAGTCCATGGTTCTTGCGGAAGTTGTACAGCAAGCGCTCAACGTCGACCGCTTTAAGGTACGTCAGAGTGCGGGCCTGGTTGTCGAAGAAGCGTCCACTGCTCAACGTGACCTGGCTCATGTCGAAGGCCCAAGCCGAGACACCCTTCTCTTGGCTGACAGGAGGCACGGCCTGTGCGGTCACGTCCCAGACGGACGATCCCACAACTATCGCTAGGCACGCTAGGCCTCGCAGGCTTTCTGTCGTAAACCACATCATCTCAACGATTTGGGCCAAGGCTCGGCACGAAGGTTTGGTATTGAGAATTCAACGAACGACTCAAGCTCTGAAAGCCGACAACTCTTTGCCGATGTGAGGCAGCACCCAGGTTGCTACGAATGTTTTATAGTTGTCACTAACATCAAATCAGCCCGCCGCCCTAACGCTTCCCCATGGGGAACAACAGCGGCCTTACACGACGCAAACCTCGTGATACTGATACTCCACTATTAACTCGTTCAACGACTGGTGCGCATGGTCGATTGCGGAGGTGAGGTTACACTCATGAACTGATGGTATGTTAATTGTAGGCTTGTGCAGGCTGGCCCCTGGTTCGCCTTCCCCGCACGATAGAGTGGATGCTGGCAACAAGTCGATTGGTGCGGTACTTTCAAGCTTTCCTCGAACTTGAGGATCTGCCAAGAAAGATTCTCCGTCAATTCTCTTCATTGGATGTGACCGTTAGTGGTCAGCCTAGAGGCGGGCCGAAAACGGGGAATGGCGCATTAATGTTCTGTTGTAACCACATCCTACCTTAGGCGCTGGAATCACAAAGTGTAGCGCAGCTCATCTTGAGGGTGCATCGTATAAACTGCTAGCCTAACGGAGATCTGCCCATCCCATCACATTGCTGTGATTCACGGCTAGTCAGTCGAGTCGCGGTGCCGGCACAGCCGATTTAGTGATATGATGGATGCTTCAGGCGGACGATAATTGGGACGCATGATCTTGGTATTCAACACCAAGTCCCATTAGACATTTGCCGTCAAGACTACTCGACTCAGTGCAGTGTGCAATGCAACTTCGTCCTCATAACCCCTGGACTCGATACGAGCCCAATGATATTGATGGTAATGGAACCATTTGTGGCTGAGTTGCTGATCGTTTACTTGACCGCATCATTAAGTGGCACTTTCTGCTAAGGAAAGTACGTTTACACTTCCAAAATTCGTGTCTCGCTACATATTGATGATCAGAGGGTCGTTCCAGGAGCTGCTTGTCTCATTTCCCAAGGCCGACATAGATGACCCCTGTAGCCACCAAAGCAGTGAGGGTGCTCGACAATGTCTTTCACTCTGTGACCTTGCCGGGGATCATATCAAACTCTATTGCCAGGTTGCATGTACAAGATGAGCAGAAAGTGATAGTATCACTGGGTAGGGGTTCTTTCGGACTGACAAGGCGGCTGAATAGAACATGTACCATCGCTGGCATCCATAAGCAAGTGTCCAAGTAAGAGGCGTACGTAGTGCAACGTTCCTTCTAATATTCATTTATAATGAGGACCAAAAAGCGTCCTTAACCAAGCCAATCAATGTTCAGAGAAAGAATTCGTATAACGGTCAGCCTGTGGATAAGTCCTGATGAGTGCGTACCGACTCATCATCCGTAAACACAGCTGGCAAGATCAAGTCCCGATAGACAGGTTGTGCTCGCAACGGCCCCATACATTAGCAATCAGGAAACCCGAGAAAAGACTTGGTCGAGGCAAGGTCGATTCCGACCTTGATATGTCTCCAGGTAAGACATCAATGAAGTGACCGCAATGTAGGACGATAGTCGTCGCCCGCTATCGCAACGCTCCTACGTATTCTTTCTGTCTATTTGGCTACGCTAACTCTTCTTTCTCTTCGTAAAAGAAGTCCGTAGGCTCACAGAACACGACACTTTGGCGAACAGTCTCCACTCCTTGTAGTATTGATGAAACATCTGATCGAGAATGATTTCCAATCTTGAGCCACCTCTCATTCCCCCTTCAGAATCTCAACCCTTGGACAATGTGAGGCTCCCTGCTATGTCGTGATCGACTCCAGGCCCTGAAGCATTGCTATGTCCATCCGATACAAGTCGCGACCTTCATCATCAAGGAAAGTCGATGGTCCTTGGCTAATCATGAGCATCTCCACCTCGTTGTGAAAGACGAGAGCATCGTGAATAGCCCCTTTTCTCTCTGAGACGTAGTCCCCTTGGGCAAAGTGGCCTGTCTGAGGATGGTTGCCGTTGCCTTTGATAACGTATATCTCCGCGCTCTCTTCGTGTCGATGACGGGGAAGAACGCCTCCCTGTTCAGCGCGGATAATGACTGTGTAAGATCCAGTGTTGTGAGTCAACTTAACAAGTTTGATCCATATTTTGGGGGCAAGTGGTAGCCATTCGAGGCTATTGCAGTGAACTGTGTCACCGCTATCATGCTGATTTGTTGCATCCATAGTGGTGGACTTGGTGGTGGCGGTTGGGGCGTGGTTTTTGTGATAGAGATTAGGAAAGATTCGTGTAATTAAGATGATTTGGAACTCTCAGTCAAGGATCATGATACGCAATCACAAGACTTTTTATCCTTTCCTCTTGAAGAAACAAAGCGTTCCGCTACCTAGGTATGAGTCTTAGATATGATTCAAGCCGATCTCTGCAGTGGATCATGGGCCCAGACTATACGCGTATTTCATACCGTAGACACGTCACTAGACCTAGCAGTTTAGATCCGCGATGACTTCGCCATTCTTCGGCCAGCCTGGATAAGTCATAATCTCCAATGGCTTACCGATCCGAGGCGCAAGCAGCGACCTCCAGATGTAGAAAAGCAGCTGCCATTGGCTACTTTTATCTGTGGGCCATGTCGGCAGAAAACAAATTGAACCCACCAAGACTGACAAAGCTGAGTGACAAGCGCACAATACTCACCGGAAGATTACCAATAAATCCGTAATTCCTTGAAATCAACTCAACTATTATGGTGCCTGGTTGGGGGAACAATCTCAAGCTTGTCATCAAACATCGAAATTCGAAATGCGCTTGGGCGTTCGGTATCGGTTTTGGAACTTCGGCTGGATTCTGGGCCTTTTCCCCGTAATTATCCGCTGCGAGATGGACGAAAACATGAGCGCCTTGTTCCGAGAACGAATGTGAGCCGAGTTCGCTGCGTAAAACTCAGCTCTAAGCGGGGAATCAAGCTGTCGGAGCGTGATGTCCAGGCAACGTCTCATAGGTTCTACAATCGGAACTTCCCTCAAGAGACAACCAAAATGTTAATGGCTCAAAAATGTCTGAATTCTATTATCTAGAGCAACGTTTTCACCTTCAAAAACGGGGAAGTTGTGTATTGGCTAGGGGCACCAAGCCCGCAAGCGTTTTAATCGTTGAGCTTCGCAATCTAGACAGCACAAGGCACAGCAAGAGAGAGTCAGAGAAAAGCTTAGAGATCGTGACAAGAAACAACGACTAAGACTGTGGTTTCATAGAAATTTTCGTTTGGCACTATCAATCATCTATCAATTATAATGTATAGGTCACACCAACTGTGCAAGGCGCCACGGTCCCTGGGTCGATCTTCTCAATTTCCGTCTTAAACTTCCAGCCAGTGCAATGGCCTCCATGCAAGATACGCGGTGACAACTTCACCATATCCTCCACCGTTCTCTGCAGCTTCCCAGGGCTTGCATCGAACATGTGATAACCGCCAGAGATGCAATAGACAGTTTGCACCCCGCTAAGACGTTGAGCATCGCGAGTGGTGCTGATTACACCGGCATGGCCACAGCCGGTGAAGACGACGAGTTCCTTGTCTAAAGATGTGTAAACATCAATGATTGGCCATTATCAAAGGTGCAAGAGCGGACTTACCTCTAACGTTACACATAACGTATCTCTCCTCCAAAATTTGTTCATCCTTTATCCATGAACCCCCATTGTCTCCTTCAGACGATGGAACGAATCTCAGACCCCGAGGAATTCCAGTTTCATACGTTGTCTGTCTAGGAATTTCGCCTGAAACCACGAACATGTCATCGAGAATGGAATGTGCATCTCGTGATAGTAGGACTTGAGCACCTGCCTGCTCCACGTCAGAGAACGTAGGGTCTGCTTCGAGAGAAATAGGGCCTTGAGGAGTCTCGATGCCGCGGTATTCAGGACGATCTGAATGCATATCAACAATAAGCTGATCAGAACCAAGGGTATTGCTCCCCTTGACCATGTCGATGGCCCGCAATAAGCCACCTTTTACAGTCGATGCAGTCAGTAGGGGAAAGTAGGCGCAATGTCAAAAGTAAATCACGTACCTGAGTGGTCTCTGTGATAATGGGACAACACAATATGGTCTATGTGGCCAATTCTCGCGTTCATTCTCCTGGCATTTCTGTCCCACACTTCCCCTTCAGGTCCTGCGTCAAAAAGCAAGGTTTTCGTACTTTCACCACACTTCGCAGTCTGCTCAGAGCGTTAGCACTCGCAATCAATCATCACTGGTTTGAGTAATTTTCGAGATAGGGCTTAGTGGGAGACTCACAATCATGAGACTGAGACCATGAGCAGCGCAGCATATGCTGCTCATCTTCATCTCAACCTCTGCACCTCCGCGTGTTTGAGGAAGTTCAATAGGAGAAACAGGAATGCCCAAGGTATGGCTAGGATGTTGGATATCGGGATTCGGGGAAGGTGAAATAGGGTCCAACTCGTCTGTCACGATGACAGCCACTTCCAAGCTGTCAATCTCCCTCAACATCAACGGCGACATTTGATGACTATGTATCGGCAAAGCAATAGTCAGGCAGCAAAGGAAGAGGTTTAGAGTCAAGTTAGGGGTTTGGGGTAGACTAGAAAGAGCGAAAGTAGACGGCGTGCAATGTTGGCCCAAAAGTTTTCAAGGGAAGAGAAGGGACTTTAGATACATATGCATATCAAAGTCTATCCTGGATAGAATCTTCACACCATCTACAACAGAACAAGGCACACTATAACACACAAATACTGGGACTGAGAATAATCTACTTCCAGCAACGCCGTCAGAGCAGGACCAGGAGGAGAAGTGGACCCACGCCACCTTTGTGGAGTAATGTCATCCTCATTCCCTAGCAAAAGCCGCGTCCCCCTTCGTCAGATCCCATAGTTAACATGTATTGTGATGGTAGTGTGGCTCCTGGCGATTGCGTCACGACTCTGATATCGACTGCTCGTTCATTGCCTACAAAGCAATACCGTCATTTGTCAGCTCGTGTTGAGTGACTGTGGACTACCCTGGAAAGAAATGTTGACTATGAGATCTGGAAAGGACCATTTTGCCTCCAGCTTATTAAGTCTGCAATATGATTTTAGATTTTCAGATATGTCAGCTTCGAGAGGAAGCTCCTGCTCTAAATTGACAAGAAGGGAGATGCTCGGTCTAACGCGGACCTCACGATAGCTAGTTCGTCAGGTACCGAATGTGTCACTCAAAACAGCAGGCGGCGGCACACCGGAAGTGGGCTCCGTTTGCGATTCTCCATCCAACCAAGTCAAGCTCCTCGGGACCCATCGATTTGTCCCCGTAGGTCGGCGACTCCTCCTTGCTGTCACTACAACTTCGCCTCAGACTTGACTCATATACATTACTATCAGGTAACCTAATTGGTAAGCAATTGTCATTTCGTTCACCCGCAGTTCCATCACGCGTGCAAGAAGGGCTGGAAATAGTAGCATAACTGTGTGTTGGTATCCCTATCACAGGGATATTGGTCGATTGGTTCGAACCGTGGTTTTGACGAAGTAGGTCAATTGACTATATATTCTGCTGCGTAGGCGTAAAAGGGAGGTTTCCAACCGTAGGTTGGGCAGGCTGCGATAATCGGAAATAGGGCCCTAATTGTCCCCTGCGCAGCCTCGCCGTACGCCGAGGTCGAATTGGACTTCCAATCCGACACTGTGTTATATTGATAAACTAAGTCTTAAGAAATGATAAGTGATTTCCGAAAAGAAAACAACAAAAACAAGGAGGATAGCTTTGTACTGATTACAATTTCCAAAGATAACTAATATTTTACTCAACATATCTTGGGGATATCCTGCTCAAAGAGCATTCGAATTAATACTAAATAAACAGAATACTGTTATAATTATCTTGGATAATCTTTTGAGAATGCTTGAAAGCCTTACGGTAATTGTAGTAATAAATAAATGCATTATTATAAGGTACCCAACTACCTCTGTATTAACTCTACATGCTTTTATGTTACTCCCTTTGTTAATAAAATGTCTTGAGCATAAACCTTTAACTCAATTTAGCTTTTATTTTGTAAAAGCCTTTTACTATTTCCGGGTCGCTGGTTGCCGCTGCTCCTCATAGATATGATAGCATATTAGGTGTAGATCAATGATTCCTCTTCGTATTGACCTATTTCAGTAACACAGTGGATTTCAGTTGACTTTGTAAAAACCATTCTTGCCCTGCGACAGGGTCAACGATGCGTTTCGTCAGTAACTCTGTCATGTTTACTACTAAAACCCTGACAGAATCTGACTTGACTATACCAAGAAACATGCTAACTGCTTCGAATGGGGGTTCCAACTTATTGTGCCATGTTATCTGTCGTTATCATTCTCGCTCCAGTGTGATTGGATTGCAGGAGTCCCAAATGACTTCTAGTCTTACTATATAATTATCAAAGCCAAATAAAGTTTGGTAGATCGATACTATGCAATCACAATTGCACTTCTGGACTGAGCACCCGAATAGTCTCTTGAGAACTTGTTCGCCCTGTGTTTTGAGTCCTCCCACGATGAAAGAGGTTGACCAGCTCAAAGCGCCCAAGACAGCATACTCCACCGCCCCCCCCCCCCCCACTCCCGAACCGAGCCGAGCCGAAGACCCGGCCCGGTGGAAACCATTCCCCGACTATCTCACGGGGCCGGGACGAGATGTGCGGGGCCGGCGCTTCCTCAATTGAAGTCATGGAGTGATCTGATCTACACACAGTCACCAAATCAAAATACTACAAAACCGCATGAACAGGTCGTTACAATTGCATACTTCCGCCGCCTTAGTGTATTGGATTACATACAACTTCAACACCCGCACAACAGACTGAAAGCTATAGTAACACACTGTATGAATCGAACCATACCCCCGAAAACTGAAATGGCAACGGTAACACAGACCATTGATCGAGTGGAAGCGAGGAGAACCTTTGCTGCTCAGTTCGAAAGCAAAGATCTCGTCACATTTGACGCTGGCAAGCACTATGGGGACTGGCGCGATGAGTTCCACCGAAACGGCTGCGTAATCATCAAGGACGTTATCAGTAAGGAGCGTGCCCAATATTACTGCGACAAGCAAATCGAATGGTTGAAGAGATTTGAACTTGGCTTCGACGAGAGTGACCCTACTACATGGACTGCGGATCACCTTCCAGTCAGTTTCAAGGGAGGGTAAGTTGAAGAACCTGCTTTCCTGAAGAAAGAGGACCGGGACTGATATCCCTTACTTCTGTAGTATGTATTCTGCGTACGGTGCTTCTCATGAGCAGATGGCATGGGAGGCTCGTATGGAGCCAAGTGTCATCGATGTCTTCGAGAAGCTTTGGGAAACCAACGAACTCATCACGTCATTTGATGGCATGAACATTTCTCTACCGAACCGTAAGGACATTACGTGGAGTCCTTGGCCGCATTGCGACCAGAATCCTGAGAGGAAAGGGTTAGTTACATCTTGACACAGTCGTCTGAAACTTTACACTAATGCTTCGTAGCATGCAGGCTGTTCAAGGTCTTTTGAACTTCGCGCCCAACGGCCCAGATGATGGTGGCCTGGTTCTGATGCGTGGCTCAGCCAAGCTTTTCGATGAATTCTTCGCCCACAAGCGTGAATCCGCCGACCATGAAGACGCCCCGCCTCCAGAAATAAAGTTCATGGACCTCTTCCTCTTTAGCGAGAAGGATGTTGCATGGTTTGAAAGTAAGGGATGCGAGCTCTTCAAGGTGAATATGGAGCCTGGCGATTTCGTTTTGTGGGATTCGCGGACTATGCACTACGCCCGATTTCCCGAAGGCGATCAAATTAGACACGTGCAGTACATCTGTATGACACCGCGGAAATTTGCGACGGATGAAGCTTTAGCAGCAAAGAAATATTGCTTCGAGAATTGGTTTGGCACGACACACTGGCCGCACTGGTAGGTTTCATAACTCCCATGACCGCCCGCGCATCTGCTGACCAGTATTAGCAATATTCGCCCATCACAGGATCCTCCTAAGAGAAAAGGCGAGGTCTGCCTCAAGCACCGGAAAGAGCCATTTGAGAAGCCTAAGATCACAGATAAGCTGTTGCAATTGGCTGGGATTAAGGACTACTAGTCATCACAAATAGAATCTGAGATTTGGTATTGCGAGATAATTAGACACTCAGTGCAGGCTTCAGTATGCAGCAACAGAGCTCACTATCTCCTATCAAGTTACCTGAGGGCCAAGGGCATGGACAGGTGGAATAGAAATGTACTCCAGCAACCGTATCGTCTTAACCTAAACTTCTACGTTTTGGAGCGACGGGAATCTGGTTGAACTCGTAATGCCAGGAGTACAGTATTCAGAATTCGACACCGATGGCTGTGTGCAAATTACGCAACATAAGTACTTGGTGAGGAGTAAGTTCGTGAAGTACTTCAGACTACCTTACTATTAAGAATTTGAGTCGGACTTCGAGTCGGCACTCTCGATAAGGGCTCCCGATATCAAAGGCGTCGTGTTGGATTTCTAGGCTGGCGCTATAGGTGAAAACGATGCTGGACTTCCCATCGCTTTGAGTTCATTAGTCTGGACGCTATGTGCGGTGGCTTGTGTCCAGAGCGTCCCATGACACGTCCTGCGCAACTCACCTTCAAGCTTGCCGCAGCCTATCTTGCGCTGAGATCTCAGAGGGCTAGAAGTGCATCGAGGCAACGATAACATTCAGTATCTTTGCATGAATCAGGCTGTAATGCTTGAGCGAAGATTTAACAGTTATGAAGAGATGAGTGCCTGGGCTAACATTGAGAACAAAATTGACGACCCGCTCCAAGTGACTAATCATCGGAGAAGTTGGATGCCAATAGATGACATTGGTCCCATGTAGCCTCATTCTTTCGCCCAAACAGATTGGAAGGATTTGGTCCAGCTGAGGACAACGTAAGCAGCGAGGCCGGCTCGAAAAAAGCCAACATCAGTAGCCCTAGTTGACCAAAACCGCGTGGTTAGCATGTTAGATACAGTGAAATGGATCAAAACGCGGCCAACTCGGCTTGGGCCCGACACATAGTCCCCACACACGGAAAATTGGCGGAAAATCATATTCCACCAGTTGAAACTCATATTCCATCATAAGTCGGGCGCTAGAGATGTGAACGTGTCGAAACCTTTCCCCCGCAAGCCCGCGTAAAACCCCACCTCCGAACCCCAGGGCCGCCATTTCCCCACGGGCAATAAGCCGGAGAAGTCATGCTTCGGTGAGAACCCCGCGATACCGAAGTCAACAGTTTTTGGCCTCTGAACAACGCGATACCATGGGCATCTAACTAGACAACTTGATACTATGTCTCCCTGAGGCTTCTTCTAAGAATCTGTGAGTCTGAAAGCATCTTAGGGATGATTTAAGACTGTCACGAGCACTTGTCGGCCCTACTTAAAGTCGTAAAGCACAGTTTGAGCTGTAGAGCTAGTATCCGAACCCCTGCTCTGTTAACAGAACCGCTAGCGTTGTGAGAATCGAAGTGAGTTTGGTACCAGTGTGGAAGCACCCCGCATTCTGTGTACGACTCATGGAACCCACTGTGATGCAGTCTTTGTCCAGTCTGCCAGGACCCATGAACTTGGGCTGTATGGAGGGTGCGCCAAAGCTTGCCTAGCTCGCCCAACAGACGCCTCGACGATCCATGCCGGGAGTTGGCCGAAACCGCAGAGTCGGTAGCGGGAATTAGCACAAGGCTCCTTGAAGCGCTCTATCAGAGATTCAAGTATTTGAGGAAATCACACCCTCTTCCTCGAACTTGCGAGTAGGTCTACGCCGCGGCGACACATCATACACCCCCGAAATTTCCACCCAGCAGCACTGACGAAGACTCTCAAGCGAGCCCGCAACTCGCTATTAACAATGGTCGACACAATTCCAGACATTGCGGATACCAAATCGCGAAAGAGCGATGTTGAGCATGTCGAGCAAGATCTTCAGAAGCCACAGCTCCTCCGTGAAGACGGCCAGCAAGAGTTCCCAGAGATCTACCTTGAAGCGCTGGCACGGTACCCAAATGACGAATCAATTGACCAAGCCGATGAGAAGCGTCTTCTCCGCAAACTGGACATGAGAATATTGCCACTTCTCGGAATCTGCTACTTTTTCTACTACGTCGACAAGACCACACTGTATGGCCTCTCTTCCATAGACCCGGCATCCCGGACTCTCTGCAGCCTTTAATAGCTAATCATACCATAGATCTTACGCAGCGATTTTCGGGTTAAAGGACGGCCTCAACCTGAAAGGCGAGGAATATTCTTGGCTATCAAGTTGCTTCTATTTCGGCTGGCTTATCTGGGCCATCCCATCCAACCTCATTATGCAGCGCTGTCGTCCAGCTTGGTATCTCTCTTTCAATATTTTCATGTGGGGCGCCCTTCTTATGGCTCAGGCCGCAGCCAAGAACTTCGGCGGCCTTCTTGCCCTTCGCGTACTGTCTGGTGCCTTTGAGGCCATCGCAGATCCTGCTTTTATGTTGATCACATCCATGTACTACACACGATCTGAGCAGCCCTCTCGTATCTCAGCGTGGTATGCTTGGAATGGAATTGGTGTTGCTGGTGGTGGTCTCATTGGTGAGTTTGGACAATTCTACAGTACCGATGTTCCCCAACGATATCCCGCTGACAATCTTATTCTAGGATACGGTATTGGACATATCAGAGGCGCCCTAGAGTCGTGGCGCTACGAGTTCCTTGTCGTGGGTGCTTTTTGTGCATTTTGGGCAATTATCCTCGCTCTCTGCCTCCCCAACTCTCCACGAACCATCTGGGGCTTCAGCCATGAAGAGAAGCTTATCATGATCGCCCGCATGCGTCGCAATCAAACAGGCATCGAGCAACGCCGTATCAACTGGGGTCAAATCAAGGAAGCTTATATGGACTACAAGACTTGGCTTTTCACCTTGTTAGGCTTTGTTTCCAACGTCCCCAACGGTGGCATCTCCAACTTCTCCACACTTGTCATCAAGGGTCTTGGCTTTGGGACGCTTGAGACGGCGCTGCTTGGCATCCCGCAAGGCGCTCTGGTGGTTATCTGGATTGGTCTTGGTGCCTTGGCAAATAGGTATATGCCGGCCAACAGTCGTACACTGGTTTGTGCACTATTTATGTTGCCAACCATTGGTGGTGCCTTGGGGTTCCTTCTTGCACCAGCCAATGCCTACATCGGTCGTCTCATTTGCTTGTAAGGTGTTTTCCCTCATACACTATCACGAGATGGATACTGACTGTCACAAGCTATCTTACTGGTTCATACCAAGCGTCCTTCGTCATCTCTCTTTCGCTAATCACATCGAACACTGGTGGCCAATCAAAGAAAATGATTGTCTCTGGCATGATTTGGTTTGGCGCTTGCATCGGCAATATCGCAAGCCCGTTCTTTTACAAAACGAACCAGGCTCCCTCGTATCATCTCGGTATTGGGTCACTCTTGGTCGCAAATTGCATTGAGCTTGCTCTCTTCTTTGTCTTCCGGTATGCCTTCATCTGGGAGAACAAGCGCAAAGAGAAGCAAAGAGACGCATTGCGTGCAAATGACAATTATACCGCCGACGAGCTCAACGCCACAGCGTTTACAGACATGACCGACAAGGAGAATCCCAACTTTGTGTATGTGTACTAGTAGGGCGGTGCCAGTCCCGTTGTTTTGTTGGTGCGGGAAAGCAGATGGTAGATATTCTAGTAGCGGAAAATCAAGGCCAATGTTGAGATTTGTGTAGTCACATGTTCGATTACTGAGTTAAGCTCGTCGACGGCCCGTTCCGTACGTTAACGGATTTAAAATGATGTCAAAAAGAATCCGCCCCGGCGCACGATTGTAAATCAGAAGGCCAATGTAGTGCTTTCAAATTAAATTTCAGAACTCAAAACTGTCCGGCCGGCCAAGTTGGGTGTCAAATTGCCGAACTACTGACTTTCGCAAAGGCAGGACGCCTCAGCTTTTAGAGATCATGGTTCAAGCCGCTTATGTCAGCGGTTCGTCGATAGTTAGGATCCGTGAGGACCTACTTCCAGACGGAAACTCTTGTCCAAAGCGGTAACGTTTACCGCTGTCTAATTGCAAGACCAGACGGAGTGTTTTTCGGCTGAAGCATATGTGGATTTCAGCCAAGAGTATCGTCTAATGGAGCTCCTATCTAAAAGCAGATCTGTTAAGGGGTATTGAAAGCTTCAATATCTGGTCCTACTGACACATGTTTCCCGGTCCTGCCAAGCCTTTTCAAGCTCAGGCGATGCTCTCGGCCGCTAGGCCTGTGCAAGGCCCGAACGGCACTTATTGACTGCCGGCTCACCATACTTACCAACATCATCCAGACTGTAAGGCAGTATATAAACCCTCTTGGTAATCTCTGAATCACGGACTTATCGTCGACTTCGTCACGAACTCATCTCTACCATCACAAGTGCATCATCGTACTTACTTTGTATCACGAAGTCTCATTGACAACTAAATTCCCTCACAATGTCTTCATTCATCAAGCCTATTCCGAAGAGCATTCTGATTTTTGGAGCGGCCGCTCATATTGGCAGACCCTTGGCCGAATTTCTTATTCGAGAGGCTCCTACAATGAAGCTGCGACTCGCCACAAGCAACCCGGGCAAGAAAATACAGCTTCAGGATACCTTTGCAAACGCCGAAGTGGTCGAAGCCAACTACTCGGACGTTACATCCCTCTCCGCCGCCCTCGTCGACATTGAGGGTGTCTTTGTCATTACTCCAGCAGGCATCTCGGAAGAGGAGGCCATGACGAACTTGGTCACCGCCCTGAAGCAGGCCAAGAACATCTTACACGTCATTCGCCTGATGGGAGTTTTCCCGGAGATTTCGCCTTCACTGATTCCCACTACTCTCGGTCCAGGATCCCTTCCAATCGAACACCCAATCGCCAAACGCATCCTCGATGCAAGTGGACTGCCTGTCACTTACATCAACTCTGGAGCAACTTTCATGGACAACTTTTGGATTCAAATCAAGCCAGTCATTGCAAAGAAGACTCTGATCTGGCCAGAGCATCGTGTGCCTTTCGTGGACCCTCGAGACATCGCAGAGGTTGCGGGCAGACTGTTCTTGTCCAACAACGCGAAGCACATTGGTGCCTTTCACACAATGAACAATGGTCATGACTGGCTCACGTTCAAGGAGGTGGCGGCTATGTTGTCCGAAGTACTCGATGAACCGATTGCGTATGATGGAAGCTTCGAAGCGTTTTCCGAGTTCTATGGACCTGTTATGGGACCTCAATTGGTGCAAGTCATGTGGAATTTCTTCAAGTATGAGGAAGCGCATGAGGAGATTTGGTCATTGAACGACTTTGTGGAGAGGACCCTTGAGAGGAAGCCTACGACTGTCAGGGGTTGGCTGGAGGAACACAAGGCTGGACTGAAGGAAGGTGCCGGAGAAGCCCCCTGGGCCTCTAAAGCGTGAAGTATCATGCATGTTGCATGATGCTAGACTGTGGGGTTACCCAGAGTTCAAGTACTTCAACAAAATGATTTGCTAATCATGGCAACTATTTGATCACACGAGCTCTGAGACCCTGATAGCCCTTTGTCTACATCTCTTTCGTAATTGAACAACCTCTGACTCTACCGAAAGGAGAGAATAGCAGTCATATTATAGGGCAGACAAAAACGATGAATGAACTTTCCTGCTGCCTTCCAGAAGTCAACTATTTAGAAACGCAAGAGCTGCGCAAGCATGTATGACGCCTGATTCACGTCGATTCTTGCTGTGGTCGGATGATCAGATAATGTCGGACTCTGTCAATCCAATGACGGAATTGAGCGATTATATGGGAGGCTCTGGACGCGCTGGTCGAGGTGTTTTTGCTGTCAAGTACGCTGTCTGCGCTGGCCTCCCACTTCCTCTATGGCTTTGATCAAGAACTCTAAGATGGCTGCCTCATGTTACTAGTCTTTTCTGTTGGCCGTGATTAGTTCTACTGCCAAATGCGTCTTGCTCTGAAGTCTTGGATTTCCAATGTCAGAAAATTGAGTCAATCCGAACGGTGAGCTCATTCGGGACGTGTCGCTGGCATTGAACAATGCAAACAAGAGTCTATGGCCGTTTACGCATCGGATGATATAAGGCCTAGTAGGGGCCTGCCCCCCTCACAAACCGATCGTTTAGCCTGCTCCGGAGTTGCAGGGAAAACACTGCATTGCAAGTAAAAGGTGCAATTCGCTATCCATGAAAAAGTTCGTAAAAGCGATTTAATGATTGGTGGGTTTGAACCTGATCAGCCAAGACACTGCATAAAAAGGGCATCGAGAAGCTCAGCGGCAGGCGAAAACCCGACGCCCGCTGCAAAGGTCGCAAAAGGGCGACAAATCAGCCCTGGTTGACACCTCAAAAGGGATTACCAGAGCCTCATCGATGACTACTTTGTTTGCAATCCAGACTTGGAAAGGAAGGTTGCGGCAGCGGTTTGCTAGCAAATAACTGAACTGAGTCACAATGGGCCGAGTCAACCAAAATGAACCGTAAGGGGGGATGGTGGGGAGAACCCCTCTCTCCCTAGGTGGGTTCCGCTGGGGAACTGAATCTTGGGGCCGAGTTCGGAGACTATCGGCTATGGACGGACGATCCCGACCGTGGTGAATTACCTATAACAGCAAGAATGTCTTTTTGGCCTGTCAAATGTACAGCTGAGAACGGCAGGTATCTACGACCTTTGGCATTTTTCGAACAAGAGTGCCTCACAAGTCTCATCTTGTCAAAAAGATCCATCATCGTCGATTCGTTGCTCACTGGGGTTTGGCCTCTTCTCCTGCAGTTTACTACCGCACTTTGGAAACCGTTCTTCCCGTCCGAATTTTGCAGTATGGGTGAGAAGCTAGAAGCTGTACCTGATGAGCCGCGATCAACCAAAATGTGCAATACACCTCGAGAACACTCTTACAATGCCGGCATAGCCGCCGAGAGAACAGCCCCCCACAGTAGCATTGAGAGAAGTGCATCGCGGCCAAGTATAATCATTGATACGCCGCCAGATGGTGGCGCCAGAGCGTGGATGGTAGGTGAGTGGAACTCAGCAATGCGCAAATTGTGCACTACACGTGTAAAATGTACATCACTAATGATGTGACAGTTTTTAGCACATTTCTAGTTGTTATGAACACCTGGTTCGTGCTTCAAACTCTGTCGTTGCATGATTTGGGGTGCTAATACTTTGTAGGGGGGTTGCGAACTCCTTTGGCGTCTTTCAGCCATACTTCACCAGAGCGTTTTCGCAGCCACAGTCCGATGTCTCGTGGATCGGTTCATTTGAAGTGTTCCTGCTCTTTTTCGTCGGGACGTTTACGGGACGATGGACAGATATGGGATTCTTTCGTCCCTTGTTCATCGCCGGCTTCTTCCTTGTCATCTTGGGAATGGTTGCTGCCTCGTTTTGTACCACCTACTGGCAATTCTTTCTCGCCCAGGGTATCTGCCTAGGCCTCGGAAACGGCTGTCTGTTCTGTCCCTGTATGGCAGTGACATCTACGTACTTTGCGAAGCGTCGCTCATTGGCGTTCGGCCTCACAGCCGCTGGGGCTGTTGTCGGAGGTCTCACTATCCCGAGCATGGTTCGGCAGCTTTTGCCAAGGATAGGGCTTGGCTGGACCATTAGAGCTATTGCCTTGATTCAAGTTGTGACTTTGATAGTTGCTGGCCTACTAATCAAGACCAGGATTCCACCACGGCAGGCAGCACCTCTAGTAGAGTGGGCAGCCTTTAGAGAATCAGAGTATAGTCTCTATGCTATTGGGGCGTTCATGGTAAGCATGTTGATCCGGAGCGAGCATAAGGTACTAAAAAATGTCCAGTGCTTCTGGGGAACCTACTTTGCCTTCCACTTTCTTGCGGCATTCTCCCGGGACGTCTTGGGGCTATCTTACACAGACTCACTTGACCTATTATTGGTTCTCAACGGTGTGGGTGCACTCGGAAGGATTGTTCCGGCCCAGATTGGGGATGTCATTGGTACTATCAACATATTTGCTCCAATGGCGTTCATGACCGGCACCGTGATGTTCTGTTGGATTGGCGTACAAAACACGACCGGGCTATATGTCTGGACTGCTTTTTATGGCTTTGCTGTTGGCGGAGTTCAGTCACTGTTTCCCTCCGTGCTCAGTAGCTTGACCACGGACCCTCAAAAGCAGGGTACGAGAATGGGCATGGTTTTCACGGTGGTCAGCTTCGCATCTCTCACCGGATCGCCGATTGCAGGAGCCATTATCGATGCGATGGGGGGCAAATACGTTGGCGCACAAGCATTTGCCGGTTGTTGCATGATGTTGGGAATGACATTCGTTCTTTCTGCACGGATTTGCAAGACACGGAAGATGGGAGCAGGGACATTCGCTTTCATCAAGGTTTGATATGACCTCTACGAGATCCTCATCGTGGACTTCTAGGGTGTGGAGCCCATGAAGCCACGTTGATATCGAATAAATCAATGCCTTTGCCAAGGATCTTCTTTTGTGGTACACAGTATCCAGATAAGCCTCATTGCATGATCTTGAAACGATTGCAACACCACGTGAACACGGCGATTGCAGACCACTTTGAACTTTGGTAGTTCAAGTTCTTTCGAATTGTACACGTACAGACCATGCAATTGAACTAAGGGCACAATCTGCGTCATGTCTATGTGTTATTGTTACGGTCTAGGCTCGAGTGGTGGATGCGGACTAAATACCCGTATTCTGCCATGGCTCACAGCGTGGTTCCCGTATAGGTCTACTCCAGCGCCTTTCCTCCGCAGAAACCCCATTCCAGAAATCGTTACCTGTTTAGCTTAGATTCTCTATACGGGAGTCATCTCTACGTGGCCTTACGAGAGTTGGGTTCTTAACAGCGATGGATCACCGTGCTATGAAGGTCCATACATGTATGTTTGACTTCAACCCTGCAGTTTCGCAGAGGCATCTTTAGTAGAAGATGTCTACCTAAGTCAGGGGATTTCAACCGGAAGCCGGCACACTACTCAAGTAACAATCTTGCCAATATGCATTACTCATATCGATTCGAATTTTATTCATCAACTCTCAACAAAATTTCAAGATGTTTTTGAACCATCATTGATCAACTGACTGTCAGGATATGATACTTCCCATTCTCATGCAAGTACCTCGCCTGTGAGGAAGATAGGTTGCTTATTGGAGAAGTTGGGTACGTCTCCCATGATCCCACCAGCTTCGGGCCCGGCGAAAGCCGTTTTGATCTGCTCGATGTTGTCCCAAGTGACAGTTGATCCGAAGGCGTACAATGGCTGGGTGCCATCAGCACCCGGTTGAAATTTCGTGACCGACCACGACGTGACGCCGTACTTTCCCCATTGCTCTTGAATCAATGGCATATGCTTAGTGGTGTAGTAGTCGATATCGTACTTGGCATCCGGATCGTTGGGGAAGACGACGGTAATAGTGACGGTCATAGTGATCGATGTTTGTGACGTCTGAAAGAACTGGAGGTGTGGATGGTTCAATGTTCAGAATCGACTTTTTAGATATGTGGGATGATCGGCGGGAGTGTAGGGGAGAGGATAGAACGAATGCGGGATAAGCTCGGAATATGAGACGACACAGGGAAATCGGTACTTATACCTCAAGCTCTCAACCGTCTTGCTCGGAGAAAAAGTTCTCTCTCGGATATAAGACATGTCCAGATGATACCTACACCCTGGGATGTCAGGACATTTCTTGTACCCGAAATGCATGGCACGAGTAATAAGACGCCGTAAACTACTTTGGGTATTCCTTTCGTTCCATGAACTAACACTGCGGCGATGCCGATGGCTGATCAATGGCCGTTGTTCCGGGAGATGGGCTGTCCGTATGCGTATTTAAGTACGCGATAACCTACGCCCATCCCTGGTCATTATCGCATTCTATCGCATTCAAGCATCGTCTTTCGGCAACCCTCACTCTGTGGTCCTCCCTGATTCCTTACTCCATCCTACCAGCCATGTCGACTAGGCCCAAGCTTCTCGTTGTCTTGACATCTCAGGATATCCTACCAACTCGTGAGGACTTCAAGACTGGATGGTATCTTCCCGAGTTCGTTCACCCATACAACGCTCTTGCCCCTCATGTGGACCTCGTCATCGCTTCTCCTAAGGGTGGTGTTGCGCCCCTCGACCCCTACTCCGTTGAGGACAGCAAAGACAATGTAGAGTGCCAGAGATTTCTGAAAGACAAGAAAGATCTTTGGGAAAAAACTGAGACCCTGTCGTCTTTTATCGGAAGGTCTGCCGAGTTTGCCGGCGTGTTCTACGTTGGCGGACACGGGCGTGAGTAGGGCTCAGACCAAAATGGCCTCATCAAAAGCTTACACAGATCTAGCCATGTTTGATCTCGCCGTCGACCAAGTCTCACATTCTATCATCCGAGAGTTCTACGAAGCAGGCAAGATTGTCTCGGCCGTCTGCCATGGCCCCGGCGCCCTCGTCAATGTCAAGCTCACAAACGGGGAGTACTTAGTCAAGGACAGCGAAGTTACAGGATTTTCAAATGCTGAAGAAGACGCCTATAGCTTCACAGATGCAATGCCATTTCTTCTAGAAACGGAACTCAGAAACCATGGCGGGAGGTACGTGAAGGCGGATCAGCCGTTTGGGGTGAAAGTCGTGACGAGCGGCAAGGACGGACGCTTGATTACAGGACAGAATCCACCTAGCGCAGGGGTTATTGGGGACGTATTGTTGAAAGCCATCAGAAACCAGTAGAAAATTGAATAACATATCGAGCACCCTTTGCTTGGCGCGCTCAGTCGCGAAACCTTGAGACGTTTAACACTGCATAGTGAGCGACGACGAACGAGCATGTGTCGCCAAGATAACACATTTTCCTAGCTAGAGCTAGCGTGAGAAGTATTGCAGGCATTTCGGAGACATTGTCTTGGCCTAAAGAAATAAAATTATCCCAGTACTTTATACTCGGCTCTCTAGTGCCTCGACACAAGTCGGGCAACTAATTAAGGTAGTAAAATACGGGAATCAACTCAGACAAGACCTCCACAAATTTAGAGTTGGGGGACCGGAACGCTAGCCCGTTAAGGAAAGAAGACCCAGTATCAGGAAACACACAAAGACGACAATGGGACGACGTGCCATGAGACAACCCCAACTTCATCCCTTAGCAAAATGGTGCAGAATCGCCAAACCTGCATCTCGCCATAGTTAAAATCGCAGAATTGGACACCTTCCAGAAGTTCGTTGCTTATCCGCAGGCTTCGCTTCGATATTCGCACATTTGTCGGATTATTTAGGCACAAATTGTGGAATGGACCCCTGAGGTTTAGACCGATGGTGAACCGAGGGCGTCTTTCGCCGGCATGCCTTCCATGCAGGGCAAGGAAACTCAAGGCAAGTTCTTTGGACCTACCGAGCATTCAAATTGCATACTTTCTGCTAGAAAACCTCCTTTGACTAACAGTTATTCGCCGCTAGTGTGATCTTCAGCCAGATAGGTGTGGCCAGTGTGCCAGGGCTAGAATAATATGTCATGGATATCGGGACCCTGACGCTATCCAATTCCGTAATGAAAACTTGTCGGCAGAAAAAAAGGTGACTGCATGTCGGAGCCGTATGCTACCTGCAGAAACTCATCCAGCCACTCTGGAGCTGAGCTGGGATACGCGAGCACGATACGCATTCTTCACGACGTACATCCAAGGCTTTACTCGGAGCATGGGTGAGATAGCTTACCATTACCGGAACGCACAAACACTAGATCATCTTTCAGCGGGCGTCGAAGCAGCCAGTCTGGCTTTTTTGGCTGTTGAGCTCGACAGCCCAAATCTTCTCCTCCTGGCCAACTCAAGTTACGTCACGGCCATCCGGCGACTTAATCACACTCTCAGCTCACTCGATCCTGACGAAGCGGAAAGAGCTCTTCAAACCATCCTGCTGCTAGATATGTACGAAAAGCTTGTCCACCGGGATTCGGGAAAGTCTCAGGCATGGCTGAGTCACGCACAAGGTGGCTTGTCACTACTCGGCGCCCGTGAGACGAGTATTGTGTCTACCCCAACAGGCTGTCAAGTTGCAGCTCGACTTGTGACGGCAGTGACGGTGAGCTGTGCCACAGTTGGAGATAGAATACCTCCGGAGCTTACGAAGGCCCGTCGAAATATTGGCTATCGTGTCAAGAGCGTGAAATGGACATTTCTAGGTGTCCTCGCGCAGATTGTCAACCTTAAGTCCGATATCGTTCACGGGAGAATCTCAACATTGGACCTTCTTGTCAAGGCAAAAGGTCTCGACGAAAGAATCGATACGTTGGACAAGGCCCGCCCACCATCCTGGAAGCCAAAAACCATACAAGTCACTGCAGATGAGCGAGTCCTGGGATTATCTTATGACATCTACCCGGACCACTACATCACTCAAGTCTCCAATGCAATCTGCACCATCCGCCTCATTCTTTATCACCTTCTCAAGACTTACGTCCCTGAGGAGAGTCGCCCGAAAGAGAACACCTTTCATGGAACGAATCGCGACTCGGTCAATCAGATGTGCGCCTCAGTGCCTCAATTCATCTTACCAGGAGTACACAAAACAAATTCGTTGCCTTTCTCGCCTGTACAACGACTTCACTGCAGCACTTTCCTGGCGCCCCTTTATCTAATCAATCAAGTATCAGAAGATGAGAAAGTAAAAGCTTGGGTGCATCAATGTCTGAAGTTTATGTGGCAATCTGGACGACTCAAATCAGCAAAAGAAATACTTTATGTTACACAAACAGCACCAGACCTAGATTACTGGACCGTGTTTGCAATGACCGGTAGCTACGCGCTTGGAGCCTAGCAGAATGATCCTGGCTCTTGGATACCTCCTCAGTCATGAATAAAATGCAGAATGAGAAAAGTTCAGTTGTTCATCTAAAATAAATAAAGCCTGTGTGAAAGAAGGAAATCCAAGCGTCCGCATCAATTCGAGGTCTTATCTGCAACAGCTCAATGGAAATCTTGGCCAAACTCGATTCATTATCGATGGGTGCGTATGAATCTCTGTCTATTCCTCTAATCCATCCAATGATATAGTTGAGTCAACGACAGTCCTTTCATACGGAGTCCATTGTAAGCCCAGAATCTCCTTCGCCCGGGACGTGTTGTATCCAAAGGACCTTAAAGCCGGACTGGGCGCTCCTCCATAGCTACCAGGCTCTGGTAGCTTTTCCCGCATTGAAGGGAAGCTGTTCCAAAGTGCATTCGCCATCTCTTCATTGCTGTAGAAGCCGGCTGTTGTGAGAAAACGCTTGCCTCCGGCGCCCTGGATCTCCATGGCCCTTACGTGTGCCAGGGCGACGTCACGGACGTCAACCCAGAGCGGCAAACCCGTGGGCGGCAGGCCTGCCTTGTGCTTTCCCAGAATGACTTCCGCCAGAAGCTGGTTCGAAGTGTTGATTGCGGAGAGGGACTTGACCGGCAATTTCACGGGACCATAGATCATGGGCGGGCAGATTGTGGACAGAGTAAAGCTTGGCTTCTCGGTCTCGACAAAGTTCCAGGCCGCCCTTTCGGCGAAGACTTTTGAAGCAACGTATGCCATCATGCCATTCGAGTAAGCATCTTCAAGAGTGACTGGGCTCCAATCTTCCTCTGAGTACGTCTTTTCTGCGCCCATTGATGCAAGCCCAGGATTCAGAATGGCTGCGAAGGAGGAGGTCACGACGACACGCTTGACATTGGGGCAAGAATCCTTGATCGCCTTGAGAACGCCTGTTGTACCAAGGACAGCTGGATCAATGAGATCTTTTTTTGGGTCGGTGACATTGTAATGGAACTATGCATTGTTGAGTAGGAAGTTCACAAGACGGTAAAAGTCAAGTTTCCAGGAGACTTACTGGGCTTGCCACGTGTATCACAGCTTCGAGTCCAAGAGAGCTCAGACCTTCGAAAGCCCCATGCGCCGCAATATCTGGGACAATCACAGTGTTGAAATTGTCATGAGAAACGTCTGTGTAAGCATCCAGTACCGCTTGAGCCTTTTCCTGAGATCGGACAGTGGTGATAACGGAGTGACCACGCTTCAACAGAGTGTCAATGACATGACCGGCCACGAAGCCAGTGCCTCCTATGTTCCAAACAGGTTTTTCATTAGCCTAAGGTAATATCACTCTCATCATACAATGAATCGTACCGGTAACAAGAACTTTCGTCATGATTGTGTGTGATAATAATGTAGGAGATGGAGAAAGTGCTCGCGTTGCGTTTGTGGATGGCTTGTATGATCGAGAGACGGAACTTGAGAAGCAATCGTGAGGCTTTTTCAGCAGTTTATAAGTAGACTGCTTTATCATTCGCCATTGTAATTAAGCCATGCGTACTTCCTGATGAAAATTAGGAGAATGGTAGGCGTCAGGTCCGGATGACGAAGCAGAGTGAGCCCAGCAAGCAATGGACCTTTCTCAGTGGTTCGACCTTAGCTTCCATGAGCTTCCAAGACATTGCAGAATCAGTCATGAATCTTGCAATTACGGAGTCACTGGCCCTGGAATACCCCTAGCATCAGCATAAGGTTCGAGATGGCTTGTAGGGCGTGATGCATGCCGTAACGCTAGCCATTTCCAGACACGGACATCGTTTTTCAGAGCGAGCTAGGAACTGGCGGGTGGGGAAAATAGTCCGGCGCTTCGTGTCCGTGTCGGTAATACCACGACATTACTCAAAATGGTGCTGACAGTTAACTCCATTAGCTCCGATATATGGTTCATCGCGGTTGACTTACATTGAACTATCTCAAGACCACGTCTGATTTCAAAGCAAGTAAGTTTATCAGAAGAATTAAAAACGTCGGCGCGCCAGATTACAGTCTTTTGAATTACCACTTGAAAAATGAGTTAGATATCATACGCATTGCATCCTGATCTCCCGGCCTATTTAACCGCCACTGCAAAAGTTCCCGTCGGACTTCATTGGTCTCGAAGTTGCCTCATAGTCTGTACGTTAACTTCATCCCAACTAGGGGCAAAATGGTCGGAGGCTTTGCACGAGATGCTCCTAATGGGTTCGAGAACTACATTCACAAGGTAGCCATTGTAGGAGTAAGTTTTTCCGGATACGTTCTGCATGTGGATATGAGCTATAGTTAAGGTAATAACTTGCAGGCTGGCGGTAACATTGGGAAAGCCATCGCAGAGGAACTCCTAAAGACAGGGAAGCATACAGTGGCCGCCATCACGCGTAAAGAAAGCACCAGTACTCTGCCGAATGGTGTCAAGAAGGCTTTAGTCAATTACGAGGACACAAAGTCTTTGGTCGCAGCTCTCAATGGCCAAGACTTCCTCATCATCACGCTTTCACTGAGCGCTTCTCCGGGTACTCACACGTCTCTGGTTCAAGCTGCTGCTGAGGCAGGCGTTCCATACGTCATGCCTAACGCCTACAGTATCAACGCACACAGCGCAGCAATCAGGAAGGACATTCCTGTCACAAACGCCGTCATGGAGAACATCGCCGAGGTTCAAAAAGCGGGCCTGACTTCGATCACGCTGATGAACGGGTTTTGGTACGAGTACAGCCTCGTCGCTGGTTCTGCCACCTTTGGGTTCGACTTGAAGAATCGTACAATCACTTTGTATGACGACGGTGACCAAGCTATCAAGGTCTCTACATGGGCACAATGTGGTCGCGCCGTGGCATCTATGTTGAGTCACAAGATCCTCCCCGAGAACGCCGACGATAACTCGACAACCATCTCCCAATTTCATAACAAGACTGTCTTTGCGTCAAGCTTCAAGGTCAGCCAGCGCGATATGCTAGAGAGTGTCAAACGAGTGACGGGGACAACGGATGCTGACTGGAGGATTGATCATGAGACAACCAAGAAGAGGTACAATGACGGTCTTAAAGAGCTAAAACAAGGCAATCATGAGGGCTTTTATAAGTTGATGTACGCCCGGGTGTTCCAGCCGACCGATGATGCGGACTTCCAGTCTGACAACGATCTTTTGCAACTGCCAATCGAAGACTTGGATGAAGCTACGCGCACTGCCGTATCAATGTCGAGAGCCTCCGCAAACGATAGCGAGGCCAATCGGCACTAATCAGAAAAACGCTCGATATTACTTACATCTGATTCCTTTCGCAAACATCCTCTACTCGAGATCTTCATCATGCCCCCTTCTAGAAAAAGTACACTTCACCCTACCATCACATTTGTCATTCAATCTCATAGTTCAGAGAGAAAATCATTTGCCAAGGGCGGCTTGCTTCTCTTTGGTTGCCTTCTCCGCCTCAAGAGTTTCTGCCCAGGTCATCTTGGATATGCGCGGAGGAGGGTCTCGTTGTCCCTTGGAATTCCGAGGGACACTACTTGCTGCGACACAATCAGGGCCATCGGAATGATAAGAGCGGCTATCAGCTTGAATGATATTAGTGGCTTAACACATCAAGAGAGATTCGATGTCTACAAACCCATTGTGTTTGTAACAGACAATGCCACCTTGTCGGCCGTCTCGCCCAAAGACTTCAACTAGATAACGTCAGCACATGGAGGGTACAAGGTTGCAACCACCTCAGTCCAAGAGCGTATATTACTTACGAAGCCCATGTTTAGAATAATGCAGATTCGGAAATTAAAGGATGAGATGGAATTGTACTTGATCGCACAATGCGCCGATAAATCGGTGGGCGTGTGGGCAAGGTCGTCTCTTATCTATCCAAGTTTTGTTTCGTGGTTTCCTGCTTTCGACGACTATCTTCTAGCAAGCCGCACAGCCGCAATGCTACGCACATCGGCTAGAAAACAAATCATTCGTCGTCAATGACAGGTTGCGTCATTTTTGGGCGCATCCGACCACCTGAGCAACTGGCTATTGTTATGCCAAGGGAAATTTAACACCAATTCAAGTTTGGAGGCGCTGCGCCGCTGACACTTGGCATAATCGCCATGTGAACAGCCAGGAAAGAATTGAATGGTGGGATTGATGTTCGGAATTTGTCGATAGGCTCCCAAGCAAGGTTAGCCGATACGCCCGAGTTATATGGCTTACTGTGCTCTCCGCCCCCAACCTCCTTGATAACGACACCTTCAATTATGTATGACGTTTTCAATTCTGACATCCAGGAGAAAAGAAAAGAAAATCTGTCCCTGCCCAACCATGTTCCTTCTACCATAGTATATTTAATTGCCTTTGGTATAGTCAACCTAGAGGTCTTGAAAATGAAGATTGAGATGTCAGTGCTAGTCAATGTTTGTCGGCATTTCTTCGGCAGTATCAGCTCGATTCACGGTCACGACAGGGGCGATACTACCTGCGCCTAGTTTCGATGATTCCCAGCGCAGTCTCTTTTGAATAAAGTAAGCCGATTCGTCTTGTGCGAAATACTGACGAGCGGATTCACTTCTTTGGGACAGGGGACGCGACTATCATAAGGAAACCAACAAAGCAAGAAGGCGCGGGCATGGGTGACGGCAACGGTCGCTCCAACGATGTTGTTCGCAGCTCTGAATGTAATTGAAGACAGTGTTGGCTGGACTTGAAACTGTATCAAATCAGTCACTCAGTACGAAAATCTGGACTTGGAAGGGTCGCTAGTGAACAAAAATGCCAACATGGAAAGGCCTGGATGCTATGTGGTCGACTCATAGCTGAAGTTCGTTTTCTTCACACAACGTCACCTACAGTACTTGACCATTGCATTCAAATTGAGAAGACGAATCTGGTTTTATGAAAGGGAGATATTTGCTGGGAAAGGTTGAGATTCTGAACAGTTCTTGAGAAGAGGCCAACAGTCAGACTTTGGAATATTAGTCATACCGCCATATCCAGTAGTATTGCGATACTATAGGGATACAGAGAAGATCGTGGTGTTCCGATACTTTTTCGTGACAGTGGTTTTCTTCATGGAATAATTACCTGAACTTACCTGCCGGAAAACGGCACAAATGAGGATCACGGCAGCCCTACCACGAAATCTCCTCGTTTTAGAAAATCTAGTCTCGTCAGGTTTCAGTGCAAGCCGGAATTGCCGCATGAAGAGTTACCGGTGCACTTGCCCACGTGCTTGATACTTCCTATCTATCAGTGCCCCCATATTTGCGACATTTTGAGGTTTTTGCTAAATCAGAGTAACAGGGGTGGATTACTGCAGGCAACAACTCTCGTCTCGGTGTAGTACGTTACATCGCTGCGAGATACATGAAGGTGTCTACATAGGTATGCGAGAAGATACATTGTTTTTGGTGCACTTTATGGCGCGAGACTGCGTTTCCAATCCTCTAAGATACGTGTGAAGTGTTGTCGGGCATCAGTCGCTGAGAATTTCATTGGCTCTGATTTCTGCTCGCCGAACATTGACAAGACTCAATCCGGCCTTCTGCATCTCGAGAGTACGTGTCTACGTGAAAATACCGTGTCATAAGTTCTCGAAAATCACGCAGAACGCTTTTCAACTAGTAATATCAATTTTTCGGCCCAACCTTATTGACGCCCGCTTGCAATCAACTTGCACATCTCGGATTCTCGGCGACACCAAGTCGCGTCCTCATGCCGAACAATTGACCGAATGTGCGAATAATGTCGATTGAAGGCGATCATTTCCCCCAAGAAAAAATTGCGTGTTGATCTTTTGATCTGCAGTCTTTCCGTGGTGGCCTTTCCGAGGACGGACTATCGTTGACAAACATTGTCAGAAGAAGCAACAGGACGTGTACTTTCCAGGCTTTGGGCAGCGTGGAGCACCTACCTGTAGGTAGCTCAGAGTAATTGATTTCATCTCTCTCCACAATCTCAGCGAACGAGTATGACGTCTGTTCCCTCAACCCGGGTCGCTCCTGTCGGATCAAGTGTGACTTGAACTTATCAAGTAGGTAGTTCATTTACAGAGGCTGTAGTTCACCATGTCAAGTCAGAGAGTTCCAAGCTTTCAGTACCCGTGTCTTGAGTTTTCATTTTGACTTCATCTCTCATACGAATCATCATACATTCCTATCCAATGTTTGACTTCGGTTCCTGACTTTTGGGTTGTCTGAGTCGTTGAACCTCTGGTAAAGCCTACCAAGGTAGAGTTGCTGTAAAGGGCTTTATTCCCGCAATTTGGCATTGACTGTCATCTCCTTTTTGGGAAAGACCTTCGTCTTTAAGTTTTGCAATTGGCATCCCGGGACTTGGGGTTGTTGAATCGAACATTTCCTCTGCACCACTTATTGTATTGCTCCATGTGGTCGTCTCCAAGGGCGAATCCCCTCGCGCTTCTCCAACATGCGGTGCAATATAACTTCTCAAAGCGCGGGGTGTACTAAGTCTCTGTGCGAAAATCTCTGTACCTAGTATAAGCGAGCATTTACCACGAACGTCTTAGTTGAGATCTATTGTAATTACTCGGCGCGCACCTTGATGGCACCTTCTGCCGTGAAGCCGAGAGAAAATACTCGGCTTCACGGCCGGTGAGTGGCAACACTTTCTACGCAACCGTCAAACTCGACCAATCCAGCAACACCGACTACCGTCCGGCGAAATCACGTCTGATTGACCTTGACCCGAGGGCCTGGAAATAACGGAGTTGAAATAACGGAGTTGCTCCGCCTTGGTCGATTTCGCTGCACGGGCAGCCGTATACGGCACTACCGGCATCGTGAGCGGTAGAAGAGAAAGCTCCATGGCTGCCCCGGACCCAGCCTCCAAAGACGCAATTGAGAAAAAGAAATTTTCCACCCAATCACGAAAGCAGCACCAGACTCACTTGCGCTAGTACACTTAACAGAAAGGATTTGAGCGAAATTGGCGCTGAAGATCGAAGGGGGTTGGAAGGTTTGAGGCCGGTGGAGATATTGGTAGAAATTCTATTCCGAATTGATATGTGATAGTACCACCCGATTGACTCCATGTCCAACTTGCTCCAGGTTCCAACTACCGCAAGGATCTTCAGGGTCTCTTGTCGAGTCGACTCATTAGACTTTCCCATACTGATGAAATCACCCTGACAGCCACGTCAGCCTCGTGGCATATCGGATTGACCCGAATGAAAGCGCGAGCCCAACTCACGGCATGTTCCGTGGTGTTAGTTGCGCCTGGACTTGTTGCATCAACAGACTAATTCGTAACAACCAGAGAGGTACTGGCTACCTAATGTACAATAGATCGACTACTCGATCACATGATTAAGTCCAAGTGCGATAAGGTTGATAGCATCACCCACCCACCAGCCCCATCTCCATATCGTACGCTGTCAGAAATGACATACGTTTAGCGAACAGCAAACAACTCGCACCAAGCTTTCAACCCGCGGTGCCAAGATGGGCAATAACCCTAATCAATGACTTCCTCCGCGTTTTCAATAACACTTGTGGCTCGAGTTACGTTATAGCAACTCGGTTGCTCCCTTCTGCTTTGTGTAGAATCTTGTGACTTGTGATGAAATATATATCCACTGGGTGACTGGTCGCCAGTGAAATGTTGAAACTCTAATTAGAGTGTCCCATGGCATAAACTAAGCTGTGTCTCTCGGCGGCGGTGAGTACCCGGGCCCGTGCTTTTACATCTTGCCTGCCGCGCTGGAATATGGGATGTGGGCGGGATGACCCTTTGTCGTTATCAGAACCTTTGAGCACGTTTTTCATTTGGCAAATCACTTCATTCTTAGTCGGATGTCATACGCACGGGACGTTTGGATGCGTCGGCAGGATGAGGTTCTTGCCTTTTTAGCTCCACTTGCCGCTAGTATACATAGTAGAGCACCGTAATTCAGAGCATGACGCGCCCAATATGACGGGCTTGAGAAGATGCTTTTGCGAGCGACTCTCTCGAACCCCGTATGTCAGTATATCAAATGTGACTACTTGAGATATAGTGCTTTATTTCTGGAGTAATACAGGCTACAATCATGTCAATTTGATGGGTATGATAACTGAACATGCCTTTGGGTAACCGCGCGTTGTGTCCACACATAGTGTGTTCACGCACATTGTGTTTACGTACAGAAAAGGGAGCAATTCTTAAACTTGCGAAGCTTGGCATCGAAGTCTCTGCCCAGTTCGCCATAGCACGTGTAGATTCCACCACAATGGAGACGTGTTTGAGTTATCTGGTCTTTTCTAGCTCGATTGAAGGCCAAAGCTCGGATTCACAAAATCGTATCAATTGATTCCGGCAGAAACATTCCGATGGCGGGAAAAAGGCGAAAATGCCTCCAGCTAGCTCCTATTGATGGCCCGTGATGTGGATATTCTTACGAGTCTAGAACCTCCTTCGAGATCCATCCTAGAGTCGGACATGAGGTCGGAGATTCACCGACTCTCTAACACTACTTGACTCTAATCAGTGTCCTCGTTGCCAGAGAGCTGCTTTCCTTGTCGATTGATAAGACATGGAGCGCTATGAGCACGTGGACAATGCTCTCCAGGTCATCCACTCAGGAATGTGATGAGAGGTCATTCCCTGGACAAATAACAGCATCTACGCAAAACTGAGCCAATGACCTCAAAGACGTCCAACACGATGAGTTGCTGATTTGGACCGAAATGGTCGAAGAGGAGGCTAATGACAGGGCGACTGACTCGGAACAGCCCCGTCCCCTTCTAAGCTTCTCCGTAGAGGCGACGCCCTATGGCCCGAGAGCTAGGCGGCCCACAAGGATCATCCGGAATGTTCGCACTAATACATGGCTTATTATGCGTGGGGTTTTCCAGTTGTGCCGCAGACTCCCAATTTTCCAAGCCGAAGCTGGTTGGCCGAGGACGTTGTGGTGAGATCTAAATTCAGCTGGCGCATTTGAGTGGCAGAGTCCCAAGTAGACGGATCGCCCCGATTTTAGAGCAATCTCATCACTCTCGCATTATTCTTCAATTTGAAACAGCGGCGCCTATAGAAGGACCTATATGCAATTTTAGGTCGGTCACTATGGTGAATGTGATGTGACGCCGGCTTCTCCGATCACATCGCAATCCTTGTCTTTGGCGGGTTTGCCTCGTAAATGCAAGAACTACACCTTCGCCGTGCGCTTGGCACCTTAAGCTTATCTCTATGTCATAGAAGCTCATCGTGGCATCATTCCTAATATCGATCCATGGCCTCCAAGAAACCTTTGCTATTCGTACAACTGCAGATCCGTACGCAGGCTGACTCATGCGACGACGAAAACCACAGTAAAGAGCGGGACACGTGCCTCTGCAAACCTTTTTGTTTATATTACCCTGCCGTTGATCTGTCCCCCTTCCACAAGGTCCTACGAGGCCAATCCTACAGTAGCAACGCGCCAGGTACCCGCCGTCACAACGGTCAGCCTAGGTCAGCCCTGGCGAACCTCACCTGGGGCTGAAATAGCGAGCTGCACCCCGAGGAGCTAATTACTTGAGACGATCCATAGATTCCATCTGAACAAAAGTCTAATCGTCGGATGCTGGGGTGAGCCATCTGGACGGTAGACAACATTCCCCATAAGGGACCCCTGCTTAGCGCAAACTATCCGGCGATTCCGTCGCTAAAACAACGCACCAACCGAGTCACGGTTCACTGTTCTTCTCGACGCGCTGTTGAACCAAAGTCCAATCTCACCTTCCATCCAGCGGCGAGAAGCCCGCGGCGATTACGTTCGCTTCTGCGCCGGAGCCGAACTGAAGGCGACATGCAGACACGCCGACACGCCCAACCAACCCAAAGAGTTCCCGATATGGGCTGCTGGCGATGGCCTCTTGGCACGACACTTGCCAACCAACCACAACCCACTTACTCCATTACACTGCGACGTCGTATTACTGCACAAAAGAGGAGATTGCGGAGGGCCCTGGCAACGGGTCCCGTTTTGGTCCCAAGAGGTAGCATCCGTCCAAGGCGGCTCAAAGAGCCGAGAATTCGAAAAGTCAACGACAGCCGCGTGGGCGTGATGTTCTCAGAATTGGACATTGAGGCGATGAGCTCAAAATGCAAGAGTCTTTTGGTGTCAAATTAAGAATTATGAAAAGAGGCGGCCGTAAGTCAGAAGAGGTTAGGAGGTCCCCTCCCGACGTCATTTTGGCTTTTTACTTCCCGTGGCTGGTCAAAGTATAATCGAAGAGTCGAACGAGTCAAACAACATGGAGGCCTGTGCGTGCGGGCAAACGTCCTCATCCCACTCTACAAGCACCGTGCGGGCTGGACCATCTGCGGCCCGGTCAAGAAACACATGGAGACATTGGATCAGAAGTTTTGAAGTTCAAGAAATAGTGAATTATGGTTATTCGGAATATGTACTAATGTCGATAGGTATCTACTTTCGAAGCGAGTCCCAGCCCAACTTCATGGTAATCAAGTATATATGCAGCCATGAAAAAAAACGTGGTATCTCAATGTTCGTCCGTCGTCGTCCCAGCCAGAAAATCGAAAACAGGAATGCCAAAAATTTAGTTGGCTTCGGAGCCCTGAGCGCCGCACTTCTTGCTGCAGTAGTAGTTCAGCTCATCGCCTCCAATATGCCAGCCAGCAGAGTTGCACTGGAAGCCGTCCTAGAATCTCAATGTTAGACTACAATCGACTAAACACGGCAGAAGAGAACTTACAAAGGTGCAGTCGGGGCACTTATCCCATTGCTTGTTTCCGGTGTTGCGGTTCTTGTAGTAGTTGCATGCGCACTTGGTCGCCTCGGGCAAGATCTCGTACTTCTTGCTCCAGGTGTAGCTCACACTCCAGCCAGTGCCGCCGACGGGCATTTCTTGTCTGTTTGTCACGCAGACACCGGCGTTGTGGAGTTTGGCGTTGGCACTAGGAAAGCATCGTCAGTATCTATGTTGGCTCGGGACAAAGCTAGGACAAGGCTTACCCGGCGGCCATGAGGCCAACGGAGAGGAGGATGGATGAGAGCTGCATCTTAAACGAGTAAGGTGTTTTTGGGACGTGCTTCTAGGAGCTTTGGCTATAGTATGGGGGGAATAGATATTGTGAAAACGTGGTAGAGATGAGATGTAGAAGGTTGATTTGTGGGTAGATTGGGACGAGGTGCCGGGAAGCTGAAATACTTGTACGGAGTATGATGGCCGGGTTGAAGGAGAACCTCGCTATCTTCGCATCTTACCTCATTCAGGAAGCTCCAATCTATTGGACACTGCACTATCGAATGTGCATTACTCGACGAGAGATGAGCTCGGCGTCCGAGGATGCTGCGAATGGCCACTTCCTCTTGCGTGCGACTTTCGGTGTGAATTTCAGCGGGAACTTGATATCCAACTTTACCCGCAAAAGAGATTGATAACATGACCAGGCCATCAAGCTCTCTCCCGCGTGACGGGGCGCTGAATCGTGCAAATATGGAACTTCCTATCCTTGATAAGGCAAGTAGCGACGGTGATGATGGGGCTTTGTCTGGGGCGGCACCCATCTGTCGGTGTCTGGTTCCGACGAAACGGGGCCGATTTTTACCCATTCAGACGGTGAAACAAGGGCACATGCGCACGATTGCAGCATGTTACCCTGAGAGGTACTCGGCCGGAGAAAATCTACATTCCTTGGTACGAGGCGGGTTGGGTCTACGTACCCATGAATGAGGGTCTCCCACCATGACTCGCAAGGTGAACGTTGCCATCCGAAAGAAGGAAGATGCATGGGAGGAGAACCCCAACTTTCAGACGAACGCCGCTCGCAGCGCGGTGTAATTCAACGGCAAAATGTAGATTACGTCTCGTGGTGATTGCTATCAGCTATTGAGACACCGCGATGGTCTCGAAGACCGGTGTATAAAGTCGTCAGAATCTCCCGGGTCCTCTTGGCAACATTCAGTCACCCATCCTCATCAACTTCCCCCTCCCCTCCTCTTCCACCTCAACATCTCAAAAATCATCAGCCGTCCAAAATGGTTTCCTCCAATCTCATCGCTCTCCTGATGGCCTCGGCCGTCAGCGCCGCTCCCTTCTTCTCGGTCCCGCTCCACGAGCGTGGCATCAATCTCACCAAGTGGACTCCTGACCACAGAGTAACCGACAATGAGATTGTTCTCCTGACCAACGGCGAGGGTAAGTCTTCCTCCACTTACGACAACTCTTAAACTCTGTGCCACGTGCTGACTCCGATCTTGCAGAAAAGATCATCAAGACCGAGGACTGGTACAAGCTCCTCGATGACGAAGGCATCCTCAGCGAGGCCCCGGAGATCGATCATGACTGGATCGAGTCCGCCGCCAACATGTCCGCGCTCGAGTACGACCCCTCCGTCCACGAGAAGCGCGACTGCGCCTACACCACCTCCACCATCATCGACAAGACTGAGCGCTTCGTCGACTGGGACGTGCAGATGTCCCCCGTTGTCATCGGGCCCCGCGGCGGTATGGATCTTACGGTCTCCAAGTCTTACTCCATCGCCAACTCGGTCTCGCTCTCTGCCGGCCTCACCCTTACCGGCACCAAGAGCATGATTGTCGACGCCATCAGCCGCGGCACTGGCGCCGCCGCCCCTAACGTTGGCATCAGCCTCACCCGCACCTGGACCACCATGTCCGGCAATCTCATCCGCGGCAACGTCGGCGAGGGCTACACTGGTGTCGTCATCACCACCCCCTGGACCACCCGCCGCTACGGCCGCTTCTTCCAGGGCTGCATCGGCTCCCTGCGCCAGACCGGTACTTGGATGGCTGACACCCACGACGAGGGCTCCTACGAGGGCGTCAGCTGGGTCTCCGGCGCCATCACCGTCTGCAGCAAGAAGCAGAGCTGGATCCCTCTTACCCGCTGCCATGGCCAGGGTGAGTTCCGCTAAGTGGCTTGCATCTCACGACGAAGGCGGACCGGCGAATCATCATCACCTGCGGTGATGCATGACAACCACAATTACTACATGACGGGGTTTGGCGCAGGGCTTCTTCGACATCCTCGCCCGGTGTGTCGCGGCGCGAATTGGATAATGAGGGATGAGAGGATTGTGGATACCCATTGGCATTTTCTTCACACACATATTCTTAACTGTACATAGCTCTTCTAGAGACGGACATATTACGACACTCGCCGCGCAACGGGCCTTAATAATTTGACGTACTACGAACACTTGACTTATCGTTCCAATTTGGTGAATTCCTGTATTTGAATGCTTGGTTGACAGTGAGTATTTCAATAGCGATAACCCGAATGATGGCGCGGTTCCCAAAGGAATGCTACGGAGGAACCGGATGGCGCCGGAAAACTGCCGGAAATAAAGTGGACCTCGACGCCGGCAGTGCATCCGGGATTCGGAGACAGAATGGTCGGCGCGGATGCGGAAGGCGAAGCTCCAAGGAGGCCGACACATCTCGTTTCGGGCAATAACCATCCCCGATTGAGACTGCCATCTCAGAAGCGAAGTCGCGGAGCATCGCCCCCGGATCCGAGTCATGACGTCAGCGTCATCATCATCCCTTCGTCACGTCAGCCCAGTGACGCGACGAATATGCGCCGGACGTGTCTTTGACAACCAACAGCTTCAACCCAGAGCTAGTGAAACCTCACAAAACCTCAAAAGTCCTCTCACACATCTCCCATCCTCTCGTCCACACCAAAACCTCTTCTACCATCTCCATGCACTCAACAGCCCGTCACATTGCGAAGCGGATTGCAACCCACCCCGAGACCAAGTCCTTTGCAAAGTCTATTCAAAGAAACATGGCGTCCGGCACTCCCTCCGAAACGGCAAAGGTCCAGGCTACCGCTGATGCCAGCGCGCCCACGTTTGAGTCCGTCGGCATTAAGAACAGCGATATTGTCCAAAAGTCCGGGGTATCACTGTCCCAGCAGCAGAAAGTCCTGGTCGGCAGCGTGCTAGATGTATGCATTACCCTTGCCCTACGTGAGTAATTTCGGAACCTACGGCTAATCATCCTCCAAAGCTTTTTGAGGGGAATCCTACCCTGAAGCACCTATCCTTGTGGTCCAAGACGGCTACGTTCCAGGACAACATCACAGTCGCAGAGGGGTACGACAAGTTCGCCGCCCAGTGGTACGGTCTTCCGGCGCTGTTTAACCCCATTAAGATCCAGTCGCACACCGTCACGTCGGCGGGTAACCCCATCGAGCTGGAGTTGAAGAACAGCTACACGGTCAAGGGAATCAAGACCGAGCAGACCATGGAGAGTGTCGTGCAGATTCAGGTCGGCGACGATGGCAAGATCGTCAAGGTCAACGACAAGTGGAACAATGATCTTCCCGAGGGAGCATTCTCCCAGGTACGCAACGCTTTCAATGTCTCTGTTTCCAGTGCCGCCAAGACCCTGCTGGGGCTCCTTGGCCAGGCAAGCTTTGCCGTCTTTTGCCGCGTCTCGTTGTGGCGGCCCTTTTGGGTAGGCGGTATTGTACCGTGAGGTGACGTCCGCTGACTTTTGCAGGCTTTGCGCAAGCTCAATGCTGTTACTGTACCGGCATTTGTCAAGGTTCCCAAGACGGAGGAAGAGGACCAGAAACTGAAGGCTGAGCGAGAGAAGCAATGAGAATGTATGTAGTGTAAGAAAGTAATTGCACATAAAAATACGTGCTTGTACCCAAAGTAGCTTGCACGCATTACCCGAAGATTCGTAAAATATACCTGAATCAACCCATCTAAGTGCTTGAATTACCTGGAGATCCAGTCGAATCTATAGTATGCAATAGTAACTAGCAGTGAACAGCACCTTGATTACCCCATTGTAAGCGGCCTAGTCAATAGCAGCAAATGGAGACAACACACTCGTCGCATTAAGAATATGACTATGGCGGGAAGAAGACTACGTATCTGTCGCCTATGAGTCTGGCACCATTGATTCAAGATAGGGCGCATCTCACGTCTTTGGATAGAGTGGCAACATTCGTGGGCATTTGTTTTGTTATCGAGAACGCTCCCCTCTGTGCTATTTCGTTTAGCTCACGACATAAGCCCTCGGTGTTGGGTAGTTATCGACCCAACTCTTTCTCTGTCACCAGGCATGAATTCATGATTTCACTTGCCAAGGTCTTGGTATAGCATCCCAAAGCCACCAAAGTCCACGCACGAAGTCTGATTTACTTGAGTGAATGACGGAGGCGCTCCTGTCATCCTTCATATCATGCCCACTTCAAATGATCAGAATCAATCCCGAGCTGAATTTCGGTTGTCAATTTCAAGTTGCGCGCCAAACTCAGGCTCCTCAGTTCCGAACATACATCATCGCCTTCGCCACACATTCGCAGTCGGAGCTGCAAAGAGCATGGCCGTGTTGACAGCTGACGTAGCTCTTAGGTCCATGGTAGATGTGTTTTCCGTCAACTGGATTATGAACCGCGGCTACTTCTGGCACAAGGTCAAGAGAAGGCGCCAGCTCAGGATAAGAAATTCGGAAGTGAACGCGAACGAGGCAGGTTGAGCTTGATCGGATTGAAACAAGGTCAATGATGCATCGTACCTGACCGCCGAGTCTAGGTGCTGGACGTCGGACAAGCGTGCTATGTGAAACGTAAGCGGTGCCCTAGCTTAAGGCTGTTAAGAAACATTGTGTTCTACTCATGACGAGGAAGGCGCTATACCTATTCAACTTTGCATGGATAAGACTTTGGGGAAGATGACTCTATGGCAAAGAGACTCATGGGGCAGTCTTCCGTCTCATGCATCCTGTGAGTGTTTGAACGGAGCTTGCAAAGTGTCCATGATAGAAACCCCCCTCACAAAACGACGAATGGAATAGATGGCCAGACGGTGCACGTAAAAGCGGGGCCTCTAATGGTGGCCATGGCTAGATGAGGCGCCACACATCAATATGACAACGTCTCCGTCACTCTGTCGTTTCGTGTGACGGTTGCAAATAGGATGTATGCGAAACCATATTAGTAACTTCCTCTCCACCATCTAGAATAGGTACTATAGTCTGTGATCATGGGTTAGCAACCTAAAAGAGCAGTGCGCGCCTAACGTAGAACCATACCTCTTTGTGTACTGATACCGAGCTGCTCAGCGACATTGACATATCCCTCACGAGTGATCTTGCCGCCTTTCTTGATTTTCTTCATCATATCATCATCGCCCTGCCATGGACTACGGCAATATGGACAAGTGACATCACTTGAGCCATAGCTGCCGCGACGTTTTGTCGCAGCCCAAGTCTCGAAGCATTCCCTGTGTATGTTTTGGCCGCAAGCTGCGCGACACCATACAATCGTCTCGTTGTTATCAAATTCGAGCTCGCAGAAGCAGATGGGGCAGTCTCCGTCGATGGGCTTGCGATTCTTGTTCTTGGAATCGTCGGCTTGGGGATCGATGGGCGGGGCCTTGTCGAAGATCTCATTAAGTTCGCTGGGGACCAACGCCAATTGGTATGTGTATTCGAATTTGGCGCGGAGGACTCGAGACATGACCTAGCCATGGTTAGAATATCCAGCAGAGACCGAATACGTCTGAGTAAGAACGCACATAAAGCCAGTGTTTGCATTGATTTCCCTTCATGGCGTGCGGGCAACTACATGACGGAGTCTGGCCGATCTTGACGGTGTATACATTGCCAGTAGAACCAGTCAACTCAATCTCCTCCTCGGGCGCATCCGGAGTTCCGCATCGCCGCCGCTCGAGAACGTAGAAGCGCTGTGTTGTTGCTCGATGGTAAACTTCGTGGAAGCTTTGAGGTGGTTTCGATCGGTATCGGCGCAATCGCTTCTCGCCGGTACTCGTGCCGACCGTCTTAAGCTTCTTTACCTTGCGAGACGATGGGGGTGATAATGATGCATCATCAGAGGTATCAGCCTTTCGTTTGCGCGCCGGCGAGGGCGTCGCTGTTGCCGACTTCGGTGGGGAGCTTCCGGCAGTCTTAGAATGGTTGGATACGGAGCGGGTCGCAGCCGTCGACGTCGAGGAGCGGGGTCCCGCCATTGAAATCGATCAGCGTGGCGAAAGCGTGCATACAATGGGCGTTGATGAGGGGCACTTCTCAGTGAACGGGGGTTGGGAGTCGCTCGCAGGCGAAATTCTGGTTTTCAAGAAGCTAGGTCGAAGGTGAAGAATACTGGGAGAAATCTGAAGTAATGTGAAGCTTCTGATGGTTACCACCTTGATTGACAAGAACCTTACTGAGCGCAGTGGCAAGAGCTGCTCCTGGCCGCCCCTCGCCTTAACTTCCGCCCCCGAGGGACGACGGCGGGGGAGAACCTCTATGACGACAAGCACGGACCTTGGGTGTCACACGCCGAGTACGCGAGATCATGTGATTCCTTTGCGCACAAAAGTCATGTGACTGGAAGCTTCCGGATCCGAAAGGAGCCTCGGTACATCGCCTGTCGAGTTCGAATCCGACAAGCTGACGGTGCCCTGTTATGAACAATTGCTGGACACGCAATGCACTCAAGGTCGCCGCCTAGCCTCACATGATGCAGTCGAGTTCATATCAACTCCTGCAAGAAAAGGGAGTGGGACCAACGCCACTCCAAACGCCCGATGCGCATAGACATGACAAGATAATCTGTAGCACTCAGCAGTAGCTTGTAGTTGACCAGCAAAGATTCCATCGGTGGGTGGTCCCGAGTGTGGGTAGAGAACTGCCGCTCAATCATGCAGAAATATCAATTTCTTTCAATGAGAACCGGACTTTATCCAACTATGGTCGAGTGAAATATCTGTTGGAACCAATCGTCGAAATCTTCAGAGGGATTGCCAGACATGGCAAAATGCTCTTCCGCAACGTCAAACTGCCCGAGACCAGCCGTGGAAGAATCAAGGATAAACCAATCGGTCTTGAACCTAGCCGCAATCTCCTCAAAGTTAATAGCATCAGGCCTAGCAGCGAGTGTCTGATCAGAAAACGACTCTATGCCTCCCACCTCAGAAAAGATGGCATCAATAAGCACCACGCCGCGGTGTGCTAGGATATCACTCGTCGTCCGGCCCAGGAGATGCTCTCGCGCGTCGCGAATCGCGTCGAGGTAGGCTTCTTGTCGGCTGTCTCGTTTTTTGCTCTGATCGCATATGACCTCGAACGAGAGAATGATGGCAGCGGTAATGCTGAAGGCGATGTGCGTCCAGAGCGAGACTTCGCCTGATTCTACAATGCTTTTGTGCTCGCGTAGGATGGTGACTGCTGCTGCAACGCAGGTACGGCGCGTGTGGATGTACGAGTCAGATTGGAACGAGAGGAAGAGGAATGGCCGGTGGATCATGACAATCTAGCAGGATTGATTAGCATCACCGTGATATGTATGAGGGTTCGCTAGAGTGTGGTCAAACCTTTTCAGCGGCGGTAATGGCTAGACTCTGACGCGCAACCCCAAGCCAGGCACACTGGCCCTCTAATAGCTCATCCTTCTGTAGAAGAAAACGCGGTATTGACTGGACCTTCTCCCTCATCTTTTGGTCCATCCTGAGAACATGGGCATACTGCTCTCTTGCAGGCTTCTGGGCTCTCAAAGGTCCCATCCCGTCCGCGAGCTCCGGCATCAGCTGCGCGATGCCACCCAGGACACGAGTATACGTACTTACCGTCAGAACGACCTCCGAGGCGTCTATCAAGTCTGCATCGTTGGCGTTTCTGGGGAAAGAAGTGGAGTAGTGAGACGGGTTAATGCCGTATGAGTCGGTAAATGGAATTGCAAAGTGATCTTGAATGACCATCTGGAGCCAAACCCTACGACCTACTTCTCTTTGCAGAGTATCATCCCATATTTCATCTCTAGTTTGCAAGTCGAGGCCGCATTTGGTGATCTTGTGTATTCCCAGGCACTCGGCAATTCGAATCGCAGCGCTGAATAAGGTAGCGTTGAGTTGACTGAGACCAAGATTGTGAGCTACTTCGGTTGAGATGACGATGGCTTGGATGGAGTAGATTGAAACATTCTGCAGGAAATGAGCCTTATATAAAGTGTCGACCATGAAGTTGAATAAGTCTTGAGGCGAACAGGCCGGTAGTGTGAGCGGGTATGCATCGCGATGTTTCCAGCTGTTCTGCCAACTCAGGAGGGACGAGGAGAGCACCGCGCTATACAGCGCAAGCCACTGTGGCTGGTCGTATACGCCGGTCGCCCAGAACGTGGTGCACTGCTGCAGAAACGTCGGGCAGTGTAAGGAGTTGTGGTGCCATGCTATGTGCTCCAGGTGAAATGAGATGAGTATCTCGGCCGTGACTCTCTCAGGGAGGAGGGCAAGAGATGGGACAGTGTGATCAGGTAGGCCGAGAGACGGCGACAGACCTGTTGTCGAGGCTTCGATGGTATGATCTCGTCTTTGATGGCAGTTGCAGTGTAGATGAGGGTAGCAGTTTCCATAGCTTCTACCCCATGCCATGTGCTCCAACGCAGTCACCGTGAACGAACTGCGAGCTTTGGGATGTGAACCTGTGGCTTCGTCTTGTCCCGAGTCATCTTCAAGACCGATCCCGGACTCAACAAAATTCGCTGTCTGTGTGATCTCAGTGCGTTGCCCCGAACCAGAACGGAGACCCTCCACTCTAGCTGCCACCAAATCAGCTGCTCTCCTCGCCGAAGCGGGATCGGTGCTCTGAAGCATGTTGCGCAGAGTCTCGAGAAACCCAATCTCGGCACTGTGTCGAACAGCATTGCGCCTCAGATGGACGACTTCGCGGTCGCAATGGAGCCCTAGACGACTACATCTTGCGCATGGGATCTCTTTGTTGCACTTTCTCTTCTTCCTAGTACACTCTATGGGCGGTGGCACTGTGTCAGGACTGTACGGATAGGCCGAGCGCCTTTCTGGCTGGGGATAGAACACGAACCGCGACACGCGAGGGATTGGCGCTGCGACAAACGCGCTGACATGCTCTGCGTTCAAGTTCAACTCTCCAAATATTAGCAACTGCGCATACGGTGGTGGTCCTTTTGCTGCGTGAGAGGTCAGATTGCATATGCTGGCAAGAGAGACAAGTTGAGGCGAATGGAGAACTCGCACAATCATGTTTGGAAATGACTTGTTGAGATTACATAAGCGGATATGTCTCACTTACACAGTGTGTTGAAGATATCCTAGCAGCAGACCAGCACAATACCCGAGAAAAATCAGCGGAAATGATTCTGAGGGTTTTCTTCAATGTCACCGAAGGTTGGCAAAATGACTTTCTGTAGGAAATTGGTAAACCTTTTTTTTTGTTATGGCTTACCCGCTTTGTATTGCGGCTGCTGAGAATCTTCCGGTCACCATCGGTTTAACCACGGTAAGTAGCATTGAGATTTCCCTTGATCAAGATATATTATCACAAAAGTCTAGTGATACAGAAAATGAGCTATCTTTTTCTGTGCATCATGATTGAGCAGCGTTGTGTCGATTTCAACGACTTCGCCACCAGTTGTGCTCTAGGCTTCATCGAGACTATAAAAATCCAAATGGTCAGCATCGGCTCTTCAACTAACATCCAAAGTTTCAACTCACATGTCCCTTGCTTTCAATCCAATCGCAACTCCCTGCTGCGAAGCCGGCTCAATCATGATGTAATTTTTGATGATGCCCGTTCCGTTCCGCAGAGCTTCAACCTGCTGGTCGCTGCAGGTGCTCGGATCGAGAACATAACAGAAATCTTCGTACTGAGGCGGAATCTCGTTCTTGACACCAAATGTATCGAAAGGCCCCTCGGTGGCATAAGTCAGGTTCGTCGCGGTATCAACAAGGCCTGTCGCGATGTCCTTGTTGAAGAGAGCGCGGTTGAAGATTTGATACGCGGATTCCGGCTGATACGACGGCACGGCGTGTCCGGCCTGGTAAACTCGGATGAATGACAAGTTGCCATATTGCCGAACCTGGCCGCCTTCGTAAGTAGCATTAGTCCGCAGAGGCTCGTAGCCCGCACTGGCAAAGTTCTCTTGGTCTGCCCAGGGAATCGCCAGCGCCACTTGCTCTCCGCCGATCCAGTTGCACGCAAAGTCGCGGTCGCCGAACATAAGGGAGACCTTGATGCCGCTGTGAAGGAGGTAAGCGATATCTTCTATCCAGCCTGGCCGGGGGTAGTCTCCGATACTGCGGAAGGCGGAAGACGACGCGCTCGAGCTACCCGTCCAGTTTAAGGGAACACCGAGTGCAGATTGAACGTAGGGCTGATTTAAATATCCGGCTGTGAAGGGGGGCGGGAACAGCGTTGGGTCGATCTGTGTCACGTCGTAATAATCGCGGCCCGAGACATCAAGATAGGGATCGCGAACATTCTCCGTGCAGTATGTTTCCGCGTCTTGGCAGACACTGTTCACGGTCGCGTTGATGCCAATGTTATCTGGGTCATAGACTGCAGAGATTTCACGGCAGGCATCAATCCTGTCACGGCAGCCTCCTTCCGCGTAGTACGCATCAACCATGCTCTGATATACCGTCTCGTTGACCGTTTGTATGCCATACGTGTTGTTGAACGCCATTTCCGGGTATGAGGGCCACTGCACTTGGCGGTCAATGCACCCGTTGACGATCAGGAGAGTGTCCAGGTTCAAGATGTATTTCTCGCCTTCGGTCCCATCCCAAGTGCCGTTCGCGATCTTTTCGTTCTGTTCCTGAAAGTAGGCGGCAAAGGCGGGCCCGTACCGGCCCCCATAGGACTGAGTTGCAATACTGATGCGATCGTCGTTGGGGTGATACCCCGGGAACTCCTGGAACCAGACTTGAGAGAAGTGCCATAGAGCAATAGCTGCATTGCGACTTCCAAAGCTCGTAGTATTCCTTCCACCGCTTGCCAATGTGCCAGTCTGGAAAGTGGCATTCTGGGCTGGGATTGGGGATGAGGCGTTCAGAGTCTGGGTGCTTCCGAGTAGGTTCCTGGTCACGTTTCGCAGTGAGTCATATGAGAAGCCCACTTGAACTGGCTGATCAATATACAGCATGTTGACTAAGAAGTGTGTGAGCAATGACCCAGATTTCAATTAACTGCGGAAAGGTGCCCTCACCTTTGTTGTTCCAAGACCACTCACTGGGCCTCGTCGAGTTTGAGTCCGAGTTGATGTAGCATGGTCCATTCTCATTGAAGAGTCCAGGCATCGAAGAGCTGCCGGGACCGCCGTTCATCCATATAGAGAGTGGTGCGTTCTCTGGGTCCTCCTTGGCCTCGAAGAACCAGAAGAATGTGTTGATCTCAAAATCTTGCTCCTGGCCAACATCCTCGAGGGTCCCTGGCGGAAGCTTGATGTATCCAGCATAGGATTTTACACCTTCAGTCTCCTCGCACAGACCGGGCTAGATACATGGGTCACGTCAGCTCTTTTTCCCGCTCATGTGCTTGCCCATCTTGCCTCTTTGTAACTAATCTGAATGCCTTCATCGAATTTCGACTTCAGCACCGTAACCCCTTGAGGTGCTGGTGGAAATTGAGCGAGTGAGCGCGGAGTGAGTGCCGCCGCAAAGGCGATGAACGACAGTTGGTTCCTCATTACGAAGATTTCGTAATAGGACTAGGTGAAGAATGAAAGTAGTCACCAAAGAAAGGGTTCCTGTTCTTGAAGTCATCGTCTTATCACTTCCAGTACGGAGTACAGCTTCAATATATATCATTAGATCTTCCCCGCTCGTCAGCACCTTCCTACTTGGGTACACTCTACGCCAGTGAATCATTATCTTTTTGATGTTTGTGCAAGTCGCACCGCCAAGACAGTCGCATTGAATCTTTTCGGCAGCCAGTTTGGTTGAGCTACAAAGTAGCAGGGGCTGGGATGCGGGGTTAATGGGAACACCGGCGATGGCCAAGACTCAAATGGAGAACCAGTGCAGTCTTAGTTTGCACAACGCGAAGAGTTGGCCAATGAAAGCAATGATGCCATGGACGATTCCCGCTTTGAATGCACCGCTGTTGAGGGAAGGTTCCTATCCTTAATTGCAGTTGAATGAGTGACCAGGGGTTTGATCTCCTCGGCAACTACTCACTTTTTGCAGAGGTAATACACCAAGAAATGTCTTGAAAGCTGACCGAGGCTACCGTTGCTTATCAAGTTATCGTGACGGTAGCTACACTGCTTAGAGTCTAGGCCTAATGTTACTGGATCCATTCAATTTGCTTTCATGGAGAGGCAAATGTATTCCGACACGTTATTTAGGCGAAATAGACCGCTGCCACTATATTAAACCCTACTCACAGGGGATGGTTACCGCACGTACCGGAACGCTCGGAGTGATCAGAGCTAGACCCGCACTTGAAGACCCAGGTGGGGCTTTGTCCGAACTCGCCGGAGTGAAGTGACACCGGCGTGGGGCGCGTTCCCCCGGAGTCGGAGAGGCGGAGAGGATAGCCGGTCGGAGCATCGGAAGATGTTCTGGCGGAGCCTCATGATACCCGGATTGTCCTAGGATATGCCGTGACGCTTCGATTACCTATCCGTTTGACACTGTCCGTCTGACTCTGAACGAGATTCCAACTTCCGATGGCGACATTCCAGTGAAGATGACGCCGTCGAATCGCGTTGCAGGGTTCCCCGCAAAAAGACAACTGATGCGGCATGACGCCTTTTCAGTGCAAGATGGGCAAACTAAGTGAACTACCTGCTAGCCATTGAGATTCTGAGATTGACGCATTCACTCAATTCGCCCGTGGAAAGAGGTGGGCGTCTTACAAATGCAATGCTGATTTACCGAATCCAAGTGCAGTGATTGGTCTTTCTTGCCGAAGCAGTGTAACTTATTTCAAGAGTTCTCCTCGGATGAGACGCCCGCTTTAATTCGTCATCTAATGATCTCCACCAGCAGAACGTTCGAGTCAAGGCGACGTCTGATGACCCAATCGAACTCAATTTAGGACGATATAAACACCGGTGGCCCGTCATTCTTGTCGCTAAGAGTAACTTACCACTGGTGTCAGATCAAGTCCAAGAAATCATCACAATGGCCGCGGCTGCTGTTCAAGCTCCATTCTACGCAGGCCCCCCCGGCCAACCAGACATCGGATATGCCCCCATTTATGAGAGCTTTGTCGCCAGAACCAAGCGACGACAAGAGCAGGAGAATCTGGACAAGTGCTTACCTACAGGTTTCCCTCAGAAACTAGAGTCGAAGTTGGTATGGGATGGGAATACCTTGGCCGAGCACTACGACTGGAACTACGTCTTGACAGACGCTAATAAGAAGGAAATTGATGATGCTCTCGGGCACTTCAAGTGTACGTGAAACACCTCATCAGCGTGCCACATAAGACCTTGGTGTATTCTCTAATGTCAGGCATAGCCACGGGAAAGCCACTTGGAGACATCAGCCAGGAGACATTTCCCCTCCCAAATCTTCACAAAACTCTGCGTGAGATCTCGGACGAGATTCACAACGGCCACGGCATCAAGGTTATCCGTGGCGTTCCAGTCACAGAGTATACCCGCGAAGAAAACGTCATCATCTACGCCGGAATCTCTTCCCACGTGGCTCCGATCCGCGGCAGACAAGACAACCAGTTCCAAGGCGAGCCGGCTGACGTCGTTCTGGCACACATTAAAGACCTTACTAAGATAGTCGACCCCCATAAGATTGGAGCGCCGGCCTACACAACTGATAAGCAAGTCTTCCACACCGACTCGGGTGATGTAATTGCGCTCTTTGCACTTGGCGAAGCCGCTGAAGGGGGTCAGAGTTACCTCTCGAGCAGTTGGCACGTGTACAACGAGCTGGCTAGGACAAGGCCCGATTTGATCCGCACCTTGGCCGAGTCATGGAATGCCGACGAGTAAGCTATGCCCTGGAAGGAGAATTGATTTGGTGCTGACTCCCTTACAAAGGTTTGGAAAGGACGGCAGATCATACAGCACCAGGCCCTTGCTTCATCACCAGCCAGCAGCAGACGGTAAACCCGAGCGTTTGATCATTCAATATGCGAGACGCAGCTTCACGGGCTACTGGGGCTTGCCACGGTCCTCTGACATACCCCCCATCACCGAAGCGCAAGCCGAGGCTCTGGACGCGTTACATTTCCTCGCCGAGAAATATGCCGCTCACTTGGACTTTCATCAAGGCGACATTCAGTATGCCAACAATCTGAGCATATTCCATGCCCGTGGAGGCTTCGTAGACTCCGATGAGAAGCAGTAAGTGGTGTACCAGGTCGAAATGGATGTTCGCAAGCTGACGTCAATAGGCGGCATTTGGTCAGGCTATGGCTGCGGGATCCTGAGCATGCATGGAAGACGCCAGATGCCTTGCGAGAGAGGTGGGATCGTGTTTACTCGGGCGTCACTCCGGAGAAGTCTGTGTTCCCCTTGGAGCCTCAGATTCGCAGTGCCAGTCGAGGAGAGTTCAAACCTGATGAGAAGGCAGCGCCGACTTCATGATGCAACGTTTGCGACCTTACAGTTCTTAGCGTGGCGCCTTGAATCAAGAGTAGTGTATTCTGTTAACGGAACTTTGAACAACTTTACCAGAATTTTTGATGTTTGCTTTGCAACCCGTTCTCAGAAGGTTCTTAGATAGGCAAGCCGTTGATCTGCGGATAGGTGGAAGGTAACAACTTTCGTATAGAAGATTTATAACAAAGTGGACTTCCGTAGAAGACGTCGTGAAGTGGGCGCGTCGTTGTGAAATGATGCATGCAAGAGGTAGTCTAGAATACCCAAAGAGTGATTGCTCGTTGTTTCATAGTCATCGAGCCAAATGCGAGTGACTGACTCTTTAATCATGGCGGGCAGTATTTGCGGGAACGGGTGAAGCCGCATGATCCGAAACCGTCTTTCGGCCGCAGTTGCCCCAAAAATGGACACGAACATATCCTGCAACCAGTGCAAGTGATCAGAAAAGGCGATTCTCACCCAAGAAGGCAGCTCGTCTTGGACTAGGCAGGAAAAAAGCTTGGCCCTCGCATTTGCTCCGCCGTGGGCCTTTTCGCACGTTGCATCCCGGGAGCACCCCACAAGACGATCGGCCGGCTCGCCGGAACCTGCCACAGCTACCCGGACGGCACCCCGGCATCCGTCCCTTTGCGGGGGTGCGCCTTCACTCCGCCGACTTGCCGAACTATTAGATGCACTAGTCAGGACGACGACCGCAAGTACGTATGTCGCTGACGACCAAGGCTGGCTATGTACGTCCGTGACCCCTATCCCCATGCATGTATCACAGCCGCTTTGGCATCGTCTTTATGTATTGCCAAGTTCGGCAGGGTGTATTATTCGGATCATCGTCATCTGTTGCTAACTTCAGCTAAACAAGGGTCAGTGATTTGGATCTACACCCACTTCGCAGACTCGACAAGCTGGGCCCACGATGGATACATGTCTGTTGAAGTGAACAGGTCGGAAGGCATCGGGCATGTTTACGAGTCGGCGAAATCGGCTGATCTTTTGACGGAGACTGACGCTATTGAAAGTTTGATGGATGCCCGCAAAGTGCAAGCGCGCCGCACTGCCGCGTCGACTGGATGATGAGCATCACAATCACAGCCTCAGGTAAGGTACTAAGGTAGACAATGTAGTCAATCGCCGAGTGTTGTGTCTTGGGCGAAGCCACGCATGGCTCAATGCGATACTATCGTGCACAATATACAGTCTGCCTTCTTTCGCATACCTATGCGATCAAAGTGAATCCGAGGGGATAGATAAGCAGAGCCAGTCGAGATTATCAGCAACTTACAGGGTGGCGAAGTCGAGCTTGACATACTTTGGAAAGACCTTGCTCGACGTGCGAGTATGCTGCACTGAAGTTCCCCAGCCGAGACTGAGTGCCATGGTGGGTCACCAGAAACCCCAAAATCGTGCTTTCTTTGGGCGTTGATGGCAAGTTCGATGTAGCAGAACTGCAGCGCAATGTTCGTTTCATCAGGTATTCGTTGCGTGTGAAGGCTTTTGCAATGCGGCTTTATAGTCCTCTGGAGTTTACGCACGATCTACATATCGATATCGTGATACAAGCAATCTCAAGTGGATAGATTGCATCGAGCTGTCAAGTTCTCCGTTGCGACACAGACGACAACGTGCCGCAGTCCGAGAGCAGGAGTAAGCCAATAATTAGAGAATTATCAATCCTAGTCAACCCAGAAGACTTAGGTAGATTCTTGCATTGCCATGGATAATGTGATGGGATTGATCAATTTGCACGTGACAAGGCTCGTTGAAATGTCTTTGAGCACAGCAAGACCCCTCTAGTTGGTTCTCCGAAGACTCGACTGCCTATGTCATTGACTGTATTAGTCAAGCTGAGTTTACGTGACCATGCATCTAATCAATGCGCATGGCTGTGGCATCTAGGACGGGGTGTAACGTGTTGTATCAGAACTGACATTTGAACCAACTTTCTCTCCGTCATTCGATTCAATTAGCAGGCTGATCATATTCGACGTAGCTTCCAGGTCTATGCACTCTTCCTAGTTAGCTGTTGGAAAATTCATTGCTCAACTAAGACTTAGCTGCAAGTGTTGGTACGACCCGAGATCATCATGACCTTTTCAACTGTATTTGAATCACACCTTCTCAACTCAAAAGCTTAATATCCTCAAATGACATCAAACTATAATCATACACAAATCTGGCCTGAACCTGGCAACTCAATGCTCTACTTTATACACTACGAGAGCTCTTGCTGGAGTTGGAGAGATGTCAACTCGAAGTTTATTCAATTCGAATTTTCTTTCGCAGTCTCCAGAGACATAGAAGTTGAGTAGATGTGATCATGTAAACTGGTTGGTAAGTCCTTTTTAGTAAAGACGGTGCTCATGATATTTCCTCAACTCGACTGGACAAGTTTTTAGAGCGAAATATCTCGAACTTTCAACGGTGGCTGCAGAGCCTCTTTTGAGCCAAAGACTAGGTAGTGACGAATGTGTATAGGTAGACTAAGTATGTCTCTATCCCTCATGAGAGTGTGAAGTTAGCCATTGAAAACCCATGACTACGATATAAATTTTGTTATTCACCAATTCTTCAATCGCCTGTATTAATCACTAATTTCACGAAATAATGAATGTGCTTGAACAATGGTGTGTCGCCTTGTGTCATTGAAATTGCCTAGAATTGCTCATCCGACAACTGTACTCCAATTTTATTCTCCCAGATCTCTTTGCACATCGCGGACATCACTCGCTCAAAGTTGTTTAGAGATGGAGATCATCGAAGGTGCACGTGATGATGAGGCTCAACTAATCCCTCCCCAATCGGTTTATCTGCCCACTGCACAACTTGCCAGTTCACCATTGCATAATGTTGGACGAATGAAAGTCGCCAAGGCCAGTCATGCCTGCGTTCAAGTGCAAACCAAATTGCCTCACTGTCAAGGCAGAGATTGTGAGATAGCTGGACAGCCCACCCTCAGTGTGTCTTACACCCAAGGTCGCCTTGCGAGATGGTGCGCACTTGGTTCGCCAGGAACCAAACTCATGGTGTTGAGCCCTTTACAGTTAAGTCAGAAAGTCAGACCCATTGATTATGCATAGTACTTTGTTGTGACTGGTCGAATTGTGATGCAACTCATGGATCCTTGCAAAATTGTCTCACTACAATTGGTCGGCATGACGGAATCTCACTTGCAGCTGTCAGTGAGTTCGTTGGCAAGCTCCATCAACATGCAAACCCATCGCACAATTCATAAATCGTTCCATGCCGATGTCCGTTGTGCCGCAAACCGTTTGCATACATGTATGTTTTTGCCATACCGCTTTCCCCTCCCACGCTGCCCCCGCCTCCCGAGTTCTCGTCACATTGACCGGTGCCACTGTGCGCCGACTACCATCGCCAATAGTTCGTCCGGACGGGTCGCCCTGACCGCCGTCGCAATGCCTGAACAGCCGACTGCCGAGCAATGGGAGAAGCACAGGCCTCTCATTACCAAATTATATACTACCAGAACCCTCAAGCACATCAAGGATGAGCTGTATAAAAGGCATGGATTCTATGCGACGTAAGACTATCTTCAGTTGTTTCGGGGCTTTGATATATGTACAATACTAAGGAAAATGTGTCCAGAGAGCGCATGTACAAAGGACGGTTCAAGACCTGGGGTATCGGGAAAAACAAGAAGCGCAAGCCCTTTGAGGCATCACTACCCAGAGACGTTGACCTGGGGTCGAATACTGCCGCCGCACCTCCTAGCGATATCTCAAGCCCTACCTCTCCAATCGAACCAGCCAGTTGTTTCTCGCCGGCACTAACGCCAGGAGAGTCTCCTCACGGCGGTCATCGAGTTTTTGACGCGCGCTCGACAACCTATGTCGATACACCACGCCCAGGGACCCTCCCACCGACACCAGCCACGTATGGATACAGTTCCCCATTTGAAGTAAGCCAGAAAGAAGCTAGCATGACCCCTGACATGCTTTGCAAAGAAATCGTGACATTAGCGACGTTGATACTCTCGAAACTCGTCTCAGGGCGGCCGCCGACTTTGGCGTGGGACGACTACACCCCCAAGGACGACCACCTCGCGATATACCGCACGCTTCAGAAAGAGCTTAAGCATGAGAGTCATCTGAGAGGTTGCCTTGTGAACAATCCATCAGTTGCAGTCAAGTCGAGAATGAACGACCATGTCAACGAGCTGCTAAAGTCATTTCACCCCGCGGTACCAATCGGCATTCTAAGCTCATTCAACCAATCGTCGGATACTGCAGCCATCAACGAGTTGGCGCACTGTCTAGTGACATCCTCGACGGCCATCCTACCGAGAGACCACGAGTTTGTACAATTAGCGCAGAGAGTAGAACAACTCCTCACAAACACTCTATTCTCAGAATTCAAAGCCTGCATGGAACGCATTTGCGATGATCTGCAAGTCAACGTGCTCAAAGTCCTTGGCAGATGGAGCTTAGTTATGATTTACCTGATTTTCGTGCTGAACGCCAAAAAAGCAAAAGATGGACAACAGACGGATCCCAAGATCCTGAATATGGCATTGGAGCGGTACACACACGTACAGTGCTCTTACTCAGATGATCCGAAGCTGATTGTTCAATTTGGACACTTCATCCTAGGCTACTACGTCCTCGTCGCGTCTGAAGCAGAACTTGCGACCAGTGTGCGCGATATGGCAGAGCAATGCTACAACCGCGCTGAGGCGTACCTCTCGGAGCAGGAGTCTTCGCCAAACTCCAAATACGCAGATATTCAAGATGCAAAGTCCCATTTCGGAAAAGCATGTGCCGTTCTGGCCGACTGTCGCTATGCACAAGGCTCGCAGCAAGCGGACAAGATGCTTCGCGACGAGATCCACGACTGGTCGCGGAGACTTTTGCTCGTGTCGATAGGGTGTCACGTTGATACGGACATGGCGACGATGGCGCAGTTTGAGAGACAGAAGAAGAAGCTAGAGGGGTGGTGTAGAGATGCGGGTGATTTGGAGAGGCAGAAGCAACTAGATTGTATCCGCGACCTTATCCTGGGAAACGAGCAACGGCCAAGGGACGGTCCCCTTCTCCCGAGGTTGAAGGTGTTGGCTGGCAGTTGAAATGCGAAGAGGGGCAAGATGAGAAAACATTTTGACTCGGAGGCGGAAACTTGGTGGGAGATTGGTGCAAAGATGAAAAGCTGATTATGGGCCAGTCCAAATCACGATGAAACATTCAAAATGTTGTCATTGTGGGAACTGAACGATGCATACGTGTGTAACGCAGATTGTGTTCTTGATAAGGCGTGGAGAGCTGGAGCAGTCAAACATTCACGAATTGGCTTGGTCCACTATTTGGACCAAGCAATCAGTCGCAGATTTGCGGATAAGTGGACTACGTTGTACGTCATGTCCATCTTGGTGTGGAAACCAACAGTGGTCGGTGAGACTCGGTGAGACTGACCATACCCACCGAAACTCAGCGACCCAGAAAGCCGGACGAAAATGTCCGAAGGTTGATATCATTATTGCGCTTGAGCGGCTCTGTGGCGACCAGATATCCAATGCTCGCCCACTCAACATCGGATCCCGCATGAGACTCTGAGTTGCGTTTACCTTTGGCTACTATCTCGTCTCCGCCGTCATCTCTCGTCACTGGTCACTTTACATCATCCATCGGCCCTTCAAACATGTACTTCACTCATCTCGCAGAAAAGTGGCTCTGTTATCTCAATCCTCGTCGCGTTGATGTAATCCGAAAATGACATCACAAACACTTCAACTGAAATATCGATCCGGCAGATTCAATACTTAAGCGGACAATGACTGATGAAGGGTGTGAGCTTTTCGGATCATTCTAACAACACAATCACAATTCCAAGGCGTAGGATCAATCATCACCGACAGACCATCGCCAACTCCCGATTCAACCAATCACAAGCTTAATCCATACCTTGTAACTCTTCGTCCAATCAAAATGTCAGTCAACCGTAACGTTGAGTCCATCAACAACAAGCAGGGCGAGTTCCACCCCAGCGTCCCTCGTTCAGAGCCCCTCACAACCAAAGGCGTAAGTTCATCAATCCCAATCCCAAGCATTCGTAATCACTCCCCCTGTCTAACCAACCAATAGCACGCCCCTGGCACCAAAGTCGGCAACGACGCATACCCCGAGTTCCACGCCCAAGCATACCCTGCCGGCACAGCACCCAGAGAAAACACCTTCCAGCCCCAGAACGCGCAAGAGATCCCCGGCCAGGCTCTGAACCCCGAGGCTACCACGTATACGGCCGCGCACGATTTCCCTGGTGCCACGAGCGGGGACGTCCACACTGGGCTGGGTAAACCTGTACAGGGCCAAACTAGCGCCGAGCTGCACGGGGCTAACCTTGGTCGCCGTGACAAAGAGAGCGCCGGACTTGAGGGAGTTGGAGCTTTTGGCAAGCACAACTTCAGAGAGCGGCGGTTGGATGTTGACCAGGAGCCCGATGCTCGTGGCAAGACGAAGAATGCATCGAATGTTCTCGGCGCGGAAGAGAGATTACCTGTGTCGGCTGAAGCGGTCGCCAGTGAGCGTCGATAAGTCAGCGACTTTTGTACCAGTACCTTGATGTCACGAGCATGAATGAAATCCTCACGAGCTTGGGAAAACGTAATTTGGCCCGAATTGTAAATATTCACGCCCAATTTATTGCATGTTTTAAGTGCATCCGCTGTCCCTTATCCTCCTAAACGCCCTTGTAGCCTTACTCGTAATGCATCTTGATTCCAGTGTTCTAACCCAAATACACTACGAGAGAAGAAAATCGCGCCATGTTCCAAAGTTACATCGGTTCACACAAAGATGACCCGGCGTGTCACCATCTAAATGGATCGGTTCTTGGTCTTGCTAGCGTTGGAAGGCGCAGTCTTCTTGAGAGTGAGAACGATCTTGTCTTCAGTGGTGGTGTCGCTAGTGTCGTTCCACTTGAGAGAGTAGATGCCGTTGATGGAGCTGGGGGTAGCATACCACAGCGACTCCATGCCGCCAGAGGAGGACTCGACGAAAATGAAGGAACCGTAAAAGACGAAGCCGCTGGTCTGGCGGTCGGAAGAGGATGAGTTGGAGCTGAGAAAGCCGACGTCATGGTCCGAAGAGCCCTCGGCGGGGATGGAGAAGGTGAGGTTGGACCAGCTGGGAGGGGAGGTAGAGTTGAGAGCCGTAGTGTTGGGGGCTCCGATCCAGCCGTTGTTGTCGGTGGGGGTGACTATGAAGTGTATTAGTTGCTGGTCGGATATTAAACCGGAAGATGGTGACGTACAGATCACCGGGGCGGCGTTAGAGTCGTTGAACTTGGTGTGATCACCAAAGTAAGCGTCGCCTAGTCACAATCGTGTTAGTCTAAGGCTTTCCTAGGGGGGGTTTCGCAACCCGGGCTGGACGGGTTATCAACAAAAGAGAGACAGGAAGAGAATGATGGTAAAGCTCCTAATAGAACTTTACGAATTCTCTTGAGATAAAAGTTCTTAAACCAGCCTTACTACCTCCTGCAGAGAACATGGACAGGCCGCCGATTCCTTGGCCGTAGGCGTAGACCTGGAAAGGGCTGGTGTTATCACTGGCGACAGCGCGGGGTTCCGAAGGAGCCGCAACCGCAAGAGCGGCGAACGACAACAGGATAGTGCCGAAGGACTGCATTTTTGCGTATGGGGTTGTTGAGCTGTGTCTCGAAAAGAAAGGAGTTGTGATGGAGTAAACGACTGGATGAGACTGTAAGGAGACTCGATGGGGGATAACGATGGACTGAATGAGAGTGATCGTGGTGAAAGGAACCGGAGTGGTGGGGGGGGGCCGGGGAAGTGAAGCTGGAGAGGGGATGGAGTTGGTTAAATAAAAGTGCGGTTAGTCGATGCCGGTCGGATGATCCGCCTCAAGCCGCCCTGGCCGGCATGTCATGACTTGTAACTCTACGTGCAAATTTTCGGGCTACGCCACCGCGGCACCACAACTCATCCAAGTCAGGTAGCAAAGGCCCGAAGACGGTTCCTGTTGGCTATGGTTGCAAGGTAAACTTTGGTTTCCCAAACCAGGTTGTAACCAACAAATCACTGCGCGGATGCGGAATAGGCGCGTTGACTCTTGAGGCTCGGACTCCACCGTGTTGATCACAGTGGAGGCACAATCAACCCCGTCAACCACAGATAGTGTAGTTGAGACCATCACAACCTCCTTGACGCATCGGTCATTGCCGTTCGGCATCCAGTCAAGCTTTTGCCGCGAGATTGGACGGAAACGGCCATTGGCCATTCAGATCCAGCGGGAGCGCCGTTGTCGTTTACTTGCGGCTAGGGCCATCCCGGGAGGGGCGCCTGTCAACGGGGGTTTTCAGAGTTCTCGTTTCGGTATGTGGGATGAACAGGGGCCCGTGATAGGGCCCGGGATCTGTGGATACTGATTCCCGGGGTGAGCTTGATATATAGCAGGGATGCTATAAGTCTGGCCCATCACATCTCATCCATCATCGTCACAAAAGGGGGATGGTGTCGCCATGGGACCGCGTAAGGAGAGGAGGCTGCGCAAGGGACCACGAACTCCTCCTCTCCCAGCATGCAGTGTAACGAACCCACTCAAGGCCACCTACATAGATTGATAGTCTTCGCAGACGGCCACCCGCGAGGCTCAAGCTATGCCGCACAGACATTCCCCTTCCGCAAAGCGGAGCCGGAAGTTTCTAAATCAGGAGTGATCTGGTGGGGCTCATCGGCCGGCTTGGCTCTCCGGAGTGCCTCCCACCCTCCCGACAAGTCGGGCAGACCGGCCACCCAAGTCTGACGGTTCTACCGTCGGCACACCGGCCCTTGATCGTCTCCCCTTCACATCCACTTGATAAACCCATCACGCCTGTCGACAAGTTGAGTTGCCGTGCCTTGCGAGGCTGCAGTGGAGCACAACACCCTACCAACCCCAGCTTCCCCTGACCTATGCCTCGCATAGAGGAAATAAGACTCAGCTGCTTGCGAGTCAGCCCAACTGCGGTTCGTCTTCCACGTACCACCTTACGACCCCCGTACAGCCCGCGCATGGATCTCAAAGGGGTCAGTCTCAGGTTAACCCCTTCGGGCCTTCATCGACATGGGAATTATCGTGAAATCATCTGCATCCAGAATGTTTTTCCTTCGCTGAATCTCGAGCCGGACTAGCCTTTGCATTGACGATCTTTAACCTACTGGGGCAAGTGCGAGCTGTGGTGCCAGTGGATAGCTTCGGGATGCCCATGGTATCGTCAGATTCGGTTCAAGCGGCTCCAAAGGAAACAGGACCGATTGATGACTTCTGTCATTGTGGACCGAATGAGGAAACACCTGCAGGGTAAACACACCCAAGTTCAACGGGGAAATAGAGTTTTTAGCATCCGTTGACTATCGCGCTTCCCGTGAGCCGCCCGTGAAGCCGACATTGCGTTGCGGGCTCACAAGAATACTTAAGCGATAGACATCCGTTGCTTGTTTGATGCTATTCTCACTCACTCCTCACCCAGCACAGTATTGGCTGCGCTTCCATTCGCTTTCGTCTTTCCTCCCTCACTCCCTCTTCAGTCCTTCCAACTTGTGTCATATAGTCTTTCTTTTAACCTTCTCTTGGCACACACAATCACTACATCATCATGTTCAAGTCTCTCTTCATGGCCGGTGCCCTTGCGGGTTCCATGGCCTCTGCCTTGCCCGGATTCGGCGCCCTCTCTGATGGCCCCGAGGCCCAGCTCTTCCCTCGTGCTACCTGCAGCGGCAACACTGCAAGCACAAGAAGCGAGTGGTGCGACTACTCCGTCGACACCGACTACTGGACCGAGGCGCCCGACACCGGTGTCACCCGCGAGTACTACCTTGAGTTGACCGACGTCACCGTCGCTCCCGATGGTGTCTCCCGCTCCGCCATGGCCGTCAACGGCTCCATTCCGGGCCCGACCATCTTCGCCGACTGGGGTGACACCGTCGTCGTTCACGTCACCAACTCTCTGACGACCTCCAACAACGGCACCAGCATTCACTTCCACGGCATTCGCCAGAACTACACCAACCAGAACGACGGCGTCAGCTCCATCACTCAGTGCCCCACGGCCCCCAACGACACCATCACCTACACCTGGAGAGCTCTGCAGTACGGTTCTACCTGGTACCACTCCCACTTCGCTCTTCAGGCGTGGCAGGGTATCTTTGGCGGCATCATCATCAACGGCCCCGCCACTGCCAACTACGATGAGGACCTCGGCATGATGTTCCTCAACGACTGGGATCACCAGACCGTCGACGAGCTCTACTCCACTGCCGAGACCTCCGGCCCGCCGACGCTCGACAACGGTCTCATCAACGGTACCAACGTCTACGGCGACGACGACTCCACCACACAGACCGGCTACCGCTACAACGTCACCTGGACCTCCGGCACCTCCTACCGTCTGAGACTTGTCAACGCCGCCGTCGACACCCACTGGAAGTTCATGATTGACAACCACACCATGGAGGTCATCGCTTCCGATCTGGTTCCCATCACCCCCTACAACGCCACCGTCCTCGACATCGGCATGGGCCAGCGCTACGACATCATCGTCACTGCAGACCAGGCCGACGTCGCCGACAACTTCTGGATCCGCGCAATTCCCCAGTCCGCCTGCTCCGACAACGATAGCACAGACAACATCAAGGGTATCATCTCCTACACCGGCACCATCACCACCCCCACCACCAGCGCCTACTCCTACACCGACTCTTGCGACGACGAGACGGACAACATCTCCCCCTACGTCTCCAAGACGGTTGACAGCGCCAACTGGGATGAGCTCGAGAGCGCCTCCGTCAGCAAGAACACCGCCGGCCTCTTCAAGTGGTACCTCAACAGCACTTCCATGCTCGTCGACTGGGCCAACCCGACCCTCGAGTCCGTTATCAACGGTAACACCACCTGGGAGGACGACGACGCCGTCATCCAGCTCGACGAGGCCAACCAGTGGGTCTACTTTGTCATCGAGACCACCCTCGCCGTCCCCCACCCCATCCATCTCCACGGCCACGACTTCTTCATCCTTGCACAGGGCTCCGGAACCTACTCCAGCTCCATCACTCTCAACACTAGCAACCCGCCCCGTCGCGATACCGCTATGCTTCCCTCCTCTGGATACCTCGTTATGGCCTGGGAGACTGACAACCCGGGCGCCTGGCTCATGCACTGCCACATTGGCTGGCACACGTCCGAGGGTTTCTCGATGCAGTTTGTCGAGCGCTACAGCGAGATTGCTGCCATCACTGATAACTCTACCCTCACCGATACTTGCGACACCTGGACCACCTTCCAGGAGGAGTACTCCATCGAGCAGGAGGACTCTGGTGTCTAAATGGCTTATGAAGAATATCTACAGTACGGCACAATCATTGGGTAGACTAGCATCGGGTTAGCGGTTTCCTTGAGTCTTGATAAAGGGGCGGGTTGGCGAATAGGGTTTCGATTTGTGTATCACATAGTTCAAGTTCCATCCATACACGAAAAAGGAAATTATTATATTTTGACCGCGTTTGCCATCTTGATTGTTAGTGAAATGTGATAGTTCGACTGTCTTTGAAGCCATTTCGTGGTCTGCATCATTATCATGTATCAAAGCATATTGATACCGAACTTACCGACTATCGTGATACTCACGGTTAATACCCGGTTTATGATCTATCTCAGTTCCCTGAGATGATGATCTGACTTTCAAAGTCAGTCAATGGGTATCATGAGGTTTCATTCACATTAATTTACAAATGTCGGCAAACAGGCCGTCCTGTTCTATGTGCGGCGTGCTACTACCGTCATCTATATTCACGTCGATACTTGAGATAGCGCAGGCATAATCATTTTACTCAGCTTGCTTGGTTCACAAATAGCTTGTAGATTGCTCTCTTGGTATTGCCTTCACGTTTCTAACGGTGATGGTGCAAGGTCTCGCTCGATATACCTTCAACTTTTACCAAAAGGCTCTGAAATGGCTAGTTCTTACCCTTTGGTATATGAGGTGGGCATAAAAAGCTTTTTAACGTAGCTGTGATCGAAATAGGTGATCATTTCAATATTCAAGAACTTACTAGACAATTTCGCTCAAGTTCGTAATGATTATTCAAGTCTATTAAGTGAGCTATACTAATGTCTTTGATGTGAACAGTGACTTCTAATCTAATACTCATTTGATGGATATCCTGTGTCTCTTTTTCCTAAAAAAGAAAATAAAGTCGTTATTCGACAATCGCAAAAGTATTTTCTCTACATATCCTTAGTTTCGAATCTAGAATCTAATAGATCAATGTCCTCTACTGATAATTACAAGTATGACACTGAAGGCTAAAGTTTTAACAAGTTCCTGCTTTAAACTAAAAGCCAAGATTTTCCTTTGAAAATTAAAGATCCAATGATCATGCTTTCCCTTTTGAATTGGCCGAAAGAACTATCATAAGATATATTCAATTCGGCACGAATGTAACTTATAGTTTTCATGTAGTATTGGCCTGAAAAGCTTGATTGTTTGAGGTCTGAAGAACGCATTCTAGTACACATGAACACTCAGCTAATTCCAGGAATGCTTCTACGATCTATCGTCAGTATGGAGGTTGCTATGCACCCCAGCTCGCGTGTCTTCCACTGTTGTCTCTTCTTATTCATGGTGTTTGTACTTGTGGACGTAAGTATTTGTTCGTCAGTATGTTCGGCCCAGCAGCAGATCCATCTCTCAAGGTCCATCCGACTCTGTGCCTGCACCATGACGATAACCTTGTCCCTACGGAAGCTCTCCAAAGCCTCGTCACGTGAGCCTTCTGCGTTTCAACATAGCCACGAGTGCATATTTAAGGACGCTATTCCTCCGGCATCAGTTCCCCCTTCCCCAATTGCTTGTTTTTATCTTTCTTTGTTTGTCCCACGTATTACGTTCGGTAAAGGCGCGACTTGCAGCCCTCGACGTCTGATGTCTGCAACTCTTACAGCCACGGGAAAAGCAGAAGCTTCTTCGCTCTCAAGTTTTTACTGCACATGCAGCCATGTCGCATTGTATTGTGTCTGTCTCCACCAAGTCATGGTGAAAGCATGCAAAACGCCGAACATTTTCACCAAACTTGAATGATGTGTTCCTTACGGCTCACGAGCGTACGCATGCATTGTCTCTGAAGACTTGTCACGAACTCATGATAGTGATTCCTCATCGACTTTGGAGTTGTACCCATCGAAGCTACTCTAATTTCTTCGAAATTCACCTGGGGTTTGGTGCTTTCAGGCTTGGATCTCATCGATCTCATGAGAATCACTTGCGCCATTGATGAAGAGATGGACTGCAAGATGCTCCTAATCAAACGCACTTTGATGACAAAAATTCTTAGAGAATCATCGACAGCTCGTAGTACTTGCCCACTATATTGACCATGATGATCTTTCCTGCAGCGGAGAGTTGTTGTTCATTCACGCCGTGCCCAAGCCTTCAGGTGTTCCGTTCATCCCACATCGCCGAGCAAGGCAGACAATCTGCGCTCTCTTCATTTAAAAACCGGCAGCTTCCTATTTGGTACGACCGCGCTTGAATGCAAACTGGCGAGCAAAAGTTCCATCAATTTCAAAGTTGTCATATTTAGTTGTAATCGCAACATCAACAAGCAAGCTTGAACTGCCGGAAAACCTTGAGTTGCCCACGAATCACCTCGGTGAGCAAGTACTATTCTTTTGGCATTCGGAACCGCGCGTCATTTTCTTAGTCCATCCCAAAAGTCTCCAGACTTGATCTATGTCTCTCTCCGATCATGATCATCGCCAAATTCAGATCAGCTTGCGCTGCCCTAGAAACAACAGCACACCTGGCGTCGGAATGATTGAGCTGCGGTGCACTTGAGCTTTGGCCTTTTCTCGGGGTTGCACTGAGCATAGGTGGTCGGTACATGAATCGCGTTGCGACGATTCGTAAGTGCTGCGGACATACAGTGGACATTCAGCGAAGATCATCATTTTGCTTAACAGCATTCAGCCTATACCTCCGGCTAAGTCGCAAAAACTTTGTATACACTTCGAAATGTCTATTTTGGTTTATTTCGATGCTGATGACGACGCAACGATGTTTCCCACTCCTCTCTCAGTAATAACTCACAGAGTAAGGTTGTTGAGTATAATCCCACGTGTACGGTGTGCCGTCTATCCGACCTTTGTTGGAAACTTTTTCAGCACCCAAGGATGGCTTCGTCATCATCAGCAGCCCTAGGTCATGCTCGTAAGTCACGAGGTTGGCAGTATTGGAGCATTGTAGAGGAGGGCAGTCAAAGTCAAACAGGCCAACTTCAGCCCCCAACGCCAACGCGGTCAAGAACAGAACGTCGTGCCGTCGCACCCGCACTTATTATTATCTATAGTTATCATAGTTGTTTAGCACTATAGACAGGGCTCTACGTCTGCAATATGCGTAAGGTCAGTTTTCCCCCCTCTTTCAGGGCCTCAGCCTCACAGGAATCAAAGAGCCCCAACCAAAAAGAATCAAGGGGAAATTGCAAGCATATTTTCGGAATGGTATTCTCTCTCGCCAAACGCTGCAGCAAAGTGTTCCAGGGACTGGAAGCTGCTGAATTGGGAGCGTTGTCCGGTCTCACAGGCTTTGTTGGGGCATCAGCACCGGAATGCCTTACGATGTTTACCCACTTCACTTGAGGCTTGAGGGGGTACCCACGCAAATCAGGGCTCGTCAAGCCTCAAGAGAGTCGAAAAGAAGGGGAAGCTTCTTTGTAGCGGCGGGATTTTACCCCTGAACCCGCACCGTCACCCCCTGAATCGGCTTCCCGGAATGGCACTCTTCTGGAATGTGGGGGATTTAGAGCGTCGGGAACCGCAAAGCTTGGGCAGATGTGATGCAGGGGTATCCACGTCCTTTCTTTGCACATCCCCGGCCATGTTGTTACCTATCTGGGTGTTGCCATCTGGTACGTACGCAGTTTGCCAGTTGTGTTGCAGCGCCCCGTTGACGGCAGCCCGGCAGGGCTTATTTTTTTCTAGCTTCTTTGGGCATTAAGCCTCATGCTTGGCATCGAAGCTTTTTGGTGTTCCCCACGTCGGGAGTGGCTTGTGAACCGTAACGTCAGATCTGTGACTGTGCATGATGGAACGCTCGCTTGTTACGTTATCGGGAATCCCCCTCTCTGCTACTTTCCCGAGCGCCTGTCTGCTCATGAAGCTCGAGACTCTTGAGTGTGTCCCAAAGAGCCTCAAGGAGTCCCGAAAAGTTCCAAGGAGGCGCCGACCTCGGTCTCGCCCCGGCTCATCAAGCCTCAGCCGTCGCAGGGTCCAAGCGTAGGAGGCCTTGTTGTCTCTCCATCAGCTCTCAACTTGGGAACATCCAGCCAGTAGGGACAATAGGAGAGTTTCGATCGCATGAAGATGCCTCGGACGAACGGTTTGAAACGTCCAGGTTGTTCGCCCACATCGCGGGTTAAACCTGCCATCTCATGAGGCTGTGGTATGGCCAAACATACTGCCAAAGTCTGTTAGCGAAGCGAACATGGGACGGCAAGAGACCTTCTCACTGGTTCTCGAAGGCCGTTCCTTGGACCCAGCCCGGCGATGACGAGGGCATCAACGTCGACAGAGTGACATCCGGGACGTCGATCATCAACTTTCACCCACCACGCGTTCCGGAGACTGGCTGTGTAAGACGCTCGTGCAATGCGTCGTAAGACTCTCCATTGACGTACCCAGTCTATCGTAGATCGTCAGTCGAGTGTCTAGTCAGGCTCAGGAAAGGGAGTCGAGAAGCCTTCGAAACGCAGAGCTCAACTTGACCATAAAAGAAGACCTTTGTCCCGTTCAAATCAAAACCTTTCTCTTTCTCCTCACCACCAACAACCAGTTCAATCTTCAATCACTCTCAAGCATCTCTCACTCTTCCATCTTTCGCTTTCTCAGCACCACTTTCGCTCTACTACACTTCAGTCTTCACACTTCTTTTTCAAGAACCACTACCAACCACCCCCAACAATCAAAATGCAGTTCACCATCGCTACCATCATTGCCTTCGCCGCCGCCGCTCAGGCCGGTCCCCTCGCCATCCGCGATGTCTGCAACTCCGCCCCCTCCGGCCCTACCACCGCCAGTGTCGAGCCCCGCTCCCAGCCCGCCGCCGCCACCGCGGACGCCTGCCAGAAGCTTTGCGAGGCCGACTCTGGCTGCCAGTCCTTCGTCTTCGGCCTTCCCCCCTCCGGCACCACCCCTCTCTGCTACCTCTACGCCGTCCCGGCTTCTCAGGTTCCCAAGCAGTCCAACACCAACTTGATGGTCTTTGACAAGGCTTGCACCAGCGTCCCCACCGTTGCTCCTACCCAGACCAACACCGGCGCCAACAACGGCAACACAGGCTCCAACACTGGTGCCAACACCGGCAACGCCAACACTGGCAGCAACAACAGCAACGGTAGCCAGCAGCCCAAGAAGCGTGCCAACGTCTGCGGCGCCGCCCCCGCCGGCCCCGCGACCAGCAGCCCCACCCCTCTCCTGAGCCGTGAGGACATCACCACCCAGGACGCCTGCTTGGCTCTCTGCAAGCAGACCACTGGATGCCAGGCCATCGAGTTCGGCAAGCCCTCCGCCAACGAGCCGGTCCAGTGCCGCCTCTTCAACGTCCCGGCTTCCAGCCTGCCCGCTCCTACCAACGGTCAGACCTTCGTCGCCTTCGACATTGGCTGCTAAATGCACACACGTGCATAGCATCACGATACATTCCACGGCGTGCCTTCGCTTGACGCGGCTCGAATCGGCGAGTTGGCTCAGAAGGTAGTGCTTTACTCTTCTACTCTCTCTCATAGCGTGGTTGGCCACGACGACTTCTGCTTTGTATACATCGGAACGGAAAACTCGACAATCCCCCTCTTGGGACTTCGATCTTTGGGTGAATGGGGTACAACAGACGCTTGTGAATGAATGAATGGTTTTTCTGGTTGGTCATGGATAGAACACTCTTTTGGTATGCACTTTTTCTTAGCTCGATTTTTCGGAACAGTCATTCGTTTGGATATAGAAAAGGAACAACAGAAAAAGGAAAAAAAAAAAAAAGGATATTGTATAGTAGGCAGCAAAATAGACTCGAGTTGGGAAACTTTTCCAGTGCCATTCTGTGACCTATGCCTTTCTAATACTGACCTCAGAAACCATCGCTGAGAGACTTGAGCAATCACTTCAGCCACTAGCTGGTTGGCAGGAGCTGATTCTGGACAGTCACCTTCAAAAGGATTACAGGCAGCTCAAACGAAAAGAATCGGATCTGTTGAAAAGAAGTGAGACTACTTCCGATTCCGTCTGCGAGGTCGCAACCATCCGCCGACTGCTATCGGAAAGGGCCGAGATCGGGAATCGGAGAAAAAGTGGAACGACGGATTCTTGAGCGGAGCCGTATTGCCGACCGATCGGCACCGTAAGGTCGGATGGAAGTCGCCATTATCGAACAATCGCCCGAAACCGCAGATGCAAGCCGCGGTCTAGCGTTAGATGCGCGGAGAAACAAGATTTTTTCTAGCTGAATCGACGGGCCGTGGGGGTTCATTTCTAAAGTTGCTAAGCAGAGCCAAGGCACTTTAAAAAGGAAATGCACCAGGTACTAATTACACACTTGCTATATTGGGGGCTGTTGGAGAAAGCAAAAAGACCCAGTCGGCGATGTCGCCATCGACTTCAACATGAGGTGATTCAAATGAGCCAATCACACAACTTGCAAACGAATTTCACCATCCACCTCCACTGGCGCCATCCACCCGGCAGTGGTGACCTGCAACGGCATCTACGCAATTACAGGAATGGTGCCCCGGGAAAATGTCATCATTGACTGATGATGCCATGCGGGCCCTGGGAAAACGACACTCAGAAACCGCTGTCAAAATGGACGACAAGTAGCTAAAAGCTCTAAACGAGGCAATACTCCCGAAGAAGGAAAGGAAACCAGCCCACTCGAGCAATCTACTCGCCAATCTCGTTTTTCCTCGTGCAGAGGTCTGCTCCGACAGCTTGGTCCGGGTCTTTTGGGGTCCGCATTGATAAGCCGTGCGCGTGGCCGCAGAGTTTCTTTTCCAAACACGCAAACGACCTTAGAAACTCGACTTCAGCCGGACAAGCGCGGGTGTTTCTGGTACCGAGTGAAGTTGGGACCTCACCTTCTTCCAACATTGAGGCAAACAAAATAGCCACAAGCGCTAGGGAGAGAATCTGAGAATTCACAATATCAGCAACCTACGATGAGCGCGCCAAAGAATCCTCCGCCCGAGAAGGCGCTAGATACGCCGGCGAATGATATCAGCGGGACGGATAGCCCGTCCGAAGTTGAGCTTGAGCAGGATGTAGTCAATGAGAAGTCGCTGTTGAGGAAGCTTGATCTCAAGCTTCTGCCGGCGGTGGGCATTTTGTACCTTCTCTCATTCCTCGACCGATCTAATGGTGAGATGCTCCAGAAAACCCTGCTGCGAGACAATCTACTAATATCTACGTAGTGGGCAATGCTCGAATTGAAGGCCTTACTACCGATCTCAACATGAGTATGCTTCTTAATCAGACAAACTCGGTCAAGATCGAACCGGTGTAGCTGACATTGACAGGTGGTAACCAGTATCTGACTGGTCTAACTCTATACTTTATCGGTTATGTTCTCTTTGAAGTAAGTGCTTCCACAACAATGTTTCGAAGAGACATGTGTTCGTGCAATGCTAAACGTTTCAGATTCCATGCAACATCATCTTGAAAAGGACCACTCCACGCTTTTGGCTTCCGACACTGACTATCGCATGGGGCATTGTCGCGACGCTCATGGGAATCGTCACTAATATGGCCGGATTCTTTGTCGCCCGCTTCTTCCTCGGTGTCACTGAGAGCGGTCTCTTTCCTGGAGTGGTATACTACTTCTCGATGTGGTAGGTTTCAATGGGCCAGGAGCTTAAGGATGGCATAGTTCTGACCTGAACTTCCTCAGGTATAAGCGTCGCGAGAGACAGTTCCGCATCTCCCTCTTCTTCAGCGCTGCCTCTCTTGCCGGTGCGTTCGGCGGTATCCTAGCATGGGGAATCGGACACATGAGAGTTGTATGGGACAATGGCTGGAGATGGATCTTTATCTTGGTATGTGACCTCCCCATTGAAAATCAAGAAACGTTGCCTGACAATCTGATAGGAGGGTATCGCAACCGTGGTCATTGCTGTCGGCGCATACTGGTTCATCCAAAACTACCCCGACACGGCCAAATTTGTTTCTGAAAAGGAGCGCCGCTTTATCAGGGCCAGATTAGCTTCCGACAGCGATGCCACGCATAACGAGAAGTTCTCGTGGAGTAATGTGATGGATGCTATCAAGGACCCAAAGTGCTGGTTGTACGGTCTTGGTTTCCACACCATGAGCTTGCCGCTATACACGTTTTCTTTGTTCATTGTGAGTTACTCTCACAAACTTAGTGGACCATCTCACTAACTTTGCCTAGCCTACCATCATTAAGAACCTCGGGTACACCGCGGCCGTCGCCCAACTGCTCACTATCCCTCCTTATGCCGTCGCCTTTGTCACAACATTGACCGTCGCGATTTACTCCGAACGCACCGGCCGCCGTGCCTTCTTCATCATGGGATCATCCGCGGTCGCGGCGATTGGTTACATCATTCTTTTAGCCAACTCCGACCCTGCGGGGAAGCCTGGCGTCTCGTACCTCGGAACCTTCTTCGCAGCTGCGGGAATCTACCCCGCCACCGCTCTCGTCCTCTCGTGGCCGGCCATCAATGTCTCTGGGCAGACCAAGCGTGCTGTAGGCAACGCAATGCAGATCACTATTGGAAATTTGGGAGCTGTGTTGGGAACACAGTTGTATCGTGCCAATGATGGTCCGAGGTACATTGTCGGCCACTCTTTCGCTTTGGGGTATCTTTTGGCGAATATCATCGTCTGTGGTATCTTATACTTTGTGTTGAAGGGTGAGAATAAGAGACGCGAGGCTATTGCACCGGAAGTTCAAGCAATTGGCGACTTGGAGGATTGGCCCGGTGACAAGGACCCTAGATGGAGATTCCAATACTAGTGAAAATCGGCATTGGCTGGTTCAGAGCGTAAAGGGCAGTTTCATGGATATGTAGTGCCAAGGCTGACTGCTTGTGTATGGATCCTTGTTTGATCACAGACTTCTAAAGTTGAAATCGGAATCGCGAGGAAGTTGAAACCTCCACAGAAGAATTGAGAACATCCCTCACGTTGCTTGTTGTATCCAGCAAGCTGTGACCTTCGCCATGAAGCCATGCGTGTGCTGCATCAATAGCACTAAGAGAAGCATGAACTCGGCAAATTCTAGGGCTAGTCTTTGAAGGCAATGTCTTGTTTAGAAACGCTTTTGTCTTTGTTGGCGGTGAATACGGGACTTGCTAGAACACTTTACCCAACAAGAGTCGGATGTTGACTGCAACTATGTATTTGAAGGAATTGAGCTAACATCAAGGCTTGCTCGACTCAATACTGATGCTGATTAAGTCCGTTCTTACAATACTTCTGTACATGTTTTTTCCTTGCAGGATGCTCTCTTGACTTCCCTTTGTGACCGTCGTTGTTGTTACCCTATCGTCAAAGCTGATCGCAGCAGCGTCGTGTTGCCTTCTAGCTACTCTTTTCTGCACTTCCTTTGATCGAGACATTTCAATATCGGATCGATGTTGACCACTCTGACCCGAACCATAGTTCTCATACGTATACCGTCCTCCACCAGAACTGAAAATGCGCTTGCCAAAGATGAGCTCGCCGAGGGGTTGGAGTACGGGAATACATGCGGCAATGATCATCGTGCTGCCCTCGACTCTAGCAAAGGGAATTAGCACAAGTTCTCACCACACCATTGTGGCTATCAACATTGAGAACAGTTGCTTAACTCACATAGTCCAAATCACCAAGTCTGAAGTGTCATCTGAAACATCACACGACTAGTTTAGACTCGGCGTGTTATTCCAAGCGGGATTTCCAACAAACTCACATGAGAAGTCCAAGCTTGCGAGACTTGGAAGCCGAGAGCATTTGTATGTGGCAACGATCGATGAGCTTTTCGTCAAGAATGTCAGTTTTGTTTGCCATCAGGAAGCAAGAAAGATTGAGCCTCAACACGCACATTGACCCGATCCCAAGAGCGATGCTCAGAGCTACCTTCTTTCTCACACTCATCTGTAGCTTCGCGAGGACGACGGCTGGATAGATGGCCAAGTAAAGGTCTACAAACGCGCAGAAGCCTAAAAAATCTGTCAGGAAAAGGATTCTAAAGGACAGAAACAGAGCGGGGTTGAAGCACCTCCAGAGTAGATGGCAAAGTAAACCAGAATCCACTTGTCCCAGCACGTCTTGTCTGTGACTGAAAAGTCCCACTGCGAGTGAGAAGGTTGGCATTGGGCAAAAAGAATGATTACGCATCCAATCAAGTTGATGAGACAGAATGAGGCGATGAACCACAGGAAAAGAGCATGCCATTTGCTAGGATTCATGATCCGTGTGAGGAGCGCGACAACAGCAAGCTTCGGGAGTCCAAAAGACATGACACCGGGAGGAAAGCCAGCAATGGTCCAGAGTATTGCTCCCGACTTCTGCTCGAGTGTAAGCACATCAAAATGCCGGCCATTTCCATGCGCCACCGCCGTGATAGCTGTTCCAACATTCGTCCATCCACAGACCTGGAGCAGAGATCGTCAACAACTAGGAAATCTCGGACAATACGTCGTATTGGAGACGGTCGAATCGAAGCTGAGATGTTCCTTACTACAGACGCGACAATCAAATAGTCGTCGAGATGAAACTGCTTCAATATTCTTCCTCTAACGAAGAGTCTACCAGCGGTGAAGAGGGTGCTGAGGACCGACATAGAGATGACAATGCCAAGTGCCACAGGGCCCTTGTCTTCGGTATTTCGGTTGAGCGACATTTTTCCGGACATTGCTCCAGAAAGTCGAGGAGAATGAGAACAACGAATCGAACAAAGGGGAGACCTCAAAGACAGATCGAAAAGTCGGCGCCGGCAGCCACCAAATAGAAGAACTGGATTACGCGGTTGCCAGGAAGAAAAGACAAGCCCCTTCCATACTGAGCCTCGGTCAGAGGGTCAGATTCATGATTATTTGAAGACTGCAACGTCTCTCGAACTGCGATCGACAGTTGGACATGTAGAATGCGCAGCTCCCCCTTCTCCTATCGGCATCAAACGTTCTCAATCAGTCCATCGATGACACCTCGGCGAATACCCTGTGTGAGCTTCCACCGCCATTGGCGGTAATCTCAGTTCGGCTGACAAGGAACGGTGATTAAAGGACCAATTTTCGAGTTTCCCAAGTTCCCACTAATTTATTCCGACAAACTGCAGGATCGTATTGAAGACTTTCGTATTCCTCCCAGCATGGGTGAACCAACAGCCCGGGGACCCGGGGACGCGCACGCACTCAACCAACAAACAACACCAACACAAGACTCTCATTCGTCGCCAGGGTAGAGATTCCACTACATCCTTGACAAAGAATGTTTGCTTTCACCTGATTTTTGGGTCTCCCGTTCTCCCCGCCCCTTGCCCAGGTCTTGGTATGGAGCCATGCCACAACGGTATCACCAGATACGCTGAATAGCTCAAGACTTGTTTGTTGTCGTCGTTGGTGCAGAGTTGCAGATAATCCCAGCGAGGAGTTTTAATCGACCGCAAGACTTCTCATTTGGGAGCGCAATTTACAGAATGGAGTACCGACAATTATGGTAGCAACGGCCCCAGGATTCTGTGGTCAGAATCGACATGAGAACCGCTGCCTCCATGTTGGAAAAGGCAAAGGTGGTCCTTCTTGGGTAAACCGGGTTTCTCAAATTCTTTGCTTTGCATTTATATATCCCTTCCCTTCTGTGTGCTTTGATTTTGGCGGCATTCTTTCATTCAATCTTCAGACTTCCCATCGCCACAATAACTTGATCATTTCAATCCTTAAAAAATGGGTTCTATTCCGGAAAAGACGCTTTTGGACACCTCCATCGCTACCCAGGCCAACGATGCCCAGAGGGTAGCACACCTAGCCAACAATATCGGCACTCTTGGTACATCTTTTCTCCTCGACGATGAAGAGGGTCGTCTTGCCCTTCTGAAGCAGGCCCGGTCACTGCTACAGGCGCTGGAGACCCCAAGAGAGACGATGATTAAACATTGTTGGGCTCAGGTGAGGACAATCGCCTTCCACATTCACTTTCGTTTTATGGGAGTACTTGCTAAGTTGCTATTACCATCAGCCTGCTGTGACCTTCGTCATTGCGACTGGCATTGAGTCGGGCCTGTTTCAGTACCTGGCCCAAAACCCTGGTCCGAAGACCGTGGATCATCTAGGCAAAGCTCTTCGTTTTGATATCGATGTACTTTCTCGCACACTGCGTCATCTCTGCTCAATGGGATACCTCAAGGAAGTTGGCCCGGATGAGTACGACGGCACAAACTTCACCAAGTCGCTGAGTTTACCGATCATAGCCGGTGGATATCCTTGTCTGTAAGATTGCTTCAAGTCACTTTTCCTTCCTTGTGCTACCGTTTCTATGGACTGACCATCCTGTCACATCACTTAGCGTCGAAAGTTGCTGGCCGACGTTCTCGAATTTCCCCCTCTACCTCAAAAAGCACGACTGGTCCATCTCGCCGGACCCTAGAGAGGGGCCAATGCAGGATGTCATCGGTAAAGATAACAACTTCTTCAAGCACATGATGACCAATCATCCCGCCGGAGAATTCCAGAACCATATGGCCGGATACAGGCAAGGACGCCCTTCCTGGATGGATGATGGATTTTTCCCTGTTTCAGAGCGCCTTGTCAAAGGCGCAGACAGTTCATCAGAGGCGGCTTTTCTGGTCGACATTGGCGGTAGCATCGGCCACGATCTAGACGAATTCTGTCGAAAGCATCCCACTGCTCCCGGCCGACACGTCCTCCAAGATCTTGAATACGTACTATCTCAGGTTCAGAAGGTTGACCCTAAGATTGAGCCCATGTCGTACGATTTCCACACAGAGCAGCCCGTCAAAGGCGCAAGAGCCTATTATATGCACTCTGTTTTACACGACTGGACGGATGATGTTTGCAGGAGCATCTTGTCGCGCGTCACTGCGGCAATGAAACCGGGTTACAGCAAGCTCCTCATTAATGAGAATGTGATTCCCTCGACGGGGGCTGATTGGCAGGCTACGGCGCTGGATATGATGATGATGACACTCTTTAGTTCCAGGGAGCGAACAGAAGAGCAATGGCGCAAGCTTCTGGAACCTGCTGGTCTCAAGATTGCCAAGATTTGGTCAGCGGGTGAAGGCGTAGAGAGCTTGATCGAGTGTGAGTTGGCATGATTGAGAACATTGGGACACGCGTGGATGTTTCCAATGATAAAGAATAAATGATGGGATGTTGTTGCATTGGCCTATGAAACTGCTGTGCTTGGGAACGCTGTGATGGTATTGGTAGATGCAACTGTTGAAGAGTGTAGTTAGTTGCGTGAGATCAGTAAGCGGAACAAGGATCTGTGGTCCGCCGGCAACAGAAAAAGCCCCGAGAGATAGACACATCATTCCAACTTCTCGTGCCAACCGAATTGGAGCCATTAAATAAAATCAAGCGTCGTCCATCACCAGGTATCTTAGAAGCGTCGCATTTGATTGAGCCAAACAATTCGGTGTCTTGACCATTCTAGACCAGTCTGCACGAGCTCAGCTTTCCCCCGCGACTATGTTCACCTCAATCCGAGTTGCCGCCTGCCACGTCTCACCTATTTTCCTCTCCGCGCGACGCACAACCGAAAAGGCAATCTCCCTCATTGACCAAGCATCCAGGAACAAAGCAAACCTCGTTGTCTTCCCAGAGACCTACATCCCAGCGTTCCCGATCTGGTCCTCCCTGCGCGCCCCCTTTGAGAACCATGACCTCTTCCAGTCCATGGTGCAGGAATCCGTCCACATCGACGGCGAAGAGGTAGACGCTCTCCGCTCCACGGCAAAGAAGCTCAATGTACTGCTTAGCGTCGGCATTTCTGAAAAGGCTCGCTACAGCAGCGCGACGCTCTTTAATACTAACATCATCATCGGTACTGACGGAGAGATCCTAGTCCATCACCGAAAACTCATGCCAACGTTTTTCGAAAAGTTGACGTGGGCGCCCGGAGATGGCTACGGCCTGCGCGTCGCAGAGACGCGATTTGGGAAGATTGGGAATCTCATTTGCGGGGAGAACACAAACCCGCTTGCGAGGTATGCGCTCATGGCGCAGGGAGAGCAGATTCACATCTCCACATGGCCTGCGATATGGCCGACGAGAGTTCCGAAATCCAAGGAGACAAGCTCTCGAGTGGGATCAAGCGTGGCTAAAGGGGCCAACTATGACAATGTTGCTGCCAACAGGACGAGGGCGGCTGCACACTGCTTTGAGGCTAAAAGCTTTGGTGTTCTCTGCTCAGGAGTCCTGGGCGAGGATGCAATTGAGTCTGTCTCTTCGGGGGCGAGTCAAGAAGATGTGGTCTCCCAAGCGCTGAGAGATTCGCCACGGGGCGCGACCATGTTCTTGGACTCAACGGGCGCATTATTGCCGGGGTTTACAATTGAAGAGGGAACTCTCCGAGAAACCTCGTCAGAATTCTTGCAACACGAAGAAGGCATCTTGTATGCAGACTTAGATGTTGGGGATTGTGTTGAGGGAAAGCAGTACCACGATGTGGTTGGCGGGTATCAACGCCTAGACGTGTTTGATTTGAAGGTTGACCGTAGACGGCGGGAACCGGCTCTATTCAGGGGAGACAATCTCATATTGAAAGGAGAAATAGATGCTCTTGAAGAGGATTGAATCGATCAAAGACACACCAAGTTATTATGACTTGAATCAGTTAGGTACAGACTAGCTATGATCCTGTCGCTCATGCCGCCTTGGCGAACCCAGTCTCAACAACCCCGGGCTGTTTTCTGAATGGCTGCGGCGCCGTGCCACTAGTCATCGTACACTGCCACATCAGTCTCTTCTTTTCCTCGTCCTCCCTATACTGAGACAATTGTCCTGTGATGCTGTGCATGACGCCGCGATTGTGAAAGATCACGACATCACCTTCCTCCCACCGGTGAGCGTAGATATTCTCTGCCGCCCAGATCCTCTTCTGGAAGCCGTAGACGATCTCGCGGACTTTGGCGACATCATCTACGACTGATACTTTGCCCGTCGCCGGATCCCGAGTTGTCAGTTTGAATACGCAGCAACCATGAACCTGGAGAAATGGTCGGTCGGGGTTCAACGGGTTGCGCCAGACCATCTGAGGCTTGTCAGTACAACATTGAGAAGACTCCAGATGGAATTGGGTGACTTACAGGATGTTCAGCAACATTTTCCCAAGACCATTCAGAGAGTTGCTCTATGGGAACCTCTTTCCCCATTGTTGGGATCGACAATCCGTCTTCCGTCGCTTTGCATTGTCTGATGTATTCATAGGCTTGAGGAGCGTATGTTACAGTCGTGTTCAGAGCAAATTCTTGCTCAGCCGGGGTCAGCAATTGAAATGCCCGGGCCCCGGAGAAGACTGACGAAAAGGTCAATCATGCGTCTTCAGAGTGCGAATTTTAGCACTAGACTTACAGGCTGTGGATCCAGCAGCAATGCTCTTTTCTTTCCCGTCTGGAAATTTGAGTTTCTGATCAGGCAGGTTCGGCACCTTAACCGCGTGAAGGATGGTGACTTCGCCAGGCAAACGCTGGTAGAAGGGAGTGTCCATGTGCCACCGGTATGGTCGGGTATATCCATTGCTTAGCTCCTCCTCCGACAGAGGCTTCTCATGGAACAGAGTATGATCCTGGCCGGTTTTATTAGCTCAGATCGCCAATGGCTTGCAGTTTCCAAAATTCAATTAATCAACTGAACAACGATAGGCTTCAGGCATACCAGATGAATCACCTCCAACTCTTCAACTCCTTCATAGTTCTTAAACTTGCCGCTGCCGATGATGCCCACTTGCGGTGCTCTTGGAATTCTTCCTGCTTTGTATGCCGAAAGAATATTCCTGGGGTCACTAACGGCCTTCTCGCCAGCAGAATGAATATCAGTCGCAGTCGGGTCGAAGACTTTGGTCAGCTTAGGCAGAGTCTCAGGCGCGATGCCCGTCTGGTTCTTGATGACCACGACCTGGTTTTCGAACAGGGCTCTTCTGAAGGTTTCGAGGTCTTTTTCTGACAACGCGTCTACGTCCAGGACATCCATTGATGAGGGCAGGTGAACTTTGGCCCCAATCAAAGAAGACTCACGAAGGGAGGTCGGGAGCTCCCTGAAGGAGAGTCCTTGAGATGGGGAAGTGAGGCTGCCCATTGTAACTGTATGATCAACACGATGAAGGTGACAGGGCTAAAGAATATAATTGATTGAGTCTGTGGGCTGATGAGTTGTTCATGAGCCCGGGTAGCCGCATGAACTTATAGCCAACCAGCCTGACCTTTACATCGACGACTTTAAACTTTCTGCCAATTTGGAGCGGGTGAGTTGAACATGCTCTTCCGCATCGCCAGTTCTGTCCTTCTCCTGTCATGTAACACGCAGTGACGCGTAGTAATCGTATTGTCACAGTCTCTCATTGGCCAAGCAATGAGATGCATGCGGGCGAGTCCTTCATGTCACCCGCGCGTCGCAGGAATGGTCCAAACACTGTTTCCGTCGATTATCTCCGGGCACACAGAGAGGCGGGCCAGTTTGTGCAACTCGCCCGCATTAGCCAAATGCATCTCTGAAAGAACGTTCGGTTGATATATATACGGTGATGAAGTCCAAGTGTCCCTCTTTCAGGGAATATTCAACTTAACTCCTCGAACACGAATCATCGCTTACTTTTTCCTGACTTTCATCATGGCAGCCGTTGGAGTTGAGATTTCCCCTCTTCCCAAGCCGTTTGAGAAATCAGCTGTCGATTTCGGAGCCGAACTTTCGGGGATTGATCTCGAACACATCGATGGTAAGTATATGTGTCCAGAAGCAAACACACTCATCAAGCCAACCATAAGCGTAGATGAAAGTTTTCAAGTTATTAGAGAAGCTCTCTATAACAACAATGTTGTCCTGATCAAAGGCCAGCACAACCTCTCACCAAAAGCCCAATACGAACTCACCCGCCTATTCGACCCTGAAGCAAGCACATACAGCCATGGTTCCCGCATCGACAAACGCAGCGTCCTCCACAAGGATCTGACCACCCTGCCATCTCAGCCGCAAGTGCAAGTCATCGGCCACGGCGCAGTAGCCGAGTTCGAAGGACTGGAGAATCTCAAGCTCACCCACCCTCACCACAAGACATTTCATAAGCATCCTATTCTGGAAGCTGAGGACTACGATTACACCCACTTTTACCGATGGCACATTGACTCGGCCATGTACAACCTGGACCCGCCTCTCGTCACATCGCTGTTTGCTTGCAGGGTACCTAAGGGGCGGCGGCAGATCTGTCGCTACGACGATGGGACTGGAGACGAGCTAGAAGTACCTTTGGGAACGACAGCTTTCATCAGTGGATACCGCATGTTTGAATTACTATCGGAGGAGGATCAGGAGTTTGTCAAGACCAGCACGATCGAGTACAGCCCACACCCGTACATCTGGATGAGCAAGGCGAAGGCGAGGTCAAATGGCCTAGGTCTTTTCTCAGAAGGTCTAGAGCTGTCTGAAGACCAGCTCCCAGAGATTGAGGAGGAAAAGATTAGGAGATACCCTATGGCATGGAAGAATCCGGTAACGGGAAAGTTTGCCATGATGGTGTACCCGACGCCAGCGCGCAGGATCCATCTTAAGGATGGAACGGTAATGGAGGACTTGAAAGAGGTCAGAGAGTTGATTTACAGACTGCAACGACCAGCAATCAGCCCGCAATACGTGTATCCTCATGATTGGGAGGAGGGTGACCTCGTTCTCTTCAACAACCATGGCGTTATGCACTCCATTGTTGGGGCCTTCGCGGAGAACGAGGTTCGCCTATTCAGGCAGTGTAATATGGCAGCTAGTAGACCGCCTCAAGGTTCCGATTGCTGAAAACATGAATAAATGTAACCCAGCTCATAGTCATTGATATGCCCCTGTTCAGGGGCGAATACGATCAGAAGAACGAAGCCCACTTCATCCGGATTTACTTCTTCTGATCATCGTGTTCATTGAACTCTGCGAGCCAATCTTACGGTGACCTCGCCTCCTGGACCTCCAACTTTCTCAAACTTCAAAAACACAATATCAGCAGATGTTACAAGAGCCAGAAGTAAGTGACGGTGCGCACCTTGTAGAGGCTCACTAAGGTAGCCACGACTTTGTACACCTCCAAGGCAAATATATTCTTGCCAATGCACGTCCGCGATCCCTGCCCAAAAGTGAGCTCCGTCTTCTCCATAAAACCCTTTCTTTCGAGATATTCCTCGTCAGTCTCCGCCGTTCTCTTCATCCATCTTTCTGGGATGTATACATCGGCATCCTGACCAAACACATGGCGGTCCCGGTTGATTTGAGAAGCTGGACAGCCGATATTGATGTGTCCTGGAATAAACACGCCATTGGGTAGCCGCAAACCCGCCGAAGAAGTGACTCGCTGCAGATTGAACGAGGCAGAGCTGTGAAGACGTAAGGCTTCTTTGACAACACCCAATAGGTACGGCAGTTCCTGAAGTTCGTCAAAAGTCGGAAACGATCCGCATCCACCTTCTTTCAGTTCCGCGTACAACTTGTCCTGTGAGGCTGGGTTGCTTGCCAGGTACTTGCACATTTCGTGGAAAGTCTTCCCGGGGCTAAGACTGCCGGCAATCAGATTCCCTGAGGCCGATATTGCGACCTGCTTGGTTGTCATGAGCTGAGGCTGTTGCTCATGCGTGGAGACGAAGTAAGACAACAGGTCCGGTCGGGTATCAGATTTGCCTTGGTAGACACGTTCGTTGACAGTCTCGGACACAACTTTGAGAAATGGCGATGGCCTCGAGCGCCTCATCACGAAGTTTTCTTGGACGACCTTGTGCAGCCAGGGCATTTGGGAGACGATGGCGACGTATGCCCCAAATCGCTTGACTTTTTCGTACAGACCATACGTGTCATATCCATCGAGAAAGCCGAGAGGTTTGCCCAGAGACAGTTTCGCAACGACGTCGAAGCAGTCTATTCGCGTACTGGAGTCAGCCTTTCAGCTTCAACAAGTGAAAACAGAGGGATTGGGCTGACAGTTGTAGCACCAGCGGCTCAAATTCAGCACCTGCTTCTTCTCAGCGTGTTCCTCACAAACTTTTATGAACTTGGAGATGAGCTCATCAACATAGGGCTCATAAGCTTTCAACGACGTCATCGAATAAGCATTCGATACCAGGCGCCGATATCGTGAGTGAATCGTCTCCTCTTGAATACTAAGGAGACTTGTCGTCACCCCGGATTGACGGAAAGGTATGTATGCTTCACCCTGAAAGACTCGCAGTCATTAGCATCAGAATTCCAAATTCTTCCAACAATACAATTGTTGACTTTATCAACCTTGTTAAGCCGAGATCGAACACCATAAATGACTGGCACGGCGAAAGGATCGAACACGGTAACCGAGCGAGGTCCTAGGCGAATCACATCGCCATATGTGTCTCGGAGATCGTCCAAGATGTTTAGTTTCGATGAACCCCGTTCGGTACGCCAGGCTAAATAGACCGCGTACAGGTTTGTGTACCGAGCAATCCAAGGACCCGGGATGTCAGACAAACGCGCCCGGTGACTGTCGATGACGCATTTGAAGCAAAACGTTGCTGCCAATATGAGTACAGAAACGAGAATGCTCGTCAAATTGATTGATTGTGGGAGTTCCATCATGAAGCCGCAGGGCGTCGGGTCAAAATCTGTGGATATTTCGATGCGGGTGTGGTGATGTGAGAACGGGTCAAGGTAAAGATGTCTTATTTTGTCTTTGACCAGGAGTCGGTATGTTCCTTACCCCTCAACGATCTGCCGAGGCTCGGGTTTCTAGATCGGGACTTGAACTTACCTTAGACCAAGGTGGCCTCTGTCGTTAGCGACGGGCGGGATACGGACGAGCCTGACTGCCGTCTTGGCTTCTCTGTGCGTGGCCCATGACAATGGGGTCTCCTGATCAACAACCGGGCTGATGTGACACGCTAGCCATGTTCTCTCAGCTTGGAATCAATCTCTGGAACTACATTTGGGAAAGTGTTGTTCATTCCTAGGGAGCAATGGATACTTGCGCCACCTACCACGCCCGCATTTATTACTATCTTCCTTTAGTATTCTGACGGAGAAATTCCCTTCGAAAGACTCTCTTCACGGCAATTTAGACGGTGTCCGCTTTGCGCGATTCAGTTGAAATTTCTCACATGCTTAAGCCGTTTGTATGACTCCGACTCCGTGAAGTATCGAGCATATGGGGATGCCTCAAATGAACAGGAATCTTTGGTCGACCAGGCCGAGAAAGTTCATGCGCAATTTATCAGGAATCAGATGATGCTAAACAAATGCAACTTATTATACTTCCGTAAACCCTCGGGCTGGCCGTCTCCAATGCTTCTCTAACTCTCTACAAAAGCCGTGTCTCTCGCTGACTGCGTTACTGTACAAACATTCTCACTTCCAGCTCATCTTCGCTTTGCCGTTGACATCACGCTCGCTATCAGTACTGTTGACTCCTTCTTCGTAAATATTCCTCCACCGCCATGCAACTGAACAACCTTCTCGTCACCACTGCTCTGTCTTTCAGCATGGTAAGTATGCTCCATGAGCTCTATCACGAGTATGACGACCTACTGACGACAGCATAGGCCTCTGCATACGGCGTCGGGAACCCCGGCAGCACATGCACACAGGGCGGATTCCACTGCAACCCTTACGAGAAGCCCAATGGCGTTACCTATCAAAACGCCTGGTGTCCTAGCCAGTGCGACCCACGAGACGGAAGGAAGGACCCCAAGGGCTGCAACTGGGCGACTTGCGACAAGCAGACCCCGAATCCGAACAACTAGGGGGAAGGATATTTTCCACCGGGATCAGGGAAAGGAATTCTGTGTACTCGTACGCTGACTAGAGCCCCTCAGCAATCTATTTATGTACGGAGTGCGTATCTCGAACTCCCCATCGGTTTTGCAAGCCGTCCTTTCATCTGCCACCCAGGCGGAGCTTTGTTCGAACCAGTGTCAAAAGATCTCTTTTCGTGCGTGATCCCTGCGATTGTGCGCTTTTTTACACATGTCTCTGCTAAGGACTGGTGGGCGTTGTCGAAAAAGAGTTTCACACAAGGTGGGGTTTACCTAGTGCATGGCGGAAATACATGCCCGCTTTAGGAATGTTTAGCCCATGGTCTATCCATTAGGTTTAGTGTAAGAGCAACGACCAGAGGTAAACTGTGTAGGGCATCGGCGTGGGTTCAGATGTGATCATTATGTTCTCTTGTGGCATGAACGCTCATCTCGCTTCTTCAACTTGAAAATGCTTTCTGATGTACGAACCAGGGACCTCAGGCTTAGTTGACGGGCCAAGACGAGGCTTGCTGAACCATGCCACATTTGAACGAACCTCTTGTAAATCGAGCATTCTATCCTTTCATACTTGCAGCGGTGGCCGGTCTGGAAAGAATCCAACTATTCATTCCTTGCAGGGCCTGTTTCTGGATGCACTTTCTGTCAAGGGGCACTGTGGGCAAGCGCAACTTTTTGTCACCTCTAGAACGTCTTTATGTAGCTGTGGGCGTGGCCGGTGATTGGAAGATGTCCAAATAGCCTCGCCACGGGTTGCATAGAAAATCGCAGCCTGGGGCCGATCTACACGACTCAATGTTCGGTCTCGCGCCAGCTGTCATGCATGCCTGAGCGCAGGAATTGCCCTACGACAACCCGGATGTCAGCCAAAATGCTCATGTACGATACATCAATTGGTGCTCTCTTGAGGTGACGTTGATACATGCAACGACTAGTTAAGTACGGTAAGCACCAAGTTTTGCCACTTCACAAAGTAGGGTTAGGGTGCTGCGAGACCAAGCCCAAAGACCACGGCTGCTGCCCTATTGCTATCTCACGGAGTCTTCAGAGACCGAGAGTTCAATTTGATGCGAAACTTGGAGATAAACTCGCTGGATAGTGGGCATGACCGCTACTTCATTATTCACACTATCGATACGAGGTCCATCATCACTTGAGCACCGGCTTAGTCGAGTGTTCTGATCAATCACCGGCTACATGTTTCTGGTCAGGATGGATGAGACGCTCAGCACGTAGTCATATCGTGAATTCCCACCAACTGATCCGTCGCCAGGAACGGCACTCGAGACTGTTTTTCTAGACGATACGCGAACTCCATTGTCCAAATCGCCTGTCGTTTGATTCTCTCCGTCGGCCATCACGAGGAGTCCGTATGAAAGTCTGGCTTTAGATATAGCGCCGCGCCCTAGTAGCCCGAGCCAGCAAAAAGGTTCTCACGAGGGGAAAATGAATCAGACTAATCCTTCACAGCAAAGCGATCTTACTAGAATAACACAACTTGGTGGCACTATGTGTCAAATTTGTAGTATAAGTAACCTCGCATATAGCAACTCAGTCTTCTACGATCAAACAGCGTCTCAGAATATCCAATTGTCATTCAACTCCTGCATCGGAACGTGAGCAGGCCCATCGGCGAATTCATCCACCCGTTGCGCCACGAGCCGATGCTCGCGCGCAGGGAACTGCTGGGTCTGTCTGCTTGTCCTCCTCCACAGCTGGACGGCGAGAATCAACAGTATAACGATGGGGGACAGCCTGAATGCCGATATTATCAGCCATGGAACTGTCGCAGCGACCCATTGTGCTAACCTCAGCCACAGGATAATTTGGATGAGGACTGGTAAAAAGTAAAATAGCCACAGACCAATCACCCCGAATTCCCTTCTTAAAGCAATTATGAACGCGTGGTGTCTTAGAACCCCAAGACCATGACTGATGATGAATATCGTACATGGTAGAACGAAGAGTAGGGACGGGTTCAGGAGGTCATGTGGCGTATGGTTGTTGTAAACGAATTTGACGACCTGATAGTGTATGGCGATGGATGAAAGAATGAAGGTGACCTTGGGAACGAGTCTGAGACGTCTGGGAGGAGGATCCATTTCGCGTCTTGGTCTCAAGCGTGTGTAGATGTGTTGGCCCTTGTCTGTGTGGGTATGGTGTGGTGTGTGTGTTTATGTCTTCGCTGATGGGTGTGTATCTCACAGCTGCTTCCCACGTCTTGGGTCGCGTTCTCTTATACATGTTGAGGTTGTCACCGGCTTTGTGGCAGTCAGGATGGTTCATCTTCGATTATCTTACCGGTGTTCTGGTTCACCCAGAACCAGCGAGAGAAAGCTGTCTGCGAAACCAGTCATCCAAACAATGGACAAAGGATAGCACGCTAACAATGATTCTACCCGTGCTGCTTTGAACATCACGCATAAACTTGAGATATCTCAAAGCCAGAATAAATGGAACAAAGCTACAAAAGCTTTTGAAGGCTTTGAATGAGCAGACCCTCCTTCTTCGGACAAGAGTATTGTTCCCGTCTACCCTTGTGGATGGATGACGTTGACTCTCGCACAGCGCTCCTGAGCAGGTCAACTCAGTCGTCGGTTAGTATACATTCAAATGGATAACAATACTCTACCGCTCGCTTAAAAACTGATCTCCCTAGGAAATACTCAGCGGCATCATTACAGTAGATATTCGTAACATGGTCCAGCCGTCCTCTTGCTTTCAACTCACGTGTAGCCACAGGCCCTGCTCTCTCTGACTCGTACTTCTTCTCAGGCCCCGATAGCCGGCATTATGTAGTATACTCTTATATATATGACTAGTCTTCATAGTCTGTTGAAGACCAGTGGCCCAGATTATGGACCTGTGCTGATGATGCTCAGACTGCAAAGGCCCATTCACACTGTCCTGCATCAGTCTCTCTCTCTCTCTGTTCCACTTTGGCTCCAAATCACGCTGTTCAAGATGTTACCGACGTCTACAACTAATCTCACAATACTTTGCTCGAGTCCATTCCCATTTACTAGTAAAGCTCTACGTGGCCACCACAGCCATGAAAACAGTTATAGCAGACACCGCTGCCCTCACCTCAGATATATAGTCTAGCCAATGATCTTTAGTGACTGGAGGTATTGCCCCTGCGATACAACAGACGGATCAACCCTATCCATTTACTTCACGTCGGGACATCCCTTTCCCATCGGATCATTCGACTGACTTCCCTGCTCGCAGCGGCGGGCGCTACTTCTAGGTAGTGCGCGCCGGACCACGGGTCCCGAAAAGACACCCCGGAGCCGAAGGATCGCGCCTCGGCCGACGTATTCGGCTCCGCTAGTGGTGGACTGTCACACGCGCTAGGGTGAGGCGGGCTGCGTGTCGGGGCGTTGGGGGCGTATTTTTTTGCCCCTTGGGCCGCCCGAGTTTGCCGATTCTCGGAGATGGGGCTGCTGGGAGAACACGCGACACTGAAGATGTCTCGATAGTGTCGCTCGCCCTGGAAGAATTAGCCACGGGGAGGGTCAGAGCTTTATCAATGGTGCTGATGGAACCTCCGAGGGGATAAAGGGCTCGAGGTATTGAGATCACTTAAGGGGACCAAGACTATTGCAGCTTTTATTGGATTCAGAGGATTTGTACACGCAGATACAGGTCACTGCACAGCTGACAGCACCACTGAGATAATGGCAACTGAGGGTTCGAGCTACCCCGACCTCACAAACAGCTGCACCCAAAGCATGTAATGTAGTTTAAAATATCTCTTCATTATTCGCATCTTTCATGCGAAGCAAGAAAGCGGAGAGTTTCGGTAAACCAAAGGCCATGTTTCCTAGATAATACCTCTGAATCTTCCACCCAGAATAAAGCAATAGTCTCTTCTTTGACAGGTAAACCTCGCCAAAAACCCTCTTCGAATGTCCCTACTCAAACAACCCGTAAAACGCCTTCTTTGATGATGGAATCATCCCCGTGGTATACATTTCAAAAACAATCCAGTTTTCCCCTTTTCTTCCCATCGAGTCTCCCCGCCAAGTATCGTAAGAGAACGCCCTTGTAAGAAAAGAGAATTCCAAAGTCGTCAAAAACAGTGTCAACTGCCGGAAAACCTCGCGCCGTTCCCCCCTTTCTTTCCATCTACCCAATGGTTGGATTTTTGTAAACACCCTTCTATGATGCACTCCATCTCTTTCTTTGGCTTTCGTATTCGATACTCTGCGCAAGGACAACACCCAACCCATCAAGACCAGAAAGGTCCCTCGGCCTGCGCCCGCTGCCACTGCTGCGCCTCCGCAAGCCTCTTCTCCAACGCCTCATTCTCCTTCCACAGCTGCGAATTCTTCTTCTCCAGGTGCGCGATGTACTCGGTCGCCTTGCTCAGGATCGTGGCCTTGTTCAGCTTGCGCGCGGGCATCAACCCGCCCAACTCCTCGACGACGTCAATCGCCTCGTCGCTCTCGGCGGCGGCGGCGTGCGGGTTTTCGGTGTGCTGGACGACGCACCGCAGCGAGGGGACGGCGTCGCGGAGGGCGATGATTTTCTCGTTGATGTTGACGCGGTAGCGCTTTTCAATCATGTTGTGCGGGTTCTTGGAGGGTTCCGAGTGTTTTGTGCGGCGGGCGGGGGGTTCGGGGGAGGCGGAGCGGGAGGAGGCGGAGGAGGCGGAGGATTTGCGCTTGAGGTCGTTGGTGCGCGGGGAGGTTCGCTGTTGTGTTTGTGTTTGTGTTTGTTGCTGTTGGCGCTGTTGCGGCTGTTGTTGAGGACGAGAGGAGGGTGCGGATGTCGTCCGGGCGAGACGGGGCGACTTTGCGGGCTGCTGGGTTTGAGGTTGAGGTTGAGGTTGAGGCTGCGGCCGGGCGGGGGCGTCGAGGGTCTGGAAGAGGGGCTGGGTGTCGTTGATGCCCTCGCGGCCAAAGGCGACGGCGTCGGACATGAGGTCGGACGGGTTGGCGCTGGGGCTGAGGGTGAGGTTCTGGGGGGAGAGGAAGGACATTGGGCTGCCAAAGGATTCGCCGTAAAAGACGTCGAGGTCCGGGGAGAGGGCGGGCTTCTCAAAGTAGGCGGGCCAGTCGCCGCCGGTGGGGAGCTGGAAGGAGGAGGTCGGGAAGACGGGGGAGACGGGGGAGCCGCGGGACGGGGCCGAGTCTGCGCTGAAGTCGGCTTGGGTGTCGTAGAAGGAGAGCGGAGACAGCTCCGGTGGGCTCTGTTGGAGATGCAGTGTTAGTTGGGTGCTGACGCAGAGGGAAGAAGTGTTGGTTATGCAGGTGTGAGAGAGACTTGATGCCAATTGGGTCAAGTCGTCGTGTGTAAGTCGGGAATGACAGGTTGGTTTAAAGGGGAGGAAAGAAAAGACTACATACCATTGATTGAGGCATCGGAGGTACTTGATAATAGTCAAAGGACTGTTGTTGAGCCATGGTGCGATTCATGGAGGGGTAGGTTGACTGGGGTGTGGGAGGTGAGGGGGGAATCTGACGATGGACCGGTCTGGAGAAATGGTCGTTGATTGAAGATGCGAGGTGCTGGTGGCGTTACTCGGGAAGTGAGTTGACGAGGGGCCGGTGTTGAGATATGTGTGTGTGTGTGTGTGTTTGTGGGTGTGTCGAGATGACGATGGCGAGAGAAGACAATATTGGTAAGGTACTGTACGGAGTAAGGTATGATGTTACTTTAGATGAGGCTGATGGTTCGAGAGTGGACAGGTGGGGAGACAACAAGACGGACGGCAAAGCTATATACTAGAAGGCGAGTAAAACAGAACATGGTGAAGCATGGGTGCTGCGTAGGCGTAAAGAGACGTAAAGAGAGTCAATGGCCAAGAAAATCGGCCATGAGCCGGGGTTGAGGTCCGAATGCTGGGATGCGGGTAGGGTGGACTTGGAGGAATGGATCATTGGGGGGCGTGATGGTAAGGCGGGCGCGGGTTGGAACGGCGAGCAAAACTGGCGATGGACGGGCTCGTCATACGAGCACGGGGTGGTTGAGCAAAGGAAAATGTGACCAAAGTACTCCCACGACTCTCGGTATGGATACAGAGTCGACAATACTGCGTACTCGGTAGGCGACAGAGTGTGTGAATGGTACGGGCGGACGGATCCGACGGTGGGAAAGACTGATGATTGACATGAGAGGTGCTGTGGGGAGTCTCTTTGACACATGCACCAAGGAGGGTCCATCTGTACGGTACAGGGTACGGGTACATGGTACACACATACGTTCCTTGAGTCCTTTACCCTGCACCGATTCTCTCTCTCTTCTCCTCACTCCCTTATGACACTACTGCGTATGCTGCATATGTTAGAGCGTTGTATGCAAGACCTGCACTGAATCTATACACGAGTAGGTAGTCCATAAACACAGCGGTCCTCTGCAGAAAGGTTTCCTGGTCTGTCCTGTCGAGTCGGCGAAACGAAACGAAGATGATAACTTAGGTACTTACTGGTATTAAACCTCGGACTTGGTGAGAGGGAGAGATTCAGGAAGAGGTACCGGTACTCGTTACTTGCTGCTGCTGCTGCTGCCACGCCTAATTCCAGACCAAGCTAGGCGGGAAAAAGCAAAAGAGCGGCTGACAAGGTCCAGGGGGGTGGGTGCCCGAGACTCGGGGGGCGTGTGTGTACTGTGTATTTTGGCGTCAAATCCCGGAAGGGGGAAAACTGTCAACACACGACGAAATGGAAAGAGAATAGAACGATGGAGGGGCACCTCGGGACCTTGGCGGCACTTGCCTATCCGCAGCCCGTCGCCGACTCTGCGGACCGGAACGCCCATCTTGACTAAACTGCCTGCTATGGATTTACAAGGTACTGCGAGATTGAGGGGAGGAAACCGTTTCCATGAGGCCATTGGGGAGCCATTGGGGGGCGCATCTCATCGGAAGCGAGCGCGCCTTTTTTTTTTTTTTTTCCTTCATCGCGATCTGGTCTACTTTTGACGAGGACACCCGTCATCATCATCTTGCATGCAACCTGACGATATGTTTGCGGTTCAAATCTTTTGGCGATTCATCCAAAAGCAAGACCAAAGGAAAAAACCTCGGAAATCGGATATCTCAACCTTGGTTGTGGTGCCCAACGTGCCTTCCATCTCGTGCGATGGATGTGGGAATGCATCTGAATCAGGAACCCCCCCCCCCCTTCCCCGTGGCCCCCGGCCTTCCCAGAGGAACCCAAGCCTGTCACAAAATGCGCCCAAGACTCCAAAGCTCAAAGAACCATGGGCGCAAAACCAAGATCTCGTCCATCTTGACCGAGATGGGGAGGAGCTAAGACCTTACGGTAGGAAGGGGGGCGTGTGAGACTGCGAGGTGTCGAGTCGTGAAGCTGTTCGAGTTCAAACTTGGACGTCTGGCATTACCTAATTGGACGTAAACGGCGCATGGGGCCGGTCCAGACTGACAGATTGGATGGAAAAGGTATCCGTAGATCTTGTTGGAGCTTTTGAGGCCATTGACGATTATCGTGTATCCAGGCAAAGCAAGCAGCCAGCTACGTAGTAGACATGTTATTTTCCTGACGTGCATAACCACATCCTGGACAGTGCTGCTCCCTGGACTACTGATGGGATCATGGCTGACGTCGTTGCTCGCTATCTTGTCGACGGTCAAGACAGGACCTCGGGGGTCTGTGACTACATCCTAGACGACAGTCTGTTGAAGCTGTCACTACCTCCTGGCGGCCGTTGCCTCTCGTTCCTGTTCCTGTGGGTGACCGTTTGACAGGTGGCCCCGCGGCAGGCAGAAGACGATCGAGATCTCCAGGGTCCCTCCCACCCACACTGAGTGAGACTTGGCCCCTATGGCACTAACAGCCCGACACCTAATGTAGGTATCCATACGACTAGGTACGTAGGTAGTGGCAGGTAGGTAGCTGAATTCCGCTTCCCTGGCATGCCGTGTCGCCGGTCTCGTCAGCCCTCGAACAAGGAAGGGGGAAGGAGGGGAATTCGAAGCTTTTGTCGGGCGCATCGCCATGCCTCGAGGCGTGCCGGGCCACTCGACCCAAGAGGCAAGAGACACGTCGATGATTTGCGCTGTACTGGCGGTCATGTCCCTCCCGAGTCCCCAGTCGTTCCGAGTGGTCGGCTTCTGATGCTGCCGAGCACTCCAACACTGATTGCGGCTGCCAGTATTCTTCACTCGGAATGAGCAAGATACTTTGCCTACTGCGTGAATACCTGGCAAAGGTAGATATTCTCACTGCCCGGCTACTATTGGGCGAGGCAAGAAAAATCAAGAGTTGGCTGTTGGCAGAGCTGAGAGAGCAGCGGACGTTTGCGACCGAGGTGTTGCTCAGTCAAGGCCCGAGGATGCCGAGTCACGGAGCCGAAGCGTACAGGATTCGCGTCCAGGGCGTTGGGTGTCCTGGAAACAGCAAGGGCCCGCCGGTCTCCGGCAACGGTAATTCAAGTCTGATGGATGACGGCGGTGGTAATGCAACGAGTCATCCGTAATCGCTTCGCACTGCCTCGCATCGCACGCATCGTCGGAACTCGACGCAAGAGGCACGGCGGACAGCAACACGAGTAAGTAGACCAATGGAGAGATTGATACTATTGAAGGGCCTGGGAAGATTGCCAAGTTCGCTAAGGCTGAGTCTGACGGGTTCCTTGGTTGTGGGATGGCACGTTGGAGGTCTATGGAGCGCATAATGGGCGCATGGCGGGACATGAAGGGGCAGCGATGCGCCGATGCAGCACTGGCGAGTGTTGGTTCCAAGGTTGAGAGATGAAGTGTCGATATGATGGGTGGTGGACGATGGAGTATCCGCAAGGTATGGTGGATGGTCAATGGTCAATGGTGTACTGCGTATTGGAGTGTTCAGTGTTCATGATGGTATACTCGGTAGGCTGTAGGTCTGTGATTGTTGCTGTTTGGTGGTGAGAAGGGAGGAAGGGAGGGGGTGTAGGAAGAGGACGGGGGTGTGCGGTGAATGCTGTGCGGTGGAGGCAGGTGGTCTGATTTTCGTGCAGTGTCGAACGTCGCTGCCAAAATTGACAAACAGCCCATCCGCTGGGGGAATCGAACGAGGCAGGAACCAACCGCCCCAGGGCAGGGGAGGACCCGCTCGGCCCAGACCGGAGCCAATGGGACGAGCGACGTGCGTGCGAGTAGTCATCAAGTATCGTCGCCGCAGTAATTGTATGGTGAAATACATGACCAAGGTCCTCCCGACTGTTCCCGTGCTGCTGTTGAATTTTCAAAGTGGCCGTCTTCTCGTAACATTTTCATCTTTGATTCTGACAACAACATCTCATCCAATCTCCAATCTCTCTCTCTCTCTCTCTCTCTCTCTCTCTTCCTGGTCCTTGTCTGTTTCCTCTTTTTTTTTCCTCCCCTTCTTTTTCTGTTCTTAATTTATCCGAACCGAGCAGGTCAGCAGCATGTCACTTTCGGGCCTTGTGGTGACGGCATCCCAGTGGATACCATCTTCCATGGATCATCATTGATCATGGGGAGTTGACATGTGCAAGCGCAGATGCCACAGAAAGCTTGCGACAATAACACTTTGCAATGAGCTGAACTGGTAATGATGGTGTCCCTACTGTTCGTTTGGCTGACACCCATCTCTGCCCAAGCAACATGGCATTTCAACAACGCTCACACTCACTTGTACAGCAAGCATCACATAGACTCCAACACAGTCGACAACTTGACAGTGCTGATCGCCGCTACGGATCGCCCTGTTCCCTGCAGTCCCGCGCATCCTACGGTGCCTACGTGCTCGCTTCTCCTCACTTACACGCACAGCTCTCCAGCTTTCGTCCACCATGAAACCCCCCAATCTCGCGGGCCTAGCCACCGTCTGCACATCATGTCGCACTCTCTCCCTTTCTGCGCAGTACCTCTCCGCCGAGGGAATACAACGTCAAAACTCACAACTCACTTGTAACTTGAGAGGCAGTGACAGCAACTACAACGGGCAGCATCTGCGAACAGAGTGACGTCTAGACCACTGGCCAAGTCCTATTTCACGCAGCTCCTCCCAAGTCCTGCCTCCAACCCTCCCGACTCACTGCTTTGCGGCCTGCGGCTTGCCTGCCGCTTCGAGGACACTTTGCTGTTGATCCGAATTGATTCAAATAAATTCGATACATGCGACCAGCGAGTACATTGCAGACCTCCGACCGCGAGACACATTTGCGCCATGCGGACCAACGGATCGCATGTGGATTGTATCGTCTTGCCATCGGCCGTCAATCAGCCGCCGACCCCCTTTCCGCCCGGGCTTCAACCGCATCCAGATCCCGATAATTCCACTCGCCATCTACACTAACGGGACCTGGACCCTCGGGAATACAATTCTCTCTGTGTCTCGCCTTTTTTCCCCACTTACGTAAAGGACAACCGATGGTCCCGGTTCGCCCTCCACCGTTCGCCGATTGAAGAAATACCAAGAGCCCGAAAAGAGCACCAGCATCTTCCGTGTTCGGCGGATCACTTACCCAAAGTTGCAATGACGATTAGCATTCATTTGTAACCATACGACAGCCCGACCCCCCAAGAAGAAGAAAAAGAGAAAAAAAGTACAGCAAGAAAGTCAGCAAGGATCCGGCGCGCATACTCGTCCCGTTCCCCAAGACACGACCTGCACATCGCGGCGGCCGGCGCAACGCACTCGCGGAGGGCCTCCCGGGCGGTCTACCTGCAGGATCTGTGCTGTGCTGTGCTTCTGAGAAGCAAACGCGCATATCAGTATCCCGTACGGAGTACTTCGTACATGGCAACTCAACCCTACACTACGTGACTACCTACCCTGCTGCCTTAGTTTGAGGAGCTGAGGTGGTAGGAAGAGGACCCTGCAGCTCTTGTCCTCCGAGAAGCTAAACCTCTCTTGGAGTCTTGAGAGGAAATAAGGCGGGGGTTAACCTTGAGCGGAATATTTTTGCAGCTGGAGTTGGCTACTCGCACCGCTGGCAGGCCGCAGAGTGGCAGAGGCAGACTTTCAACTTGCGCGCAACTATCCGTACAGAGGCAGAGTGTGGTTCGCATGGTCTCGGTTCGTCCCTTTTCTTGCAGGAGAATTGCTTTTTCCTCCTCCTTTACCTCTCCTCTTGTTGTTCCTCCCCTGTCAACATCCAGTCACAAGCACATACTTTCCAACGGCGCGGATGTGACGGGCTGTTTGTATCCGCATCTTGCTGGAAGTTTGCTCTCCCCTCCAGGGGCCCTCCACAATGTTTGCCTGTCAACTTGACATGCTCACATCCCCTCCTAGGGCCCTAACGTCGCTTACCGTGGAGAACTTTGATGTGGCGATGAGAGGGGGGCTAGCACTCCACGTCGGTCTGCAGGACGTGCAGCCCGCGCACATTGGCACGTTGTTGGCGCGCAAGGCACGTTTGGCGACACAGTTGTAACGGTTTGTGACGAGTCAAGACATGCATGCCTTTTTTTTTTCGTTGTGTCTTTGTCCAGAATTGCATAGTTTGGTCTGTCAATTGTGACGCGAACCCTCGGCTGCGCAGGTTGCCCTAGTTGGGAACGACTCGGACAGCCATGGTTGTGTTGTGGATGTCTTGACAGATCGATCTGGAGTGGCTTAATGAGTCCGGGATGCTCACTCATCGCCGAGTGATTGTCTCTTGGCGTGGTCTCTGCCTCATCTTGACTGTAGTGACTATCGACATACTCTGAATCTATGGCGACTCACGACGAGGCTCACCAATTCCAGCAGCTGCGAAGCTCGCGACATATATCAACCTTGCTGGCGACTAGGTCACCAGCACTTGCTATTCCATCATCACCAGAAAGAGCCCACCAAGACAAGAACCTTTCCAAGACAGGAAAACTACTCACAACATCTAGATCAAATAAGCATACCATGCCCTCTAGTAACCCCAACCCAGAACGCCCTCCAGCGCCCGCCCACCTCCCTGCCGTCCTCTCAGAGACAAACCCATTCTACATCGACATGAGCCAAGGTACGCACCGCAAGGCCCTCCCACCCTTCACCTCCACCCTCACCCGTGGAAAGAAACCCAGCCTCCGCCCTCGCTCCTCAGCGGAGATCTTCGCAGAGCTACAAGCCGAACAGAATAACCGTCCCGCAGAGCACGCCGCCTCCCGCCCATCAACACCAACGCCATGCCGTCGTCCACGAACCCCCAAGACGCCTTCACCACGTAGCAGTAGCAGCAGCAGCAGCAGCCCTTCCCAGGACTTCAAAACTCCAGAAAGTAACAACAACACACCCCGCAAGCGCATCATCCTGCCCCAAACCTCCGCCGCCGCCACCTCCTCGGGTTCCTCGCACCGTAGCATCGACATGGACGGCGACATCCACATGAAGAACACAACCCCAGAAACCCACCCCCACGCCGCCCTCCGCGCCCTCGTAACGCAAACAGTCACCGAGACCTTCTCCCTCGAACGCGCGCGTCTGGCGGACGAGATCCGTCGACAGGTCCTCACTTCTCTAGAAGCGGGAATCGGACCGCTTGTAAGGGAGAACTTTGAGGCTGCGTTGGCGGAGGCGTTGGAGGAGCCGTTTGAGGGAGGGGAGGGGGGAAGGAAGAGGGAGGTCGCTGTTGTCAGGGTTGTCAGGGAGCGGTTGAGGGGGTTGAGTTGTGACGGGCTCGTCGAGGTTTTTTGTAATGAGGAGGTTTTGGGGGTGCTTAGGAGGTTGGTTGGGGTTGTTGAGGCGGAGGTTTTGATGCAGGGGTGGGATGTTGTTGGGTAGGGCGGTGTAAGGTAGGTTGAGGCCGTGGTGATGTTGGGTGGTGGTGATGGATAGAGTAGATAGTCAAGTTGCCCATGAGATTTATATTCGTTTGTGCTCGATACTTGAGGTGAGGTTCGCGAGCTTGGTGGTTCTCTGTATAATCTGCTGGATGGTACGGGAGATCCCATATGGAATATCTTAGAGTCCTTCGATGCTCCTATGGCACATTTTAGACATTGAAGCATCCGAGTAATTCGGCCATACTAGAGTTGGGAGATGGTTTCTGGCTCGATTGGTCGTTGGAATCAACCTCCACGCGATCCAACTCTCGTGGGACCCGACTCTCAGGGCAGACGATAGAGTAGGGAACACAGCTTGTACAGCTAACACGGTGCGAGTGCCTTGGGCATGTCATATGTTATCGACATGATAGACTGGTGTTGGTGAGATTAGGCATACCAAAAGGCTGTGGGCGTATCTAAAAGGAATAGCGTCGGCCATAGGGATTGACGGCAGTCATTGTAAGTCTCTCTTTCTCGGCAGACTGACTGCCTCTCTTTAGACTACATAGGACGAGGCATTGATCCGGTCGTAGGCATAGAAAAATCACCAAAGGCAGCTTTTGTAACATGGCCTGTTGCTTCCATGCAGTTGCTGCTTTGTTTTTTTGCGTCGTGACCACGTCCCTGTGAGAAAAGGGCGGTGTATTGCGGACTGTTTCCATATAGCTTAGTAGTATTCCATGCCCTAAGTAGCGAGCTTTATCGATTTAAATACATCCTCTCCCGAACCTCGGTGCTAAGTTCATGTTTTGTTTCTATCTTGGTCTACTTTGGTCTACCTTGGTTGAAGGCAGCTTCTCAAGCGGCCATGAGAGATAGCCACAGTTCAATTCAAAGTAAAAGTGTAGACTTAGTGTACTTGAAGTCTCTGTGAAGACTTACTGTGGAGCATTATTGCTTAGTTGTTTTCCATCTCTTCGCTGGCTTTCCTTCTCAGATTTTTATTCTTACGTGCCAATCGCTCAAATTTTGAGAAACAATTGACACTAGTTAGATGTCTAACAAATATTCCCATAACCAGCCTCTCACTGAGAAGCCCAATCTTTCCACCAGAGACAGATCGGATGTATTTGAGTCTAAGCAACTTTGTTGTTGAGGCTGCCAGTCCATGTTGTTTATCCTCATTATTCTCGATATAAGGTGAGGTCCTTGAGGCTGATATTCCACAGGGCAGCTGAGGCTTGATCCCGGAGCTGTCAGGACGCTAAAACAGCTCTATGTTAGTGGTGGCAGGGAGAGCTCGGGCCCACTGTTTCCTCATTCAGCGCCGGGGACAGCTGTTCGCTGATGCCCTGCGAGGCTGCGTCATAACCTAACAGCTGTCCAGACTCCAATTGCCTGAGGTGGGCACCAGACCTAAGGTGGATCGTCTGTGTCGCGAAAGCTCATCCCCTCCCAGGCCATCACCACCTCAGCCTCTCGACTCCCCCGATCCCGCACCTCTTCCCGTCGACCACAGCTGCCACGAGGACCACACATACGGCGGTGCTGCTCGTCCAATCTCTCACTGCGCATAGCATTGCATTCGCCGTGATCCGTCATTTCCATTTTGTTTGACTTGCGCTTGCCTCCTTTCTTTCCTGCCACAGTCCCTCGAATTGGGCCATGCCGCTTTGAGCACGGCACGTGTCCGCATCATCTTTCGCCATGGTCTCCTTCTGGCCCTGGAGGGTACGTCAGCCACGACCTAGGACCTCCTCTCATTATGCGCATGATGCGCGCTTTCTGTAATGGACCGGATGAACCGCTGACTTTCCGATTCACAGCGTGACGACTCCTCCCCCGCCTCCTTCGAGAAGACCCTTTCTGCGCTGTCAACCAAGATCACAGACACCCAAGCGAGACTCGATGGCGCGCGCGCCACCTCCCGTCGCATCAGAGTGCTCTGGTCCTTGTACCTCGCCTTTGCCTACCTCGTCTACTCCATCGTCATCTTCCTGGTGGTAGGATGGAACGACATGGGCGCCTCAGAATGGACTGGCGTCGCTGGAGGCCCTCTCCTGTACGTTGTTCTTCTACCTCTCTCATGGAAATCTGGCTGCGCGAACATGAGACACTGACCATGCCCTCCTCAGCATCTACCTCACGCGAACAACCGTCACGGCCGTGTTCAACTACCGCATCGATTCTCTATCCGCTCGCCTCAAGGAGCAGCAGGCCGAGCGCGCAAAGACGATCCAGAAGCTCAAGGACGCCACAAAGTACAACTCCACCCTGGAACTCCTCGAAAAGTACGGAGGCGACGAAGGCAAGGGCAAGAACAAGAAGCAGAACGCAGGGGACGATGATAAGAAGCCGCGACAGCAGCAGCAGCAGCAGGGCGGCAGGCAACACGAAGTCGCCGCTCCTGGAGGCCGGACGAACATGGCACCCCCTCCTACCGCCAACATTCAACGCCGCGACGGTCCCCCTCCTGGCTTCCAAGCCGGACGTCCCCCGCAGCAGCCGCCCAACGGCCTCGAACCCACTGAAGAATTCGCGCCAAACGCCTACGCCCACCCGCCTCCGCCGCCGCCTCAGTCGCAGCAATTCGCGCAAGCCGAGGGTCTGCCGGGCTCGTCGCACTGGTACGACCGCATCATGGACCTCCTCCTCGGCGAGGACGAGACGGCGTCCAAGAACAGGATCGCCCTCATTTGCAAAACTTGCAGGCTGGTCAACGGGCAGGCCCCACCGGGTACAAAGGCCCTCTCAGATATCGGCACGTGGAAGTGCATGGGCTGCGGGGCCACGAACGGCGAGATGGAGGAGGGAAAACGCATCATGCAGGAGGTGCTCGGCTCCTCGCGGGGGGATGATGTTCCCACGGGCGAGGAGTTTAAGGAGTCTGATGATGATGTTCCTATCAAGGAGGAGGAGGATTCTGATGAGCAAGCTGCCGGCGCGAAGACGACGGGACGACAAGGTGGGTCGGCGGCGGCGAAGAAGCGGAAGGGCAAGGGCGGTAAGTGACTTTGAAAACAAAATGGGGTGTGGTGATGGAGAACCGCTGCGCTGGCTAGCTATAGCCGATTATTCCATACCATAGTTACAGCATACAAAATAGAAAACACATCGACAGATTTTTGATTATTGTGCCGTCATCTCGTGGGAGACACTTACGCGTTAATGTTCACATGCGTTCCGGGACTCGGGGGCTTGAAGCCGGGATGCACCGCAGCACCGCAGTACCGGTGGATCGGAGGACCGAATGTGGCTAGTGCTGAGGCTGAACGCTAAAGGGAGCAGAGGTCCCCACACCCGCAACGCAACGCAACGCACCTCGGTGACCCTGGAACAGCTCCCTGCAGGCTGAGCGCCTCACTAAGGTACTAATTACCCAAGGTAAGGTAAAGGTGAGGAAAGGACACTTGTGAATTCAAACCCGACGCATCCAAAGTACGAAGGGTCCCTTGGATGAAATTCCTCCCCGTCCACCACACACCTACACACAAACATACACACACACACACACACACACCATTCGCATTCTCTCGTCCCAAACACCCTCTCCAAAAGACCAGCGCTGGCCCAAACGTTCCTTTTCTCCCTCTCCCTTTCTCCACGTAGTGCTTGCGCCACCAATAATGCAGCGCCCTTCGATCCTCGACATCGACCATTGCGCATAGAGCTCTCTCAGACTTTGAGCCACTTTTACCGTTTACCTTCCCTGCTGCACCTTTGAATTGTAAACGATACACCCAGAGAGGAATTCCATGGTCACAGGGTAATCCCATCATCCCTAGATCGGCAACATGTTCCAGGTTCGTCTCTGGTGTTCCTCCCCAAACCCTCTTACTCTCTTTCCACAGACCCTCCTCCCCGGGATAAGAAAACCTTGATCTAGACCTACACGTGGTGGTTTCGCCTCCCTTTTCCTCCCAATCTCCGTTTCTGCCCTCTCTTCTTCCCCCACCCCAAGCAGGACCTGTCCCCGCTGACAATGATGGGAATCCAACAGAGGCTCAAGGGCGCCATCGATCGGACAATCGCGGAGGAACAGGCTCGACAGGAGCAAGCACGACAGCGCATCGAACCAGGCGGAGGCACAGGCACAGGCACCCCGCGCAGGTCCGACTCCACCTCGCGGAGCAACCAGTCGCCCGCCCGACGACCCCGTCCCAAGAAGGCGGCAGCCGACGCCGGCGCAAAGGACGACGGCGGAAGCCCCTCGAACCCGGACCCTGCTGTCTTTGAGGCGGCGTTTGCGCTTGACGACGGCGAGGAGCCGAGTCGCGTAGGCACACCGAAGCCTGCTGCGGATAAGGACGGCAATATGGAGAAGAGCGAGGAGAACGCCAAGGATAAGGCGGAGGAGGGCCAGAACGGGGACAAGGAGCAGGAGAAGGGTGCTGAGGGCGCTACTTCTACTGCTGGTGCTGCGCCGCCGGCTGCTGCGGCGGATATGTCTCCCGAGGTCAAGATAAAGCTTCGCAAGTTGGAGAAGCTGGAGAAGACGTACCCTGGTGCGTATACCACTTGCACGCGCACACACGCAAACTACCGTGTTTGAACTCGAAACGCTGACATACAAGTGCAGAACTCCTCCGATCCTACAGAATCGCCCACGGCCGCGCCACCTCCATCGAGCCCTTTGAGCGTGTGCTTAAGGAACACACCAGCGTCGGTTCGATCCGGGAACCCGAGGCTCTCGTCGAGTATCTCAACTCCTTGAAGCAGAAGGAGCAGATGATTATGGACGAGTATAAGCGGGTGTCGATCGAAAAGGACAACTTCAAGAAGAAGTGCGAAGCCGCCGAGAAGGACGTGGAGAAGTTCAAAAAGGAGGTTGAGGAGCTCAAAGCGGCGCAGGCTGCGGCACCGGCACCTGCAACTGCCCCTCCGACGGAAGAGTCCAAGGACAAAGTGGACGCCGCGACGGATACAAAGGACGACGGCTCCGTCAAGTCTCCCGATGCGTCCGCCGTCAAGTCCCCCCTGCAGCAGGCTCTCGGCATCTTCTCTCCCAAGCAAAAGGCGCAGGAGCCTGGGGCGGAGAAGCCCGACGAGGCTGCGGGCGACTTCTTCTCCTACGATGAGGAGGCGCCCAAGTACGAATCCGACATGGCGGCCAAGGACGAGGAGATTGAGAAGCTCAAGGCGCAGGTTGAGACCGTCAAGGCGGAGCTCAAGACAGAGGTCGACTCGCTCAAGGCCGAACTCGCCGCCGCCAAGGAATCCAGTGCCGATCTGACGGAGAATCTCGACAAGGTGACCAAGGAGGCTGGTGAGCTGCGCGATGTGGCTGCCGTCAAGACTTCTCTGGAGACGCAGCTCGAGGCAAGAAACAACGAGATCAAGTCTCTCACCGAACGTCTGGAAGCCTCGCAGAAACAGCTCAAGGAGGTCGAGGCCAAGCTCAAGGGCGAAGTCGACTCTGCCAAGAAGAACGCAAAGGAGGCACAGTCGAAACTCACACAGTCCAACGCACGCGCAGACAAGGAGGAAGCTCGTGCCAAGGAGGTGGAGGCCGCCAAGACGGACGTGGAGAAGAACATCAAGACTCTCAACGGCCAGATCGAGACCTTGAAGAAGGAGAAGGCTGACAACGAGAAGAAGATTGACGACCTTACTAAGCAGCTTGAGAAGCAGGCGAGCGAATCCGTACCCGCTACCCCAACAACAACTGGGCCGACCGACACGCCCGCAGCTGGAGGTGCTGCCGGTACTTCAAAGAACGCCAAGAAGAACAAGAAGAAGAAGGGCAAGGGCGGTGCCGCTGCCGCCACCGCTGCCATGCCTGCCACGCCCACTACGACCGCAGGAACCGCGACACCGCCCGCAGCCGAGGAGGCCAAGGATGTTGACACGGATGCTCTGGAAGCGGAGATTACTCGTCTCAAGGAGGAAGTCACCACCAAGGACTCCCAGATCGAGAGACTGACGAAGCAGCGCAAGACCGAGGAGGATCTTCGCGAGGAAATTGAGACGCTCCGTGACGAGGTCACCGAAATTGGCCAGGAGCATGTTGTAGCTAAAGAGAAGATCAAGAACCTTGAGGCTGAGAAGAAGGCTCTGCAGACGCGGATCGAGGAGCTTGAGAAGGAGGTTGGATCTTCGGCAAACGATGCCAAGGCGACAGAGAAGCTCCAGAGCGAGTTTGACAACCTCCAGCGCGAGTACGAGGATCTCAAGAGCAAGTCGTCGACGTTGCAGTCTGATCTCGGCGCCGCGCAACAGCTGGCGCAAAGCAGGTACAAGGACCTCACCGACCTACGCGAGGTACTGCAAAAGGCGCAGCCTGAGATGAAGAGCCTGCGTCAGGACTCTGCTGCGCTCAAGACGACCAAGGAGGAGCTTACCGCGAAGAACGCAGAGCTGCGTAACCTCGAGAAGAAGGAGAAGGATCTCAAGGCAGAAGTGACGAGGGCGCAACGCCTGGCGTCGGACCGCGAGACCGAGATCAAGGCGCTCCGCGGCAAGGTTGAGGCCGAGACGAACAACAAGCTCCGTCTCGAGGATGCCCAGCGGGTGTCTGCGCGTGACTTGCGTCGCTCCGAGGCCGAAAAGGTCGAGCTCGCCGCCAAGGAGGAGAAGACGGCCCGGGAGCTCCAGCGGGTACAAGAAGACGCCAACAAACTCCGGCCCAAGGTCAAGGAGCTCGAAGAGCAAATCGAGAAGCTCGAAAAGGAGAAGAAGTCTCTTCAGGAGGAGGCGGATCTCAAGACGCAGCAGTATTCGAACGCGCAGGGTCTACTGGGCAGCATGCGCGACCAGACAGGCGAGCTGACGATACAGCTCAAGGAAGCGCGTTCGCAGTCCGAGTCGCTTGAGGAGGAGCTGGCCGAGATCCAGAAGCATCTTTCGGAGCGATCGCGTGAGGCGGAGCGGATGCGGGGGCTCCTTGCTGACGTGGACGAGCGCGCCGATAGTAAAGTGCGGGAGATGCGGGCGCGGATGGAGGCAGCGATTGAGGAGCGGGACCGGATGGAGGACGAATCGAGCACGCTCGCGCGTCGCAAGACGAGGGAGACGGAGGAGCTGAAGCAAAAGATTCGCGACCTGGAGCGGGATATCAAGACGCTTTCGACGGAGAAGGAGGAGCTGGAGAGCCGGGAGAGGGAGTGGAGGCGGAGGCGGGAGGAGCTCGAATCCGTGGAAGAGAAGGCCGAGGCGGAGGTCAAAGAGATGCGGTCTGCTGTTTCGGATCTGCGGACGACGCTGGACGCGTCGGAGCAGCAGGTTCGGGACGCCGAGAGGCAAAAGTCTGATTTGAGGAGGTTGCTTGAGGAGTCGAAGCAGAGGTTTGACAAGGTGAATAAGGAGCTCAAGACGGTGCAGATCAAGCTTGGGGCGAGTGTCACAAGTGGTCGGAGTTCGATGGACTCGAACCGGTCTGGGCTGAATGGTGGGCCTGCGGCTGGAGGCGCGGGAGGGTCTGCGGATACGTTGTATCTCAAGACGATTATGTTGCAGTTTTTGGAGCAGAAGGATAATAAGTTGCGGGAGCAGCTTGTGCCTGTTCTGGGGAGGATTCTCAAGTTTGACAAGTAAGTTTTGATCTCGCTTTTGATGTGTAGATGATGGATGTATTTGCTAACATGGGATTCACAGGAGCGATGAGCAAAAGTGGAAGAGTGCTATTCAGCACATCACTGTGAGGTGAGGATAATCAGGGCGTGAGTGTATTAGTTTTGTATGAATAAATACCCAGGATGGCTTCTTCCTATGCACATGATGGTTAGGCTGTTTCTACGTGCCGTCAGTGGGGTGTGTCTTTGTTAGTGTTGCTTTGGTGTGATTAGTTGAGGCTCAATGCAAGATAAGGCAAGGTGAGGAAGGCAAGGTGAGCAAGGTGAGGTGAGGTGTAGCCGGTGAGGTTGTGTAAGTTGGGCCGGTCTAGATTGTCAAACTGGCGGGGCAGTCGGCTTACCTCATGCCATGTGCCCCGCCATAGCTCCAGTTCCCCCGCGCCCGGAGCTCTCGCCGGATCTTTCCCTCCGCGGGCCCAGGGGTTGACTGTATGTGGGTGTCGTCATGGAGGCTTCACTGACCTCATCCGCTCGTGTACCATCCCCATGGCGGACAGTAATTCGCTGCCAGCCTTACCTGACGAGAATTTTACGTGTCTAAGTCTGACCGTAGAATCTCGATGACAGGGCTATTCCCCTGAAAAGCACCGCTTGGGGCTTGCTGCAGTTGCTCCCGCGCGTGCATTGCATTGTGTTTAAGATGACATGACAGCCTCTTCCGTGTCTCCTACGCTTCAATTGGCGCCTTCTGCATCTAGTCTCGATTTGTTAGATATCGATGAGATCATCCCGTGTACTTTCCCATCCAGTCGTCACCTCAGTACGAGGTTTATATAGCCGCCGCCTTCTGCCCTCAACTTCACCTCTTCCTGTGCTCCCTCACGCCGTCAACACAGCTAAATTGAGTATTTCCACCTCACTCATCACGCGAGCACACGCAACAATCTTTTCTCCCAACACCACACCCACGATCCACATCACATCCCGCAAACACCCCATCCAACAAGCCAAAATGTCTACTGGCCAAAAGACATCCGGCCCCGAGGGCAACAAGCTCTTCACCCGCAACCACCTCTTTGACCTCACCGGCAAAGTCGCTCTCGTCACGGGTACGATACTTCCTTTCCCCTCATCCTCCGAGACCGTGGTCTAACCCCCTCCAGGCGGCGGCACAGGCATAGGCCTAATGGCAACCCAAGCCCTCGCCTCCAACGGCGCAAAAGTCTACATCACCTCCCGCAACCAATCCAAGCTCGACAACACCGTCCAAACCTACGGCCAAAACGTCCCCGGCTCCATCGTCCCCGTCGTCGCGGACGTCACCAAGAAATCCGACATTGACAAACTCTACAAGGAAATCGAATCAAAGGAACCCGCCCTCGACATCCTCGTCAACAACGCCGGCGTCTCCAGCGCCGCCTTCGAAGTCGAGAGCGACTCCGCGCAGGACATGAAAGCAAGCCTCTTCGACGACGCCTCCGCCGACTTCGAGGACTGGACCGAGACCTACCGCACAAACGTCGCGGCCGTCTTCTACGTCGCCGCGAGCTTCCTCCCCCTCCTGCAGAAATCCACAGACGAACAGCACGGCTGGTCCGGCACCGTCATCAACATCAGCAGCATCAGCGGCATGATTAAGAAGTCGCAGCACCACTTCTCGTATAACGCGTCCAAGGCGGCGACGATCCACGTGAACCGCATGCTCGCCGAGGAGATTGCGTTCAATGGGCTCAAGATCCGCGTGAACAGCATCGCGCCTGGTGTTTTCCCCAGTGAGATGACGACCAAGGAGCCGGCTGATGAGGAGCAGAAGAGCGAGATCCCAAAGGAGAAGTATGCTGATAAGGTTATTGCGGGACGGCCTGGGAGGGATGAGGATATGGCGTCTACGTTGCTGTTTTTTGCGTGTAATCAGTATCTGAATGGGCAGACGCTTGCTGTTGATGGGGGGTATACTCTTGCTGCTGGGATGTGAGGTGGGGGTGATTGCGAAGAGATTGTGGTACACGGGTTCGCTGCGGCGTTGGGGTCATGAAAATATGCTGGGCAAGGTGGGATGCGGATAGAGTATCAATCGAGTCTTGAGATCCGAATTTATGTCGGACCCTTTTGAGGAGGGAGCGTGAAGTGGTTGGCAACAAGCACCGTCCGTTGTAGTCGATAGCTGAGCGGTACAATTCTAGCTTCCAAGAAGCGAGTTGTGTGTTGGCTCACGGTCCTATATAATGCCATGGATGGCTTGTTTTTTTGTGCATTTTTCGGTGCGGTAGGTTTGGTGGGAAGCAGATGTTTGGCGAATATGTGATGTGTATTCACGTATGTACCGGTACTTGGTCGCTAGAATGATGAGAGGTCGCGAGTTCAAGTTGAATTATTTTGCCTCTTTTCTTTTCCATTTTAACTTGCTTACGAACGTGGGTTAGGTATCTAGATGTTATTAATCACTTATCTCGAGCTTCTAATGTTGATGCTTCGATACTTGACCTTGAGATCGGAAGATATTCAGGAATCTCAATTTAGTTAGGTTGACGAGACCGCTAAGCAGAGTTTTAGCATCTAGCAACAAATAGATGAGTACCTTACCCAGAATCCCAGAGGACCTCCGGCTCCAAGCATGTCGACGGCTTCATCTTCTTCGTGGTACTGTGCCAGGATGGCTTCTCGCTCCTGGAGGCGGGACTCCAACAGCTTGGCGGTGCGCCTCGAGGCCCGGAGCTGCTCCGAAATCTTTTCCCACTCGGCGTTGATCATCTTGCCGACAGTGACGATGTTGTCCTTTATAATAATGCCCCAGGCGCCGACCTCTTCCTGATCTAACGTCTTTTCTATTTATGACAAAGAGTATAATTCTTGTAGTGCTATATTGTAGGACGACCCGAAGTAACGGTTAGGAGGGTGGGCTTGACGTTACTTGAGCGGGATTAGGTAGACATAGCGCGCAGAATCGACCCTTCGCAGTATGCGAAAACTCGAAAATTCCCGTAAGCAATGCTAGAACTATGGATATATTCATGAATTATATTACTTTATTATTTGAGTATAATAGCTCGAATATTAAAAGAGTTATTTTAACAGAGCTAAAAGTTTTAATCGTTATTACTTATTTTTCTAATATAGTTGAATTATTTATCTAAAAAGAACGTTAAATAATTTTAGTATTACTGAGAGACCGGATCTGATAGCGCTATCATAATTTAAAAAAACAGTTTAAGTAGATATAAAAAGGTTTTTTAACATCTTTGTATATAGCTAATATAAGCGCTAGCGACCGGTACCTGACAATATGCACGGAAAGATCAGGGCCTAAGTGTTGTTAGCGGAAGCATTACCGTCCTCTGGCCTATAATTACCTTAATGAATAAATGTCCTCGGATTCCTCTGAAATTAGTCATTCGTTCGGATCCTCATGATTGCCATTGTCTGGGGAGTCAACATACACATCCACATCCTCCTCTCTGAGACCCACAGAGATGGCTTGCATAACTTGCTCGTTAAAGTGAACATGTTTTATTTCCCTCCCACGCAGAGGGATTGTAAAGTCGTTCTCGTTGAAAGACCGACTTTCTGTTGATTTGGAACCGTTTGGGCTTGTATTCGAGCCCGTAATCATTGGCCCATAAAGCCAGGTCACATCGCAATCTTTCAACCTGGGAATGGTCAGCCGAAAGAAGAAACAGAGACGGAGGAGGAGATTAACCAATTAAGCTTCTCTGGCGACACGGTCTTTAGACCATCCTTAGCCTTCGTCCAAGCACGCCATGCGGCGTTTTCCAAGCGAGCTTTGTTGCCGTATTCGGATCCGTGAGACGCTAGGTATCTCCGAGAGGCCCGGAATTCTTCATCCTTCCATTCATGAGCAAGAAAGTCGACATGAACAGATGGTCTCTCCTCTATAGCAGCCTCATCTTTGGCCAATTTTCTCGGGCCAGAGGAGCCCATGCCATCATTGGCCTTGACTGATGCGAAAAGTTTCATCAGACCGAGCTCCTCAAGTTGCTCAATCACAGACGTATGCCCATTCTCAAGGGCAAAGTCCGCGACGCCCTTGCGGTAGTTGGCCGTCACTGCCCAAACGTCGGCCCCGCATTCCACTAACTTGCGAAGGGTGCTAGGGCTACCGAGTCTAGCAGCTTCGAGTAGGGGCGTGAGAGAAACACCTGTTCTCATTTCCGTGTCAAACCCTCCTTGGCAGTTGCAGAAGTCTATGGCCTTCTCCAAGTCAAAAGCACACGCCAGCCACACTGGATGGGCCGGGCTTCTGGTAGCTGAGTAACACCTTTCCAGCTCCAGTCCCGTGACTCCATCAAAAGCAGCGGTACGACACCAGATCTCGAATATCGAGGAATCTGGATGAGGTCTAATAAAAGTGTCGAATAGCGGCTGAAAAGGGACCTTATAACGATTTTCTCCGCTTAGCCTGGCGTGCTCATGCCAGTACCGATCCACGTACTTTTTCACTGATATTTCGGAAATGGGATACGAGGAGATGCCTTTCCCCAACAGCTCCTGGTTGGCGGCTATGCGAGTTGGAGCCAGGCTGGAGCATATGTGCAGCAAACTGTGGTGGGCCAAGGCTGCATGCCCCTTTGACGGGGTGAATGTCTCATCTCCACGGCCCTGGAAATGTTCGAAGAACTCGCGGACTGACAGATGGACAAAGCGGAAGACGTTGAGTGCTGGGTCAATCTCTACCAGATTTCCACAAATGTCCAACAGGTGCTGTGGTTTCAGCGGGATAACCGAGGCCCCGGTAACAAGGGAGATGAAGGCCGCGAATGTCTCCGTTTCTATCGCTTGTTGTCCATAGAGCAGCCATTGAAACACGCCGTTGGCAAGGAGTTTTGCAAATGTCCCAGAGTCTTGGATGGCGCAGTAGATTGCGTAGTATGAGTTGTCAAGGGTTCGTGGGAGGCGGCCAAGCCGAGACTTGAGGTCCTGGTCGAGTTTCGCACGCTTCAACGTGTCGAGCTGCAGGTCTACCCATCTGAACCTTCGATATGTCAGTAGTTTCAATGACTGTTTACTCTTGATAAAACACCTACATTCCCTCAGCCTTCTCTGACAAAACTGACGCAACATCTTGGCGAAGTCCCGGAAGTCCAGGGCCGTAGAGGTTCTCTCGAGAGTCCATGAGCGCACTAACTCTCTCATCAACGAATCGGTTGATATCCACAGAGTTGTGAGCGGCGCTGACTCTGATGTCTGACGTATCGGCTAGCGATGAGATTATATCAACATCGTCACGACTCGAGATAAGAATTTTGACCAGATTCGCAGACTTGTCTCTCACTTCCTTAAGCGAGACGAGAAGGTCCATCCGTTCATCCTCGTCGCATTCATCCAGGGCGTCGATAACGATTGTTAGTGAGGGGTAGATGTCCATGACATGGATGAGAGTGTCTTTGCATTCCTTCAACGACCACTCACGTTCCTCGAAGCCCTCATCTTGTATCTTCTCATACATAGTCTTCACTGCTTTGGGGACTGTTCGGTTCGGGGACATAGCTACAGCTTGCCGTAGAAGACTCTGTACAGCGGCTTTGCACTGTCCTCGCAAAGGTTCTCGCGGATCTCTGGCGCAGTAGAAAAAGGCCAGAAGCTCAGCCGATTCAGCTTTTATGGCTTTAATCGAATCGATGACAACCGAGCAGAGCTTTGTTTTCCCGCAGCCTGGGATGCCGTGCAGCCAAAGAATCGTGGACGAACTGCTTCCCCGCCAGCTGCGAAAGGCTTGGTGATGTAACAGCCATTCTCCTGACCCATCCAAACGCCCACGGACCGCAGCCTGGTGATGAGACGGATAAGGCAACGTGGAGAGAGACCTCAATATGGTCTGGCGATCAGTTTCTTGGGATAGCTTTAGAAGTTGCGATGTGTCTGCGGCAATCCTGCAAATTGGAGATTTTAGGGCCGATAAGATTTTCTTCATGTCCGTCGTGTATTGAGATTGAGCTTGCTCTGACTCTGCGGCATCTAGCTCACGAATTTCGGCTTCTGCAATCCCCATGCAACGCTCGATTTCGTCCTGCTCGACGGCGACCAGATCGGAAATACTTTTTGTAGCCTCCAAGTCACCGAGCGCGCTTTTCGCCAAGTTTTTAACCGTGCCGTTCGAGTAGTAGTTGGCGCTTCTGTCCAGAAAACGCAGGATACGAGCATATAGTCGAGTGAGTGACTGTTCCAGGAGGCGGGCAATCTTGAGGTTGCGACCCAGATACAGGTCCTCCACGATCGCAGATTGAGCAATGAGATTTACAACCTGGCTCATGTTCTCAGCCATGATGCCGAAAGCCCGCACGTTATCGACGGCCGCCTGGAGGAAGAAGCGAACACAGGCCCAAGGCAGCGCCGCATGAGTAGGGTCATACTGCACAGCTGTATCACCCACAGCCTTGAACCTTTCTACCCAGGCAATAATCTTCTCCAAATAGTCTCTAACGATGTAGGTATGACCATGCCAGGTAAACCTCCACCGCTTTTCCTGTGCCTCGACCTTCTTCTGCTGAGCGGCCTGGAGGATGTCGCTCAACACCTCTGGCCCGTCGGCGTCGACATTGACAAAGGTCTTCAGTCGGCCCTTTTCGTCGGGTGGGAGAGTTTCCAAGGCCCTCGACCACATGTCTTTGCTGCATTTTGTAGTAACTTCAGCGTGAGTTTCCCTACGCTTTTGGGCTCCCTACCTTATCGAATCGACCATGGTCACGTGTTGAATGTTTGGATATACGTCCTTATTCGTGTTCTATTACTCAAGGATCAAGGTCTTAGCGCCGCAGCACCGGTACTGATTCTAATGCCTTTAAGTTGCCAAAAGATACCGAAGTCAGAATTGCTGCCCAACTTTTATTAATAGCGAAGACCTAGCTGAGGCTATCAATGCACCGATAGGCTTAAGTATTATCAGCTTAGTCAGATCACGTCGACGGGTCTAGCGCCTTAGCTTGATATGGGCATGGCTCTAGGGCTCTTATTGTAGCCTGATGCACCCGTGGCGGGAGCACTAGCGTGGCCGGAAGATGGCCGGCCGGCCCGGCCCTGATTAGGTGCACGAGTTGGTTAGGCCAGCCCGTGACGTATTGATATCTAAGTTCACAAGTAACGAGGGAGACGACTCCAAGAGTCAGCGGGTGGGAGGCGCCCCGTCTCACAACGTTTAGATAGCTGACTATCAAGGATTCTGTGTCTACCATTACTTGCAGGAATCCTTATGGGCAGCCCGCAGAAGGTGAACGGAACTCGTGTTCAGTACTTCTCCGCGACTGCGCCGACCACAGTGACAACGTTATTGTCAAAGTTTGGGGTAACTCTGAAGGTCCGGCTATCCAAATCCCAATCATAAGTGTGCGTCTCATCTTCGCCGCTGCCTCCCAGACCAATGTGAACGCCAAATATGCTGATGCTGCCCCCGGCATTCTTCGTCTCCTCCAACTTGGTATCGAGGATTTCGGCGGTCGACTCGCCGACCGTGATCTCGTAGCCAAGACCTGCCACGGCAATAGCCTGGCTTGCCCTGGTGAGAGTTTTGATATTGTTTGGGGCGTCCGATCGAAACTTATACTTGCTCATATCAACGTTCCTGAAAACAAGAATCAGCCATTGTACCAGAAATGATGAGCATAACTGGGGATAGGAGGGGATACCATGGACCGGTGGTAATGCTGATAGCTTGGATAGAATTGTAGGTGACGGTGACTTCGACCTCGGAAGACTCGGAGCCAGTTTCCAAGACGTAGGACTCCTCAGAGTGACTGGCGTCATCACTAAATGAGAACCACCCGGTACCAGCTCCAACGTTGCCGTCACCTCCAGTTTGCCCAAATTCGTAGTCCGATGCGTCTCCTTCAACATCGATGTTGACTTCGATCCTCTGAGGCGAGCTGTAGTCGCCGTCATTGGCTTCCTGTAGAGCATCCTGCACGAACTGCTTGTAGGATCCAGCTTCGTACAAGGGCAGACGCTGGAAGGACGGTTCCGAAATGTCATCTCCCTGGTTAATCTTGCTGATGATCTCGGCTGTGCTGAGACCATTATCTATTGCAGCGTGCATGTTGTAACTTCAGAGTGTCAGTCCTCGGTCGGTATTAAATCGCAATGTTCACACTTTCCCAGCTTGTAACGTACCCGTCAAAGTCCGTCTCCTCGTTCTTGCCCATGCGGAGGCTGTCTCTATCTTGCTTGACGGCGACAGCCAAGGGGCCTCCCTGATGCAACTGAAGATTGATAATCGTCTGGGAGATGCTGTCGACGTTGTCCTTCGCAGCCATCCGAGCCGGAGCATTGCCGCTCTGAACCCAAACGTTGAATGCCTTGTCGGTCAACCCGCGGTCAGTATCTCGCCTCCATTGCGCATGGGCGTTGTCTTGTTCTTTGTCAAAAGCTTTCTGGTAGGCGGCTTGTTTCTTCAAGGCATCCAGAAAGTTGGCATCCAAAGCAGGGTTAGATTTTCCTCCCTCCTGTTCGTTAGCAGAGTTACTGTAGTGCAGCAAAGGACTTTCCTTACCAGGTCTACCCAGTTCAAGTAGCTAGAACACGGCTTTAGCACGGACGGTATCCTCACAGAATGTAAAGTTACACTCACAGGCCGATTGCCTTGTCGTACCCATGCAGAGCAGACGGACTATAGAAGACGCTGTTGGTAGACAATAAGTTGTTGCCGAGGTTGTACAATCCCCGCGCAGTGTAAGCATCAGGAACGTTGTTGCCGGCCAGAGGACCCTTCTGGGCTTCGGTTGCCAAGAAGAAGATCTTGTTGTCACTTCTAACTCCGGACTCCTGTCGGATGGCATCGCCGTACTGGAGCCAGAAGAGCTGGGAAACTTCGTCGGAAGCCATGGTGGTTTGTAGGACTTGAAAGGAGGTGAGAACTAAAGTTTGTGTGCTGCGAAATGTAGAGATAAGACGAGGATGGGATATTGAAGTGGGGATTGAGTGAATTCAGAGGACCTTTATACTTCAGTGAGGCTATCTTTGATTGTTGCACTTATGAAGAGGAGTTCTTATTTGTGTACCTTTTCTTTCTTGGGGATCGCACGCAATTCGGAGGAATGCTTCAGGATCCGGAGTACCTGTTGTCCATGGCTGGCTGATGGGCACCATTCGGTTTTGCCAGGCCGAACTCGCATTCCATCCATGATCTTGGCAGTTTATATGGCCCATCAACCAGGTTCAACCAGTCTCAGACCTCGGTGATCGACTTTTATGACTGGAAGAGGTTAGAGAACTATCTGCCAAGTCTCAAGTACCGTTGTCGCATAAGAACCAGTCCCAGGGCTGGGAGTCGTTAGTGGTTTCAAGACATGGACTAGATCTTAGACAGAATGGGGCATATTTCCCATCATGAGAAATGCTATCTGATAAGATATGTCTCATCTTGTTACAAGATCAAATCGAGATGCATTGGGTGAGGGCAAGATGGCTTTAACTAACGCTCTGTGGCTGGTTTCTACAGCCACTGCATCGTGCCTTGAGAGTCCTTGATAGCCTCCGAAATGATGTGTCTGGGTGGCTGAGACAACAACAGTATTATTCTGCCGTGCAATGCTAAAATTCTCCAGGAATCTCACGATACGGGGAATTGGGATGAGACAAGACCTATTGAGAACCTTGGGTACGTGTACCACATCGCCCTCTAAGCATGGTTAGCAGTACTCTAAGCTCCTGACATGTCACATAAATGATTGAGTTTATTGTGAGGTTTGTCGGAACTTTTAGTAAACCGCATGGGAAGCTACATCGATTGAAGGGCAGAGAACTTACATTGCTTATCAACATCTCAAAAAGGAGTCAAATCTCGAACTCGTCATCAAGGGCACATGCCCGGCTCTGCTTAGTCAAATTTGAACATAATTTGTCTCATAAATTCCTCTCATCAATCTGTGCCCAATCTGCCTTGGCATCATCGTTGTTCTTCTCTGGCGCTTCAATTGGCATTACCCTCTTCGCCTGCCTTCAAAGGCTTCCGTCCATAGATGACATATCCATTCCAGTACGCATGTATACGTGTGTCTGCCAACTCTTTTCTCACTTGCGCGCAGAGTATCAATGCCTCTTCTTTGGACCAATCCATGTAACGGGTCAGCAGCGCTAGAGTTAGGCCCTCCAAACCGCCCGAGAGCATGGAGCGGTTCCAGTCACCAAGCTCCTTGAGCTTTTTGTCCTTGGGCCACCCGGTGGACGGGAACTTGAACGGAACCCTCCTCACGTCCTCAAATCCCATCTCCTCCATCTTGCCAACCAACTGAACCGTCTCCTTGTCAACGGGGCGCCCAATCTTAGTGCAGGCTTCGACCAAAAGATCGCCCCATTTATCCATGGCGGTGCCTTTCATCGTATCATCATCAGCGACCGGAGGCCAGTGGCTATCTTGAATTTCAAAGTAGCCACCGGGCTCGAGGTGGTCGTACGCCTGCTTGATGATGTTGTTCCAGTCTGAAAAGCTCGCATTCATGTTTCGGCAGAGGATAAAGTCAAAGGGATTGGACCAGGTCCACTCCTTTTCCAAGTCGTCCACCTCGAAGCTGCAGTTGGGGGGAACGAAACCGGGCTGGATAGGGCTGAGGTCGACGCCGAGGACGGTGGCCTCCGGGAATGTCTCCGCGTAGTCGAGGGCCCAGGTCCCAGTGCCGGTTCCGATGTCGAGGACTCTCTTAGCTTTTGTGCCGTCATTCTTGGGACACAGACAGAAGGCATTGTCGAGCGCCAGCATCCAGATATGATTGACAATGTCAAGACGATCTTGCTCGCGCTCGTCGTTCGGGAACACGTACTTTCCATCGCTCATGCGATGGTACGTCCGTCCGTTCTCACGGCGGTAATCCAGAATGCTCGATCTCAGCGATGCGCTGGATTCGTCTGTTGAGACACCGCCGATGGAGGAGGCGTCGTCGATTCCAGAGTCATCTGCCTCGATGGGCGGCTGATCTTCATTTTGTTGCATGTTTGATAGCCCGTTGGTCTTGTGAACGTGCTGAGTAGAAGTTGGGGGCTGCTGGCACGATTTATGGAATGAATGAATATGGGCGTGATGTGGTTCTGGAGACGATCGTCTTATTTTACCCCTCTTTTTCGAAAGAGCCCCTGACTTTATACAGCTTCTCCGCTTTTTCAATCACATTTCTGTTGGTTGAGAAGATAACAACTGTTCAAGTGTGCTCTGTTGGTTGAAAGTTCCAACACGCAACTTCCAAGTTGGGATCCCAGCACCGGCCAATTAGCGAGGGTACCGTAACCTCGGCTCGGATATAGGCCAGGATCTTCAACCTTGCCAAGATTAAAGGCATTGAGCGAAGATTACAAGCTCACATGGTAAGAGCAGATCAACAGATATACTACGAGATGATGAAAGACGTTCCTGTTGTTGGATCATACATTCTGGGTAACCCACTGAATGTGAACTACACAGTTAAGCAGCCCAAGGTGGGGAGGGGCGCTATTTATCCATGACTAAAAGCCAGAGGCCCACCTTTAATGGCTGCAGATAGTTCAATTAGTCTTTTCCTAATCACTATCTGGTCGATAATGGATTTTAAGCCAATAGCAACACTCTTACTCCTAATTCATAGGAATCGTGTTAGTTGGGTCTAGATGTTTCGGGGGAACATTGGTGTTGGCTCAACATTCGAAGCAAGAGGGGCTTCAGCAAGGCTATGAAACGACATTCAGGAAATCCATGGCTTAGCGATACTGACTTCACTAGTAGCACAATTGATTTGTGCTCCAGCAAATTCATATTGATGACTTGCAAAAGTTGCGGCAATATCTTCAACGTAGTTGAGACTAGCCATGTCAACAATCAACTCACGTCACTATCAAGAACGAGATGCAATGAAGCATTTAACCTCACTACACAAGGATGTTCCGACATGTTGTTGGCAATCTAACAATCTAACACTTAAGGAAAACACATGCTAAAATGACTGGCTGAGAGAAGACGCAAAATTACGGGATGGCGCCTTGGCAAGGCACTCTTTCAGGGCAACACAGCTCAGCTGGTTCGAATCAGCCGCACACTAGCGCGCTGTCGCAGAACATGAGAGCGATGACGGCGATATAACATGGACGGACAATTGCGAAACCGCGATAAATATAACGAAGACATAGAATCATAATAAGATCAATCGATTTGGGTGCGTGAGCCCGACCAAGAATACATCTTGGACCAAACATGGACCATACTCCGATCTCAAGTCGCCTGTAAGTCCATCCCACGTCCTCCTCACCAACCAGTCCCTCCATAAGTGCTGCTACTAAGTACCATCCAGAGGCATATTCCGTCTCAAAGAAGCCGACACAAAATCAGGGCTCTTTTCACGACTAGGTAAAAAATACATATTCGCAGTGGCGGAGAAATACCCCCTGAATTTAGACGACGCCTTGGTTCTCGTTTACTTCCCACTGATACCCTACGGTTCAAGCGATGCCATAATCTTTATACGAAGTGAATCCGACAGGGGCTTTCGCAGATATGCTGCTGTTGTCGCAAGAGGCGATCCGCAGTTCGATATTGAGATGCGGCATTACCCGGCTGAAAGTGCGACTGGTAAGTACTCTGAGATGCAGGGCTCAGTCTTTGAGAGGTGGATTCAGACATGAATAGATCTCCAGTGCCTGATGATCAAGAAAACAGCACGTTTTCACTCACTTGAGGACGTGATATCCCAACGTCAAGACAAAAAGACAATCGACACAGTCAAAATCGGTCTCAAGTTCCGGCGAAGTTGGGTCGGATCGCCCGAGTACACGGAGTGGAAAGAAGAGGCCGGAACTCCCGTAGAGTACAGGACTGAAGATGTTAGTATTCTTGCATTTCATGAGCCACAACTATGACCAGGGTCTGAGGTAAAATTGTTGACGTCTGGAGCAACGTAGTTCAAGGTATGGGACGACACCAATGCGCAGGTCGTGATGCTATTCCATCACTTCAACCGAGCCAAGAAAGTAGGCTGAGAACTCTGTTTTTGAAAGTTCAACGGCCAGCGAAAGTTCAACTAATCATTCAACTCCAGCCCTCAGGAGCCAGATTCTCCATAGACTTGGTGCAGAAAAGCGACGATTCGAATGAGTATCTCATCTACCCGGGGCACACGCTTCCGGTTCTTGCCAAGGCCACGATGCATGCTCTCTTGGCTTGGAACTACTGGACGCATGATCTGCAGGAAGCATCACCGATTCGGAGAGACGAAGAAGAACTTTCTTAATGTCGCTGAGGGAGGTCGTTGGACGCAGACACTTGCTATCGACAATGTACAGTGTAGCAATCACAATCCTTCTTCTCTGTCACCTCCTTCTCTTATCTTGCTCACAAGATAATGTATTTCTTATTGGAAATGCTAGTGTGTGGAATGCGTTACATACTTCTTTGTCTGTTTGTTCTAAAATTAAGAAGAAAAAGAAAAGGTGTAATAAAATATGCTTATCTCCTTGGTCGTAGAACAGTTTGTCAGGCATTGGCGAGGTTTCGGTCCTTGTGCACCAGGTGTAGGTAGGTGAGAGTAGAGTCACCGCAACCCTCGCTTCGCGCTTTCCTACCTTTTCCATCAAATCGAGACCTAATACTTACCATTTAACTTACTATACTGCAACTTTAGAAAATCCTAAACTCTCCTTCTTCTGAGCTCGTCTCTCACTTTCCAAGCTGAAACGGATTGCATCTCCTTCTTCACTTTAGGTCTGCATTGAGCATCGGAATGCGACTTCTCAAAGCGCCAGAGAGAGATCTTTGATCTGGATATCTCAATTAATGTCGGAGCCGAGATTTTTTCTTTCCGACTAGTTCATCCTGTGAAGGTAAGGTAAGTGGCAGTCTCTTAGTTGAGGGCTCTAAATGGCCCTTATCTCGAGGTTCCAAAGTCTATCTCGTTTGACTTTTGCCAAGAGACACATCAGATGCATTTTCCCCAACAAACGAGGGCCACATAACAACCTCTGGAGAAATGCGTCTTGAAACACCCCAAGTAAACCCTCAAAGGCATGAATACTGATCTTGCTTACTTTACAAAAGTTCAAGTGAGGGACTTCCATTACTGGACTTATAATCAATTCCTGCATTGCCCGAGATCGACGAGAAATGATCCCCGTTGGATCTTCGCCGCAGCCTTCAGTTCAGTCTCCTTAAGTCTGGGTGACCCACAATGTCGGACCATCGGGAGTCAAAGCGACCGACCTCCGATACCTCACGTGACTCACCTCACCCATAGATCCCAGCTGCAACTCCCGCCCGCCGACTACAAGCCTATTCCAACCACGCCAGCCAACGCATTCATCGTCCCAAGTGGCCCAAGAAGGACAGCCAAGTCCAGGCAGAATACACTTTACCGTTCAAAGTAACGCCATCGCCAGCTAGAAGAACGAACCCCATGGCCCCGCCTGCGACCGGCCTCAATCTAGCCCCGGTTCCCGTATCTGTTCTTGACATGCGTTGTGTGGACAACCCTGCACCTCGATCAAATTGCGTGTTTCCCCGTCTTACCTCTTGCCTGCGGACATCTCCCTCGACAATCTGGCAATGAATGTGACGTACGCGGTTATGATGAAGCACGGAGCTTGTGAAGGCGAGGTGCCGACGTGTTCGTTCAGCTGATGTTGGGCATGGAAACTCTGGTCCTCATTGAAGCATATCGAGTCCCCTAGATGTTCCGCAGTATGACCCAAACGAACTTACGCGGGAAAAAGATGTTATTTAAAGTAGCACCCCGCCTTGCCTCGTCGCGGTTGGCGTCTGCTGCCATCGCCCACTCAGAAGCACTACCACACCAATGCATTCACCATCAGAGAAAAGACCATTGACATCGTCAACCAAGAGATCATCACTACCGAAAATGAGCGAAACAGACGTTCTCATCATCGGCGCCGGCCCCACGGGCCTTACTCTCGCACTCGAGCTCTCGGTGCAGAGCATCCCCTTCCGCATCATCGACAAGGCCCCCGTCCCGTCAGACAAGTCCCGCGCCCTGGCCGTGCAGCCGCGCTCACAGGAGCTCCTCCACCGCCACCCCCACATCGCAGAGTCCATGCTCGCCGAGGGCACCGCGGGACCCGGCGTCAACATCTACTGCAACAAGCGCCATCTCGTCACCGGCACTTTTGACGACCTCGGCTTCGACGATACCCGCTTCGGCCTGCCGCTGTGGATCTCCCAGGTCGACACCGAGGCTGCCATGCTGCGGCAGCTGGAGGTTTATGGCGGTACTGTGGAGCGGGGCGTGTCGGCGGACGATATCAAGCAAGACGGCGTCCGCGCGAGCACCACTTTGACAAAAGGCACCTCGAAGGAGGTCGTACGGGCAAAGTACATTGTCGGCTGCGACGGCGCACATAGCGTCGTCCGGCACAGCGCCGACGTGACGTTTGAGGGTGCGCAATATCCTCAGCAATTCATGCTCTGCGACGCAAAAGTGAAAGGCGACTACGACACAGAGCGTGTCTCCCTCTTTCTCGGCAGTAGGGTAATGGTCGTCTTTCCTCTCAAGAACGGCGTGGTCCGCTTCGTAGGCGAAAGATCATCGAGGAGCAAGCGCGAGGGCGACCCGGACAAAGAAGAGATTGAAGAGTTCGTGGAGGAGATGATGGGGAAGAAATTGGAGATTGAAGAGACGCTGTGGCTGACGAGCTTCCGCTGGAACTGCCGCGGTGTTAATAACTACCGCGACGGACGGCTATTTATGGCCGGCGACGCGGCGCACATCCATTCCCCTGCGGGCGGCCAGGGTATGAACACTGGCATTCAGGACGCCATCAACTTAGGCTGGAAGCTCGCGGCCGTGATCCGCGGCGAGAAGGAGGAGGCATTCCTGGACACATACAACGAAGAGCGACACCCGGTCGGACAGCACCTTCTCACGGGCACAGATCGCATGTTCACCATGGTGTCGTCGCAAAACACAATCTTCACAACAGTGCGGAACTGCTTGATGCCGTGGATCGTGCCCCGAATCTGGAGCAACAAGGCGCGACGGCTGTCGCTGTACACGTTTATCTCGCAAATGGCCATTAAGTACCGCAACAGCTCCATCGTCGGCACGGCAGTCGGCTTTGATGGGCCTGTCAGGGGCGGCTGGCGGGCGCCGGACGGGCAAGTCACAGACGAGAGGGGCGAGAAGGGCAAGTGGTTGCTCGGGATGACGAGCGCGCGGGACCATACGATTTTCCTGTTTGCAGGCGGTGCGGGGGACGACGAGGAGAACTTGGACAAGGCGGAGGAGAAGATTGTCACGGACGGAAGGTTCAAGGAGTACGGTGTTATCAAGATCTACGCCGGGGAGACGGTTGGAAAAGGGGGCTACAAGGACGTGGACGGAGTGCTGCACAAGCGGTACGGGTTCGAAAAGGGGGCCGGGATGGTGGTCGTGAGGCCGGATGGGTATGTTGGGTTTATCGGCCCGGCGGAGTGCGTGGAGGAGTTCTTGTCAATGTGACGGCGGGGCCTGTCTGCCGATGGGGTTTGGAAGAGTGTCAAGATGGCTGGGAGTAATCGTAATGGGCCAGGTGTCATGAAGAGGTAAAGGCCGTTGTTGAGACAAAGCCGGGAGTTTGGGAAGACGAGGATAAACCTCTCCGCTCTACAGCAAAGTGCAGAATCGAATTCAGAGAAATCGTTACGAAGTATCTTGGCGAGAAAACCGTTTGAATGAAACGAGTCAACAACTTTACTGCATTGCTCGGCCTTACGCTCGGCGGCTCAACCGAATCGAATTAATGAAAGCCGCAGCCGCGAACGCGCCGGTACTTGGCGTGGCATGTGGGGGGCAAGGGAGGGAACGGGTTGCGACTTCAACGTCCGAGGGGCCGGAGACTCTCCGAGCCAACGACCGCGGAAGCAGCCATGTTCCCTCCTCCGCAGAGCCTCCTTTTTCGCCATGTCGAGTTGACAGCTGCTTGATGTGGAGGAGGTTACCAGCGATGTCAGGAGGTAGGTAGGTAGACACCTGGGAGTTTGCATGTGTATGGAATGGGACGGCGTTACAATGGCACTAGGACGGAGCCTTTGGAACGAGGAAGAGATTACATCAGACTGACAGGAGGAAAGAAGGTGTCTATCTGTAAATGGAAATGGAGACGAGGGAGAAAAAACGCGGCCAACGTGGAGTCCCCGCATCGTAATAGTGTGACGAATGCATCGTCTGCTGTGGGCTTTGCTATTCGGTCCGATCGGCCCCCATGAGTCTCTCCAGGACGGGATTTTTCAATGGGGTTTGAGCAATGCAAGATTCGGGGTGGGAGATGCAGTGAGTCGTCAGTTTTCTTTTTGTGGATTATTCCCGCCTCGTTCTATGGTGGGGGGTGATGACCGGAGGGCGGGGGATTTGGACGTGGATGAATCGGAGAATTCGACCCAAGTTTGTTCCGCAATCTCATCGTTCAGCGTAACCACATAACCCAATCGATGAGGTAGAAACGGCCTGCATTCTCGGTTGCTCACTTTGCTGAATTTGTCCTGTCTAGGAACTGAGTACAAGGAACTGAGTAAGGTACCTACTACCTACCGTAAAAACTCACGCCGTTCGAACTTGCGCTAGCCCGTGCACTCTTCACGTTAAGCCTCTCTCAGTACAAAAAGTTCGCTGATCTCCGCCACTTTTCCAGATCTTGATTCTGAATAGAGGCACGTATTGGCCAGAAGGTGAGTAAGACAACGGGAGCACGGGCTAGCGCAAGTTCGAACGGCGTGAGTTTTTACGGTATGTAAGGTTGGTTGTGAAAGATGGTTGACTAAGACAGGTACGTATTCGCGGCGCTGACCGCCGAGGCGAGGAAGCCACGGATCGACGGAATTAAGCTTCGACTACAGCGATGGCCCCGGCACGCCTCGCCCGTTTCAGAGCCGCGGATGGAGTCTCCACCAAGCGACGTCATCGCTGCACCTTTGCCAACGTCAAACGTCAACGTCAACAGCGCGCCTTCTCGCCTTGCCTTGCCTACCTTCCAGGTTATGTACCTACCTTATTGTGAAGGAATGAACGTGGGTACGTAGCGGTGATCAAGTATGCGGGGTGCAGATTCCATCCTCGTTCTTTTCCATCTTTTCCCGTCCCCTGCTGCCATGCTTTGGTTGGACTCTTGACTCAGTCCGCGTCGTGGACTACCACGGTTTGGCCGAACCATCATGTCATCCCTTCGGCCAGTGAGAGTAGAGACAAGAGAAAGATGCATACAGAACGACCGCTCGCACATAGCCGGCCGGGCTCAACCCCGAAACTCTGAATATCCCTGCTCCCAACTGTGGCCAATGGACCACTGACCTCGAGTCTGTCTCTGATGCATTGGGGCTGACTGATTCCCCGCCATCCATCCATCCTTTCCCATCGTTCGAGTCGGCCCGGCCTAATCAGCGTCGATACCAGCGAGCGGCCATCGCGCCCTGGGACCAACCATGGGTCTTGACCTTGGTTTCCCGCTTTGCTGCTGCCGAAGCTGCATGTTCTACCTTGGCAGCCACAGGTGGGTAGACCGTAGAAGCGAGACCTGAGGTCCCTGGGACGCATGTCACTAACGCCGCCGCACCATGACGATGACATCGTTTTGTTATCCACACTAGTCAGGCGCCTTTCCCATCACCGCCCGATCCGTCAATCATTACCCCACAGACTGGCGACGAGCACACTAGGGGTACCTCCGGGCAGGTAGCCGCGATAGATTTAGCGGCGACGCCTTGTTACTGGTAGAGCTTGTCTGGGGTTGGCTGGCGTGCCCCGGCCCCATGTTGGTTCGGGACTAATTGACGGGGCCCCCACCATGGGAGAGATGATGCCGCTAGTCGGAGGAATTAGACGTATGTAGTCCCCTTTCTTGGCTTTCTATATAGACTGCGTCTGATGCCGCTTTCCCAAACAATGGCAGCCCAAGACAAATGTTTGTTGGTCTAGTCTAGTCCAGGGTAAATTTGGTATTCATCGGGATTGGGAAAACACAGCACGGGTTCCAGCACTAATTCTTCAACGCTCGGTCCGCTTCACCGTTTGCTCTTCACCTTTTCTTTCACCTTCCCTCTCACAAATTACAACCACTCACCAATCGACGACAACACACAACTGGATCGATTTCTCATACTGAGCCTTTCATCATGGGATGGTTTGGCTTGAAGGGCGGGTGGCTCACCTTTTGGGTCACCATCGCCTGCGCGACAGACATGACACTCTTCGGGTACGTCTGCTCCTTCCTTCCATCCTCCTCACCTCAGCTCACCTTCCACCATTCACCAATTCTTTTCACCCTCAAACTCCTTCCCCCCAGAGCCTCATCTTCCAACCTTCTGCTCTCAGGATCTCTAATCTAACACCCCACCAGCTACGACCAAGGCGTCTTCGGCGGCGTCATCGTAACAGATGACTTCCTCCAAACGATGGGCATCGTCGGCAACGACAAGCTCCAATCCACCGTCACCGCAATCTACGACATTGGCTGCTTCCTCGGCGCAATTTCCACCATATGGATTGGCGAGCGCCTCGGCCGCAAGAACACTATTCTCGTCGGCACCACAATCATGTCCATTGGCGCCATCCTGCAGACCGCCGCTTTTGGCCTCCCGCAAATGTTCGTCGGCCGTGTCGTCGCGGGTATCGGAAACGGTATCAATACCAGTACCGCTCCGGTGTGGCAGGGCGAGACGAGTAAGGCGAGTTGGCGAGGCAAGTTGATTGTCATTGAGATGATTATGAACATCTTTGGGTTCTCGCTGAGTATGTCTTCCTCGTCTTCCTTTCCCTCTCTGGATATCTCCCGGTCTCGATCTTCGGTACCAGATACTAACGATGAGCAGGTAACTGGGTCACGTTTGGCTTCTCATACCTCACCGGCTCCATCTCATGGCGCGTTCCCCTGGCCTTCCAGTTCTTCTTCATCTTCATCCTCTACGGCACCGTCCCCTGGTTGCCTGAGTCACCTCGGTACGTCCCCTCCCTAGTCCCATAAATATCACCCGCTAGATTCCTATGACTGACAATAACCCCAGCTGGCTCATGGCTCAAGGCCGCGTCGCCGAAGCCGAACAGATTCTTGCCGACCTCGAAGACATGCCTGTCGACGATGCTTATATCCAGACTCAGTCCAAGGACATCCAGTGGGCCATCAACTACGAAAGAGAGAATACCGTCCCCTGGTCGGACCTCCTCCGAGGCCGGACCGGCGAGTCGTCGGGAACGTCCACCATCCGGCGTATATTCCTCGGGTGTGGAACCCAGGCCATGCAACAATTTTCCGGAATTAATATTACAAGTTACTATTTGCCCCTCGTTCTCATCAATTCCGTCGGTTTGGACAATAAACTAGCGAGGTTACTGGCGGCGTGTAACTCCGTCAGCTACTTCTTGTTCAGTTTGATTGGAATTCCCAACGTGGAGAGATGGGGAAGGCGAAAGATGATGATGTGTAAGTTGTGGAAACGTCGAATCCAGGCCCGATGAATACGCACAGGACAGCTGATTGTTGCAAACAGACGGTGCTTTTGGCCAATTCATGTGCTACGCCGTCATTACCATCTGTATTCGTTACAATGAAATGGCTGGCCTGGCACCAGAGACGCAGTCTCAGTGGGCAAAGGCTTCCATCGCCTTCTTCTTCTTGTACTATGTCTTCTTTGGCATTTGCTGGCAGGGTACTTCAAGTCCTTTCCCGATTCTTTGGGTCAATGTTTGCTAATTCGATATAGGTGTGCCTTGGCTGTACCCCACCGAGATCAACAGCTTGTCCATGCGTACAAAGGGAGCCGCTCTCGGCACCGCAACGAATTGGATTGTCAACTTCATGGTACGTCTCCCGCGATTCTCCTCCAATGCAAATAAAAGCACCCAGAGACCTAACCCACCAACAGGTCGTCGAGATCACACCACCAGGCATCTCTTCCCTCGGCTGGCAATTCTACATCATCTGGACAGTCTTCAACTTCTCCTTCATCCCCATCGTCTATCTCTTCTACCCCGAAACAGCAGACCGCTCCCTCGAGGATGTGGACCGTTTTTTCGCAGACAACCACGATATTTTCGTCTTCCGCGACAAGGACGCCACAAGCTCAAAGCGGCCGATGAAGTACATCGCGCAGGAAGAGGAGGCGATCACGAAGCGGAACAGTCGGGGCGGTGTGCCTGGTGCTGAGGAGGAGGATATGTTGAGGCGAAGAGGGGCTGTGGAGAAGATGAAGAAGGGGCGTGAGGATGAAGAGCTGGCGTTCGGAGAGCATAAGGAGAGAAGATAGGCGGGACCTCCTCTGTTTGTTGGTGGAGTGTACGATCTAGATGAGATATTTACGAGTTATGATGGTAGAAGTTTCATGATACATGATGGTTATTAAACATTGTTCTTCCACGATTGACCGATCGAGTTTGGGTTGCCATCTTCTGACATAACTGTCTAATGGCTGCCATCGCCAGGAGACCTCGATGGACTCTGGTCGTACACAAGAATAGACATGGAAAACGTCACCAACTTTGCGCAGTCTTCTTCTAAGATCCCGGGTGATTCCATTCTATGGATCTGTCTATGCTGATCTGATTCGGTCTGGACAAGGTCTCGGGGGGCACGTTGTCAATCTGTCAATTCGCGGACCTCATGATGCCCCCACTACCCCTCCCCGGCTTCGTCTTGCCTCTTTGATCCTCTCTGCTTTGTCTCTTCACCCTTCCATTTCGCTCACTCTGATACTCCTTCTGTATCGGTCCTTGGCTTTCTTGTCGATAGAGGCTTTCTTGTCGATAGAATCAAATCCGGTCATCTACCTCACGGAATAGACAGTCAGCAACGAAGAGAGATTCAATAGATAGCACTCACACCAGGAACCTTATACTTGCCCTCATCTCAAGCATCAAAAGGCGTAGCACGTGCCGCAGCTCTCAGCCATCCCGCGTAGGCAACAGGCTTCTCCCGGCTTCTTCTGACAATGGAAGCCGAAAAGGTTCCTCCGTGAACGCCGGGAGAGGGGAGTTGACTAGGGGCAGAAGAGGAATCTTGGCTGATGATCATCGCGGGGAACACGAGCATGATGAGGTGGACGTGGTCGGTGATAGCGGCGTGGTTGATTCGGAGGCTGAGGCAGGTGTCTGCGATATGCTTCAGCCATTTCTGGGTAGTGAGCTCGAGGCGAGAGACGTCGGGGCCGACGATGGAGGTACCCTCGTCGTGGTGGTCCTCGTTCTTGGTCTTGGTCTTCTCCTCCACCTTGCGCAAGTCGCTGACCAGGGCGTCAAAGGTACCAAAGGCCCTCACCTCGATCATGGCGAACCGACGACGACGACGGGTACTGAGTGGAAAGCTCAGAGGCAGGATCTCGGCTGGATCGTGGAGGGCCACGAGAGAGTACACGGCTCTCTTCAATTCCCATAACCCCGTATCCTGCCAACTGTATTTGACCACAGACGGGATGGGCTGCGTGGGATAGCGGCGGAGGAGATGGAACACGAAAGAGTGAGCGGGATCAAAGAGCTGATCGCACACGTCGATGGCGGTGGCACCCCAGCGCAAGTCGTTTCTGACTCCCACCAGTTGTCGGTCTTTGAGGGGCTCCAGGTGGGCGTCGGTTTGGAAGCATTCCTGTACCAGATTGATGTAGAGAATGGGGTCGGCGAAGGTAACGTGGGTGAAGTCGCTCATTTGCAGACTAGTCGCGGTCTCTGGGGGCGGTAAGGGAGGATCGGCGGGCTCACCGTAGGGGGGGAACCAGTCGGCGAGGTCATCGTCGAGGTCGAAGAGTAACGTCTTGGCTGATAGCGGCATCTCGGCGGGCAGCGGAGGCATTCTGAGCTCTTGATGCAGCTGGAGATGATGTTGGCGACGTGTAGAAGGCGTAAAGGCTGGCTAAATCAGCGAATGAAGAAGGTGAGGCCATCCGTTCCAGCTTGGAAAGTGAGAGACGGCTTAAGAAAAGGGAGAAATCCAGAGCCTTCTGGGTTTGTGGTGCAATGATTCGAATAATTCAGTAAGAAATGATTCAGTGAGTGTCAGGTCTAGATTTGATAAATATGGTGGGAAGGTGCGACGGGGCGGGGGGGAGGGGGGGGCGGTGACTCTGTACTCACCCACACGTGGTGCATGGCCATTCATAGTCCTTAACTGATAGTCTGCCACTTACCTCACAGGAATAACTGTTTCAGAAGGAGACAACCTCAGCTCCGACGTTGATTCAGATGTCCAGATCAAAGAACGTCTCATCCCAATGGCTCAATACAGACTTAGAGTCATTGCTGATTTGTTGTTAGCACGAACCTCATCGGCTTCTTAATTTGGTACCTTGAAAGACATCTCCTTGATTAACGGCAGTATTCCCTTTCTGAAACTGCTTCAGCTTCTTTCACGACATGGAAACTGCGGACAACAATGTAGTATAGCTCGGGCATATCTCGCTCCTGTCACACGAAATGGGGAGCGTCTTGCAGAACGCTTGACACACACGGCCGTCAAATTCCCGTGGAATCCGGGTCAAACACACTGGAAGCACTGTGTTCTTGACTCTACCTCTATCATTACAACTGAAAACAGTATAAGAAACAACTGGGAACAGTTCAAACTTGGTCCCTCCTCCACGTATACCATTAATATCAGTTCCTAAGTGTCGTTCATAAGCCGACAATCCCTCCTTGTTTCTGGGAGAATCATCTTTCCATCCTCCCTTCGAGGTTTATTTCTTTCGTCCTCTCATCTGACATTAACCCTCCAGAGATATTGGTTTCAATGTCCCACATTCCAGCCCAGTATCGTTTCATCAGTCTATCCTACATGGCATTCAATCCAAGATTGCTGCATTGCGTCTGAGAGCACATCGTCCTTTCTGACGAGATGCAAGTATCCGAGCTTACCTCGCTTCCTCCTCTCATCGCATCCAGATTTCTATGAACATTTCGGATGAAATATTTGGGCATCCAACTGATATATCAAAGTCTGAAATTCATCTTGACACCGACGATGTCTCCTCCCGGCGCTTAGTCCGGCACAAGCTTTGGGCAAGTTCTTCTTTTGCAACTGAAATTTTATCCCGGGAGATCGCAGAGGTCGCATAGGTAGTAGCACAGGTAACAAAGGTGCCTCATTCCCTAGCATAGGGGTTCCTTTCCGGGCAAACACCACCTTTGTTCTGATTTCCTTTCTAAGCCTCGTAGTACAAGCCGCGAACTCTAGACACTTATTAGGGCGTCTTCTAGAGGATTTGAATCTCCTACAGGCATCTTCATCTTTTGGGCTTTTGTCGCTTTTCCTGTTAGTTGGTCAGGTAAATCCAAACATCGTGGACTCAGGTTTTCGGCGCTATTTTGCCTGAGACAGGTGAGCTGTCCTGGTCGGTTTTTCCTAGCCATAACTTGCTGCGAAAGTACTTCTATGTTCCTCCTTGTGTCAATGTCAAGGTAGTTTTCCTTCACCTTTCCAAGATCCTTCTCAATGTGATCCCGACTTTTGTTTCATCTTTCCATCGCAGAGGCCTTAGGTCTTTCTCTTCATGCCCGTATCAAGGCAACTTCATAAACCTTGAGGTGCCTCATTTCATTCGTTTATACTTTTGCGGGTACCCAGGGAAGTTCGAACTCATGCGCCGCCGAAAATCACTCTGCCCTCTCTCATCGACTCTTTCCCCTCCACTTTCGCACCGTCGAAACGTGTTTTCCCTACACAGAATCCCTTTCATTCCTCACCGTTTCATCTTCTCCCATCTTGAGAAACCTACACTCTCTCCCCGCCAGGCCTGATCAAACCTCATCATGTCAGACTCTGGCATGCCGGAAGCGAGTGGGGAGGATGAGCGCAAGCGACAAATTCACCTCTGGAAAGAGTTCGGGCGTTATAAGCCACGAGAAGTCTTGGCGCTCTGTCTCAGAAGCTCTGGTATACACTACGGTCTCCCAGAGTACGGATCAGAAAGGCCCGAGTCCAATGAGTGGCTCCTCCCCGACTTCGACCCCACAGTTGAGCAGCCGGGTCACGAAGTGCAGGTCGAGGTCATCAGATGCTTGAACGGTGACATCGAGGGTAGTGCACTTATCCTCCTTTGCAGGATCACTAAGACATCATCCATCAGCCGCGACACTCGTCATAGTCTTATCCTCGGGCTCAAGGTCGTCCTCAAAATCTTCGACCCAACCTTCCTCCTTCTAGATCAGCTCTCCTACTTCTTCGGTCTCACACCCAGCGAAGTTTCCAATCAACTATATAGTCGGGAAGCTAATGCCTGTAAGTACTTCTACGAGCAAAAGATCACGGGTGATCCTCATATGGTACCGCAGTACTACGGCAGCTGGGCGCTCAAGTTCGACGCTAGCGATTCACCTGAACCTGGCAGATCCTCTTCACCCAGAACCCTCCAATGGAGATGTGTAGGCGCGATTCTCATCGAGTGCATTGCGGGCCGCTCGCTTGAGAAGATGTGTGAACGAGACCACAGCGGAGCCTTAATTGCCGATTAGGCTTCCCTTCCCTACATCGATCACGCAAGCAGTACGTCGAAAGTTCTGTCTCTGAACGACTCTGCATCGCGGCTCAAAATCTTGAAGAAGGTTATACACGGCGGTGTTTGCTTCGAGCATATTGGCCCCGTCATCAAGGGTCTCGATCCCGATGACATCGTCCTCACTTTCCTCCAGAACACCCGAGACCGACAGACCCCAGAAAGCATCCGCCCTGTCCTTCTCGACTACATCTTCTGTGTTGTGTGGTCTCAGTCCCGCGAAAGCACGCACGGACGGCTCGACGAGTTAGACGAAGAAGCACCGCCGATCCCCCGCAGATATGTGATGAACAAGTACCCGATGCAACGACTTCCAACTCCTCCGAATCCGACGTGATTCTACAATGCTAGCCAGATGCAGGAGTTCAGAGGCTGGTTCCCAACCGAGTGGACGGAAAAGGTGCCAGGGGACTATGAGGTCTGGGCCGCGAGCGAATTTGGAGATCCCACGCAGGAGAGAAGCTATTCGACTGAAGACATGCTTACGGAGAAAATACATGAAGCATAGAAGACGGTTCAAGAGCAATACTATCGGGAGAAGCCTATGCTCAGCTAACAGGGAAAATATGACCTGATCATCGAGGATAGTGACATCCATCCAACTCCGAAGGAGAAGCGTCTAGCCAAAGCCGAGGCCGATCACAAGTTTATGGTAGAGCCTTCTAGAAAGGAGAGGGAGTTTCTGCGGCGGATCGGCCATCCAATTTCAGCTGAACTTGAGGCCGAATGTAAGGATCAGCCACCTTCAGCTGAACTTGAGGCCGCTTGTGAGGGTCAGCCACTACCTGAGACTGGATCAGAGGATGAGCTTACTCCAGGACCTGACGATCATCCAAAATGGAAGTCGCCGCAAGAGATCTAAGCTTGATTCGAGTTCGCCAGACAGTATTCGAGGTCATTTGAAGAATACTCGAGTTGGCAAAGAAGGCGAGGAAGACACCGATGACGACGCCGATGACGACGAGGAAGACGCCGATGATAATGAGGGGGACACCGTTGTTGGCGAGTACATCGATCACGGCGGTGATTCCGAATACGGTCTTTGATGTGTATGTCGTGGGGGTTTTTCCGTCTTTGCAGGCGCAAAGGATCAATGCGTGGCATTCTTGATCGTGGAAGATAGTCTGGCCAAATTGACCGCATGACTATCATGTATTGGGCCTTCGCACTACTGGCCCTGCAAGAATCGGGCAAACCAGAGCGTACGACCTCTAAAAAGGTTAAATAGTTTTCAATTGCTTCTTCTATTACTTCCACGTCGTAGTGGAAGGAGAGTTATCAATCAAAAGTTTTAGTATGCCAGTATCTCCTACCTTTGACCCCGTGATTAACTGACTGCATTCGACGTCGACCCCAGTCTCACGCCCAACTTCTCAGAATCATCTTGACATTCAATGAGAATGATCGCCATTGCCTAAGTACTAATTCAGTCCTGGGTCTGATGCTTGGAATGTCAGTAGACCTCAATCAGACCAGCCCATCCAAAATAGACCCTAGAACCCAGAGCTCCCCAAGCATCACCTCCTCGTTCCTCACGCCCTCCCAACAACACCCAACAACTCATCGACAACGACTCCCCTGAAAGCCCGATCCAGTCCGCAACTGCCACTCTTACCAAACAAACTCTTTTCTTCGTCCTCATCCTCGTTCTCGCCGCCCCCTCCTCTTCCTTCTGCTCCACCACCTACATCCATGGCTGAGAACGCGACAGCCAACTGTCGCGGATCCAACGCCGCCCGCACGGCAGCCGTATACCTCCCACCCATGACCGCATTCAGCGTCCCAAGATGCTCTGCCGCAGAGACAGCACCAACGCCGACACCAGAACCAGAACCGCCCGAAGATGAGGCCGCAGACGAAGTCGCAGACGCAGATGCAACCTCCGTAATGAGCCGCCCTAGGCCAATCTCCAACAACAACACCCCCAACGCAAATATATCCCTCCTCTTACCCTCCTCCAGCGCCTCTCCTCCATCACCACGATCCTCACCGCCACCACGAACCCGACACCGCCTCACCTCCCCCTCCTCGAACCCAGCCCCGACAAGCAACGGCACCGACACTTTCGCCTCATACTCCCCGCCCCTGACCCCAAACCACACATTCTCAGCACGCACGGCGCCATGCACCCGATCAACAGCATGGAGCTCGCTCACCGCCCTCGCAAGCTGTCCCGCAAAGCGGATCTTATCCGAGAGGATCCTCGCCGCCGCCTCCCGCCGCCCGCGCGTGAAGTGGCCCGTCGGCGAGCCGAGGTGCTCCGACAGTCTGTGGATCTCCGCGCTGCGGCAGCCGTGCAGCGGGGAGGCGTCGTAGAAGAATTCCAGCCGCTGATCCGGGTCCTGCTCCCTGTCTTGATTCCGGTTCTGGGCGAGGACCTGGAAGCCCGTGCAGCGGAGGAGGTACGGCGACCGCGCGGCGTGTAACAAGGTAGCGAGCTTGAGCGTTTTGCGGCATATATCCGGGTCATCCCGCGGCATGGCCCTTGTCTCGACAATAGTATTCGCGTCGCGGAACCGCAGGCACGAGGCCGTGGCAGACACGCCGTCGACTCCGTCAGCGCCAGAGGTATGACACATATCATCACCCGCGAGGAGCAAGCTTGCGATCAAGGGGGCATCCCCTCTCTGGATTCGAATCTGCCAGATATCGTGCTCGAGACTCGGGTCCCGCCCCACGGCGATATCGCGCAGCTGCACGGCGCGCGTGTCCCGGCTGAAGAGGTCTTGGTTGAGCACGCGCTTGATGGCGAGCACGACGTCGGCGCGGATCTCGTCGTTGAGAGCTTTCACCTGCCTGTGGGTTTCGAGGAGGAGTTTCGGGTACTGCGGGCTTGCGAGGGATGTCTCTGCCGGCCCCGCCGTCACTGGGCTCTGTTGAAAGAGGCGGAGGGTCTCGTTGGCTCGTCTAAAGGAATATCTGCAGATGTTGAGGTCCACCGGCGCGAGGCCGCGGAATGTGGTTGATGATGGCTCGAGGTGGCAGATTTGGTCGTTGTAGATAAGTCTATATAGGGTGGTTGTGCGGTATAGTTCGGACTGGAGCTGGTTCATCTGTCTTCGCGTCTGTAAGTGGATCGTCTTGGTAGCGTTAGCCAAGTCGACTAGTTGACGGGCAGTCTCCTCGGCTCTGAAGACCACTTCCCCCAGAACATTGGTGCTGTCGTTGCTATTGCTATTCGTCATGTCTGCGTCGATGTATCGAGTCTTACTCAACTCGTGGACGAGCACATTAACGACGCAGCAGTGGGTTGTTATACACAACCTGGAACCATGTTGGAGGGTATCCCGACACAACGGTTCACTCTCCCGGTTCCGGGGGGTGTTCCCACAGTTGTCGAACCCGGCAGCACGAACGTTACCTCGGAAAACATACGCAGCACACCGGCAAAATTGCGGTACAGTAACTGAATCGGGTTTCAAGAATCAGATCCTGCCCGACTGGCGGCACACGTAGATCTCTGCGGGACACCGAGTCGTGTATCATGCCATTGTGGCAGACACTCAGCTTCCAACGACTCGTCTTTTGGTCGTTTTGCCATTCAACAAAGTCCCCTCCCCCTCCTTCTTTTCCATTTCAGCCTTGCTAGATTCCTCAACGGAGAGGGGCCCGCCAGGGTATTCAGGAACGAAGCCAGGCCCATGACATCACCCCCGAGAGAATGCATATCATCGGCCTCGAAGGCCGAAATGCTGGGTCCGACGCAGTGGCTCATGTACCATATGTCAAGGAGACTGAGGGGGTTCGGGAACCTGACATGTTGTTGCGGGCCAATGATTCAAGCGCTTAGCAGCCAAGTCACAAGTCAAACGACCCGGCAATGTTGCCAGCGTGGTGTCAGCAACCCTATTCCAACCACCGCGTGGGCTGGCTCGATTCATTGTCGAACAGAGACCCTGACCCGAGCGATATTGGACGTTGGTTATGGGTACGGAGTAGGTACGAAGTACGGGTATGCAAGCTGAAAGTGAGTCGGAAAAAGAAACGTGCCCAGCTTCCTATGAAGGACGGTGAAGGGCCCCTTGGTACCTTTCGCGTGGGACTGATACGCCACCTGGCGTATCTTAGCTGCCCGTATCGGCCAAGTTCCGCATTGTCAATTCCCATCTTGCCCTCATGGCCATATGGTTTTAGTCCCAGACGGTCGCGGCGGTGTGTGAGGGGAACAGAGGGAGTAAAACGAATAAAAGACAAAAAGCCATTTCCACGTAAGCGATGGAAGGCCAGGGGTTTCATGGCATTAGGGCAGGTCGGCGAGCTTACTCGTCTTCGGCGGCCACGCCGATTCGGGGAGCCTAGTAGTAGTGCCCTCAAGTCTGATCCGTTGATAGGACCTCTTAACGCATCCCCATATGCCCGCATATGCAGCTGGCCCTTTCGGGCATGTAGTCCATCGAGGTAGGAGTCCGACGTGCTGTTGATATCGTCGCTGGCGGGGTCAGTTTTTGCTGCCTGAGCAGCTTGCCACTTCGAACAAAGCGATTCGGCACCCCAAGATTCCCCGAGAGACGCCCTTGCCGAAGATGTCGTCGGCGTTGGGATTCGGTACCCGTGCAAGGGGGGTTCCGCTCCGTACACGGCCCGGCCACCAACTGTCATATCAGCCAAGATTGTATTCCATAGTCGAGCTGCTTAGTAATAAGATGAAATCCCATGAACAGAGGCCAGGCCAAGTCTCCTCGCTCGAAATCAGGGTTCGATCAAGGCTCGACTCTGGTTCGGGAGCTTGCGTGGGGGTGCCTGGGCGAATATGTCGCACACAGCTCGAATGACACAATGGCGCAGATGTCTCGGGATTTCCGTCGAGGATCCATACTGGCGGTACGCTGGTCAAGCTAGCTATCAACCCGTCTTTTGGTCACGTTACTACGCGGGGAATCGCGGAATGCTACCGCGGGGATCCATTTGCTGTTCCGTATAGAGTATACTCTTCAGCCAAAGCACATACGGCACAACGACCATAACGCATGATTCGAGTCAGAACGCGGTCTGCTTTCTTTCTCTTGCAATCTTTTGGGCCGTGAAATATTGGCCTTGTTGTATATCGAATTAGAAAAAGGAAGTGTCTAGGAACCAGATCTGAGAAGCGTGACGTGTCTGATGCATGACATGACATGACAGGGTGGGTAATCCGAAGCGCTCTGCGCCGTCTCCTCTTGCCTCCGCGACTGTTCCTGGATCGTGGCCGCAGCTGGTACGTCAGTTTGGAACCATGCTACAACTTTACCTCGTCCCTCCCATGGACCCCTTAATGTACCCCACTTTGCTCGGCAGTTGCGATTCTAGGTCTAGGAAGAGACGGCCTCCTTGACGTCCTCCTTGACATCCTTGGCCAGGTCACCAACACTCTTCTGAGATTGCTGCCACATGAGGATACGGGAGCACTGGACGACACCGACGACACCGAGGAAGAAGTTGACAGCAGCAAGACTGGACAGGTTAGTTGACACGTTCCCTTTGTGAGACCCTTCATGACATACAGGTAGTTCTTGGGCTTAATGATCAAGCACCAACGGGTCCAGATGATACCAGTGGCCGTCAGGGCACCGTTCTGGGTGAGAGACAGCTTCTCGGCGGGACGGGCAAAGTCAGCAACACCGGCAAGAACGAGAGCCCACTGTGTATTGCGTTGCCAGTCAGCATTCGTTCCATGGAGGCATTGCCAATTCTCTCGGGTATTTCTTCGTCCGGTCTATATCGACCTCCGACATCGCGACCGGACATCTGCAAGGGAGATACCCGGAGGTACCTTCAGCTACCAGGACTTCATACCTTCATAACGGGGGCCCTGGGACCATCGGAGTCAGCGGACAAGTCAAAAGAATACCATGCGAAGCCTTTGTATCGCATGTCGGGGATAGTCTACTCACCAGAAGTGCACCGTCTTGATTCCGATGGGGCTGTCCCACATGCGCTTGAACCAGCTAACCTGGGCATCGGCGGACGCAGTCGAGCTCTGCCATCTCTTGGAGCTCTCGCGGAACTGGGCGCGGAACTGGGAGGTGCGGAAAGCGTTGCGGATCTGGGCACCGGCAAAGACCTGCTGGCGGAAGGCAGGGCGCGCGGCCTTGAAGAAGTTGTTGGCGGGGGCCATTGTGACGAACTGTCAAAGCTATAGCTTTTCTTTTCGTGTGTATATGTCGTCGGAAACTCGGGTTCGGAGGATCGATTGAGAAGGGATCTCAATTCACGCGGAGGCAGAGGTGGTTTGGAGCGGAGAGGGTTTTCCTTTCGATAGACGCACGAGAGGGATGGAGGGGAGAGGTTGAGGCGAGGTTGAGAGAGGCAGATGCGTTGAGGTTTGGGACGTCCGAAGATGAGCGGGCAGCTTTTTTTGGCCCGGGAGCACGAGCGAGCGCATACGGTGCACTGAGAGGTAAGGCGCACGGCAGCTCTCAGCGAGCAAACAGCGTCCGTCAACCGGAGATAAGCGGGGACAACCCGTCGAGGGAAAAAAAGTTGACTGCGGGAGCACTGACCAGGTCGACCTCACCTTCCAATTTCCATTTGAACCTTAGCACCTTACGTAATACTCGCCTGTCTGTAGCTGCGTACCTTGAAAAACGGCCCCTAGATCGGGGATGTTGAGTTGTGCATATGCATAAGTCCACAGCTCCAGGAGTCCAACCAATCAATAATACCCAATTAGACAATTTATGCTCATCCTGAGTTCCCGACCGCCTTATGCAAATTTCCCTGACCCACCTCGAACCGTGAGCATCTCGTTAACTTCAATCCTCGCCAGTCCGTCCACCAGCAAAGAGGCTCCTCCAATCGATCCGAATCCCGCCAATTGACCCAACCGCCGCCCGTCCGCACCTCCTTCGCGCAGCCCCAGCCACGATGTCGAGCAAGTACGCATTCACAAAGGCCCTCAAGGAGGTGCGCTTCCTTTTCTGCCAGACGGGCGAGCACAGCGCCGCGACCCGGTACGTTTCCTCGACTTCCCTACACACGCTCAGCGCATGTACACCCCAACCTCGAAACCTCCCAACGACGACGACGACGACACCAACCGCTCGCATCACCTCGATCCCCCGCTAACCCCTCATCGCAATAGCAACTTCGTCGCAAGAGCCTACCCCACGATGAAGAAGAACAACCCCCAGACTCCCATCCTCATCCGCGAGGCCGCCGGCACACTACCCAAGATCTACGCGAGATACGGTCAGAACTACTTCCCAATGATACAGAATGAATACCGAATGCTGATTAGGTACTCTTTCTCAAACAGAATTCGGCGTTGAAAAGAGCCAGTCGCTGGAAGGTGAGAGTCACCCTCCCCCCTCCTTCAATCTCTCTCGAGGACGCTCGGTAGCTAACATGCTCCGCAAAAGGCCTGTCGGACAAGCAGATCGAGGACACAGTTACGACCCTGGTGAAGAACGGCGCATAAACGTATAAACCCGGGCGGGGACAATTGAACGAATAGACCAAAACAAGGACCTTTTGTACCATCACCATGTTGTTGAGAATGACGAGCCGAAAGTTGTATTGAAACTGAACTCAGCGAGCTGCCGATGAATGAAACTAGGCGCCATGGTAACAGTTCGGGGTTATCTGTGTTTGCAAAGTACCATTTCTACGACGATCCCATATGCGGTCTGCTGGATAGTGTCCACGTCCCCCGGGATGTTCACTGTGCCCTTGATCAGACGAGGCTCTGGGAGAAGACGAGTTCACTTCAGGTCACCTATGACGGGGCTCACAACCACCCAAGTAAGCATTCAAGCAATAAACGATCAGATAGAGAGTCTTCCGAGCAATGTTCATTCTATTTCTTCGCAACTACTAAGCCACAAGCGCGAGCTATGGGTATCACTCAAACACAAATCCTTCTCAAGGAACGAATTCAAATCCTCCCCATCACCTGCTTCTGAGATACCTCCCCAACAGGCTCTCCAATCTACAGAAAAGCTCTTAGTCAACCCTGTCCTGTCACATATGCTTCCGTCTTTCCGTATTTGTTCGTATCGCGCCCAAATCATTTCCCCCCAAACATCGAACATCCTTGTCTAATGCTTGCCACTGCCCTCCTGAGGGAGCGCGCCCGAGGATGTCTTGTCCTTGGTCTTGTTCTCACTGCTCATGCTGCTGGTAGGAGTGGTGGTGCTGCTCTTTGTAGCAGTTGATGTTGCACGCGCTTTGCCCCAGACGCTGGTCGCAGGTAGGCTGGAAGCAGGCAAGGGAGCAGGCGGCAGGGACGGGAAGTCGTCTTTACTTGCAACAGAAAGCTTTCTGTTGTGCGTTCCAGGGGCATGTTGCGGTTGCTGGACGTGCTTATTTTGCTTCTTAGGCGAAGGGTTGTTCTTCTGCGGTTCTTGCTTACCCTGTTGATGCTGCCCGTGCTGTTCGCGATCGCTGCTAAGCTGTTGCTGCTTTTTCTTGCTAGCGCCCTTCTTCGCACGCTGTCTTTGACCGTTGCCACTGCTAGCATTTGATGGCTGTGGGACGGGCGTACCACCTTCAGCGGGGTGGTCCTGCTTTGCCTTCGCCATGCTCTCGGGTGCCGAATTTTGCGTGCCTTCATCTTGGACTGGCACTTCACCAGTTGTAGAACTCACTCCATTGTCGACGCCATCTCCAGCACCATGTCCCTGACACTGTTCAGCTTGAGCTTTGGGAGGCGTTGGTCCTGGAGTGAGAGTTCGGGATGTGACCGATGAACTGCGAGAAAAGTTGCGTTGATGCTGAGTGGTCTTCACTGGGATCGGTACCAATGGAATTGGCGCCAGCTTCACCCTATGAAAAGCAGGGCGCGGTTCAGGCGACACAAACTCCTTTGCCTTTGGATTGAGTTGCATGGTTGACTTTACCGTCGCTTCGCTCTCAACCACGGACGTTTCTGGTGAAAACTTCGGTTCAGGCGTCCTGGCCGACGATGGAGTTGCTGGGGTCGATAAGACCTTGGGCGAGCTGTTGCCAGAGCAGCTTTCCTGGGCTGTGGTGAAGCTCATCTGTGAAGTACTCGCAGCAGATGGAAGACCGCCGTCGACGACATGGGCCTCCTTTAGGATGGTGGCTGCTCCAGAACTAGAACCTTCTCGTACAGCAATGTTCAGCTGAGCCGGCTGCTTGTTGCGATTCTTCGGCATTCGAAGTGAGCCGCCAGCGTTGGCTCGAAAGCTTTTGTTAGGCGGCTCCGGGAGACTTGACTTTCCTGGAGACGCTTCTGTTGCAACGATATCCCTGGCCTTCGTGATGATGTCGGCCGTCTCTGATGCACCAGTCTGGGTTTCCGCCGGGATATGAAGAGTTTTATCATCGGCGGCCACAGTCGAGGCGTCGCCAATGGGCAGAGACTCATCTTGACTTCCTGATGTCGGCTTCTTCTTCTTTTTCTTGTTTCTCTTGGTCTTCTTCTTTGAAGCATCGTCGGCCATAGCGGTGATTGGAACCCCTGAGATTAAGCCCGCATCGATCAAGCTGTCGAGTGCATGTCCAGAATTCAAGCGAAGGCTATCGCTAGGCCCATCTTCGTCAGGAAACGAAGTCTTGAGGAACGAAGAGCTACTTCTTCCTGGCATGTGAGGCACCACGTCGAAGACCTCGACACTGCTGGTATCTCTGTGAGAAAAAACCTTCCTGTACTTTCCCTTGCCATACGTGGGACTCTGCGCAAGAGGCTCAGGGGCTATGACTCCTTCTTCCGGGACAGGCGAGACGTGAGGTATAACCTTCGCAGATTCTTCAGACGGTCCCTGGTCACGAAGAGCGCCGAATTTGTGTTCCTTCTCACTGGGAGAGGCAGGGGGGCTTTTCTTGAACGGAGAGGCTACCGATTCACTGGCGTCCGGAGTAAAGACAGCCTTGCCAGACGAGTCAGATTCTCCGTGTACTTCAGTGCCCATCGAGGTTTTCGTCAGCTTTTGAGGTGTCGCCGGCAAGTTGACGACAATGACTTTGCACGGACTGTTGGAAACCCGAGGGCTGTCATGCTTGGTTGTCTTCTCTTCATCGGGAATGACCTCCTCGGAAGGCGGCTTCGATTGCGACTCAGCTTCACTTGACTGTTGCAAAGCTAGATCGACAGTCGGTTTGGCTTGTGTCGGCTTGACGTCTTCGGGCAGTTCAGTTTTCCCCTGCAGCACAGTGGCTTGGTCTGCGGTGGGCAGTGGAATAGTTAAATCAGTTACCGCTTCGGGCTGAGAACCATGTACTGCTTTGCCCTGCGATTTTAATGGACGAGGAATTATGTACTGCTCCAAGGAGACTGCTTGAGATCGAGAGTCCATACGAGCAGATAGAGACTGGCTCTGGGTGAATTGGACCTGGCTGCTAGCCCGAGATTGCTGAGACCCTTCATACGAGTTCGGGATTCTATGCTGTTCAGTCGCGTCCCGGCTGCCCTTGGAATACATCAAGCTTCCATAACGCGTATGGTGAATAGGTCGCGTCTGGAGCATACAGTGAAGCTCTGCGCACTCAACATCCTTTGCGCATGCAATCTCAGTGATGCGAGAACCCTCTTTGAATCTGAACGAGAGCACCTGATATCAGTAGAATTCCTAGCCTGGACGAATGTTGCCACTTACCTGACAAAAAAGTTGGGTAAATCTTTCTGGTCCTTGAGAGCCAATCTGTTGACTTTCTCAACCTCTCCCCACCGAGACATCACAGCATGGACCTTTTCAGACAGGTCATCTCTAATCAGATGAGAGGTGAGCTGAACGAAGACAGATCGTTCACGAGCCTCACAAGAAGGACACTCGCAAGGCGCGTAGGCCCATTTGTTATCGCCAAGCTTTTCATGTTGATTTGTGCAAGTGAAAGTTTGTCTAGACGCGGAAGAACGGGATAATGCACGGCCGCGATTCTCCTTGGTTGGAGAACGACGGAAAACGGGCCCATGAATCGAGTCATCTGCATTGTGGACCTTCTCCCATCCTTTTAAATCGCCACGGGTGCGCTGCTGATGATGAGAAGGGCCGTTCGAGTTAGGCGCTGCTCGCGAGTTGAATCTTGTCTCAAATCGCGGATGGCCCATTTGCGAGCCGCGGTCGCCTGCTTGGCCAAAATGGGGGTCTGTTGATGCATTCCGCTTGCCGTTGTGTCTCTGAAAGGAAACCAGCTCAGGTGCCACTCCGGGAAAAGCAGCAGATTGAGCACGCTGCTGCGCGCCGCCCACGGGAACAGAGCCCGGTATTTGCGCCGAATGCCCAGCGTTGTTGAAGCGGTTGTCATTAGGTCTTTGAGGAGACGGAATGACCTGCGAGGGTGGGCCGTAACGGCGATTTCCAGGACCAGCAGGAGGTTCCATGGGTCCATGGGGAGGCCCATGAGGAAGTCCACGAGAGGGTCCATTAGGAGGTCCACGAGAGGGTCCATGAGAGTGCCCTTGAGAGTGCCCTTGAGGGGGGGCATGAGAGGGAGCATGAAGGGGGCTAACGGGGCCAAGATAGGGCTGAGGCATACCATGTGGACCTGTAGTGAAAGGCGTGCTGAATGGATGACCATCAGGTCTAATAGCATGAGGGTAAAAGGTGGACCCTCCCGGACCTGCATTTTCGCCTCTGGATATCGAAGTTTGATTCGTTTGCGCAACGTTGGGAAGCAAACGGTCAGGCAGCTGACGAGAACCATCGTTACCATGGCCATGACTTGCCGAAAAGGTCTGCCGCTTGTCCGCTGGGGTACCCTCGGGGTAGCTGACGCGATTCACGGCCGTGGCAACATCGTGATGGAGATGGTCGATTGGAGTTTGCCTAGATGTACCGCTCACGATCAATGGCTTCGGAGGAGAGGCTTTGGCAGCCGGGCTCGTTTGGGACAGCGGGGAGTCGGGGCTGCCCTTCGTCAGGTTTGGGGCGGTTGATGCTGGGGCAAGTCCACTAGGAGTATCTTGAACGGGTTGACCCGCTGACAAGGTTAGGTCAGGCGCTTTCAACAGGTAACAGAGTCAACTCACCAAGCCAATGTTGCAGTGTGCCTCCTTCCCACTGGTACCCGAGGCTATTTTGCGGGTACAAGGCTGGTTGAGCCCATGGCTTGCCTAGAAGCTGATCATGTCGAAACTTCAGAGCATTGCGGACAAGTTCCATGCTGACAGGAGGCAATCCCTGGAGGTCAACGCGATCCTCTGAGCTCAGCAGATTGAGAACGTCGCCCTGGAATTCTTTGAAGTCTAGCAGCTTCTTCTTGTTCTCGCTCTTTGCAGCCCATTCGTCGCACCAGTGACCAACTTCTGCAACGATTTCTTGATGGAGGTTGCGAACGAGACATTGATTTTCGTGGTAGAGATGAAGCATCAGATTCCAAAGGTTCATCGCGCCTTGGAAGTAGATGTCATAGCAGTCGAAATAATCATACAAGTCTTCCCAGAACTCCAGCTGCGGCATGGACTTCATGTGACTCCAATGCTTCTTGCGGATGGCATTGGCCCTCTCCTGGAGCTCTTCAGCGCTCCATAAATCAATCTGGCGTACTGGGAGGACGTGGCTGAGACCGCGAGTGGGAAACTCGCCATTGTTGGTGCTAAAAATAGCCTTGATCTCCTTCGTCGGCTGGTTGTAGAAGGCGATCGGAAGATTGTCTTCGATGTAAAGTCTAGGCGTCTCTGCCTCCTTGGTACCGACCATCTTGTAGCCGTCGGGAATTCCGTTGGGGTAGTAATGAGAGGAGGGCTTGGTAGGCATAGAGTTTGCCATCGTAGCGCGACTATCGTGATCGTTGTTCCTGGGGAAGCGCTGATCTTGGAAGGAGCCAGGTCCTCCATGGATGTTAGAAGCCATACTGCAAAGCTGCGTATATCCAACGTCGTTTGGCAACGGGATGATAGGCTTGCGGTGATGGGCTCGGAGGCAATGGAGGTAGAGAAAATGAGAATATTTCTGGTGGCGATTTTGGAGTAGGAGAGGAATTGATTTGGTGGTGGGAAGGGAGAAGAGACGATGAAGTGGGTGGTGTTGTTGTTTTTGGGACGAAGAGAGAGGGAGAAGGTCAAGACTCACAAGGCAAATGAAAAAAAAGAAGCAGGAGAGAGGTTGGAAGGAAGGAGGCAGGTCCCAGAGATGTTTGTTGGGAAGGAATCATGGGTGGGTGCACCTGCCTGGAGATGAGAGCAGCAGTAGCATCAACCAGAAGAACGAAATATTCAGACGTTCATAGAGTGACACCTCTTAGACCGGTGAAGTGGAGGAAGCAGGACTCAGGCAGCAACATAGTTCCCGGCAGCTATATTTTTAGTAAGTACACCAGATACGGCTCTCACATGGTAATCGCGTGAGCTTCCTGGGTCTTCCTTTTGTTGCGACGACTCCTACTTGATGTGTAGACACAATTTGCTGTATAGGTGGGTAGCCGGGATCTTCTTCCCCTCCTTTCACAGGAACTTGATATGAAAAGAGCCAGTGTTCTCTTCTTTCAGCCGTCTGACATCTTTCCCAAGGTCATCATGCCCCTCATTGTAATGTCCATAGAGACAAACAAGTCTTACTCATTTGTTCCTGATAACGAATAGATGTAGTTGATGCAGCACACTTCTATTGAGGATCAGTAATAAGATGGGATTTCGTTGGTCCTGGAGAATTGAGGTAGCAGTGCTTGCATATGAGGTAAGGCTTTGCTCATCAGCGTGAACGAGCACTATTGCAGGAACATAGTACTCATCGGAACTCAACTTGGATCCTCGTCCGACAGCTATCAACAGATTGACGGCAGCCTACAGAAATAGCTACGAGCTAAATTTGGGCTTGATGGAAGCAATGGACGATATCTTACACGGCATAGAAGAGAGAAGAGTATATTCATCATTCAACTACTAATGTACCATTGGGGGAATGAGAACGCAGGTATCTGGATAACAAGGACAAAGGAGCTGCTTTGAAACATCTGAAGAGAGCGTTCTTCTTTCAGCTCTTCTCATTGCTCAAGGCGTTAATCATCTTGAGAATCTCAGATTCACTCTCACCAGAGACAGCCTTGCCGTTGTTCCAATCCACAGTCTGTATGTCTCAGTCAGCCATGTTCTCAAAGTACAGGTTTGAAGAGGACCACGAGCTCTGGGAAGGAAACACATACCACGGGTCTTTGAAAAACCTCGGCGTTCTGCTGGAACTTCTTCAGGGCATCCTGCTCAGTGGAAGCACCCTTGATGATTGATGGGATCTTGCTCTTTCCGACGTATTCTAGGATGGTCTTAACCTGGTCGGCTGTTGGGGGGTCTTCGGTGATGTTGAGCTCAAAGTCGGCGCGGGACGTCTTGGGGCTCGTTTGGACGCTGTGGTCGCTGGCCTGGTCCTCAGTCGCGCCGGCGGCGGCGTTGGCCGACACCTGCTTGAGGAGGTTGACAACCCTCACAGAGGCGGGGGAGCTCGCCTTGTGGAAGACAGTGACGATGTCGAGGGTCTTGCGCTACAGTGTGTGTCAGTGGTCAATTGATCTGTATCGGGTACAATTGAGCAGCCTTACGAATCCGAACATTGTGGCAGGTCGTTGGGGAGCTATTTTGGTGGTGTGTTTGTCTTGCGTGAGCTCTGCTTCGTGCAGCGTGATGCGATGAAGTCGGTAGTGGAGCTCTGGAGCTCCGGAGCTATCAGGTTTACGTCATTTAGCCGGGCGGCTTAGTTTTAGACGCCAATGCCGGATTAGCGCACTGACGGGGCCTGCCGCGCTTGACCCCTGGCCCCATGCACCTGGGACTGGCCACAGGAGGCACAGCGATGGAGCATCACGTCTTGGGACCCCTCACTCTGTCATTTGGATGGGCCTGGAGCCTCTTGGGCATCGATTTGGCTTTTTTCGTAACGGAATAGATTGGGGGCGCGGCTCCGATGGGTCCTCTGCTATGTCATGTTGCCTTCCCACAGCAATAGGGCAATTGATCTCACTACCTATCTAGATTCACGGGATATGCAGCACGCGATCAGGGTGCCGCACAGTGCAAAGCTCGAAAGTGACTGGTCGGTCGTCAGGGAAGGTACTGGCGGGGTAAGATTTCAATGCACCAGGCAGATTCACCTTCAACGCTCCTATTTACAGACGAGAGGCTTGCTGAAAGAGTCAACAGCTGAACAAGAAAAGGTGCCTAGGTCAATATCGATCTTGGACCTTCGCGCTCATTCGTTATCGACCGTGGAGCAGGGGTAGCCAGACTTAAGGCAGGCGATGGGCTGAACTCAAGCTCACTCAGCTTCAGCATCAAAGACAGGGCTGAAAATTGGCAACGAAGATGCACCGTAAAGTCAGAGCCGCCAACTACTCTCCGCCCTAAGTGCATCGCCGATTTTCCATGTGGCATGAGCAGATCTGTCATGGCTTTTTTGCGGAGAATGACAATTGCATGACGTAGGAGGGAGTTTTGCCCGTCTAAGCTGAGAATCGGCGCTGGAGACGTCATGACGTAGATGTACCGGAGGGGGGTCGCTGCGCAAGTGCAGCTAAGACAGCTTCCTTCCCATTCATATAGAAAGCACATCTGCTGTACACAAGCCTTCTTTGCTCCTGTCTCAATCCAAGCATCAATCACTCATCAAACAACATACCGTCCTTGCTCTTTAGCAGTAAACATACCCTCAAATTTCCACCTCACCACCAAAACAACCATCATCATGTCCGGAAACTCAAACCTTGGCAACAGCGCCGTTTACGAGGCTGGCGATCAGAGAAACGCCAAGGAGGAGGAGACCAACAACGCCGAGCGTTTCCACGAGGGCAAGGAGCACTCTCACTTGGCGACAGACTCCAGTAAGTTACCCGTGCAGCGGCCGGGATTTTGCAGCTGTTAATAGTCAATCAGAGGATGAGCGTTCCATCGCCAACAGACTCGCTGCTGAGGAGAAGAAGAACAAAGAGGGTGATGAGGAAGAGTCCCTCGAGACCCGCCTTGGCAAGGAGGACGCCACACTCCCCGTAAGTAGCATTCCTGAGCCCTCCACGCATGAAAGAATCAGTGCTAATTGGCAATCAGGCCAAGCTGCACGGTAACAAGCCTTCCAGGGGTGCCGAGATCGACAAGCAGCTCCAGGAGGAGGACGAGCTCCGCCTGAAGCAAAAGGCTGGAAAATAGACATGGGAAGCACAAATATGATTTTCGGTCCGGCGTTGGCAGGGTAGCACCAGCATACATGAGTTCATAGGATGAATATCAAAAGTCATGACGCAAAATACTTTTCCAGTGATGTTACACGGTGGTTGCGAGGCAGTCTGAAAAACCGTGGTCACGCAATTAATCATGAAGAACGGGCAACACGAGGTTTCAAGAACGTAGACGTTTATATATCATAGCTTTTATTTAGTATTAAGTCGTCTATACTGCTGGTCATACCTGGATGCCGAATTAGTCAAACATATCCCGACAGAGATTCCAGAGAACAGAGAGGTGTTGTTGGGTTTGGAGGTCAGAATATGTAAGAATTGAATATCATATATTCAGACGATATAGCCACTCCGGCGAAAGAGAGCCACCGAAAGAAATCAATCGCAAATTTTTCTCATCATTCCAATAGGGTGTGTATCGGGCGATATGAACGTACCTTGTGTTCTGTTGCAGCTTCGTAGACAGATGCCAAATTCTGAGCACCTCGAAGCTGATGTAAAGTAAGATCAACAAAACAAAGGGAGAGCTCATCAAGCTGCACCTTTATGCGAATGGGAAAAAAAAGTTCTGTCGTCGGTGGAGCCTGCGCGGTGAATGGCCACTGACCGCCCCAGCTAAGCCGTTTTGGGAAGAGAGGGACTCGGCTCGGTTAATCAGCAAATCCGTCTCATTGCGGCTTTCTGACTTGCCCTAAGTCGCACCATCCTCCCAGGGAAAAAAAAAAGAAGTGTGCCGAAGTGACTTCGAACTCCATCCACCACTAACCACCAGCAGCACATCTTCGACGTCTGGTAAGTTGACGCGCCCCTCCAAGACAAGCAAGACGCAACACCACGAAATCCGCAACCCCGATTCTAACTTCGCGATCCAACTTCAGACCGACCAGCAAAATGGGTGACGCTACCATCGAGGGTTCTAAGTGGCGACTGGTCGAGGTCGGCCGTGTCGTCCTCATCCAGGGCAACGGCCCCTACGCCGGCCGCCTTGCGACTATCGTCGAGATTATCGACCACAAGCGCGTACGTTACGACAGCACCTCCTCTCTCCCCCGATACGATTCGAATGGTTTTTTTTTTTGAAATTGGGCGCACGAGCGCGCGCTCCGTGGACGATATAGGAAACCTGGAAGACTAACATGATACCAAATTGCAGGCTCTGGTCGACGGCCCCTCCTCAGACGCCAAGCTCGCTGTCCCCCGCCAGCCTGTCTCTCTCTCCAACGTTCTCCTCTCCTCGCTCGTCGTCGCCGACCTGCCCCGTGGCGCCCGTACCGGCACCGTCAAGAAGTTCTGGGAGAAGTCCGAGATCGACCAGAAGTGGAAGGAGACCAACTGGTTCAAGCGCAGCACTCAGATCGAGCGGAGAAAGAACCTCAGCGACTTCGACCGCTTCAAGGTTCTCCGCCTCAAGAAGCAGCGCCGTTTCGAAGAGCGCAAGGCTCTGGTCAAGGTCAAGGCCTCGGCGTAATGGACTCACGATTAGGATGTCTATGGGGTTGACTTTGAAGACTACGGGGCTGGTTTAGAGCGTGACAGCATGGGATCCGGTTTGGTCTGCATCACCGCAGCATTGGGTTGCTGCACATCTCTTTTGCTCCGTAACTGGAAGGGCTGTATGTCACATTCATCATCAATCATATGATGACCGGCGTCAAATACGGAAATTCAGAGACAAAAATGAATTCATGGCACAATCAGAAAAATAGATTGGTTGGCTCGTGACGGGGACACGGAGTAAAGACTTTTTTTTCGGTTTTCCTTTTGAGACTCTGTAAATCTTCATGACGAACCTATTCTTGACGTGAATGCCATGGCCGGGAGTCGGTTCTCGAAATGCCGTTCTAGATCCATCCCGGTTAAGTCCAGATTTCGTAGTGAGCCTATGTACGGCCAGGCTCTGCCTCAGCCTTGTAGAAATGACGGGCAGAATGTCATCCATTTCCTTGAGGCGGCGGCCATGGCTCAAAATGCCCGGCGTGCACCGCGTTCCATCCGGGGGACCTGAACTGGGGGGGGGCCACTCAGGTCGGGAGCGTTGGCAGACTCGCAGGCGGTTGTCTTCTGCTTACCTAATCCACTTTAACACAGTAGGTGCTGCTAACCCTAGAATTTCTCTGCGATCTTTCCTACAAACCACAAAGCCACCGAACATAATCCCCCACGCCGAGTTAAGGATCCCTCGTTCTAGTCTTTGGTAAGTGTTGCTGTCCCTCTGTCGAATTTTTGACGCCATTGCCCGATCAACGAACCCGCGACTGCACCGACGAATTTTTGTGCGAAAAGTTGGCATTTTCCCTTCCCACAGACACCCAAATCCGAGCTCGCCAAATCAGCTCTGCGCGCGATCCTAGCTCCCACCACCACCACCACCACACCAGAAGCACCCCGCAGCTAACAATTTTTTTTCTTCCCTCGGTTCAGCAGTCGACAAAATGGCCAACCCCCGCGTTGAAGAGCTTCCCGATGACGAGACCAAGAAGGTCTCCGTCGAGGAGCACGAGGACGAGAGCTCCGACTCCGAGATTGAGGGCGAGGATGCCGAGGGCCTTCCCTCCGGCTCCACCGCCGTCATCCACTCCCGCAACGAGAAGAAGGCCCGCAAGGCTCTCGAGAAGCTGCACCTGACCAGAGTGCAGGGCATCACCCGCGTCACTCTCCGCCGCCCCAAGAACGTGAGTTGCCTGGCACGATATGATGTGGCTGTTGTCGGTGGTGGTGGTGGTGGCACGCACGGCGCAATGCGGGGGGGCATATTGAACAAGGCTGACCCACGTCCCAGATCCTCTTCGTCATCAACAGCCCCGAGGTCTACAAGTCCCCCAACAGCAACACCTACATGTAAGTAGCATACTGCACCATGGGTCATGCGATGTGTGGAAACTGACACGTGCACTCAAGCGTCTTCGGTGAGGCCAAGATTGAGGACCTCAACGCCACTGCTCAGCAGGCCGCCGCCCAGCAGCTCGCCGCTGCTGGTGGTGAGCACGACCACGCCGGCCACGACCACTCCAGCCACGGCAAGGCCGTCGAGGCTGACGCCGAGGCCAAGAAGGACGAGGAGGAGGACGATGGTGAGGAGGTTGACGCCGAGGGCATTGAGGACAAGGACATTGAGCTCGTCATGACCCAGGCCAACGTTAGCCGGAAGAAGGCCATCAAGGCCCTGAAGGAGAACGACAACGATATCGTTAACTCTATTATGGCATTGAGTATTTAGCGGCGGCCCCGGTCAAAGGTAGTTTCTCAAAATCTCGATACAGCAAAAAGGACGGAACGGGTTGGCATGTACAATTCCCAGGGAGTTGACTCCGAAAAGTCTTTTTCGCAATGAGAGGTCATGATAATCGGCGCTTTCTTGCACTCTGGATATCGCGCTTATGACATACGTGATGCGTGATTGGCTATTGTGACATCGTGGGCTGACTCCTGCTCGTAATACCTGCCTTTGTAGACCAGCCTCGTCTGGTTGAATTTACAGCTACCCCTCGATCTGGCGGGAATTGGCTCAGATCGAATTCGCAAAGCCGGGAGCTTTGCCCCACCATTGAACCGTTCGTTCCCGTGCAGCCAGTCACACCCCAGTACATTCGGCCGGATAAGTATCACGTGAACATCCGCGTGACACAGTCCATCCCGGCTCTTTCTCTGCTCTCCGGTCGGCAAAGTCAATCATCAACCTCACGACGACGCAACTCCCTCTCCACTCCCCCGAACCCTCAACAAATCCTCCAAAATGGCCGCAGTACGTGTATCCCATCGAAGTCCGCTCGTCTCTCGTCGCCGATTGATGCAATTGCCGCCCATGTCGCCAATTGGGTCGCGCATCCGCGCATCCGCTCCCTTGAAGCTGGGCCACCTGAGCTAATTTCTCTCCTTGTCCTGCAATAGCGAAGCGCAGCTCTCAAGCTCGACTGGGCCAAGGTCACCACCTCCCTCGGCCTCAAGGGCCAGACCGCCGCCTCCCTCCAGGCTTTCAAGCAGCGCAACGAGAACGCCCGTCGCAGGGTCCAGCAGCTGTCGGAGCTCCCCACGACCGTCGACTTCGCCCAGTACCGCTCCATCCTCAAGAACCAGGCCGTCGTCGATGAGATCGAGAAGCGCTTCTCCGCCTTCAAGCCCGCCACCTACGATGTCTCTCGCCAGATCAAGGCCATCGAGGCCTTTGAGGTCGAGGCCGTCAAGAACGCCGAGGCCACCAAGCAGAAGGTCGACCTCGAGCTCAAGGACCTCGAGAAGACCCTGACCAACATCGAGTCCGCTCGCCCCTTCGAGGACCTCACTGTCGTACGTACCGCCGGAATACGTGGAGGACGCGGATGGCCGGATGCTTATTATGACTACAGGACGATGTCGCCGCCGCCGAGCCCTCAATCGATGAGAAGACCTCCCAGCTCGTCTCCAAGGGCCGCTGGACCGTTCCGGGATACAAGGTACGTTCAAAGCACGACCCCGATATGATTCGGCATACTAATACCCCCTACAGGAGAAGTTCGGCGATCTTTCCGTGCTATAGACGCGTTCGTTCTTCGATTCCCTTTGTGTACTCTAGCATTGTAGATAGGCGATCGGTCCAAGGGGAGGGAATCAACCCAGCGGACATTAATATCGACCTGCTGTACCAAGCGCCTTGCCCATCCTATGATGTACTCGTTCATTCTGAGCCGCCAGCTCTGCAGAGTCGGTTTGAAGGATACTGGTGTTCGGTTGAATTTTTCCGGTTCGGAGTTTGTCTCCTCGGCGCTAACCGCAGTGGTGGCCGTTCACCGAGCCGCCAAGCCCAACAGCGTGACCGTTCGCACGGCTCATCCAGCAATATGCTATGTATCCGGCCACTTCATAAGCACGCGGTGAGTACCGAGATTTTGACATATCCTGGTTTGGTTCTCGGGGCTGAGCTCACACTCGACCTGCCCGGCTCCCCGGAACTACGGCCGGATAAACGGGATCTCGTCGCGACAACAACAGCCCGGAAGCCCCGACTTCCCCACTATCGGACCTTGAGTCTAACCTCATCTCACAAAGCATCTCAACACCAAAGCCGCGTACAAATGTAGTGACCTTCGCTCTTGAGCCTCTCGTTATCGAATTGTTACATTTGATCGCTTCAATTATTCTGTCCTTATTGAATCACATACATCTCACTCACTCAACATGACCTCCTTAGACCGTCTCATCCTCAAAGAGGCACCTCTCTTAGATCCTACTTGGCTAGCGTTCGAGGAAGAAGTCAAAGCCAAAGGCCCAAAGAAGACATACTCATCATCCCTCGACCGCCAGCCTGTCTACGCGGAAGAATGCAGACAGCTCAACGCCCGAATGCTCGCCCCCGGCGCACCATACCACCACCTATCGAACACCACACTACAGCCACTCACAACCCCCTCGAGTCTAGACCAGTTCGCCATCCCGATCCTCCGTTTCTCCGACGACACCGACGACACCGACGACACCGACGACACCGACAACAACACCACCGGCGACGAGATCGTCGTGATTTACTACCACGGCGGCGGGCTCTACGTCGGCGAGGCAGACAGCGAAGAGCTATCATGCAGACGCATCGCCAAGGACCTGGAGGGCGCGACGGTGTACTCGGTAGGATACAGACTCATGCCCTCGTCCCCGGCCTCAACCTGCGTCTCCGACTCTCTCGACGCCTTCCACCACATCCGCGCCCTCCACCCGTCCCCCGCAACCAAGCTCATCATCGTCGGGTCCTCCAGTGGCGGTCAGCTCGCCGCCGCCGTCTCGCAAGCCGCGCCCCGCGGATCCCTCCACGGCGTCCTCTTACGCTGTCCAGTCACCAGCGACGGCGGGAGCTCTCTGGACTATGTGCCTCCCTCCTTGCGACACGCGTACACCTCCTCCACCTCGCCGTCCTTCGTCACGAGTCTGTTGGGCGTCTTCTCCCGCGCTGTCCCGCGCGACGGGCTGAAGAGGATGCCGCTTGAGGCCGAGGCGGAGACGCTGGCTGCGCTGCCGAGGACGTGGGTGCAGGTTTGTAGTAATGATACGCTGTACTCTGACGGTGTTTGTTATGCGATGGCGCTTGCGGGGGCGGGTGTCGAGGTGAGGGTTGAGGTTGTGATGGGGTGGCCTCATACGTTTTGGTTGAAGGCGCCTTGGTTGGCGAGAGCCGTCGAGGCGGAGGAGGAGATGGTTTGTGGGTTGAGGTGGGTTCTTGGGGGTTGAGGACGGAGGGAAGGTTTCGGGTCTGGGTTGAAGTGGTTGTTTGAAGGGTGGTCTCTTGGCGGGTATCTTGGTTCGGGATTTTGAGGCATGGCGATGCTGCTTCATGAAATCGGTAAAGGATCAACCAAATGATGCTAAGATCCATCTGACAGGTGGCCTCGTCTACATTAATGTAATGATCTATCCAATAATCTCGCTTGAGATAATTCCAGTGGTTGTAGGGACGCCTTGTTGAGCCTGGCTCTTGGGTGTTGGCACTCACTGCACCATGAAAGGCCCAAGTGACGACCCCATAGCTTCAGATGGTCTGGGAATCGCAAGGTACCTGCCGTATTTAGGGGCTATATTGAAGGAAGGGATCGATTATTCTTTAGGAGGCCCTTCTTTGAGAATATTACAATCACATGACCAGCTTTTTTCTAAGTAGCGAAAAATAACATCTTGAGGCTTCACTCACCGCCCACACACGTGCAACTATTCACATCCCACTCTTTTATTCCCTCTTTTAGCAGTCGATCTCTCCTTCCTTCTATTTCCTTCTGCACCTTCCTTGTGAGTACATTTATCTCACTGCCTGGGTGACGCGCCAGATTTATTCTGCCTGCCGGTCGACTTATTTGTTCCCTTCTTCTCTCCTCCACCCACCACTTCCACTTCTTCACCCACACAACAACCCATCTGCGAGAATACCTCACTTCTCGGATCCCAGACAATCAAAATCACCAACTATCCCCTTCAATCAATCAAACCACCCAATACCGACATTCACAATGGCTGGTGAAAACGGTGACGCGCGCCGCAAGGGAGGCGAGTACTCGACCAACCCCAACACTCAGCGCACTCGAACCTACCTCGCCAACCAGACTCCTGAGCAGAGAGCCCTCAAGTCCAAGGTCTTCTCCGAGTACCGTGCCTTCCGCACCACCTGCATCAAGCGCGCCAGCATGTCCGACTACATCTACGAGCGCGACCGTGATGCCAAGGTCAAGATGCTGTCTGACGCCCTCAACAAGCTTGTTGCGAACCGGTAAGCAGCGCTGTTTATTATCTCATCACCTCACCTTCTGTCAATTTTCCCGTTTCCTTTGTTTTCAATTTCTGTCGTTTCTACTTACTGCTCTTGTTCTTTATTTTCTCATGCGGCTTTATGAGTGAAACCACATCCTCTTGTTGTCTATATTTCCTCTCATATCTATTCACCTCTCCAGTTCTTGAGCTTCTATCAGCCGTAGCTCTCTCACGGTCTACAGTTTTCCTCATTTTTACTTATCACTCTTATCCTCCATTTTCTCATGCGGCTTCACGTGTGAAACCGCATCCCTGGGGAAGGAATACAAACTAATGATATACAATAGCACTGCACGCAACATTGAGTACATGGGCCAGTCTGTCAAGCGCTTTGCCGAGCGCTACCATGACAAGGCGTTCCTTCGGAGCGTCGAGGAGGCCAATGCCTCGACTGCCCCTGCTCAGAAGAGCACCACTGGCTTGGCCAACCTTGGCCAGGAGGACTCTGAGGAGGACACCGCCAACAATGTTGGCACTGCTGCCGCTGACATCTCGGAGGAGTTGGCCACCATCAGCCAGCTTCTCGACATGCAGGCCAGAGCCAGCATGGAGACCTACAACGGCCTGACTGACATCATGCACGGCCTCGGCTTCTAAGGAAGCACTACATGCATGTACACTGGGCACACTCGACACTCTTTTGGTTGGACTGTCTTCTCTCCTTGGCGGGTCTTCTTGGGCTTTCTGTTTTTGTCGGGTTCCGGCTTGGGATAGACGAGGGGTTTAGGAAGGAGTGCTGGATTGAGAAAACCCGGTGGACTACATGGGACGGCTTGGAATCGCGACACCAGACGGATTTTGAGGAAATGCGAATAAAAGACACGTTCGCCTGATCAATAACTTTGACACGAGACCAAGTGATGCATGTGAGGAGTGATGATGGGGATGCAAGCCTTTTTACCGGAGGATTGAGCTCGGCGATGGAACACAACGATCTACGACACGTCTACTTTGTTAAGCTTCACTTTCGCTTTAGGATTACGTGGTCCACGCGACACGAGTGAGACCTCTATTCTACACCGTAGGCGAGTATCTTGGGGAAGGTAATTATGACACACCGGACACAGGCCTGATTCTATCACGAGTGTCTGGCAGGTACGATGGGCCGAATGGCGACAAGTGCAGAAATGATGGTCGTCGATGAGGGGACGCGACGGGAGGTGAAGGATGACTTGAGTTTCCCGCCGAGCCTCAATATATGCATGCGCGAGGAACCTTGTGTTATGGTTCTTGACCCAAGTTACCGGACAGCAGCGGGATCGAGGCGGGAGATCTCCTTGTGCAACCCGGTTCTCCCCAACGACCACCGACGCATGCGAGGTGATGCTGAGGCGGAGCTTCCTAAAGCTGGCGGAGTGGATGGTGATTTGATGGCATGGCTACTCGGAACGCCTGGATAAGATAACTTACATATACAACTGTAGAACTGGACATGTCTCAAGTAACAGAAGGGTCAGGTCGAGATGATGGCGTGCTACCTCGTCGCCAGATGGAAGATGTCAGATCAAAGTCAAGCACGGTCGGAGCACCGATCGAGGTTGTGTTAGTGTTGCAGCGCCCCGGGTGGAACGCGATCCACAAACGCCGAAGCGGGCCCCAGAGGGCTGCACTACAGGTCCGCGACGACCCCACCTTACAGGTGGGTGTGGTGGGGTCCGGCGGACCCGGCGGAGACTGGGCGACTCACGAAAATGCAAAATTGCCTTTTGATGTCTGGTTTCTCGTCAGAATACATCCGCAATCCCCAACATGATCCTGCCCTGGCCTCGCAAACACGTATCCACAAGAGACTCGATAGAGCGAACCGCGCCGATGGTTTAGTGGTAAAATTCTCCGTTGCCATCCAGCAGCGTCGGGGAGCCGGGGGTTCGATTCCCCCTCGGCGCATCAATGGGCGAGTCTGTCTTTTTGCCGGGTTGTGGTATGCGTCCAACTTTGTGAGTATGATGTGGGCCGCTTTCGCGGCTTCCTTGGCATCACAAAGCGGGAAGTAGGAGAGTTCTCTGGATGCTGCTAGGTGAAGTAAATTAAATGCGCTCTACCTTACCTTATTCGGGGGCAGATCAATATATTCACATTAGCATGACCATACTTCACATTCTGTGGACCAAAGAAAGGATACTTGTTTCCTGTTGTTTCGCGTTCAAACACGCTGCTGTTCCTGCGCCCGCGTTTCGTCTTCCAGGCGCTCACGCGCAGATATCCCCATGGGCCTGCAACGAGAAGACGGAAGACGACCAAAAGCAAGTAAGGAGAAGATTTGAAAGAAGGCCATGAGCCACAAGCCGGCGTCACCTGTAAGCTGGTTCACTGAGCTTCGAAAAAAGAGAACGAAAGTTGACTCAGGGGGAGGGAAACAAGAAGGGAGATATGACGGACTTTGGCTTGGAGGAAAGGAAGGTATTGAGAATAGGGCGAGAAAGTCATAACGGTCATTAAGGGTCCCTCTTTGGATGTGCCATCAAGTTGTACGTATCTACTACCGAGAGGCTGAGCAAGGGCTGACACTATGAGATCAGTAATAGAAAGACTGTATCCTCATGCCTGCCTGAACGGCGATGCTGGCGTCAATACCTTTGCATGTGTTCAATCATGCCGCTTGTCTCACGCGTATTCGGCGATGCAGCTACAGCTAATGGTAAAATCCTCGAGCAAGACCTCCATCACAGCTGTCCTTATGAATGGAGCCGGGGAGCTTTCTCATCAAGCAGCGGCTTATTCCTACCACCAGTGTCCAGCCAATCACGCTGCGCTCTATGTTGCTGAGAACAGCTGTATCTGATGATTCCACTTCGAGGACCTGAACTCTGTGGTCCGGAGCCCTTACATCCGCCAAGTCTTGGGGTACGCGCTTTGGGCTTCTAATGGCAATTATTGTCTTTCCACCCTTGGGTCTGTCGGTGGCACATCTACTCCTTGCTTCTTGCTCTATCAATGGAACTCGATTTGTTTCTGTTTCGCGTTCGTACTCAAGGTAGTGAGAGGAGATGGTTTGAATGCAGCGGATGGCCATCTTCACCACCTCTGTAGCCACCCGGATGGCATCTTGCAGCTTGGTACGTATGCGGGAAACCCAACCATTACAATTGAAAGCGGCCGGCGAACATTTGCCCGTTGAATCTTTTTTTTCTAATTCTTTCTTGATGGATTCTTCGCGAGGACATGATAAAACCAGCGGGAATGGAGGACTTGGGCGTCACCTGCAGCTTATACCACCTTCCAAGCACAGTTTTGCGTCCATGTTCACAGGCATCTCCACCAAATTATGTCCGGTCAGGTTTATCTATCTCCGTCCAGCAGCTCTCCTTCTCTTGCCTTCTCCCCTCCTCTCTCCCTTTCACTATTCCGCACCTTGTGATCACCGTCTACTGTCGAAGCGATTTACACTTGCCCTTGGCATTATTCTCGCTCTACCCATCATGAATGAGTTGGCCATCCGCAACGCAGCCGCCAGGAGATATGCGCACGGAGAGAAGCTCGACCTCGTACCCCATCACCCATGGGAGCCATTTGGCTCGGGGAAGTTCCCGCCCTTCCAAGACGAATACCAACCGCGCTCGCTCCAGCCCACAGCGGAGGAGCTCAAGCCGGAGAAGCCTCAGCTCAAGATCGTGGAGCCGCTGCGAGCCGGCAGAGACGTCGGCTCTCAAATTCTGCTCTGCAAGGTCGTTCAAGCACCTACGGACCGCGACGGCGTCAAGAAGCACGCACCCTTTCCGAGTTTCCCCAGACAGAGCAAGGTAAGGCGACCAGACAACTTCGTCGTCGCAAAGGTATTCGACCCCCGGCTCTATCCCATGCGCGGCGGACTCGACCTGGCCAACGAACCCCCCTTTGACGACGCCACCGTCGCGTACAGCGAGCTCTGCCGCGAGGCCGCGGTGTACCGGTTCCTCTACGAGAAAGGAAAGTCCGGACACCCTCACATGACTGCTCAATACTATGGCTGCTGGGTCACCAACCGCAAGGCCTTGAACAGCGATTCGTCCCCGGACGCCTGGGTCGGCCTCATTCTCATCGAGCACATTGAAGGCCTTTCGATTGAGGCCATGTGCACTCGCGACCGTAACACCGGATACCTCCAGCCGCCGCTAGGCAGGGATGTTTCGCTTCATAGCGATCACGAAGCGGAGGGCAAGGGCCAGGCCAAGATGCTGCCGCTGGATCGCCAAGTATGCTTGGACGCCATCAAGAGCCTCCTCGGTCAGATCGTTGTGTGCATGCATCTGGGCGTGTCCGTCCCCGACATCTTTCCTCGCAACGTCTTCCTCACTCTCCGCAACAACGGCCTTGATCTCCCGACGCCCAGAGTCGTCATGTTGGACCACCTGTTCTCCTACGTCTGGGAGCACACCGAAGCTGGCAAGGCAGGGGTACCAGCCTACTTTGCCCATATGAAATTGCCCCCCCACCCATGGGAACAATTCGGTATACGCGGTAAGATGCGTCAATTCCTCGGTTGGATCCCTGAGGAATGGGATGATGGCAAAGCATGGCCAGAGACAACGACCACCCAGGGGGCTGCTGCCACCACCGCAAAGTCCTTTGACGACTGGCTCGTGGACTGCTTCGGTCCTTTGCAAGACAGCAACCCAGATTATACCGTATACCCAGAGGAGGTCTCTGACAGTGACGAGGAAGAAAAAGAAGAACCCGGGGAACAAGATGATAAAATTGACGTCTCGGACGAGGGAGAACCTCAACTAGACGTGGAGACCGTGACCGAGGTAAGTCCCGTTGAACCCTTCACCCCGCACCCCCTTCCCACCAAAAATGCGCCTCCCAAGTTTTTCATTTGCCAACTTTTTCTCTTCAGATTGATCAAGAGCAGGCTTATGCGGAGATGCTATGACGTCGAAGAGAACGGGAGGATGTACGTGCCCGGGATGCCTCGATCCCGCAACGCCCACGCCCGCGCCAGGCCCGCGCCACCCAGGACATCTCCCCCGGCTCACCCACGCGCAAGGCCGCAGCGGAAGAAGGAGAAGGAGGGGAGCAAGAATCCTCAACGACGTCAACCAGCTTCATGTCCCAGGTCGCCGACAGCCCCTCTCACCAGTATCTTGGCGGGCTCATTGTTCGGGAAGCCACCGGCTCGGGCTCGGGTAGCGACGACGAGCAGCAGCAGCAACCGCCGCAGTCCTAATGCCCCAGAGCGGGAGGTGAGAAGCAGGCTCGACTCTCTCTCTCTCTCTCTCTCTCACTCACTTGCGAGTCGTGATCGATTTCGGCTGATGGGATATCGGCGTACCTTGGCGAGGTGGTGAAGACGGGTAGCTTACTAGATTTCTGTTGGATTTGAAAAAAAAAATGAGAGGGGGGAAGGGGGAAGGGGTAGGGTTTGGACATTCAGTCATGATTCTCCTTGTCGCAGTGCTTGGTTTTCTTTTTTCGCTTTATCCAAGGTAGATCTACACCGTCTATCATTCTTTTCCCATAAAAAGGGGAGTAAAAGAATAGTCAGTTTTGCTCTTCCATCCATCCTTCCAAACGCGGTCTTCTCCGTGCGGTGCCTCGTGAACTGTTCCCTCTTAATTCATTGCGTACCGCTCGCCTCAATGTGAGAATTGGGATGTAAGATACTGTGTCGGACAGGGAGGAGGTCGAGCGTTTGAGTGTCATTAAACTTTCAAAAACCTCAGGAAGATGATTTCATCTAGATTCGATTGATTTCTTCCTTCTGGATCTTGTTCTAGGTCATATAAAACTCTAAAGGTATCATGAGAACAAATGTTGTCATAAAAAGGGGCCATGCAGAAAGCCCCGGTTTCAAAGTGGAAGGGGGAAAATGCAAAAGTCGTCAAAATCCAACCCATCCAATAAATGCATACCCGGGCCTCATTCCCACGTAAAATATGCTACCCGACTCGTTGGGAGACCTCATCCAGTGGTGGACAAAACTTGTAAGACGCTGCGATGCAAATGCAAATGTAGATCCCCTAAACTCCAACTCCATGCAGAAAAATATGAGGGAGAAAGAGAAAAGAAAAAAAGACAAAGGACAATGCTCCTCTAGAACTTCTCCATAAAGTTCTTCCTCACGGTCCACATACGCGCCCGCTTCCCGTAGATGAACATGGGAACCGTGGCAAACAGGAAAATGAGCTGAATGACGCCCAGCCAGATAAACACCATCTTGGGTCCGTCCGAGGTAAGCCAGTGCGTGACAAACAGACTAAACACGAGTCCGTGGAAGATGTTCTTGCTAAAGTTGAGCGTGACGAGCGCCTCGCCCGCGTACTGCCGGTAGCTGTCGACGCAAAAGGTAATGGACGTCGTGGACCCCAGCGTGCAGCCAAACGAGATGAGGCCGAAAAAGATGGTCGGCACGATCCAGTGGTCTCGCTCCTGCGCGGACCAGCCGAAGCCCATGAGGCCGATGACGGTGGTCACGAGCACCGGCGCCGCCATGACGAGGCGGAACTCTGGCTCGTAGAGGCCGCCGTTGCGGCGGGCCATGGCCTTGACGATGATGTCGCTCACTTTCCCCGCGACGGCGGTGCCGAGGATGCCTCCGACAAAGGGGGAGAGGTAGACGAGACCCGTCTGCAGGGCGTCAAAGTTGTACGACTCACGGTTGCGGTAGATCAAGGCGACCGACTCGGAGACGACAATGAGCCAGCCGACGGAGAGGGAGTAGACCGCGGCGGACCACAGCACGGCGGGGTAGGCGAAGAGGACAAAGGGCCGGAGCATGACCTTGAACCAGCTGTCGTGGTTCAGGCGGCCGTTCCAGGGCTTGAGCTGCTCGGTGAAGGATTTCGCGGGCTGGTGGCGGAGGGTGTGGGTGTAGGCCAGGGCCTTTGGCGGTGAGTTGACGTCGGAAGCTTGCATCTTGAACTTTTCGCTTTCGATAGCTGGGGCGTTGTGGAAATAATCCGATCCGGAGGTGGGTGTGCCGGACGCGCCAGACGTCCGCGAGACGGGCACCGGGTTGGAAGAGTCCGGCGTCTCATCCTTGACGTCCTTCACCTGCTTGTCGATGCTGTCATCCTTTTTCTCGTTTGGGTCTGGCGCAAATCCAACGTGAAGGTCCTTGTGCGGATGCGAAGCAACGTGTGGCGACTGTGGCGTAGGACTTGTGGGAGCTACAACAGCATCTTCATGAGCGCTGCGGACCTGAGGAACGTGATGGCGTGATGAGAATCGGCGAGTAAAGCTCGGTCTGCGGGACGGCTTCCGTGACTTGGGGAGCGGTGTTCGGTCCCAGAAGGTCTCTGGCACGAACAGAAACAGAAGCACGCCACAGAAGGCAACAATCATGGCAACAATCCTGTCGAAATATTAGCGATGCAGTCTTGTGGTATCCGTACGTGTTGACTGCTTACCAGAAAGTCCAACGCCATCCAAGACCTTGGATGATGAGGGCACTGACGAGGGGGATGAGGTTCTTGCCGCCAAGCAGCAGGAGTGTATAGATGCCGATTCGGAACGCTCTCTCATGAAGGAAGAAAATTTCTGCAATGGTGGCGGAGGGAAGACACTCCACGGGACTGACTGCAATACCCTGAAAGATTCTAGCCAAGATGAGAGAGGTGAAGTTTGGTGACAGGGCTGCCCACACAGAGCTGAGGATGAAGATGATGGAGCTGAAGAGGTAGACGGGCCTCTTTCCGTACAGAATAGCCGTGGGAGAAAAGATGACGGAACCGAGACCCATGCCCATCATGTACAGACCAGTAGTTAGGGAGACTGTCTCGGTCTCAATGTGGTAGTCTTCGGCGACATTGGTGAAGCCAGCGGCAAGCAAGGGAGTCATGCCACCACCAACCATGCAGTAGAAACCAAGAGACAGAAGAGCGCAATCGCGCCGCCATGAAGGCCAGTTGAGAGGGTCGTTTGCAGACTCTTCAGGCTGAGGGTTGAGGATGATTCCGTCCTTGGTCGTCTTTGCATCGGGCTCAGGTGGGGCCGCGTTGGCTGGAGATTGGCGGCCGGTCGGTGTGTCTACCGGCTCCGGGAAACCAGTGGGGATGGATGAGTGGGAAGTCCTTGCGGGCGCGTTGCGTAAGCCGAGTGGCTCGTTGCGATGCGCAGCGAGGAGAAGCACAGAACCTGCAGGGTGTCAACTTGGTGGCCTTGGTATGGGCCGGAAACCGGAAAGGGGGTTGGTTGATTGCTTACCAGGGACTTCAATCGTTTTGGGGTCGTTGAGAACACCCATACTCCATTTCGGAATATTGGTATTCTCGTCATCTGTGGCTTCGGCACTGTCGGATTTAGTTTTGTTCCCAAAGATGCCACCGAAGCGACTCTTCCACGTGAGGACGCCCGCCATTTTGAAGCGTTCCACAGGATGTCTTCCCAGCCAGGTTTGGCGGGGCAGGGCCAAGGAACTCTGTTTGCTGTCGCTTTGGTCTACTACAACGGCAAGCTATGCGGATTTTGTTGTTGTTGGGTAAGGGAGAAGAACCAAAACAGAAATGGACGAGCAGAAGGATGAGGTGAAAGGAGGGTGTCGTTGGGCACGAGGGGTCGACAGAAAATTTGTCCTAAGATCGGTCGAGCATAAGGTAGTCTGTCTGGTTCGACCGTGCATCCAAAGAAGATGAGATAAGGTTGCAGATGTCCAAGAGCCGGATGAAGGAAGATGCCGAGGCAGTACGACTATGCGCTTTGGGAAGAAACACAAATTCTTCTGGAAAGCCCTGCGCCGGTGCGAGGCGATGTATGCGGAGACGGTGAAAAGCAACAAGTCTAGGAAGAGACCTTGGTTGGAGGAGGAGAAGAGGGAGAGGCGGAAGATATGGGGTAGAAAAGGTGTTGGCGCAACGAAGCTGTCGATGGAAATAGCGTTTGGATGTCGTTATTGTGAGGCCAACCTCGATGGCAGATGATGGGCTGGGCGCACTGCGCAGTGGGAGAGAGGAGAAACTATCCAGGTCCGTGCAGAAGGATGGTGTCAGACTGGTAACGCGCCGTTTGACTGTGATTAAGAGAGCGAGGGGGGGCTGCGTCTCACGTAGGGGCAGGCGACCATGAGATCAAGGATGAACCTCGAGCTTTATGTTGCCCAGGCGCGAAGAGGGACGCAATGTTATCGTGCCCTGGCAAAGCCGCAAGCCGCAAGTCTGGGGGAATGGAACATGGGATGGAAATGAGATATCGGCGCTTGGTTGTCAGGATTGGCCGGCCACCGAGTCAAGCACCGCGCACAGGAGGCAAGGAAGACGAGATGCAATTCATGCCCAGCAGCAGCAGCAGCAGCAGCAGCAGCAGCAGCAGCAGAGCATCAGCGGTATGGCAAGGTATCCGTACTAAAGTACCAATAGGACCGTATTCGTACGCAGTCGTAGTAGCTTGCAGGCTCGCAGAATCAGCTGGTGGGGTTTTCTGTTTGTGGGTGCCAGGTGCGTCGCGTCGGGCGGGTTCCGTGGGGAATTTTTTGAGCAACTGGAGGGGTCGAGAGACTCGAGACGGCCCTTCATTCACTGGATAGACTCGACGCAACCTGGACAGATTGGCAGGTGACTCGACGTTGGCGGGTGCGTGCAAAGTGCGATGATGGATCAAGGATTCGAGCATGGAAACGACGTTGGCGGCGAGGGCGGCGGTGTCTCTGCTCAGTCCTGGCAGCCCGCAGCCCGCAGCCTGCAGGTTGTAGGTATCCATACGGAGTACGTACTTCCACCTTTGTACATACATACTTGTAGTACTGGCACGGGGGCACCAGGCCATATGCAGCAGATGCGCCTGCGGGGGGGGCGCTTGGGAGGCACTTGGAGACTGGCGATAGCCTTGGTGGACAAAGGAGGTGAGGAAAAAGGGCCACATGTCCAACTCCAAATGCCGCCCACAGCCAATACGCGTCTGCAACAAAGCCAAGTAGTGCCCCGGATGGCAGGACCCCTAAAAGCGAGGCTAAAACCCCTTGCTCACAAGTCCGTGGGTGACTGGGTGGGTGACAGGGAGACTTCAGGTGCTGGTCGCATCTTCTCCACTTGGACCATGTGAATCAGCGGTCCAAGATGGTGGCGACTGGCGAGGGCGGTGACACCAGATCCATCAACCAAGGGATATCCAATAATCCAGCTTTCATGATCCATCATGTACCTATCGCTGTGCGGGCAACGGGAGGCTCTACACAGTAACGTTGTCGACAGTGCGGATGGGCCTCAGCTTCATCTACTATGCAGAAAGTCACCGAAAGTTGAGAGTTTGTAAATGGGCAGGTAGCGTACGTACGCAGTAGAAGTTATGAATTGATGTCTTGGGGTCTCGGAGCAACCCGAGCGGTGCCAGACCACCACCACCACCATCATGGGCACCATCTACATGTTTTGCTCGTCTCTGCTGACCTCGGGCTCGGATGTACGCAGTAAGGGAGCTTTCTTGTTCCCCCCTCCAAAACGTGAGACCGACCCCATGGCATGGTAAGATTCGTGATGGAGGGACAGGCTCGTGTGTTATCCTGCGGCCTGCCCGTCGCATAGAGAAAGGTTGGGTAAAGGGCGCGTGTCTGATGTAGAGTCTTGTCGTTGGTCTTGCGCCGCGATTAAAATGCGGCTGAGTGGTGGTTGACGGAAAACAAGACGAGGAGCAATTAATTGGGAACCTTCCTTCGCCAAGCATGAAGTACTACAGAATACGATGTACCTTCCTTACCTTGCGGTGTACAGTACTCCGTACCTGGCAAGTCTGGGCAGAGTCAGAGTGCGAAGCTGAAGACAAAAAACAGCAGGCGCCATGTCTGGGCGCCCAGAACGGAATGCACCTGCACTTACCTTACCTTACCGCAATTGCCGTTGGTGTCCTCGACTCCTTCCCTGCCCGTGCCTGCCCTGTGCTTCGCTGAAGCCTGAGGTAGAGCCCTGCAGAATCTTGCTTATGTCATGCAGCCTCAACGTCATCGTGCCGCGTGCGTGACAAGGTCTGACCCCATATATTCCTACACCGCCTTCCCCAATGGAGCCTACCGTGGTTTGAGCGTGACAGCGCCGTCTGCCAGGAAGGAAGGTGCACCTCCTGTTGATTTCGATGGCGACCGAACCTCCAGATGAACGTCGGATTTTCCCATCATTGACAACAGCTACCAGCCTTAAGTAATACTACCTACAATATTTCCTCCCTCCCTACCTACCTAAAATCTCGACTAAGCTGTCCAGCTGCTCGGAAAACCGTTGAAGCTACATAACCATCCATCCACTACCACCACCCTGTGCTATATCGAACCATTGGCTCCAAAGATATCTTTGTTAGCTTGCTCCATATCACAGGTACTCCCGCAACTGCCACCTGCAGCCCTCCACTCGTTCTTGTCCAAGAATTCTGTCGCATCTCAGCGGCGCGACTCGCATCACGACACATCACGGGATCATCTTCAACGACGTCAGTCGGCAGCACGCTGCATACATCCTTGGCATCTGAACAGACCAGACAAGATAATCGACATTCACCATACCATATCCTGCAGTAAAATCACCATGCAACTGCTAAGACATACCGCCCGCACCACTTTCCGGGGCTGCAACAGTAACCTCACCAATGGCGTCCGTATTCCGCCCCCCAAGCATTCCATCTCTGCCGCCGCTGCCCACTTCTCCACGTCTCGTACCAGCCCGGCCAAAAACCAGATCTACGCATCGTAAGTGGGCCACCGCAGATTCTCCAACCTCTCTGTCCAATCCTTGCCCTGGCCTCTCCTCTCGAAAGCACCCGTCCGCTAACCTCTGCTTCGGGTGCCAGTGTTCGCCGTCCTGACGACTTCCACACCTATCAACTCCTCTCTTCCTCTTCTCGCACACCACTGATAACACTGTGGACCACGTCTTGGTGCGGGACATGTCGAGTCGTTGCCCCTCTAATACAGTCCATCGTAGAGTCTGGTGTCGGTGAAGCAGAGGGCGGCGTTGGCTATTGCACCGTCGAATTCGACTCTCCCGACGTCATGAGCGGAGGACTAGGCATGACCTACATGATCACCTCTATCCCGACTCTGCTAAGCTTCGACAACCAAGAGGCCCAGATACAGACCAAGGTTCACGACGCCAAGAAGCTGACAGACCGCGCTTTCCTCGAAGAGTGGATCAGGTCTGAGGCTCGGCGGCACGGCCAGCGCGGAGGAGGCGGAGGATCCGGCGGCGTCTTTGGAGGATTGTTTGGTGGTTTCAAATGATCAAGACGGACGCTCGGCTGGGTCACCAATCGGGCATACTTCCAGCAAAACCATGTGTCTGGTGCATCTGGCAGCACGAGGCAGACAAGGGCACCGAACGTGATCAAAACGAAACGCTCATCATTCGGCTGGTCGTTGACTAATAATGCAATACACTCGATCCCCTCATCCCACCAAACTTCTCTCTCTCTCTTTCTCAAGGCGTGTAGAACACCTCCTCGACGGGCTTCCACCACGCCGGCTCGCCTGCTTCACTGCTCACCGCGCCGGGAACCAGAGACTCTTGCCAGCCGTCGGTCATGGCCCACCATTCGCGGACCTTGGGGTTCTCCTTCATCTTCTCCATGTCTCCGGCAAAGTCGTACCCGACGTACTTCATGGTCGCAAACAGAATACGTGAATCGGGCTCGTGCCAAATGCTGTCTGTTGAAAGTCAGCTTTGAAAAGTCACCCGACATCGGGATTCGCAGTCTGCCGTGTTGGGGCCGACACCGGCGGATGACCTACAGTCGACAATGTTGCACTCCTTGATCTGCTTGAGCACCTCGGGCCAGACGTTGGCGTGGACCTCCTTGTACTTGTCGATGAACTCGGGCTTGAGCTTCACAATCTGGGCAATGCGACGACCGGGGTTCTTCTGTCTGGAGGATACGGGCGCAGGAGCCTCCACCTCGGTTGGGCTACCGGGCGCGGGGGGAGAAGAACGCTTGTTGGACCACATGATGCTCGTTGGACGCGTTTGAAGGGTTCGTCGTCGATGGCGGAGGTGGTGAAGTTTTTGCTCGCAAAATGTGCTCGGCGGAGGGCTGACCCAAGTGTGTCCCGCGGACTCGGCCGTCGGCCTGGCGAAGCTGGAGCGTCTGCTTAGAGCCGATCGATCAGCGGGGGTGTGACCTTGGACTCGAGAGTCGACGGCCGGCGGAGAAAACGACGGAACTCGGCCAAGTCGGGGGAAGAATGTCGCGAGGCGGGGCGCGAGGGGTAAACAGAATGCGGGGATTTGGGGAGGGGGGCACCACGGCTACTCGTCCACACCAACAAACACTGCGTCGATACACAGCACTCACACGCACACACCCAAGTAATTCTGCAGCGCGGGGAGAACGGCTGGGCAAACAATCGCTACACACACATAAATGATGCACACCTATCTGTTGGAGAGCCGTTGTTGCGACTGTGATGCGTAAAGAGGCCGCTGAGCGACGTAAGAGGAGGGGATCACGGAGGGGGACACTCTCTTAAATACTGGCGCCGGCAGTGTCTTGGTCTGTTCCGCTTCATCCGTCGGCCAAATCTCGTCTATGGTGCGATGTCTGGTAGACAATGCGGCAATACGTCGTACGGTTGGGACGCGGATTAGTCAACTGCAGCAATCTGTTGGGCCGCAAATCGTGGAGATCGTGACATGTCCGGTTCGTCCGCGCGGGAGATGCATGGCAGGCCCGACAAGCTTCTTATACCTTCGTCAGCCCGACTCAAAGGTGTTCATTCCTCCTCCCCGGTCCAGCAAGCTTGCAGCAGTCGCAGCAGACCTTCAGTACCGGGGCCCCGCGTCAGGTGCTCCACGGTGCCGCACCGTCTGAAGTTGACGATGATCTGAGCGTCTCCGGGCGCGTCTCACTCACCTCACTCAACTTTGCGAGGCCTACATCTAGTCAGCCCTCCAACCTAGAATAAGTATAGTTGCAGGCCGCAGGAGCAACGGCGGATGGGCTGTCAAGGTTCCAAGTCTGGAACGGGATGCTCGAATTAACCCAGCCAGTAGAGTTCCTTCGAACTACCCCCATCCCTGACACCTCTCCGACCCCAGTCAACCCGGGTTTTCGGTCTCGACTCTAATGGAATCACAAACTCAACACCCACCCCCACGAAACCGCACGGGATTGCCTGTTCCAGCCTTGATGGGGGTTTTGTCTTCGTATCTCTGATTGCGGTCCGTATTCTGTGTGGTTATCCGCCCCTCACGGCTCTGGTTCCTAATTATCGGCAATATGCCGCGGGTAGCGTGCGTTACTTGCGTTGCTTCCGCCGTGACATGGTTTATTAATCTGGCCCGACGGCGCTGACCGAGAGAGGTGAAAGGGCAGAGGTGCGCTTGTCGCGTGCGCCGCTGGCCTCTGAGTGCGGAGCGGACGTCGGCTGTCTGCCCGCATCTAGCGGGGTTTTGATCGGCGAATCATGGCGTTCTGTCCTGCATGGGTCTGTAGACGATTCGAATGCTCTCGTGGTTGCATTGCATGCTCAGTATTCGCCGTGGCCTATCGCTGTGCTCCTTTACAGAATCTTTGGGAGCGCGAGTGGCCTGGAGGTGTCTTTTGCGAGTGAAAGGTAAGAAGTGTATATGATTCTCTTGAGATGCCTCGCCGAGTATTCTCAGACTTGAGTTTCCCATCACGTCACATATGAAGCTACGTTATATTGTGAGCATGCAACGCGGAGAAGATTGAAATGTTTCCACGTTTTTCTTTCTTCAGTTTTGTTTTAGTCTTTCTTTCATCAAACTCATTTCAGCTACGACGGCATCCTCCTACAGAAGTAGGGAACACGTACTGGTGCCAGCGTCTTTTGGATGAGATGAGGATAAGGTCTACGCTGTGGGGAGTATACCGCGAAGCTCGCGCTTCTATTTTCATTCTCCTTTCGAGTATGGGGTAGAGTATGGAAGGTAAGGTTTGTTGATTTGGAGCTGTCGTGGGCTTGGTGGGGTGAATAGTGTGAGGAGTGTTCCGCTAGAAGCTGACGTGGAAAACCAAGTGGCTTGCTTTATCTGTAGGTGCTTTGACTTGAACAGATCTTTTGTGACTTGGAGATGTACGTGGCCATCCCGGATATGGTGTCGTGATGATGCGTGAGAGGATGGGTGACACGGTAGTTTGCCGCTCAATGCCTTTGCTCTAAAACTGCTATTCCTATTCATCACTACTTATTTCTCATTCATCCCTCACAAGGTACGCTTTGAAAAGCATTTAGTAATCACAACAGCTATAGTGGCTCTAAGAAGGCGGCTAGTCGTGTGTTGACCGGCAACCTATTTGATCACCCACTCGTCAGCTTATGGACGGCTATGAAAGTTGAGGGTACTTGCGGCTTTTTACTACCCAAGACGCGTTATTGCGGATAGATGATTGAGATCATCGTACACGTAGCTCAACTCTCTGATCGTCTTGCTAGGAGCATCGAGAGTACAGCTCGTCGTGGTCAAAGTCGATCATTCACTTGTTGCCTCTCAGTCAGTCTCATTCTCTTCTACGAAAAGAAAATCTGAATTGAATTGATGCTGGCATATGTCAGATTCCAGGTACCCGCCTTCTGTCACAAAGCTCAATGCTCGGCACACTTTTCTTTCCATGCCTGGCGATTTCCGGAGCGAGGGATGGCGCGGGTAGATTGATCTCCAAGTCTTCCCTCATACCAAGTAGAAGTCTAGCAAACATTTGAATTTTGGAAACCATAACGATAATCAGACCGAGACAAGAAATCGTCGAACGCGTTCTCAAAAGATGAAGACAGCAGTGAAGGCATCTTAGAGTAGACTATACCTTTCCTAATTTACAATGAGATGGGATATCGAATATAAGACAATTTGTCCAGCCTTTTCAACGTAGAATTCCACCGCTAATTAAGACGCAGCTGACCCTGATTGATAGGATGAAGTACATACATTGTTGCTCTCAAACTGAGCTAACTCGGGAATATGCAACAGCCTCTGAAAGTACCTGGAACTCATTATCCCAAACACGTCAGGCCTCAGAACGATTCCAACCTCACAAGTTGACCCGCCGTCGGAAACATCCCTATCCCGGCCGAACACGGTAGTCCGGACCCTCCGGACCCAAAACCGGCCCCATTTTCCACATTGACACAACGCCAACTCCAGTCTCCAGCCCTAAACCTCACTCCACCCACTCTAATGATAATCTCACTCCCAGCTCTCTTCCGCATCTCAAATCACGAGTTCAATTGATTAAGCGTCGATGGTTTAGTGGTAAAATTCTCCGTTGCCATCCAGCAGCGTCGGGGAGCCGGGGGTTCGATTCCCCCTCGACGCAATTCTTTTGTTTCTTGTGGTAATATACGCGCCCGGTCTTCATCGTGGGTTGCGATTTTCAGTGTTTTGGGGGTTTTAGGTGTGGCGTTGAGGTGAGAGTGAGTTTGTGTGCTGCGGGGTCGGAGAGGGCCCACTCCATAAACACACGAGTTTGCAAAGTGGAAAGCTTGGAAGGTCAAGGTGACGGATAAATGCTCAGGGAGATCAATATGCAGTGGCACATTGTTGCTACATAGTTGTATGTAGGATCACAGCATGACAAATGGTTGCTGCGAAATTAAAATATGAAGGTTGTTCAAATTCATGGGGGAGTTGTCTTTTGCGGTTCAGAACCAAGTCGACAGACACACTTGCAAAATTCGTTCAACATTATCAAACTGACTACTCGTTGCACCAGCTCTGTTGACCAGAGATCGAATTGCAAGTGTGTTCCAAAGGCTACTCGATGTGACAACGTAGTTCCCATGAGATTGTTCGTTCAGATACCAGGATATGACCCAGGCTGTGTGGGCATTCGCATACACTCTGCCAGAACATGCTCTTGCCAAAAGAATTTACCGTTTTCACATCCAGCAAAATCTAATGTCCCTAGCAAGGCTCGAACTTGCGACCTTTGGATAACCCCCAGGATGTTTCCCGGCGTCATATGTATTTGATATGAGACCAACGCTCTACCGACTGAGCCATAGAGACGATTTTGTGTACAGACGGCCGCGGTGGGTGGTACCAAGAAGCGAGAGAGGGCATCGTGGGCGGGGCGGAAGGGGAGAGACGATAATTGTGGGAGGGGAACGGGGCCGTGGAGATGGGAGGGTCTTGGCCAGTCACGACTCGCGATCGTGATGGATGGAGAGGGAAACGGGGTCTTTTGATTTCCTCAAAGTCGAACCAAGTGTGTGGACCGGTGGTGTGTGTGTCCCAGAACGAAACTAGACTCGATCTCCCCTCGAGACCACTTCCCAGTCACCCACTTACACAGCAGTACACTCCCGCCCGCGCACCATCACGGCGCCTCAACCCTCAGCAACCTCTCAGCATTCCGGAACGCAATCATCTCAAGCTGCTCCCCCGTCACCATCCCACTATCTCTCAACTCCCTCACCCACGCGAGCCCGTTCTCGTTCTTCTCAAACGGGTAATCGACGCTATACAAAATATGTTCCACGGGCGTGTTCCTCAACACGCACGCCAGCGGCGCGAGACCCCACACCCCGCTCGTGGTAACCCACACGTTGCCCTCCCACACCTCCCGCCACCCGCGCCGCCGCGGACCCCACCGAACCGAGAGCTTTTCCACGCGCTCCATCATGAAGGGTAACATCTCTCCGAAATGCCCAATGATGATTTTCAGGGAAGGGTACTCGTCGAAGAGTCCCGCGGCGAAGAGCTTGAGCACGGCGAGTCCCGTTTCAGAGTGCCACCCGAACCCGCTGGATCCCATACTCCGCGCCGCGCCGGGGTCAAAGTTCCCCTCGTACGCGGGCCGCTGGCTCTCGGAGGGGTAAGTAGGGTGTAAGTACACCGGCACGTCGAGGTCCGCCGCCGCCTTGAAGACGGGCCAGAAGCGTCTGTCGTCGTAGTGCTGTCCGTCGACATGCGCGTCCACCAACGCGCCAACGAACCCCAGCTCCCGGACACAGCGCCGCAGTTCCGTCGCCGCGGCGTCCGGTTCGGCCATCGGTAGCGCGGCGAACCCTGCGAAGCGGGTGGCGTTGGCGCGGACGGCGGCCGCGAGGTGGTCGTTTGCGAGGCGGCTTAGGTGCGGGGCGCGGGGGCCGAGGCCGGGCGCGTGGGATACGATTTGCAGGCTGATGCGGGTTTCGTCCATGTTGGCGAGGCGGAGGGGCCCGACGTCTTGGAGGCGGGATGAGACCTCGGGGAGGTGTTTGAGTTGTTCTGAGTATATGTCGGAGAGTTCTGTGAAGAGGTCTTTTGCGACGAAGTGTTCTTCTAGGGTGATTAGTTTTGGGAGCGGGTCGGACATGTTTGTGGGTTGCAGGTAAGTTTGTATGTTGACTTTGGAGGGCCTGCTATGTGATGATGTGAGAGGTTTGGATTGTATGAGTTGAGGTTCAAAGAGGTGAGATTGACTCTTATGTCGTGTGTTCGAAGCCATGGTGGTGGTGGCGGACGCCTCGGCCGACGTCTCCCGAAGAAGTGTAACCCCGCATGGTGTATTCAGATGAATCCATGTGAGACATGCAGCTCGCGAATCTCGGACCTGCAAGTTGTCTTGCGATTTGATAATCAAGAGCTGTTGAAAGATGCCTCCGTCGCTACTGGCATCTTGATGTGTGGGATTTTACAAGCGAGATTCATTGACGGTCTAGCGTGTAGTATGCCTCATTGTGGACGGCTCTGTGGTTCTTTACACCTTCACTTATCAACCATCTTCCAATCACCCAACGACATCTCAAATTTTCCTTCCGAGACGAAATGCTTGAGCAATTATGAGACTGTACTGAAGCTGCACACTCACAGACGATATAATGTTCTGTGACTACCTCCTGACGCTAATATGGTTCCTGTCGAATGTAGATCACTGAGTGAGGGGAAGTCACAGACAAACCAAAAGCCGAAACTATGAACATTAATGTAAGAGAGCGTACGGTAGGCTACTCATACTTGGATGCCGAAATGTAAAAATCATGCCAATGCAATACAAATTCATGATTACTTTTTAAGCAGCAGAGTTTCAGCAATTCATGTTCATATGCTCGACGCCATCTCATTGCAAGGCGACTCAACTCATAATGAAAGTCAAGTACAGTAAAAGCCTTATACTTGATTCGAAACCTTCAAGTAAATACTAAGAGAAAAATACTCCCTCGTACTCATAGATTTCATCAAAGGCCCAGCATCATATATACTTATAACAACGATGACGGTGAAGTCCCAAGTCTGGAACCAAGCACTCAGCATCTCTCTACCAAAATACCCAGAAAGACGCACTATGTACCCATCGGCCTCGTACTTACACAGCCCATCCGAGGATCAAGTATCACCCGAATGGCAATCACAAAACATGGCTGGCCTTGCCCACGGTGATAAACAGTAACCTAACAGCCACGCTTCTTCATCCACGGAGCAGAGCCCCACTTCAACGCCCCGAACCCCAGGGCCAAGCCCGCGCGTGTCCCCGCCACGACGATCCGAACCCCCGCGGCTCCCCCAACCTCCCCCCGGGAGCCCCTGGGTGTCAGTGCCTGGCACCCTGGGTGCGGCATGCGACTCCCACCGCCTCCAACCCCGCATTCCTGCCCCCCGCACCCGGAACGGTCACCGCCGCCTTACACCGACCTCACACGACCACAGCTGAAAGCAAGGCACCTCACCTTACCCAAGCTCCACGAGAGTCGCGCAACCTCATCTCACTTGTCTTACACATCACATCTCACTCACCCACTTACTCACTCATCCACTTACTCACACACCTCATTCACCAATACCTCATCTCATACAACTTAAGTCAACTCATCCCAATACCTCTAAACTCCAAAAAACAAAACAATGGACGACCCCTCGACCCAAACAACCAAAATCCTAACCCACCTCTCCAAAACCCTCTCCCTCTCCCCGCCCCAATCAACCCACCCGCCCGCAACCCTCACCGGCCTCCCGACATCCCACACCGGCACAGCCTACCTCTTCCTCTCCGTCTCGGCACACCACCCCCGCCTCCAGATCCACTCCTACCCGGCCATCCACTGGGCCCGCGCCTACATCTCCAACATCCCGACCCCGTCCGCCCCGATATCTTTGCCGTCTAGTACACAAGAGACAGCACGAGACACGCCCGTCCTAGGCCTCCTCTCCGATGCTCTAGCCGGCTCCGCCATCCGCGCCTGCGTGACGAAAGACCTCCTCCACGTCCGCAAGTTTCTCGCCATCCTCTCTCCCGTGTTGGAATACATCGTCTCCTCCAACGCAAACGCCAACTCCTCGTCCGCCTCAGCACAGACGACAAACTCCTCCACAGTAATGGACCTAGACGCCCCAGAACCGACAACAACGACAACACCACCCCTGCCAAGCTGCCTCCTCCACGGCCTCGCAGGAACACTCTACCTCCTCCGCCTAATCCGCCACTGGGTCCCCTCCTCCGCGCCCCTCGTCTGCGGCGCGATAGTCCACGTGTCAGAGTACCTTCTCGGCCCACATCCCTGGACATGTCCCTCACGATTACCGCCGTCGTCACAGCCACCTCATTCGTCACCACCGCCGCCACCAGAAGACACCTACGGCACAACTCACGGCGACCTAGGCATAATAACCCAACTCGTTCTCACGTCCCCTCCCCTCGCCGCCTCTCCGTCCCTGACATCCCGCCTCGCAGCCCTCCTAGACCTCCAGTCTCCCAACGGCGACTGGCCGGGACCATCGTCCACCTCACCTTCGCAACCTCCTCGAAGCGATGCACAACAATCCTCAGACGCACCGCCAACACCAGCACAACGAGAGCCCTCAGAAACAGCGGCGGCAGCAGCATCACAACCACGATCCCGCGGCTTCGCCTCCGGCCCGCAAGGTCTCGTCCTCTCCCTCCTTTCCCTACGCCCCTTCTTCCCTAGCCTCCATGATCGCATTGATGCCGCAGTTGACAAGGCGCGCGAGTTCCTCTGGGCCAGGGCGGTTGATCCTGAGGGACCGACTGAGGAGATGAATCTGTTTTACGGGTCGTTGAGTACCGCGTTGTAAGTTGCTCTTTGTTTTATCCTGTGTCATGTGAATGTGAGAAGTGGACATGGGCCTTTTAGCCCCCTATTCTTTGATGGAGAAGACACGAGTGTCAGTGTGTGATATCATTCCATCATACCGTTGACATCTTCGGACAACCTGCTCTCATAATCACGAGTCTTCCTCGCCTATCCACCCCTATCTTTAACCTTCTCCTATATCTCGCAACCCTGACCCTCTCACACACGTATCCAAGCCTCACCTCTAATCTTCCTCTCATCACACCCATTTCAAACACCACCCCAATCTCATCCACCTAACTAACATCTCCCAGAACCTTCCCAAAAGGCCCCAAAAGAACCCACCTTCTAACTCAACAACCCCCCTCACCAAACCAACCCCTCTCCCCGCCCACATACACCAACACCACAAGCACATCTCAAAACCCATCAACACCATCCCCCTCCTCCTCCTCAACACCAACGACACCACCAACAGCAGGCTCCGTAACGACAGCACCCCACCCAGGCTCCGCATACCTCCACGCCGTCGCCGCGCGCGATACGCCCCGCATGATCTTCTACAACGACATCTGAACCTTTCGTCCACTCGGCCTCTCCCACCATAACGGTAGATAGAGGGAGAGCACAATCTCACCTCTAGCTTAAACCGGTACAAGTACCCATCCGTACCAACCTTCTCACCCCGATTACAACATCATGCCGTCCTGGAGATCTCTACTACCGATTTACTGCCACCCTCCCTTCACCAAAGAAGTAATCCACATCGTTGCCTATGCTCTTCACCCGACAGGAATAGGAACGGTAGCGGGGGAGCTCATTCAACCACGAAGAGGCAAGCTCCTCGGTACAACACGCGCAGAAACAGAAACAAAGCTTCAACCCGCGGACATGGCCAGGCGTACATAGGATATAAGATACCCCAAACATGAATTCCACCTTTCCTTGAGAGAGCCTAGATACCACACATCATAACACCAATACTTCACTTCACTTCGTTGTTTCTTCGCATGTAACACATCTGCTAAACTCGCCCATGATACCTCACTCATCACATCGCACAGTCAGTCACTAGGTTACAAATAAAAGTGTCATAGTCAATGGAGTTCATTATTCCAAGAGCGCGTCCGCCCCCCGATCGCCAGTTGGGGACGAGACGACGGGTATATCGGCCACCTCACGCCACACCACAGCCACAGCCACTCTCTTCACTTCAGTCGTATATCCTTCAGGCCTGAAGGACCACAACCATCCGCAGAAAGCAAAAAACCTTACGTCCAGGACAACAATCGAAACGAGTGTAGTGAGGTCCCTCCCATTTCTCTCCCGGGCCATTTCGAGTCTTGGTTTCTTTCTTCACCTCTCGGCCATGCTGTCCCCCCCCAAAAAAAACCCCTTCGCCAATGTGCCCATGAGAAAGCCCTTGTCTCCCCTGAGAAACCCCTAATTACGCCATGTGTCCCGTTTCCCGTGGGACTAGTGCTTCCCAGTCCATGCCCGAAAGAAAAAGCAACCTCCAACGGTGCCAAACGTAAAAATCAGAAAAAACAAAATGCTAGCATTGAGAGGTGATGCGACATCCTCAGTCGATGAGCGAACCGACTTCACCGGTTACGATCATCCTGCGATGATCGACTGGCGCGGGACGACGCTCCAAAGCTACCGGACAACATCCCCAACCACCCGTCGGACCGGGTCTGGCGACCCCTTGGCGCGGGCGAGAGGATGCCACCCTGCTCCACGTCTTCGTCCCTGTCCCGCGAGCCGGATGCCTCGGCCTCCACCTCGTCGTCAGAGTCGTCGTGGTACGGTTCATAGCGGGGGCTGGAGGGAGAGCCGCGTGCAAGAGAGCGGACAACGTCACCCTTGCAGATGGGGCATGTGCGGCGGCGCGTCGTCAGCCAAGGTGTGCTGGGAATGTCAGTACTATAAACATATACAAAGAGGGGGGGGGGGGGGAGGCGGGTGGGGGGGGGGGGGAGGGGGTAGGGGGGGGGGGGGGGTGGGGCGGGGGAAGGTGATGGGGGAGGGAGGGGGGAGGGTGCACAAGTGGGAGAGGGTGAGTGGTTGATGATGATTAGCAAGAAGGGTCGCAGGGTGGGGGGGGGGGCGCGGGCGATAGACTCACATGCACTCTGCGTGGAATTCGTGGCCACAGGGCAAGCTCATGACGCGGCTGACGCCGTCAACATACTCCTCCAAGCAAACCACGCATTCGACCTGTCTGCCCATGTACTTCTTCCACTCACTCGAGTAGCTGCCATTTGCCTTCTCGTGCTCTGTCCGCAGTGGCGATCTAGGCATCTGCAGTGCCGAGTTGACAGACAGCAAACTCTCCGACTCGGGGATGCCCGTCGTCGTCCTAGAACGAGGCCGTGGTCGGGAGGGCGTCTGCTGTAGCAAAGGCGTAGTGGGTGTAGGGCTTGTCGGTGACGGGATTCTCGGCGAGGGAACAGGCGATGCCGCGACGGTGTGATATGTGCGAACGGGCAAACGCTCGACGACCGACTTGGGTGCCCTCCAGCGTCTTCTGCGAATGCGCGCGCGGAGGATCAACAAGGCATAGACGACGCTCAGAGTGATCAGAGGGCTGATGACAAGCACCAGCAGAGTATCGAAGAAGGGGCTGGAGCTGCTTGAAGGCGTAATCGTAACCCAGAGACCATCGTGGCCGATAGGCTCGTTGCCGTTGTCGTTATCGCCATCGTCGGGAATGGGCTCCTCGGGGCGTGGGGGATCCTTAGGCTTGTCCTCCTTGGAGAAGTCGGCGCCATCGTCTTCTCCAAAAATCTTGGACATGATACCTCCGTGGGCTGTGGTCTCCTTTCCGGAGGTGGATCCCTCGGTCTCAACGGGCGGCAAATCGGGGTTGTACTCGCCGCTTCCGGGAGTGATGCTTCCGCCCTTGGGGCCGGTGACGTCCTTGCCACTTTTTGCGGTGCTGCCGGGCTTGCCGACCTGCTGCTCCTTGGCTGCGCCCTCGGTCTTGTCTTTGGAGCTGGGGGCATCCACCAAGTCGGGATCCCGCCAGTCCTGGACACCGATTTGGAACGTGTCTTCGCTCTTGCGAGCGTCGGGAACCTTGCCTTTGCCCCTCTTGGCGGCCTTGCCGAGACCGTCTCGGATGACCCTGTCCTTCTCCTCGCTCCAGTCGTCAACGAGCACCCAGTTATGGCGACCGCTGCTCGGAGGCTGGATGCTGTCGCCGGATCGTGAACTGCGGCCCCAGCTAAAAAGCCATCGGAACAGGCTGGTGCGAGGCTTGGCTGCCTTGTGCTCGGCCTTGGCCGGCTCTCCCTTTGCGGCAGTCTTGGCCTTGGGCGTTGCCGTGGCCTTGGGGGTCGGCATCGGCGTCGTCGCCGCAGCCTTCGGTTTGTTCTTCCTGTTCTTCCGGCTCCCTGCGTCGGATTGCAGCACCTTGAGGGCCGGGCGGCCGTGCTCGTCGAGAGTGTCTTCGATGAAGCTGCCCGGTTGCGTCAGCGACGACAGCAAGTGCGCCGTGGTCCGGGTGGTGAAGACGGAGGGAATGGAGACGTTGGAGGTATCGCCCCTCGCAAACATCTGGATCAAGGGACCCCCCTTTGTGTTATCGCCCACAATGAGGGCCATGGCACCACGTCGCTGCGCCCACTTGACCTTTTCCAAGAAACCGCAGCCGCCGCGACTGAGCAGCACGATCTTCCCGGCGATCTCCGCAGCCTCTTGTATCGATTGGATATCGGCATGGGTCGACTCGGTGGACAGGGCGCTATCGTGGTTGGGCTGGGGCTTCCGGGCGAGGCCTTGGTGGAGGTAGTCGTCGGTGCCGTCGTCGGCTGGGCGAATCTTGGACCTGAGGCGGGTGACGGGGACACCCACGGCGTCGGGCACAGCGTCCTTGTCGGTCTTGTCGCGCTTGTGGTGACCAGGCTTGCCGGCAGCAGCAGCAGCCTTGTTGGAGGACTTGGACATGCCCTTGGTGGCAGTCTTGAGGACGGCGTTGGCCTTGCCATCGTCCCAACCGGGGATGTCACTGCATCCCAACTCACCCTCGCCCTCGCCCTCCTGGAGATTATCGTCGGCGAAACCACTGCCGATCCATAGCTGACCGCTCAAGCCTTTATTGGGCAGGTTGGGGCCAAATGCAGCAGGGCGAGCGACAAAGGAAGTGCTGTTGTCATCGGTCAGACTGATGGCGGCATTCGGCTGGAAAATGGAAAAGGGCGCTGTGAAGGAGAAGAAACTCGTGAATCGTGATCGCGGTACGGCGACTGGGGCGGCGATGACGGGAGAGGAGGAGGAAGCGGAGGAAGAACGAGCCAGTGAGGAAATGGACCGGCAGAAGAGGAAGAGCGAAGCGGCGAAGAAGAGAACGAGAATGGCTATTCTAGGAGTACGCATGGTTGGATATCGTATCGGGTCGTTACTGAGTGAAAGGCAAAAAGAAAGGGGCCAGAGGTCGAGGCTCTGCGTCGTGTGTATGGTATCTAGAAGTGGCGGAGGGTTCGGCGCACGGCGCGGCAGCCGAGGGGGTAATCGAGTCTGGCGATAGTGGCGCCAGAAAGAGTTGTCGACGTTGGATAAGGTGAAGAGGTATCGACCGGCAGCCGGCAGTGGCTCAGCGGCAAACTGCACAGGGGACCAGCATGCGCAAAGTCATTCGGTGACAGAAGGCAAGGAGAGGTCGTCTGTCTGGCTGCTATCGGTGGAAATGTCAAAATGTATGACGAGGCTGAAGTTGAGGTAGAGCAAAGTAGTGGCGAGGAGGGGAGGTGGATGGCACGACAGTTGGTAGGTATCCGTAGGGTCCGTAGGGCCTTTAGTTGGAGGGGTGAAGGGGTTGGGCAGCAGCCTTTCCCACACAAGGACGCACTCTCCGGGTCTCTCTTTGGTGTGCCGGCGGGAAGCGTCGGGTCAAGAGACGAGAGAAATGGGACTGGTATTTCGGTGGTCGGGAAGCAACAGGAGAAAGAAAGTTGAATGACGAGGTGCCGATCAGGTTATTCAGGTTCGGGACCGCAGCAAGGTAAGGTAACCTGATGTAGAGTGGGAGAAGTCAATTTGAGTGTGGGCGGCACGGCGGGTTGGGTGTGCACGCAGCGCAGAGCAGAGCAGCAGACGCCATGCAGAGACACCGTCGGATGAGGTAAGGTAAGGTAAGGTAGAGTAAGTAAGTAGAGGTGTGGGATGGAACGACTAGAGCAACGGAAGAGAAAAGGACGGATAGACACCTCAAAGGTTTGTGGTTTGTGACTTGTAACTTGAGGAGAGAGAGAAACAATGGAGATGGAAGACTGAACCACAGTGACACACCAGGAGGGTCTGTCCCGTCCGCATTTGGTGGCGGGGCGCGGCGTTGCTGTTTAGGTGCCGGGGCCTCCCGTCTGTCTGTCGCTCACTCACTCCTGCTCTCGTGCAATTATCAATGACACACCTCACTCACTACACTAGAACTCACCATACCTCACTTACTCTGCAATGAGAAGGTACTTACCTCAGCCGACTGTCATTTGGCAATAACTGCACATGAAAGCGTGACCGCCAGCAGGAGTGGTGGTCCCAAAATGGACTCATCCATGCACCATGGGCTCATGGAAATGGAGTCGTCGAGTCGGGGGGTTTGGGGGCCCCTGTCTGGCTGAGAGGTGAAATTCGGACGCACGGCGCATCGGGGCACACCTCACGCGCGTGCACTTTTCAGTTTGATGGCGTGGGCACGCGGGACTGGTCTGGTCATGAGCCACACATGTAATTCACCTCACAATTGACTTTCACTTTCACTCTCGCTCTCACTCTCCCTCTCAACAAGGTAGCAGCAATATCACTCACTAAGATCATCAAGTGAGTGGACAATCTGCTCACTCATCTTTTCTAATCAGTCATGGAAAAAAGACCATAAATCATCAACATCGCCATCTACATGCCTCAAGCGTACCCGTATGAATCACCTTTTCTTTCTTCAGGTGATACGGAGTAGTCCATGGTCCACCGCGATCCACGGCTGTCAAAAATACACCCCATCCCAGCCACGCTCGCCCGCAGGGTGTGGCAGGGCCGCAGGGGATGGGTCGCAGGGTCGACCGGCTTTGGCGGCACACGCACAAAGTGTCACTCAAGCTTGGTATCTTGGTATCCAACCATCGACCTATCGAGGGGTCCTGGGCCCGGCCCCAGAGGGAGCCAGAGGAAGCCAGAGGGAGGGTTAGTTTGTCCTGGATGCTGCTTGTCGTCGCGTGCTCGTCGCTGCTGCACCATTGCTTCAGTAAACTCAACTTTCACGTTCCACCGTCTCAACTTTCTCCCCTATTCTCCACATCCGATGCTTCAGGACGGACAGGCGACTCTCGCAGGAAAGCACATGAGAGGTAGACCTTGACGCCCAGCCGCGCATGGCGAGATTGAACCACAATCGAAGGAGCTCTAACCATTCGCGATCGTCTCGCAAGCGCCAGAGCCGACGGAGCCCTCTCAGCGTTCAGTTCCTTAAGCTGCCCCTACCCCTTTCCCGTTAAGTTTCCATAAGCGTCCAAACACCAACTGGAGCTCAACTTACACTCTCGCGTCGAATACGACAACCCGGGAAATGAGGGTGACGAGTTACCCGTATTCCCGTATGGCCCGCACATCGTACTCAAGGCAGCAGAGTCCAGAGGTCGCTTCGCTCGCCTCTTACACCGTTCCCGAGGGACGAGTGAACGACACCCTAGAAGCCGGGCGCAGCAGCTTAGCTCTAAACGCGCGGTATCCCGTACAGGCCCTGCAGATACCGTTACCAAAACACGCACGCAAACAAAGAATCTCTCCGTCAAGTCGGGGTTGCCAATGACTTCACAGGCCACTACGCACCAAGAAGGTACGGAGTACACTGACTGACCTGAATCCCCTCGTGACTAAACACCCAACTGAGACGAGGGGAAGCATCTAAACAGTAAACTGCAAAAAGGGGTGTGTGCGTTTGCAGCAGTCCCTTGCTTTTTCTGGATGCCAGAAACGCCCAGACTCGTCACGGCCTAGCGGTCCTGAAAGAAACCTAACCCAAATCTCAAAAGTCAAGACAGCGGCGAGGGGCCGACTCGGCGAGGTCATGATCGAGAAGTTGCAAGTGACTTTACTTACTGCCGGAGATATCTCATACTGGTCAAGAGAGACAAGCAACAAAGGCAGAAGTGCTTCTTCTCATGCCCGAACGAGGAAACTCGACCTAATCCGGGCTTTGGGAAGTGAAAGAAAAGTAGACACAGACGTGAGTTGATGAGGTAGTCATCATCAACAGCCTCCCGCCGAGTCCAAAGTGCTTGCATGAGCTATCCGTACCTCGTCCCACATATCCCCATCCGCCCTGCAAAGTCGAGCATGTCACCTTGCGGATACAGATCCTCTGCCCAAATTCCCAACCCTCACGTGAGCTTACCCAGCATCGTGAACCTCTTCCACCTAATCTCCATCCAGTCCTCACCCACAACGAACCGTGCGTCGTCCGTTGAGTTCATACCGCACGCGAATAACCTTACCTTACTTTAGTCTACGCGTCTACCTGCCGTGCTACCTAAAGCTCTAAAGGTATCTGGGCCTCCAAGGTAGGTAGAGTAGCAGGCGAACAGACAATCACAGTGCGTCTAGGCGTCTCACCTCGCCAACCCTCCCAGTGTTTATCCCGTTTTCAGTGACACGCAGGGTATTCCGCTCGATACCCTGAGTTCGAACCTCGAACCGCCGAGGGGGGGATGGTGGCACAGGGGAAAACTCAATTCAACCCCGGGCTCCTCTAAATCCTACCAGCCAACCTCACCGTGAAGGATTGAAGTGAGGCTTGAGGGCCAGGCTTGAGCCCTCGACCCAACCCAACCAAACAAAACAAAACAAACCATGCTCCCAACGTCGTATCGTCCACCCCCTTCACCAGACTTAGAAACGCGTTACAGATTCAAGCACCCATGCATCTCATCCCTCTCCACGTATGTACGCTACTGTACGGAGTGCGCACACTCTCCAATGCTCCATCTCACCCTCACTCGAAACCAACAGCGGTCCACCAGCTCCATGACGTCCGACACATCACCCACCGTCCGCCTTCCGCCCCCCCGGCACATGCCCCCGGGGCTCCATTCCCGCCGTCCTCAATGCCAACCCTCACCCGGCGACGAACACCCCGTGGCAGTGCCGTCCCGGCTGTGGCGCAGAACCTTTATTCAACTTTTCCCCATCCCACATTCCATTCCTCCTTCCACGCCGCATTCATCCACTCAGGAAATTCGGCATCCTTTCATTCCCCTGGTATCCGCATTCCTCTCCCTCTCTCTCGTACCTGAAAACTGCACGCGAGCGGAAACGCCACTCCCGTCATCTGTTCCTCTCACCATCACATTCCCCTTCTCTCATTCCCATACGGACGAACTACGTACAAAGAAAATCCCCGGCACCCGTATCCTGTATATGATGCATCCCACCTTTCTAACCCCTTCACCCCTCCTCGCCGAATCAAGTTAGTCTCCACTGACAAAATGGACCCCTTGTCGCCATGGATGATGGGGGTTCTCTTTCCTGAGCTTTTGTTTCACAGCCTTTCTTGGGCAGAGGTGTAATCAAGAACGTTCCTACCCTGCTTCCCTGGTAAAGGGGAGAGTGAAACGCCGTCTGCGAACATCTCACCCGCCCCGCCGCTACAACCTCATGCATCGAGTCGATGAACAAGAGCGACATTTCCCCCTTCTACCCCGTAACGTGTGGCTTCCATTGAGAAAATCCCTTCTCGTCCGTCATCGAGTGTCGAAGCAAACGTCGTCCCTAAGAGCCAGTGTCGTGGCTTTTACGGCCTTCTGCCTCTGCAGGTGAGGCTGAGACTGGGAAGCAATGACGAATCTTATCTAGCATGATGTCCACCTATCCCCAACCCCTCAATCACCTCATCCACGATCCCTGAGTTTGATGATGCTTTTCCTCGCGAAGGGTTCGGGTGAGAGCGTCAATTCTAAGCTCAATCCATCTTGTGATGTATGTCTGTCAATGTGCTGTCTTTCAATCGAATGTTGGGATATCCAAAACGATGCCGATTGTTTCTACATCTTTCTCAGTAAAGATGGGTCTGTACACGGCATCCTGAACTGCCTCCGACGGCCACTCGCATGTAATTATTCCTCAAGTCACATTGCGCTCCCAAAATGAGACAATCCAGTTAAAATTCATCATCGATCATCAACGTACCAAAACTCCATCCAACTAATGCGAATGCTTCAAACGATACCCTGGGATGCATTTCAACAATGCAGACGCCTCCTGGCCATGACCCAAAGCCTGCTTCCTAAACGACGAACGCAATGCAACAAGAAAGCCAGGTCCACCGCCTCACGGGTCGGGAACTCAATTGAACTCGGAAAACAGCCCGCTCAACCCATCCTCTTTGCCGCGATCCCACTCCCGCTTCTCCCCAGCCTTAGCCCACTGCACATCCCGCTCGTCCTTCTGCTCGTCGGCCGTACCGCCCTCCCTCCACTTCTTCAGCATCACATCGGTGTACCCGGCCGCCCGCATCCGCTCCTCCTGGTTCTGCCGCCACTTCTGCCTGTCCCTGAATGCCTCCACGGCGTCATCCCAGTTCTCTCCCGGATGTTTGTCGTCGTCGGCCATCTCCACATCAATTTTGGGGTTGTAGTCTGCTTCAAAGCGCTTGTCGATACCCGAGGCCCCCATGGCGGTGCCCCGGCCGCGCGAACGGACTTGCTGCGGTGGTTCCGGCCCAATGAATTCGTCCAACGGATCCGAGTCTGACGTTGTCGTCTGGGGCTCCTGCTCGTGCACTCGCCCTCCGTCGCGGCGACGGCTGCTGCCCTTGATCGAGAATCCTGACTGTGGCCTCTCCCGGCTCCGGTCTCTGCGTGACCGGTGACTCTTCGACATTAGATCCTGTCCTTCTTCGTCTCGCCTCCTCTCCCTATCATTTCGCCGGGACTTTGACGCAGTCTCCCTATCCTCGATTGGCGACCGATGGCGGTGCCTCCTGTGCTTTTCGTCTGGTGAGCGTGACCTCCGCCGATCGCTCTTGTGTCGTCGACGGTCGTCCCGCTCCGAATCCGATCCGTCCCTTCTACTCCGGCGGTGTTTCCTACCGCTCTCGCGTTCTGGAGATTCGCTCCTGCGTTCTTTGTGATGTGCCCTCCGCGGCGGCGAGCCTTCCTTTCTGTGCGACTTCTCTTTCGACGTTCCCGATCGACTGAGCCTGGTTGTGTCCTTGCGGTCTCCTAAGATGGATAGGATGTCTCCCATCTGTCTCTTTCGAATGTCCTGCGGGCCTGCCTTCCTCCGCCTCTCCTTCTCCTCGGCATGTTCCAGATCCTTCAAGCGCGCGCGAGACTCGGCAGCCTCTTTAGCTAGGAGGTTCTTGTTGTGCGTATTCGTGTCCTTGATAATGTGGCGTAGGAAACGAGTGTTTGGTTTGGGCATGTTTGCCGGTCTAAAGGGAAGATCCAATTAGATGGTGACGTGAGGGAACCGGGAGAGCCATGGGACGTACTTCTTGTCTGCCCTGCCCATGACTGCCTCTTTGGCGAGCAAGTCGGCGACGTAGTCGTCCGTGATCATATCGTGGCTCGACATTATGAGGCCTTAGTAACCAAATCGTAGATCCAAAAGGTGGTGAGATAGCCAAGCGCCTTCCGAACACTTTTGATCAGGCTGATGGCTGCGGCATCCGGCAGCTAGCTGGGGTATGTGCCTCTTTTTGTCATGAATAGAACAGAAGCGCGGGGTGTCTAGAAGTGCCGGTCTCGGATCGATGAAAGAATTCGAAAGTAATAGCGACAGGGCTTTCCAACGAGGCTGTTGAATGAAGCGATGGAGAGGGGCAGCGGGGGTTCGCTTAGTTGAGAGGTGTCGTTGTCGCAAACTGCGGCGTTTGGAGGATTGATCGACGACAGCAGCAAAGGCCGCCAGAGTCACATCGACAAGGGACTTGGCGCGCAGTGGGACGAGCCTGCGCCATGCCTGCCGTTTTCCGCACGGCCAAGTAGCTTATCAGCAGATAATAGTGAGTCGGAGATGGCGATAAGATAAAGATGTGACCTTACCCAATCTAGACCTAAGTAAACAAACGTCACAAAGGTGAAGCGCCCACCTTACCATTACTTACCTTAATGACAGACCTTGAACGCTTGAGGGCAAAGAATTAACAACCGCGACAGGATCTCCCCCGCCGACATCATCTCCGACGCGCCAACGACGAAGCTTGAATCGACAGCGCGCCTACTGGGGCCAAGATATACGACAACAACACAGCTAATCGGCCTTCCAAAAAATGGACGCGGGAAAGGCGGCCCAAGTGCTGCGCAAAATCGAAGACCTTAATGAGAACCATGAAATCTCAATCGTCAGACTCAGCGAGCCCATCTCCAGCGCCGTCGCGCAAGAATCACGACAACGGACGTCAGACGCATCCAACGCATCCCAAGATGCCGCGACACCAGCCAGCCTAGAGGCCGACCTCGAGCACTACAAGGAGCTCTTCGCCAAGCTGCGGTTCTCCTACGTCGAGCAAGTCACAAAAGAAAAGTTCATACGCGCCATTGTTGGCGATCCGCCCGTGATCGTCACGCCGCAGGAGAATCTAGAGCTGGAGAAGGCGAATCTCGAGGCCAAGGCGCAACTCAAGGCTCTCAAGGTGGAGGTCGCAGACATGGTGACGGAGCTGGAGAGGAAGGGCAAGGAGCTGGCGAAGCGGTACGACAACGTGTCGCTGGACACAACGAAGCTGAGGGAGCTGCCCGACAAAATTTCCGAGTTGGAGGAGCAGGTGGCGGAGCTCAAAGAGTCGCAAGCACCGGGGCAGAGCCCGATGATGAACCTGCCTCTCGCGAGGACCCTCGAACTGGTGGACGAGAAGAAGAGGCAGCAGCAGCAGTTGGATCGCGAGCTGGAGCAGTTGCAGGCCAAGGTGCCGCGCAAGAGAAAGGAGTTGGAAAGGCTGCAGGCTGAGTTGATGCCCTTGGAGGCCAAGAGGCAGAACAGCACGGCAGCTGCCAAGGAGGCGCGAAGGCGGAAGGATAGAGCCGGTGGTGATGCAGACGACCTCGAGGAGCGGGGCCGCTGGTTGAGAGCCAGCGAGGCGGCGCTCAAGCAGATGTTGGATATCCAGGGTTGAGAGGGGGTTGGTACAACGGGCGGATGGCAAGACGGTGGACGACGTGATGATTTTGTATACCCGCACACAGCAGGCCCGGTCATGGGTTAGGAAACGGCGTTCCCAGGCGTTTGGAGATGACATGAATTCACGGACTCGCTTCTACTGATACACGGTTGCTCGGTTTAATGGCGCCAAGTAATGCCATCAATTAATGGTGAAACTCGGCTGCATCTCTTGCCTGCCTCTCATCCTCATCGCTTCCCTGAGTGCCATTTGCCGTATTATATAGTCGCTGACACACGACACGAGACGCATCCGCTGCAGTCTCTCAAAAAGACGAAATAGCCTCAAATGGGGCTGTCCAGGGGTTTGTCACCAGCAAAAAAAAAAGATGGATTGGCGGCTGGATAACAAGACCCACCAAAATTTGAAGACAGGGATGCTGCGGCGGTGCACAGGCAGGTCGAGTCCCCTGGCTGGCCGGGGAAGGTGTTGATTGGACGAAGATCGAACCCTCGGTCACGTGTAGTGCCATCCACGAATTTTCAGAGTGGCCGAATGGGTAGGCCCCACCAAGCCCAATCCTCTCGCTTAGGTCACGCACCACGAAATTTGACAATCGAGCGTCTTTCTCGATTGATTCCTCCGCGAACCAACTAACCGACCAGCAACCACCGAACACCATCGTCGACCACCGAATACCGCCAAGATGAGTACGTTTTAGCCGCCGCCGTCGTCGCCATCGTCTTCGTGACGAAAGGTTGACCATTTCACGCCGTTCCGATGGACTGACCGATGTTTTTTTTCTTGTATAGCGAAGGGTACCTCCTCGTTTGGTAAGAGACACAACAAGACGCACACCTTGTGCCGTCGTTGCGGTAAGTGGCATCTACATGGGAGAGAGTCGAGTTCTGGTTTACTAGGACGCGACCACTTGCCAAAATTCGAGATTCGATGCGGGTTCAAGAGACTGATCAATTTTCATGTGTTTTCAGGTCGCCGATCGCTTCACATCCAGAAGCACACCTGCTCTTCCTGCGGTTACCCCTCGGCCAAGACCCGCAAGTGTACGTTTTATCCTCCCGAACGACGAACCCAATCCGAGTCCCCAGACATAATCAACATACCAATCCCCTGAGATGATCTCAATTCCACGCCACATCTTCTACGTCTACCCAATACACGCAGCAACCAAACAAGAACCATGAACCGAGAAAGATGAAGACGAGTTACTGACGTAGGATGCGATTTACAGACAACTGGTCCGAGAAGGCCAAGCGGAGAAAGACCGTCGGCACCGGCCGCATGCGCTACATGAAGGACGTCTCCCGCCGCTTCAAGAACGGCTTCCAGTCCGGTGTCCCCAAGGGTTCCGCCGGCCCCACCGCGCAGGAGTCGTGAGCGATGATTGGAATGTGATTCGGGTCGACATGGGGAGGTATCTGTGCAATCGAGGGCATTCGGGCGATGGGGGAATGAAAAATTGAGATCGAGGCGGGGGGCCAGGGAAGGCGTGGCAACGCCGCCGGAGTCTTGTCTACTCGGGAAACGATATCACGAAAAGAAAACAAGGGAAAAATCAGCTCCTTTCTTTCTTCTGCTTTTCTTCCCTCCCCCTCTGTCTCTCTCACCCCTCCCCTCGTTTTTTTGACTCGGAAGCAAAGCCAATATCAAAAAAAGAGTCAAAACAAAACCAAAGCATTTGGCCAAAAATCGAAACGGGTGTTTTTACGTCTTATGTTATCTCGCGCGCGGGCTCTTCAAGGGGATAAACTCACTTTTTTTTACACAAGGGAAAAACGGATCCTGAGGGAAAAGAGAAATGACTTTGCTTGTCTTGTTCACTCACTGATCCCACGCGCAACTGGATAATGTGAATGTTCGATTCATGGGGGATTTCGGAGACGAAACATCGTACTTTGACGTGACAGATTGGATATCCCCTCATCGTGAGATAATTGCTTGCATTCGAGGGGTATATCATATCCCGATTCCAAACCCTTAGCAACCCCTTCAAGCCCTCTTCGAAGGATGAACAGCCTGACCGCAACACGATGATGGGTGGTGACATTCAACTTCAACCCTTCCTACACTCCATCACTGTCCCCTCCCAAACACCTTGACGCTCCCATCCCCACCAACAAAGTACAACAGTTCCGTCTCCTCGACCGCCCTGTCCTCTTCGCCGCCCCCTCCAGCCGTGACCCTCAACACCCCGCTGACGTCGCTCGCGTTGCCCGTGTCAAGCAGCCTCAGACCAATCACCGTCTCTGCGGCATGCGCCAGCCCGAGAACGAGACTCGCGTGCTCCTTCTCCAGCGTCGTGGTCTGCGCCGCGATGAGGGGCTCGTCTGCGGCGACGGTGATGATGGAGGCGTGGACTTTCTGGATGATGTGTCAGTGAAGGACCCTTACTTGATTTGAGAATGATAAAAAAAAAAAAGGTGGGAAGGATATCTCATCGTTGATGCAAAATAACTTGCACACAAAAGTTGAAAACGAGACCTTCAGAAAGAGAAGAAAATGAGCCAGAAAGTAAGGTAGTAAGCGTACGTACCTCTTGCACACCAAGCAACATATCCCTCAACGCAAGACCCGTGAGGTCCTCGCCAGACGCAGCGAGCAAGAGGTCCGGCTGGTCCACAATTAGAACCGTCTTCGCATCCGCCGCGGACACATCGGATATCGCGCCGTCGATCTCGCGCTGGATGTCAGCCAGCCTTGCCCCGCGGATGGTTCTCCGACCCTTGGGCGTCGGCGGCGGCGCCTGATGAGCGGAGGAAAACAGCCCGCTCAGCCCGTCCACGAAGACGAATTTGCCGCTTCTTCCCAGTCCTTCTAGATCGAGGCCCTGTGGTGCATGGTTAGCGTTTTGTTATTTTATTTTTTCAATTAGATTCCAAAGTGCTGTGTGCTGGCAAGAAAAATGAATGGTGAAAGTGAAAAATCTCATTGAAAATCTCATCGAATGGAGGGGTTGAAATTTCCAGTGAGGGGCGTTCCATGTCAAGTAGCAAGCAAACATACCAATCTCCCAGCGCCTTCCTTCCAAAACGCAAAATCTCTCATGAAGCTCACAAGAACGACGCGGACGTCCTCGCTCTGCGATGCAGAGGCGGCCCCTTCCTCACCAGCGGCGTTGACTTTCCTGAGATACGTGTACAGGTACCGCAGGACGAGCCAGTTGGTGCTGGCGCCGAGGACGCTGGTGAGGAGGATCTGAGCGTACTCGGACGGGAGGGCGAGGTAGCTCTCCAGCAGGTGCGGTATCCTCGTCGCCATTTTTTAATTTGCGTATGCTCTTATGTGTAAATGTTGTATGAGAGACGGATGCTTGGTTGTTATGTTCATGTAAGTGAGGGCCTCACTTGAAGTCAGTAGAGTCATTGTGCTATTTTCCGCTGCGTCTGGGTGTGGTGGGGCTCCTTTGGCAGTGCCGAGAGTGGTTAGCACTGTGTTGGACTGGACCTCTTAGCAAAGCTGACTCTAAATGAAGGTCGTCCTGTCGCCGTCATGAGCCTCGCATTTTGATCAACTACATGTTGATTAATGTTAGAGACATGGTCAGTTCTATTTATCTTGGTTCAAGGTTTGTGCGCCTCAAATGATTTTTCAGAATGCTCGGGAGTCCATATGAAACTACTTTTCGAGCTCATCATTGTTCTATAGTTCGTCTTACAGAGGCTGTTTCATGAACACAAAAGGTACCTTCACCTTGGATGGGTAGGTACTAGGTGAGGTGTGCAGTGCTATCTACCAGTGTATCATTCATCGAATCCTTGGTCATGACGTGTCAGTCCCTAAAACTAGATAGCCAAAGTGAGTGAACACATCGCCAACATAGCAAAAGCAAAACATTCCGAAACCGAGAATCGAACTCGGGGCTATGCCTAACCGCTCATTGAGATGAGAGGGCATCATGTTGGCCACTACACCATATCGGATTGGATGCAAGTTCCCCACGGCAAAGGAGAATAAGAATGGTGGGCGACGTGACTGGTGGGATGCTAGGTGGATCTGGAAATACCTTTCGTGGACTTCGACGCCATCTGAAGCACATTGGAACAAAGTTCAATGTCGTGGAGGTTTTTAGATCCTAGTTTATTTTGCTGCTTATGGGTCATATACGTTCAGCATTAGAAAACCCAAGATGTGTTAATATTGTTTGTGAGGTTAGACGGTTGAAGCGGAAAAGCTCACCTACAGGGTTTCCCGAACAACTACAGAAACACATAAAAGCCGATGATTATCAGTGACCATGCCTTTTATACTTTATTATGAAAGCAAAACTTGTAATCACTCAGTACCTTCCAAGGCAGTCTTTTCCATACGTGCAGCCATCCCCTCGAGTAGAACGGGGAGCAATTCCAGCAGAGACTCTGGGTCCTAGGAGACTTGGAACTTCCCTTCACCGGATTGAAGAGTCTTCTCACTCCAGTTGATTACCAACGCACCTCGAAGCTTCAACAAGCAATGAGGGGCATTCACATATCAGATATACCTTGCTACATCACTGAAGTAAATCAAAGTGGAAAGGCAGGGCCTGTTCGCATTCGGTTGGATCTATACATACGCCACGAGGCTACGATTGGCAGAGTGACCCCTAAAGAGCGAAGCCCAACTGACCTCTGTCGTGCGTACCCTCGTTTCCAAGCAGGGAGGTTATAGTTTATCAAACACACTCTGAGATCATAGTTCGAACACAACATAACACTAATGAGTCTTCTGCCCTATCATAGTTTGCTCCAATACCTATAACTAGACGCTCCACCCGGAAGATAGTTACTCATGAGACTCAGGATCAGAAGCACGATCTTGACGGCTCAGCGCGTCGCGTTCTCTCTGGAAAGCCTCACGCATCCTGACCTTGGCTTTCAACTGCGCCGCCGACATTGGGCGTCTCCGGGATCCTCTCAATGAGCTTGGCTGCACACTTGACTCTCTCTGAGGATCCTCGTCCTTGCCATGAATCCATGTAATTTCCTCTGACACTGCTTCCGCGCTAGATTACAATGACATTCGGGGGCTCGGAGCCTCAGTGGATGAACTTGCGCGAGTGACCAACTCTTCCTAAGAGCCATCACCCTTGTGTTCCTGGCTGGCCTCCTCTGCTTCAGCTGCTTCCGCATCTGCTTCCAGAGACACTGAGGGGCTCTGGGTCTCAGTCAACGAGCTTGGTTGCGCGACTGAATCTCCTCGAGAATCCTCGCCCTCGTGTCCTTGGCCGACTTTGTCCGCTTTCAATCCTTCCTTCCAGGCTGCCATCAAAGATTGTATGAAGGCAATGCCTGCGGTCTCTGTGTAAGTGATTCGTAGGGCGGCGGCCGACGAGCTCAGTCCTGTGATGGTATCTCTCTCCGCCGCTGTCTTCTCTGCGGCAGCCTCCTTCGCAGCCCTCCTCTCCTTCGCCTTCGACCTCCTCGCTCTCTTCTTCTCCTTCTCCATCTCTCTCTTCTTCTTGATTCTCGCCTTCTTTATAGCGATTTCTCTCTCTCGCTTCAGCCATTCTCTTGAGTACAACAGATTGCAGGAGTACCTATCGGAGTCATGTTCTCCGAATCGTTCAAGCAGCCAATTTTCGAAGTGCTCATCTCCTTTGCCATTTTCCCAATCGAGAGGCCACCAGCCACCAAAACTATGAAATCGGTCAAGATCGAAGCATTTGGTAGGATGCGGAGGGTGAGGAAACCGCGACCATCTGTCGACGGGATCCCTGAGTTTGGAATCGATCATACAGATATCGTAGGAGATGAGACAGACTCTTTGCGTCTCAAGGAGGGTTGATTTGTTCCGCATGGAGATGAGTACGTTCTCTGGCTCAACGTAGTCATGCCAGACCCCTTTGTATATCTGTTTGATGGTTCCCTCGATAAGTTGAGCTAGAATGTCCAAGCGTTTCTCAAGGTCAAAATGAATCGAATCAGGGCCGTTCGGGACCAAGTAAGTTCGTTGTGTGGGGGGGACTAGGACGTCATCGTCGTCGTGGCGGCATATAGCTTGAATGCTGCTTCCCTCGATGTACTCCAGGAGTACAAGGCCAACATGTCGCGTCTTTCCCTCGCAGTCTGGAGAGTAGCTCGTAAGACAGGTCGTCCAACAGCCGTAGTACTGAGGGGCGAGATGCGGATAGCCAGTCAGGTCCTTCTCGTGCAGTTCCTTGTACGCGCCAGCCTCGCGACTCAGTCTCATGTCGGCTCTGGATGTATCTTTCCAAAAGGGCAGATCCTCGGGGAATGAAGTGCTATAGAACAAGGGGTCAAAGATCTTGGCGACTGCGAGTTCTTCCTTGTCGGGAAGAGGAAACTTGGGATCGCAGCTGGGCATGTGAAGGATCTTGACCAAGACCACTTGGTTGCCGCGACCGTGACCGCCAGAAAGGACCCTTACAACCTCGATGCGCAAGCTGTTGTCCGGATTGTCGTGCTGGTCTGTATTGAGAAGATAAGGCTGGTTCTCGTCGTCGAAACACCGAGCCGTTTTGGACATTCCGGCCTCTCGCTCCGACAGGATACTCTTTTCTCTAAGACCCTCTGGAAATTTGTATATGTTATGACCATACGGGTCTGGCGGCGAGTGAGGAAACAGGGTAAGCTGCGTCGTTGCCTGATATTGCGCGATGGGCACACTGCGACTAGCGTCGGAAGAGGCCATGATGTGCGATGAACGACGCCTTGTGTAAATGTGCGTGCCTAGAGAAGTGATAATGTCAGCTGAAAATTTGAAGATGCTAGGTGGAGAATCAGAACAATGTTTATCAACGCTGAGTGGTGACCTTGAAGGGTGGAAAATATGGGTGCTGGTTGGTGTCCTCGGAAGATGGAAGAAAAAAGAGGTGTATCGACTAGGAACCTTGGAAGGTGGAAGAAAAGCATGGCTGCTTGCCTGAAAAGCTTAAGTCGAGGGCAGTCGAAAATCTACCTCGTTTTGGAAGTCTTCTGTGTCTTCCTCATCATCGTCGCTCGAGCTGTCCGATGCATTCTCATACATGCTGTCGTCATCGTCATCGCCGTAATCATAGTCGTCTTCGTCGGCTTCATCATCATCATCCTCCTCCTCCTCCTCGGCCGCGGCCTCGGCCCCAATGTCCATGAGAGAGATGTCTTGATCGTCTGGGATTTTGTCCTTGATAGACCAATCAAACAGTCAATAGATACGATAAAATAGGAGATTCCATCGAAATAAACTTGATTTTTGAAACTACAAGCCCAACTACGTGTTCCATATGCTTTTCTTCTCAAATCTCCTGATGTGTGGTATCCTTAGTCCTCAGTTGCAGCAGCAGACCTAATAAGTAACGAGGGTATTAGAGTACGACTTCTACTTCAAAAATATCACGACAGACAAGAGGCGGTAAACAGGACGCTCAAAGAGTGGTAGAGGGTTGAGAAACAGTACCTGTCCGCCACGACCAGACTTGGAATTGCTGCAGCACTTTAGCGCCGAGCAGCTCTCGCCCTTGTCGCCGCCCTTGGAACACGTTCCCGCCTTTGCGCATTGGCGGGTCTCGAGGAGGGAGGGGAGGTTGACGGAGTCGAGGTTGCTTGGGACGGCGACGGCGAGGGTGGCGAAGAGGGCCACGAGGACTGATGAGGCGCGCATCTTGGCTGTGGGAGGTGTTGTTTTGTTTATGGGTTTGTGGGCTTGGTAAGCTGTGTTAGGATTGATGAATAAAAAGTGATTACAAGTCTGATTATATTGTGTAAAGGATGATACTGAATGTTGATAGCTGGGAGGATGAAATTCGAGGGGTTCACGGCGACTTGTATATCACTCTGCCTCGATCCACCACCCACGCGTGGTTTGCGATCGACTCGCATTGTCTCATGGGAGGCACCCACGCACCCAACCCCAGACGGGTGAGAACGTTTGACGATCCTTAGGCGAGAACCGAATCCAGAGTGCTGGGTGAACCGGTCCCGCTCGTTTGGGGCCCGTCTGGTCTGGTCTGATGTCGTGCTGGCTTACCGTCTGAGAGGGAGATCCAGAGTACTGGGGTTGTCTATATGCTTTGGATGGGACGTATTCAACAACGAGTCGGTAGATCATCATTGACCCCTTTGTTTGAGATGAACCGCGCATGATGGAAAGTCCGACCTGTTCGGAAGGCATCGCGAGTGTCACGAGTCAATATTACCACCTTCTGAAGGGTACCTTGGAGAGGGACTTTGAAAAGTCTCCGGGCGTCTTGGTATCTGGGTATTCTGCTCGTTTCGTGAGGCAGGCGAGGCTTGTCCCAAAATTTGGGTGAAGTGAGCTGATTGACATGACTTGGCGCGCGCGTAGGTCTCGTTTCAAGGCATCCTAGAAGATCAGGGTTCGAGTCAAGATGCCGCGTGGTAGGCCTCGTTCCTGACGCATGGGAAACCAGACGCCTTGCACGCACGCCCAAAGAGAGGAGGAAAAACTTGTAATGAAGAAAACAGCAGGGGCTGGGATGGTAATTCTCTTATTTTAGCATCATTGAGTCGTCTGATAGTTGTGTTGCCTTTTTCCGACGGAGTTTCTTTTGTGACTGACTGGTCTGATGTTTTGGCATTTAGACTTTGAATGTCAAAACGTGTACGCTTCGTCAGCCTCCAGCTCTCACTTGCCTGTGTCTTCTTGGTCCATCGTTCTGATCGGACAACGCTGTCGTAGGCATGCATATACCATCGTCTGCGAATCCGGATTTCGCGTGTACGGGGGAGATGGACCTGTTCGAGATCTTCCCACGGATACCTCGACCGCACTACGCCCTTGGCGAAGATCACAAAAAAAATGATGGATGTTCTGGATACTACATCGCACCCATTCTCGTCGGTTTAACAAAGAGACGCGGGATGAACGTAGATGCTGTCGATCAATGAGGTTGGCGTTCTCTCAGGCTCTCCCCGTGGCCATTGCCGCATCAGGTAGTCGCTACTCACAAACGGCGCGTCTTACTGGTTCGGTGAGAGTTCCGCGCGACAGGGGTCTGCTCACCCCCCACCGAACGAGGAACGCCAACGATGGATTCAGAAAAAGACCATATCCACAGACTTTTCCGTCTGTGCCCATGTCTGACGGGGACACTAGAACATTGTTCCGATTCTGTATCCGTAGTCTCGAAGATGGGAGGTAGATCTCGAAGATGGGAGGATTCCCTAGAAACCACCGGCGGATGACCACGTGCCTCAGCTCTCTGGCAAAGTCCGAAGGTCGCCTGGGGGAGGGAGACCCGCCATTCACGGCATTGCCCGTTTCTAGAATGAGTCTCTCGTCTCGGGCTGCCCTGCATCAGCCGGGTTTACACCGCCGAGGGGGGGAGGGTAAACGTCTCAGTTTCATGTTGTATAGGTAGAATTTAAACTTTTAGTGGCTCAACTTCCCCGCCACCAGGCATCCTCGGACGGTGGAGGCATACTTTGAGTTGAGATGGGATTAGATGGGTTGTGTTCATGCACGATCAGGGTATCTTCCCCCCCCTTCCCTCTATTTTTCCGTCCGGAGTCTCCCTTCTTCCGAGGCCTATCATCAAAGGCTCTCCTGCCTCGAGTCTACGTAACTTTGTAGTGTCGCAATGACTGCTTCGCTTGCGGTTGGCGTTCTTGATCTTGAGAAGAAACATGATCACAAGAGGAGAGCCTTCTGGTCATTGATTCAGGCTTGTTGCAGGCGAGGTAATGAAACCCCCTCAGTCGATGGCACAAGTTGAACAAATGCAAGTGAGCTCAAGTGAACACCACAACATGGAGTGACTCGTCTAGATCAAGGTAGTAGAAATCGCCCTGTCATCTGTATCCTATGAACTTTCGATGGCACGCAACTCAATACCAGATAATTGAGCTTTGTACCCGGCTGAAAGACTTGCCCTGCTGACGTATACACGTGAGGGGCAAACTTTTTTCACATCGCGTCATTGGAGCTGAATCTGGTATATAAATTTCCATGTCTTGATATACAAAGCCATACGACAAAACATGATCCCTCCACCGTATACGCCGCGCCCAAGCAAAATGGTATTTTGGTTCTCATCGTCCGTTCCAAGCATCCTTCACATACTCAATTACACCTATTAAGGCCACCAACAAACAGAAGCTTTGCGATACAAGCTATCCCAGCTGTCTGTATCAGACAAAGACACACTCAAAAGTACCCGTGCTTTGGGATGGCAACAAAGATGGCGGTGAGGACACCGCCAACGAGAACGGCACAGAGCATTGCCTGAAGGAAGATGGTGTCCTGGATGGTGCGTAGAGCAGGCTCCTCAATCCACACCTCGCGGTCAAAGATCTTGCGGACAATGTTGCGCTTCTCATACTTGATGACCCAAGGCTCCGACTCGTAGCTGTTGTTAGATCCAAACGTGTCGAAGGAAGTCTTGCGGTCGTCATTCTCCTCGTCCACGAAGAGCTCCCAGGGACGAACATGGCGATGGTGCATACCGTGGAGGACAACACACATGCCCTTGTAGGCTGCGACCAAGGTGGAAATGCCCAAAACCCATCCAATGGCAGCCAGTGCTCGCCATCCGCGGCCCGCACGGCTGAGAGTAATCAAGATGGCGACGATAAAGGCGATAGCAATGAGACCAACGCCGAGAGCCCGGGCGAAGAAGACGCGAGCGGGGTTACCGTTGCAGATGGACCAACGAATGAAGTTGGGGTGAGCCTGCTGGCGGAGAGAGTTCTCAATTACTTTGATGGCCAAGCGGCAGGCCGTAGGATGGGTAGTGTACGCAAGGGCGTGAAGAGTGGCGTCACGTTCCTTGGCCGAGAGGTTGAGCTGTCGCGGCGCACCCTCCATAATGTACGTGGCGATAACACGATCAATCTCTTCACGGAATGGTTGTATGGTGACTAGATTCAGTCAGCAAATACCTTGAAGCCCTCGAGTCTGACAACTTACAAGGCTGCTTGGCACCCACGGCCGCGAATGCATCACTAGCCTGAGAGCGGTACGAATCGGCATTCGACACGCCTTGAGACCCCGTGTAGACTGAGCCTTCGTAGTCGTTTGGGGTGCGTGGAGGGGTGTGGAAAGGGTTGTTGGAATCTTGCACGATGCCGCTCGTGGCACCCTTCTTCTCGAAATCGGTTCCTTTGAATATCTCTTGGCCGGGCTTCTTGCGCATCCTCTGTGACTTTTCCTTGTTCATGCGTTGAAGCAGATCAGTCTCCATGGTTTCGGTCCACTCGGGAGCGAGAGACATGTCAGACGTCTTTGCTTCCCCAAAACGCTTCTGGAAGTCCCGGTGCCAGAGGAAGAATTGAAGGTTTTCCGCCGCATGCTCAATATATATCAGGTAGTTCATGAAGTCACGCACGGTACAAGGCTATCAAGTCAATACTTTGGACAGTATCAAAGTCATGAGAGGCAACCTACAGGACATGTGCCACCGTTGATAATCTTGTCAAAAGTGAGCGACTCCGGGATGCCCTGCAGTTTGCCAGAATTGCCGGAGCGCAAGGATGAGGAGGTGTTGCTCTGCTTTTCATCGCCACTGTCAGATACATCTGAAGTGCTCCCGCGAGCTGAGCTGGCGTTGCTGACGTATACGGGTCGGCGGTAGGTGAGAGGTAGAAGACCCATAGTTGGATATTTGGTAGAAGTGACACGAAATGTCGCAGTCTGGTTGGTAGTAGGTGGAGAAGCGAATGAAATAGGTGGTCTTAGGTTCTAGGGTGTAGGACAGTGAGTGTGAGTGAATGTCCAGAAACCTTTGATCGAAAGAGACCGCCTTTAACTTGTAGTATCCAGGTCCAGGAATGACGTTCCACGAGTAAGACCGGACAAAGTTGGGGGAAAGAGAGTAGTGTTGGGCTTAAGGTAGGGTTGGAACGAACTACAAGCTACTGCACAATGAAGAATAGTGCTCGCCTTGCGGGAGGGGTGGAAGGGGTTGGGAGTAGCGAAGAACACAACTAAGATGGGAGGTGAAGGAACGGGGGAAACGGTTGAGGGCACAAGACGACTGATATAGCAGTGAGAGAAGAAAAGCAGGTGTAGGCGTAGGCGTACCTGTGAACCCGTGCCCAGATATCTCGAGAGTTGAGGAGAGTCGAGGGCTGCTGGGGAGGGTCAGGACGATGGCCAGCCCCACACACATTTCGACGGAAAGACTACTTTATTTGGCCATGACTGGCTTCCGTTGACGGAGAGGGCTGAAGCTGGGCCAATCCAGAAAGCGCGAAATCGACCTGTAGCCGGGGTCCCTGTGGGACACTGGGACTTGGGATGGGTGAGGCGTCCAGACGTTTGTTGTTTCCTGGCGGAATGCGGATGGGTGGGAACGACATGGTGTGTAGGGGTGTGCTTTCTTCTCGGACTTGCTTGGTGATGCTGATATCGAGGGCACGCTTGGCAGGCATGGAGGCCGACGCAGAAGGAATAGCGCACCCGCGTGAGGGTGGAGGCGATGTACCGTGCAGTACGGAGTAGGCATGTATCTTTATTTCTGAATTTCTGTATGCAGCATGAGATAGTAGAACATTGAGAGACATGGCCCTGGCCGTGGATGCATGTGGGTATGAAGGAGAAGAAGCAAGAATGGCGCTAGCAACGGCATCGTTGGTTTTCAAAGTTTACGCAGCGAGCCCTTGCTTACCTGGCACGCCTGGCGTTGTTGTGGCCATTGTTTTGGACAATACGAAGAATCAGAGCGCTTTGCGTTTGCGTTTGCGTTTGCGATGCGAAGGCCCAAACATCTCTGCTATGCTATGATGACAAGACAAACGAGGACTGAGTGAGCCAAAAGCAGTGCAACGACGTGACCAAGTGACCGGGCGCCTCAAGAACGCCCATTCTCCCATTGCAGACCTGCTTCGAAGCCATAAGTGACGAAGCTCCCGAAACAGCGAAATCACTGTTGATCTCTTGCAGCATCGTGGCGATTGGTGGAGTGGCCCGGCACTAGCATCGAGGCTTTCCTGAACGAGTAAGGAGCGTCTGTTCGGCTGAGACAGTTCACAGCTGGGCTTGTCTTCCCTGCTTGGGGAAAATCGACCCTGTAGGTAGAGCGCAGAGTTGGCTGGTAGAAGGTACGGATACCTGCTGCATGGGAGATTGCAGGAGATCGGCAAGAGGAGAGCATGGAGAAGAGACCCAAAGGCCTGGAATGTTCTCAGACCGGTGTGACAATGATTAGTGAAGTCTTTGGTGAAAGCCGTCAAATGTTCGTCGAGTGCTGATTTCGCCTCAAGTTGTTGCAGCAACAACCTGACATGACAACAGCCAGCATCCGAAGTTGGTTCGAGGTCAAGCGAGACATGGGCGAATCCTTAGAACTCGTTTCTCTAAAAGCTCCAGGGGACCGGGCCCGGGGCACGGAGGCGTAAAAGGCGGCCGTAAAAAGGTGGACCATGACGAGAGCAGGCGACGCCTCCCACATCAAGCCTCCAGAATTCAGACTTGCCATCGTCGTCTAGTGATGGACGGAGAAGAGCTCCGGGTCCGAGAGGCCGAGGCAGGACTCCCTTTGTTCTTCATGGTGCTGAGTTCATCAACGGATGAGGCGAAGGCTTCCGGACTGAGGAGACTGTACCTAGTCCATCAGTCCCCATCCCCAAAGCCCGTCAAGCCGGATCACAAAAGGTGCTAATAGGTAACGTAACGTGGTCCAAGTCGAGTTTGACTTTGGGTCTAGGTATCCCAGTCGCCTAACGGCGTTCAGGAGATATCGATCCGGCGCAGGGCAGGCTGTGAACAGACGGTGGAGCTACGACACAAGCGCGGGATTGCTGAGAGAGGCGTGCCTGGCGTGCTTGATGAGAAGTATCCGTACGTAGGTATCCCCATCTGACTGGGGGAAGAGAGAAGAAGAAGATGAGAAAAAGAAAGACAAAAATGCTGCCCAGGTGGAAGGGAGGAGAAAAAAAAGAGGCAAGGGGTTGGTGGTGGTGAAGGTACCTATTCCTCTGTACTACTGAGGTACTGAGGTAGGTAAGGTAGGCCGGAAGGTACCTAAAGTACTGGCAGGGTCTCCTGAATCAACGGTCTGTGCGCGTTCCTTCCCCGAGATCGATTGACGATGTTTCCTCCCCTCTCTGTACCTATTCGTACCTTGTTCGCACCTGCCACAGGACTCTCAAGAAACGACTTCCATTTGCAAGGCAGGGAACCTTACCCGGACAATAGAGTTTGAGCGTTCGGATTATGTAATATGCCCGCCTGAATTCCTTTTCTTCCCAAAGTTCATCAGACGACTGCAACGACAGACAACTCAAAGATCAGACGAGATTACTTACACGAATACTCTCCACCAAGGCCGGCCACCTTCAACCAGCCCCAAACAGCATTTGCTTTTTGCCACATTATCATCTCATGCTGATACTCCCCTGCCTGGTCCTCATGCCAGGTATCTAGTCATAGTGTCAAGGCTCTCCTCAGCGAACCAGATCGGTCAGGCTAGAAGCAGTAACGAGGCGACTAGCCTCTTCAAACCATCCCTGCGAAGAATGTGAAGAAGAGTTTGAAGGGGCGCCCTGATCATGTCTTCTCGCTAATCGATAATTGTATCCCTGCTTACACCAACGGCCAATCAAACCACCACTCAACCACCACCACCTTATCCTAGCTCCTCACTTTCACCCACCGTCACCCACAAGTTAGACAAGTCCAGCCAGCCTGAGAAAACCTCATATCCAGCCTGTCGCACCAAATCACCAAAAGCCTTAGTAGAACCTCGACTTATTCGGTCTCGCTAGTGTCGCCGACCACGGTGACATGGTCGCCGTACCTAACCATCACCCCGAGGTCAGCCTTTGTGCGTCCATCCCCCCTCCCAGATTTGTGCCAACCGTCTTCCGAGCAGCGCCTTTTCTGTGTAGCGTCGATGAACCACCTATCCGATCGAGCCAGCTTTCAGTAGCTCTACTTTGCGAATCGGCCGCCTGTCACATTGGCAAAGACCACATCTTACTCCAACCTCACCTTCGCACTGTCGCACTGCAGCAGCTGTCGATGCAGAGGACAAGATAGCATTCCATTCAGGTCACAAAGCTGAAAATACCCCTGGTGCAAATCATTGCAGTCATCTCGAAGCGACCCCCCTCCAGCGGGACGGACGGCCCAAAGAGTGGCCAGAACCCCTGTGCCGAGCCAAACGTCACACGTTACCCGATTGCGACGCTGCTTCCGGCCCGAGAGGAACAGATCGCCGGGCATGTTTCCAGCTGCGTCCTGTACAAGGTATTGGCTCGCCTATCGTGCCGCAAAATGACCATTGTGTGTATCTGTGACTGCTCTGAACGCGGCGTGATCATATGCAAGCTGATGGTTTTCGTCACAGCCCGTCGTCTCTGCTCTTCTTGTTTGGCTTCTGGCAAAGCTACATTTCTTGGTACCTGTCCTCAAAAGCCTTGATTGGAACGATGACAGATTCGGGCAATCTCATATAACAACGCGGACCGTCGGCCGAGGTTGATGCTTTGCTAATTGCCATCATCTCGTCCTCGCGCAGGGGCCTCTCCCTTCCCCTAGCTCTCGCATCGTCTCTCTGGTCTCCACAACCGCCTCTTTGGATCGTGGCGTCAAGCTCCTGTCATGCGCTTGGCGACCTGGACCACACGACGCTAAGTCTTCCCTACGTCTTTCTACTCGAAACCAAGAAAATTCTCTAGCGTGGGTGGACCATGGCACAACTCGCCTTCCTATCTTCGCTGGCAAGATGTGTTCCATGAGAGTCAGGAGCGTGCCGCCCATGTGCTGGCCTAAGGATCTTGACCTAGGTGTGTAGGTGCTTGGCTCCCAGGATCAGAGGGGGCAGTCACTCACACTTCCCGCCTCGTGGAGAACTCGCGAATTCCTCGTGGGCGGCTTGCTAGTCATATTTACGCCTGTTTTTGGTATTTCGAACATTGGCCTTCTATGGAATGTCTTGACAAGATATGTGCCTGTCTCGTTCCTCATCTGATTGATAACATTTCCCCAAATCTCAAGACATGGCGGCGCATCTTCGACAGTGATTTTACACTAGATCAATTTATCCAACAGACGCACAGGTGTCAGTCGAGAGGATTCTGGACTCATTACTTCGAGACAAAACCCCTGCCGCCAGGAACACGAGCCATACTACGAATCATTGGAAGTCGTGCCCTACTACCTAGTCTATGGGAAGGATTCGGATCTTTGCAGTTCTGACAATGTCTTGGCACAGAGGACAGATTTTACCAGTGCCTCTCCGAGATATCAACGGTATTCACATCAACGCCATCCCGGAACCACCTCTCTGTGTCTTCAATTTTGACATCGTTCCCGCTCATCTGTCTCTTGCGCATAAGCCCGTTCTCAGCAAAGGTCCAATCCTCGAGACCATACGTCCGCCACCATTGTCCCGACTCATCATGCCACTCATACCAGAATTGGACGGCAATCTTGTTCCAATGGTCAGTGATCTCTCATAAGCGCAGCCACAGCTGCCGGGTCAACGGTGACTCCGGGGGGCTTACCTTGTTCTCGGTGAAGGCGAACAACTCCTTGCGCAGTCGGTAGCCATTCTCCTTCTCCCACTTCTTGGTGAGCCATTGCTCAATCTCATCTCGACCCTGGAGAAAAGTGTCTCTGTTGCGCCAGATGGAGTCGGGCGTGTAAGCCATCTTCACTTTTGCGGGGTTTCTGCGGCGATGTCAGTGGGCGTCTGCTTCGGTTGCTGAGGGGCACGGACTTGGAGTTCCATCCATCCTGGGCCGCCTTCACCTTGATCCTCGCGGTTTCCTCGGTGAAGGGCGGGAACGGCGGTCTGGCTTCGTCTTGGCTGGTCATGATTCAAGCAATGCGATCTTTCCAAGTGATGATGCCTAAAGTCATGGAGCTATCGCCATGGCAAAGACAGCAGTTTTGAACATGTCAATTATGCTGGAAGAAGACACAAGCACCGGACGATTCAACCAATCACAGACACGGGCTGCCGGGGGTTCGGCCTTTGTCAGCTGTCACCAGCGCCCTTGGCAAACACCGCGGGTTCTGCTCTTACGAAACGACGTCAGATGAGGCGCAAAAATTTTGTTTTACAACTTTTCAGCTTTAGCTGAGAAATTCCAATCTAGCTCGTGCATGATAAACCCTTCAAACTTCGGATGGCTTGCGGAGTGAGCGCTACAGCAACAAGCAACGGCCGACGCCGGCGCAACTTCTGCCTCATCACACAGAGCCGCGCTGACTGCAGTTGCGGTCTGTCGTTGTGTGAACCAGGTACCGCAGGATTGACTTTACTGAGTACAGGCAGCTGGTTCTTCAGACGATCAAAGTCAGGCAATTCCAGACAAGCACATGCTGGCCGATTTTGTACCATCTGCACGCCAATGACCACCAACATCCAGAAATGTCACGCCGCCCGGGTCTGGAGTACCCGGACCTCGCCATGATGACAAAAAGGCCCCCAGAGTCACAACGTCTTGGCACAGTAACTCCGAAGGACGTTGGTAGAAGGCCGACAGGCTGGATGCTCGGACGGCCGAGAGGGGCCCTTGTTCGCCTCCCCCCACCGGGGGAGAGAGGCCGGGGATCGGAGCCCAAACGGACGCGGCATAAATTCCCGGTCTTGCGTCATGTCACTCTGTGGGCCGAAAAGGTGCGCATTTCGCTGGTGTTATCAGAGTTCAAGGTACATGTCATCTATTCGTACCTCCCCCATACGGATATTCTGTCTGTTGTCACTTTGAATGCTGCTGTTATCTACCTTACTTAGTATCTTACCTTGTACCTTGAGCAAGGGAAAAAAAGATACTTTGCATCATGGCTTCCAAACGCGAAAGCGGGCAAACAAGAAAGACAACTCTCCAGAGTTCCGAGACAAATCAAACCGTCGAGTGCCTCTTGTTAGTGCAACGGTAGGTCCCCGTGGTCCGCACTTTTTTGCCCACTTGTATGCCCGTATTCGTCACAAAAAGACTACCTGTCGTGCCTGTGCCTGAGATGGTCGGCGGTGGTCTCAGGAAGGAGTGGCCGCCCCGCGGCTAAGGAGCGTAGTATCCGTATCTCAAATACAAATCATCACGAGCTCCACTTTCCTGGAAGCTCGCAGAATTGCGCTTGGGACCCTGACTCGGCGATCCCTCGATATCCCGCCCACCTACTAATTCGCCCTACCTTCCTTTCCTTTATCTGATCTTGTTTTCCCTTTCCTTCCATTCTTCAACCAAACACTCTACTACCAATCCACTCTCACATCTCCAACGCACTTCTTTCTTCACCAATTTCCTCAACCAACCCACACCAAATCATCAAAATGTCTGGTCTCAAGGTCGGCGAGCAGTTCCCCGAGGGCGTTGCCTTCCAGTACATCCCCCACCAGGAGGAGACTGCCGACTTCAAGGTCTGCGGTATCCCCATCAAGTACGACACCGCCAAGGGTAAGTCTCTCTATCAATTGAAGCATCACGAAAAAAGAAAGACATTCGTGGCTAATTCCTCCCGTCTCCCAACAGAGTTCAAGGACAAGAAGGTCGTCATCGTCTCCATCCCCGGTGCCTTCACTCCCACCTGCTCCGCCTCCCACCTGCCCGGCTACATTGAGCACAAGGACGAGCTCAAGGCCAAGGGCGTCGACCAGGTCATCTTCCTCGCCTACAACGACCCCTTTGTCATGTCCGGCTGGGGCAAGGCCAACAACATCAAGGACGACTTCATTGTGAGTTTTGCCCGTTTCTGTCTTGCTGTTTCTGTTGCACTTTTTTTTTCGACTTGTTTTCTTCAGCTAGCTCTAGCTGTGCTGTGCTGTTGCGTTGTGTTGTTTTACCCCTCCCCCTCTTTCCGTGGAGTTCACCCCTTCACCGACTCCGATAAACGCCGCCCGCCCCCCACCCCCACTCTGCCCCTCCTCAAGCGGGTGGGAAAAGAGTCTCAACATGATACCACGATACGCTCAAATCGCCTCACCCGCGACGTTGCATTCGTGTCTTCTCTCACCTTTCATCGCGCGATATCCCAGCCACCGTCACAAGCGTTGATGAACTAACCCGGCTTTCCCAGGTCTTCGCCTCCGACGCCAACGCCGCCTTCTCCACCTCCATCGGCTGGAACCACGGCGAGCGCACCGCCCGCTACGCCATCGTCATCGACCACGGCAAGGTCGTCTACGCCGAGAAGGAGACTGAGCTCCAGGGTCTCGAGGTCTCTGGCGCCGAGCCCGTTCTCAAGGCTCTGTAAAGAGTTGGTACCTTGTGCCACTTGAAGATTTAATGATTTTTGCGTTGGGCGGGTTCCTTTTTTTTAACACGATGAGAAATGCCCAAGACATGGTCTCTTTTATAGACGAAAGAGGGGAAAGAAAGGGAAACCTTTTTCCGACGCGCGTTTAGAACAAAAGCTCATATTAGAATTTTTGAACTTTCGTTAGACGAAGATTGGGGCGGTTTTCGGATCACGAAACCACTTTCTTCCGCTTATAGAATAGAGACAAAAACTGAATGGTTCATGAGACCTGGCCATGTTTCTGCCTAGCCTGAAATACTTGATCTGATGACTGGAACGTGAGCTGTTAGATGCTTCGGTAGAGCTAGTAGAGCAGACGGACTTCGTCTCGGTAGCGGGGCTCGGAGATGCGATATTGCCGCGAAGAGAGACGGACGGGGGGGGGGGGAGGAACCACAGGAGGAGGGGATGGTTGTCTTTCCCCCGACGCAGGTCATGGTGTTGATGGATACTTGCACCGGGTAAGCTCTATTACGCAGATGTATGTTATATGTGCGGCTCGTTTCCATAGTAGGCATGATGCGGATAAACTTGGGGTGTCGTGACCCGAAAAGATGATGGATGTCCAGAGGTGTGTGTTTGATATGTTCTTGGAGAGAAAGGCTAGAGTATGATGTTTACTTGGAGTTTAACCAGCGGGCTTGATGTGCTAGAGTGAGGACGAGGGTATGGATGTCTGTCGATGGCCGTCTTGTACAATGAGAGATGTGGTTTCTTTTCCCGCCTCATTTGCTGTTTTCTTCACGGCCTTTCGTGTGAAACGGTTTATCGAGCAGGGCGAGTTCTGGTGATGGCACGGCAAATTCTGAAAATACCCTCTCCCCCGCATGTCACTGTAAGATGGGAGAAGGGATTTTGAGCTTTGTAAACGTTGATCGTGTGGAGTAAGCTTCAGTCCTCATTCCGAGCGCGGGAAGCCGGGGGATCAAAGGAGTTCTACTGTCCCTCTACTTCCGTTGAGGGGAATACATGATGTGACAGCCACTACGAAGCGCATTTTGTTTGATGCTTCTTCGGCTCGTAGCTTCGCTCTGGGAACGACGCAGGAAAGGGAACGGGAAGGGTTGAGCTCGTGGATGAGTCCCGGGATCTATTGCAGTACATCCGCCTCCAAGATCTCGGCGACTGTCTCCCTCGCATGTCAACCTCCAAGAATCACGTCACCATTGAAATGGTACAAAACACAAAAAGACTAGTCACCAAAGTACGGGATTCGAGGATCAAAAACGTTGGTAAGAATCCCCCGTTGGGACAATTCCATGCAAATTCCGTGCTACCCGTGAGATTGTGTAGTTATAGAACCCCAAAAGTCCCCGTTTCAAAGCACAATGAACCCTCGACTCCAATCAAGTTTTTTTTTGAACCTGGTCGTATTGTGCCTTTCACCAATTCGTTTGTTGTCAGAAGCGTTCGTTCCTTCTCTAAAAACGGTCTCCCCCCTCACCAGCCGGAGGGTTGAAAGAAAAAAATCCTAACCCTCGGCCGGGATTGGTCGGTGGCCGTTTCTGTTCTTTGCTTCCCGCATGTCACACCAGCCTCACGCCGTCTCGACAGAGAAATGTTTTTACTCTTTTTTTATTTCATCATGTCAAGAGAAGAAAAACCCATCACGCAAACCCAAATTCTTTTCCCCAATCCTCAACGAGAGACTAGAAAAAAAAAAGCTGTTTAACGGGTACGGGCCTGGACCTTGGGGGCGGCGCCCTTGGAGCCCTGCTTGGAGGCGATGGGGCCCTTCTTGCCACCGGCGGCGGCGGTCTTGGCCTTCTCGGCCTTCTTGGCGGCGGCGTCGGCGTTCTTCTTGTCCTTGGACTCCTTGATGGCGGCGGCGCGGGCGGCGGAGCGGGCCTCGGGGCGCATGGAGCGCTTCTCCTTGATCACATCGAGGGAGGCACCGACGATGGCACGCTGGGCCTTGACGGTGCGGCGGGTGCGCTTCTTGGCGACCTCCTGTTGTGGGGGTCAGTCATGTGTTTTCTCCAAGGTCGAGGTTCGCGACGCGTGAAGGGGTTCGAGATATTACATCTCGAACGTGACCATGCGGCAGCGTCGCGACGGTTTGGCACTCACCTCAGAGATACCCTTGCGGTGCTGGCGACGGTACAGGACGGTCCAGGCAATGCGGCGGGGGTTCTTGCGCTGGAGGAAGAGGGACTCGGACTTTCCGTTCTGGAAACGGAAGATCTTGGAGTCACCGCGGACGTAGAGCTTACCCTGTAGTCAGAGTCTCGTCAGCGTCTTGTTCCCATGGAGAGTGTCATGTCTTTGCCTCCTCCGTGAAGTCGTCTCCTTGCAATCATCTTTCCTTTCCCCGTCGATCAATCGTCGCCCCATGGCTTGCTCGTTCATCCAAGTCGTTGCCCCTCATGTCCCATCTCTTCCATCTGGGGTTGAGCTCCCTGACTGCCCAGCCATGCTTTCAACAGGTTCCTTCGATCGACTGGGGGGAAAGATGATATCGGAGATATAGGGAAGGATGGGTGGCGTTGTCATCATCGTACCTTTCCAGGGTAGATTCTCTGTCCGGAGAACGTGTCGTCGTACGTGCGCATCTTGAATAATCAGTCAGAAAACAATTCCTCGTAAATTTTCGGAAGATCCTCCTGTAATCGACCCTCAATTCCTTCTCCTCGTCTGGCCCAGCGAAGTTGTTCGTGGAAAGCGGCTGTCTTGCGGAAATGGTGACGTTGCGGTTTTGTTGAGTAATCGCTAGGCCAGCAGTCGGAAGGAAAAAAATCGAGGGTCGACCGGACGAGGGGGGAATCTATTGAACGTACATTGGCGGTATTGAATGCGAACGTTGGCTGACTTGTCGATGAGGTCAAAGGGTTCGGGAAGGGGAGGGTAAGACCAGGCTGGCACTCTTCGCGAGATTCTACAATTTTCGACTCTGGTTCGGAAATTCGTCGTGGGAGGGTAGAATAGCCTAGTGGGCGTCAACCCTACGCGGACGGGACGAAAGAGTGGGTCTGCTTGGTGGTGCATGCGTCACGTGGAGATAGCCATTACCGATATTGAGGTGGTCGACTCGGACTGCGCCACATATTAAGTAGAGTGCAGTGGATTTGTGGCTTGCCTGGTCCAGAAGCCCCACTCTCAACTTCAAGTCGAGATGTGCACCAACGACACAGGTTCTTGCTTGAGAGAAAATCTCGAACGGATACCGGTGATGAAAAGTTGGCTTAAGGTGACGAAACCGCTTATGAGAACATCACGGCCGCTGAAAATGCCAGCCGACCCCGATGAGATCGCAGATGTTGTCCTAGGGCGGTTCAAGAAGCTACCTACAAAACGCAGGCCCCAGGTCAGAGACAATGGCCTACATGAATGGGTTCCCCTGAGCGGCATTGTTGCCGAAAAAGATGGCGTCTTAACTTGTCTCTCACTCGCGTAAGTAAGATGGCCATGTGTATGTTATCGTGTGGATGATCTCGGGTCGTACAACTTGTAGTTGATTCATGTGGCACATCATACTTCAGACTCTGGATCTCATCTTTCTTAGTTCACGATGTTCTATATGGACAATACTCCTCGTAGCTTCCACGATACGTAGCAATATCAGACATCATGATCTCATAAATGTCATCAATGACCACTTGACTAACACCTACCACAGAACGGGCATGAAGTGTCTCCCAGCCAGCAAACTCCCCCTGGCAAAAGGAAACGCCCTCCACGACTGGCATGCCGAAGTCCTCGCCATCCGCGCCTTCAACCGCTATCTCCTGGACGAATGCGACACCCACTCGCAGGGCAGCTCGCCAACCTCAGATATCATTACAAGACGCCCACCCTCCGCCATCTCCCCCTCCTCACCCCAACCCTTCGCAATCAGAGACGACGTCACCCTACACATGTACTGCTCCGAAGCCCCCTGCGGCGATGCAAGCATGGAACTCACCATGGCCGCCCAAGAAGATGCTTCACCCTGGGAACTGCCTCCGTCCTCAGCCTCTCCATCCGGCACGACTACTACGCCACCTCCCCAGACAACAACAGACACAACCCCCCTCCCAGGAAGAGCCTACTTCTCCCACCTAGGCATCGTCCGCCGCAAACCAGCCCGCGGCGACGCGCCGCCGACCACCTCGAAATCCTGCTCCGACAAGCTCGCGCTCAAACAGTGCAACTCCCTCCTCGCCTCGCTGGCATCCCTGCTGATCCACCCAGGCAACGCCTACGTCTCGTCCGTTATCCTCCCGGAATCAGAGTACTCCGCTACAGGCTGCGAGCGCGCCTTCTCGGCAAGCGGACGGATGAAGGCCGTAGTGGATGAAGCGGCGCGTTGGAAGGGTGGATACCGGTTCTCGCCGTTCGAGGTGCGGACCACGTCTAGAGAATTTGAGTTCTCGAAACGGATGGTTAGGAGGAGGGCTGGGGCGGATAAGATTGCGGCGAGTAACCTCGCTGCTGCCTGGACACGCGGTGGTGGTGTTGATGAGGGGACGATGGGCGGCGTGCTGCAGGGGCGGAAGGCATTTGATGTCCGGGGCGCGAGCTTGGTTTCCAGGCGGAGGATGTGGGAGCTCGCGGCGGCGGTGGCGGAGCGGGTGGCCACGGAAGGTGGTGACGACGATGAGGTTGGGGGGTTGCTGCGGCGGGCGTTGGATGTTGATGCGTATGGCAAGGTCAAGGGCGGGGAGATGCTTGTTCATCGGAGGGAGGTCAAGGAGGCTGCGAGGAGGGTTGCGTTGGCGGGGTGGGTTGTCAATGTTGGGGATGAGGAGTTTGCGAGGTTGTAGGATGGAATTCGTCACGGTGGTATGGATGCTAAAAGACACGAGTGCGGCGCAATTGGAAAATCATTTTGTATCACTCTTAGCATCTTCATCGACTCACCATCTCATCACGCTGTGAGTCTAGATTGTTGACCTTGTCGAGACCACAATACTGCGCAGTCTGGACATGAACGGTGAGTCTTCGGCGTCTCCCAGGAGCCTGACTTCCTCTCGCCGTCTCACATCGACAACGACGCACACAATTTCAACCGCCGGGAAACAAATTGGGAGCGTATTCGTATCGATCGATTTTTGCGTTGGAAGTCAAGTTTGTATCTCGTTAATTTTTCCCATTCCTTAAAACCCACACGCTCGTTCATAGATGATAGGCAATCCACGGAACCCAAGGACGGTTTCGATCAAAAAAAGTATCTCTCTTCTCCCTCGAACTCCCATGACAAAAAGTATAAAGGTAGTCGCAGAGGGGTGGCACCGTTTGGTTTGGGAGCTTTTTTTCATTTATTGATCTTTTTTCGGCAAATCTTTCATCCTCTGTTGTGAAGTATTTCGCCGCTTACTCGACCTTGCTCTCAAAGTTCTCACCCTCGACCAGGTCGGGAATGTCGTCCTCCTCACCGTCCTTGCCCTCCTTCTGCATGTTCTGGTAGCTCTCGGCGAGCTTGCGGAGCGAGGCGAGGGAGTCGGGGCCGAGCTGGTTGAGGATGCCGGGGACGAGCTCGGTGAGCTCCTTGTCCTCACCGTTGCCGTAGATGGCGAAGGTGTTGGCGGGGACGGCAGCGTGGACTGGAAGAGTTTCATCTTTAGTATACGTCTAGGTACTTCTTCGTGCGATGAGAGAGGAATGGGGGGGTAGAAGAGCTATCCTCTGGTGGAGGAACAGAGGTGCATGGGAAAAGAGGACGTGAACGGTGTGATGGTGATAGCTTGGTGGTCATTTACCCTTGGGAGCAGCAAAGTGGATGACGTTGCCGTCAGACTTGAACATGTTGACCTCCTCAATGGCCTGGATGGGCTGGACGTTGAGCTTCTTCAGGGCAGCCTGGAGCTTCTTGTCGTCGGCGGCGGAGCGCGCGGGCGCACGCTTCATCTTGCGGCGGGGAGTGCCCTTGCCGCTATCGTCGGGCGAAGCATCGATACGTTAGTCATCATTTCCTCCTTGTAAACATTCCGCGAATGAGCGGGTTCGAGAGTTGTGTTTGTAGGCAATTTTGTCTTTTTTTCTGGATATTTCGCGGTGTTCTCGGTGAGGGAAAGGGTGTAGGGAAAAAATGAGGGGTCAATTTTCGGAGGTTCACACATACCCTGCGCATCGCGTATATTAGCTACCAATTTCAAAACCGACAGCATTACGACAGCATAGAGACAAAAGACATTGACGCAGACATACCGATACGCGCGGAGGCGCCGAGCTTCTTGAGGCGTTCCTGGACGTCCGACATGGTGGGCAGATTGGCTCGAAAATTGACGAGTTTGGGGAGGGAGAGGGACGGTTTGGCGTGGTGGTTTTGCGGGTGGGGGAAAGGGAAGCAAGCTGGTGCTGTGCGGTCGTCCTCAGGGCAATTAGCAAAAATGTGTGGTATGGAGGTGGGAAAAACCCGGGCGGGCAGCGGCCGGCCGACCCCCCTCAGGCGAGGACGGGAGCTACGACCACACGCATATTCCCACCCCGCCCTCTTTCCTTTCCCTTCCCGACCCGTGTGTGCAGCGCCCGAGGGAAGTAAATTTCACTGAGGTGGGCAAACTACTCACCATGATTCGTCTATTGTTTGTCACACGTTGAATTATCTACCACAAGGCTGAAGCCGGCTCTGTCAACTTTGCATGATGAGGGTGATGCAATGAAGGAGGTTTTGTGCGTGCCAAGAATTCCCTTCGCTTGCGGAAATAGTATTGTGCCGAGGTACGTTCCTTTTCTGGACCTCACCGAAAGTTCACCGAATGAGGTGGGGCCAGCTGAGTGACGAGCTTTTCGGCCTGCCTTCTCGAGCGGTGTTGAACGAGGTTAATTCTCTGCGTCACTGACAATCAATGTCTCCTGGCACGATGCATGCTATCATATCTCCATCAATAGGCCGATATCAATCCGGCCATGCCAAGAACGCAACACTACTGCCGCGTAGTCTGTCAATTTCATCCAAATATCTTTGAGCCCTCAAACGCCTGAAAGCAACCCTCAGAGTTCAGCATGGTATCTTTCGTTGTTATACAGCCAAACATGGCATAATCCCAGACCCTCCGAGACCACGTTGATATAGTACAGTCCGTCGCAGAGCGGCGGGATATCAGTCCAAGTCATCCGACATTCCCGACTCCTTGCGCATCGCCGCTTGCTGTGCCTTGAGATCTGCCTCTCTCCTCCTCTGTTCATTCACGCGTGCCTGCTTTTGTCTCTCAATATCTTCGTCTCGCACCGTCCAGACTGTTGACTGTGTTAGCTCTATGCTGAACCATAATTCCACGATATGACTGGCGTACTCGGCTTGTTCGACTTGGAGTATTCCTTCAGCTTCGTAACAAACTGGTCAAACTCCTCCTGCGTCTTTTCGCGGTTCGCAAGACTCCTGGCCTGTAGCTCGGGGTTGTATCTCTTGAAGAGCTCCTCTTCCGTCGGCGACACCCACATGGTGAAGGCCGGGCCGCCCACGCAAAAGATTCCACCACTGTGCCCATCTGTCAGTTCGTCATTCCCTGCAGACCTTGAAGAGTCTCAACGTACCCAAGCAGCATCTTTCCCCACAACTTCCAATTCGTAGCCTTCTTTGTCGCCATGGTGATTGAGTTTGTGCGATGCGGTGCGATAGCAGGTGGGCTGTGACGATTTGGCGAAGCTCTGGCAATGGAGGCTTGAGTTTGGGGCTTTGCGACACAGAGGCAGCCCTCTCACAATCGATGACGAACCTGACGCGCTTGATTGGAGATCTCCCAGCAGAGACCCAATTTGGAAGGCGGTCGGAAGCTGCCATCTCGTGCACCCTTAGGTAAGCTTGGACTCGATGACTTACGGTGGTCCATGCGCTCTCTTGAGATGGTGTGGCTACTGCTTCCCGTGGGACATCAGCTTTCATCCGCATATTCTTAGACTGAAAGTTCACGCACCAATGCGAACAAGACTCGGGCTCAAGTCCGTTCGAAAGTGTGGCGCCCTACACCATCAACTTCCCATGATCGTCCAAACCCACAGACCAGTTCTCATCTTCCCAGCACATCTCTGCAACCTCGTGGCGCAGGCGGAAGACCACATGTCCGAGGGGGCTGTGCTCACTGTCACCAACATCGAACAAAACGTTTGTGGTTGGATGATGCCACAACCCATTTGGAGACAAGCAACGCTCCAGATCGACATGCAGGAACGCAAGAAAACGCTTCCCGTGCTCCCCTCCCCAATGACAGGACGAAATCGAGCACCGACCCTCGTGAGTTACGGCGGGATATCCCCCAGAAAGGGAGGCCACCTACGGTGCATCAGAAGCCCATGTGCCGGCCAAGCCTTCAGTAGTAACTGGCGACGACGGCGCAGCCGCCCTTCGATGTCAGTCACGATTTGTCTACTCTCTGTCGTTGTGGCGAAAAGGCATCAAAAGGTCTCCGCCTCCAGGGGCATAGTGTCTTCCACGCCTCTGAGGGCTTCCTATGCATCGTGATTTGACCGTTGAGGATTCAAGCCATCAACCCCACCTCACATGGAAACGCCGGTCTTGGCCGCTCAGCCCTTCCTTCGAGACGGGAAAGAAAACGCTCTACTCCGAACGGGACGGAAGCTGACGAAATGCCTAACCCACCTCACCGCATGCTTGGCCGCTTGGCCGTACGTTGACCGGGCCGAACGGCCTTCCTATTCGACCTTGGTCGTTTCCACACTAGATGTGGTCGAGAAGTGGAGGCGACGAAGGCGAACGTCGTAAAGCAATACGATAGGGTAGAGGCCTCCCGAGCGTGATCAGAGAGGCTGATATACTGTCGACGAATAGCAAGACTGTAGAGACTTCGTCACCAGGTCATCCGGTCATTGCTCTTGAGTTCTTGCTAAGTGATTTCCCCGCTAGATGATGCATTCCCAAGTAAGAAGGAATGCCGCAACGAAAAGTAGGGACTAGCTGCGCTGCCTCGGGGTGGTTGCATAAACAGGCAATGCTGTCATTGAATCCCACAACCGTTCACCGGCACCAGTTCAGTACGGTATACCAGCACCCGCGCTCCGGGCAACAGGACGGGAGTCGACGGGAAGCAAGAGAGATGAGACGAAATGTCGCGGACAGGCTCGGCGCACAGAGACTTTACGAACCTAATTGCCCCTCGTCTCGCTGAGGGTCCTGTCGGTGCACCAGAACACCAGACACACCGGAAAACGGGGTTCAACAGGACAGGAGCCTGGACTGTTTCCGCACCCTTGCTTTTTCGGTTCTGGATACTTGGGGATAGGGTTCTTCTCCTACTCTCCTGATAAATTTCTTCGTGTTTTGAGAAGAGGTGAGCAGGAGCCGAGTAACAGCCGGGCCCCTGATGCTCACGGCTGACTGCAGAAGGGTGATAATACTGGATCCCCATAAGGCAGACTCCATGGGAACAGCAGACTCAAAAGGGGCGTCAGGCCAATGAGGTTTGCCACTGGGGAGTTTCTGATACAGCGCTCTTGTCGTGTGTACCTCAAGAGAGAGAGAGACGCGGAGCCAGAATGCATTGCAGCAATGCTCATTCAACGGGTCTTAGGGGGTTTGTGATTGATCCCTGCTTCTTAATAAGGCACATTGTGCGACCCGGGTCAGGCAGTCAAGTGAGAGCAGGCGACATGCCTGATCAGCGTCGTTTTTCTTAGGGCACAAGATTGCATCGCTTGCGGTGGCTGATAGGATAGGTTTCCGTACTGGAAAGATCAAAAAGGAAGAGGTTGTCAGATGAAGCTTTTTGGGGGTGTTGCTATAGAGGCACCTAATTGAGGTTGGAATGTCTCTGATTCTATCTGCTTCGTGACGACGAAGACGGAAACGGCATGGTAGTCGCAAATCATTCGTTGAAGACAACTGTGACATTCCATTGATGGTTGCTGGACTGACGTCTTTTTCTTTTCTATTCGCAAAGCGAATGAATGAGTGTGGAGGGGAAATGGGTTGTGGAATGCAAAGGCTGGGAAGCATGGAGTCAATGGACCCATCCACTCGGAGTACCTAACGGTAGGTACCTACGAATGGGCCCAGTCATGCCAGTGAGGTGCGGTACCTTACCGTGGCCATGACCTCAGTTCCACGCCCCGATGCTGGGAAGACCCTCGTTGCAGCGCTCGGATGAACCTTTCCTGTGAGGGCTTCGTGCTGCGGCTGTCCAGGGTAATGGTATACTTCGCTGAGGGCGAGAGGGTAGAAAAGCGAGAGATATGCAAATTGTCGTGGGGCCGGCGGCGGTTCAGGCATGGTTGCCCAACTGATCCGGGATATCCTCTCTCTCAAGGTGCAGTACCTATGTAATCTATCCGGTCTGTAAGCTGATGGGCGGGTCACGGGAGGCCCCAGAGAAATAAGAGTATAAGACCCAGATGAAAAGATTAATGTTGTTGTAAATGTAACGAGCAGGCTGGCGCAAATTGAAGGCGGTGCTTCTGTTGGATCCCGCTTCATTCAATGCGCCTGAAGTTCTGATGTACATACAGTACAGTACTGATAGGCTGTAGCCCCTTCCCCCCTCTGCAAAGTCACTCAAAGTTCTCCGTAAGAGTAACCTTAAGCTAGCAGCGGCAGTGCGAACGCTGCTTCCGTACCTTGCCTTAGTGAGGTACTTTATTACTTGCCTTAGTAGCGCAAGTACCGAAGTAGCGTCGTATTGAGTGGATGAGCTTCGTCTCTGGTATTGAAACCATCTTGACAGGCCAAAAGGTACGGATCCTTGTGACCATGAGGACAGTGATGACAGAAAACGACAATCATCGACGCCGTTCGATAGCTGTCGCTTCTATCATCTACAGACTTTGAGCAACGCGTTGATACCGGGGATATCGATTACAGAGCACGTCCGGGTGGCATATCATGACTTGTTCGGTACCTACCTTAATGTGAGATCAGGTACCTTGGAGAAAGGTATGATAGGGAAGCAGGAGCGACATGGACAGACGGAAGGACACGGCCCCGACAGGCGCCTTCTCAAACACGCTGTCGTCATTTTGTCGCTGTTGCTCAGGGACCTTAATTTGTTCCTTTTTCTGCAACAAACAAGACGCAGACAGCAGTCCTGAATTGCCGTATCTTAGTGTGTATGTTGCCAACGCTGCTAAGATACCTAATCCAACTCAATTAACGAGTTCAAGTAATGTAGGCAGGTAGACACCACGCAGTTGTATTCCACGGACTTGATTGTGATGTGAGGTGGTGCGAACGAGAGGTAGAAGAAAGGTACAAAGGGTACATGGCCATGGGAGCACTTGCCTTCCATGACAACCGCCGCAGGAACGCCCCGTAACCGGGGACCCTGGGAAAGCGAGACACCACCTCCCCGATGCTCCAATGCTTTCCACCCTCCACAATCCATCTCTCTGCGAAAAGGAAAGGTACCTTTTCGCCCCGTGCCTTACATGCGCGAATCGAGGTACCCGTTCCCCCCGGGCGCTCGTCCAACAACCCAATCCCGTCCACGCATCCCGCCCAGTCCAGTCAAAATCCTTCTTCCCCCAGTCTTCCGTCTTGTCTTAATTCATCTGCGCGTTGCACCGCATCCGACAGCGTCTCCTGAGGTGCTTTGCTCTTCTTCTCTTCCACCAGCAAATTCCCTCCCGTGTCCCAGTCCCAATCCACACACCCGTACGAATACCTACCGCACCGCACACACGTCGTTCCTTCGGTGTGTGGACTTGTGGACGCGTGCATGAGCTAGACCTCTTCCTCGCTCTCTATCTCTTACCCTACCCTTTACGAATATCCGTACCCTCCTCCCACTCAACTCCCTCTCCTTAAGCAACCTGAGTTGCTCAACCTTGAACGGCACGGCCATAATAATACACAAACTGCCCACACAAGAGAGAGCTCGGCCCAACCTCATCCACCCCTCCAACATCAACTTCTATTTGCATCCCCACTGCTGCCCTCCGTCAACTGCCACCAATAGACGCCGTGTTCTGGAAACACCTGCGATCTCCCCTTAACGGCTGCTCTATTGAACCTACTACCCGGCATTGCCCAACGCGCGGCTCTACTTCATTTCTTATTCTCTCCTTTTCCCTTTGTCCCTCTCTCTCCATCGGTTACTACTCCCCTTGAAATTCGGCTCACTCCGTCCTGCGCGCACCGAACCCCTCGAAATTGCAGTGGACTATTCTCTCGTCCCGGATACCAACTCGAATCGTCCGCTCTCGCGCATAGCCTGGCCCGCCGAAACTGTCGATCAACATTGAGCCGAAACGTGCGGAATCCCAGCCTACAAGACCACAACAACCCCCGCCAACCCTTGGCCTTCTCGTCAACGTCAGCTATGCGCCTGTTGTAGTCTGTCCAATTCCACAAAGCTGTGGAGCTACATCTAATTTTCTCCTTTACGGTAACCTTATGCGATCCCGGGCCGCCTAGGAGCTGTTACCGAAACCAACACTTTTCCGACCTCGAACCACCCATCTTTTTACCCCAACATACACCCCAAAAACACACTCGACCGAAACCCGCACATTGCGCCACTGAAATCGAAAAGTCCACGACACGATTCCGACACGAGAAGTGGTGGCATAGCAGACGATGGCAGGATATCCGGGTCAGCGTCCTTATGGCGGTGGCCCTCCCGCGCCTCGTCCTGGACCCGGCCCCGGCCCAGCGCAGCGGGGTCCTCCTCAGCAGTATGACAACTACCAGCAGGACGGATATGGCTACGACTACTATGATGACGGCGGCTACGACCAAAACTATGGCGGTCAATACCAGGACCCCAACTACGGCAGAGGTCCGCCGCCGAATCAAGGCTACCCGCCGCAGGATTACTATGGTGGCGGCCCAGGGCCCAATGGCCCGCCAAGAGGAGGGCGACCGCCTCAAACGGGAAGAGGTGGTCCTATTGCACGTCCTCCGACCGCAGATGGCACTCGCGGCGGATACCCGCCTCGTGGCGGTGGCGGTCCCCCAGGCCGAGGAGGTTTCCCCATGGGCCGGGGTGGCCGTCCCGCTCCGTATGAGCGATCGGCCAATTCAGATCCAGCTGGTGAGTTGCATGCGTGCCATTCGTGCCCTTGTATACTAACCATTCCTAGCAAACCGTCCTCGAGAACACGCGCCGATCAGTCCTCCTGGCGCCCAGGGATTCAGTGGTGGCGCTTTCCCGTCATTTCCAGGACAAGGCCGTAAGACGGACCTAGATGCTGAAAATGCGATTCTGAACAAGATGGCCGGAATCGACATCTCATCCCAACCTGTCCAGCAGCGGCCTCCTGGTGGACCTCCGAATGGCAGAGCGCCGCCACCCCGTGGTTACTCTGACCCGCGGCGTGGTCCTGAGCCAGGTTACGGACAAGACTTCCGAGGAGATGGCTACGGCCAGCAAGGCCCTCCGAGGGACGACTTCGGTCCGCCTTCTAGAAGCATGACCATGCCGGCCAACGACCAAGCGCAAAGGCGCGGGCCTCCGCCACGCCAGGACACATATGGTGGCCCAGGGGGACCGCCACGTGGTGGTGTTCCTCCTCGGCCTTCAACAGCGCAAGGAAATCGGCCGCCACCGCAGCGCATGTATCCCCCAAACCCGATGCCACCGCCGCCGCAACAACAGCAGCAGCAACTGCCTCCGCCTCAGAATGCAGGGTATGGGGGACATGGAGAGTTCGGAGGCGATCAGGACGGATACCGAGATACTAGGGCGTCGTTCGGCGATGTCTACGACGCCTATTACCAACCTTCTCGCATGAGTAATCAAAGCGCCCACAGCCATGGGCATCACGATGCTCCCGACTACAATGGGGCACCATCACATGCTCCTCGTGGTTCTTTTGAACAGCACATGCGCCCAGGCATTGCCGAACACACGCAGCCGGGCGCTAAGCGCGTTCCGGAGATGAGTCGGACCAAATCGCAGCCAGATCTCCGACAGTCGCAGCAGGCTGTGTTTGAGATGGCCGGCGACGCTCCTCCGATGCCGCCTATGGGCAACGGCTACCAGGACGTGTATAACCAACCTAACGGCTGGGACCAAGCACAGAACCCGCAGATGGGGCGTCCTGGCTTGCCCCAAGGCCCTTCTCCTAACCGAGGCCCCGATTCTCTGCCATCTCATCCGGCCCCCGTCCGACCTGGCCACATGCCGAATTCCATGGTCAACATGAATGACAAGCCCGCGCCTGTTCGCAACTACGCCGGCGCTCCTGGCGTAAACGTGCCGACACCTCCTGCCGGTCCTGGCGGCGCACCTCCGCCTCAGCAGCAAATGCTCCCTCAGCAACCTAGCAAGGCTTCGCTTCAAGAAACAACACCCGTTACCCAGGAAGAGCTAGAGCGTCTACGCCAGGTTGTCAAGTCAACGCCGAATGATCAAGAGACTGCCATGAGACTGGCGAAGCGACTGGTGGAGGCGGCCGATGTTCTGGCCCCGAATCTTGCCGATCCGAAGATGAAGACCCGTGCCCGGGAGAGATACCTTGCCGACGCAAACAAGATCCTCAAGAAGCTGTCGAGCGCGCAAAACTCTGAGGCAATGTTCTTCTATGCCGACTGCCTAGGCCGTGGCTTGTTTGGACTTGAGCCTGATAACAAGGAGGCTTTCACATTGTACCAGTCGGCTGCTAAGCTCGGACATGCGGCTGCGGCGTACAGGACGGCAGTCTGCTGTGAGATTGGCCACGAAGAAGGTGGCGGCACAAGAAAGGATCCCCTCAAGGCGATCCAATGGTATAAGAGAGCTGCCACGCTCGGCGATACGCCAGCCATGTACAAGGTTGGCATGATCTTGCTCAAGGGGCTTCTTGGCCAGCCAAAGAACCCGCGTGAAGCTGTAGGGTGGCTCAAGAGAGCTGCGGAAAGAGCTGACGCGGAAAATCCTCACGCATTGCATGAATTGGGTCTGCTCTACGAATCTGCAGCCCCCAATGATGCCATTATCAAGGACGAAGCTTATGCCTTCCAGTTGTTCCGAGAGGCGGCTGACCTCGGCTACAAATTTTCACAATATCGTCTCGGTTGCGCCTTCGAGTATGGTCTGATGGGCTGCCCCGTTGACCCCCGCCAGTCCATTATGTGGTACTCCCGCGCAGCTCAGCAAGGCGAGCACCAGTCTGAGCTGTCACTCAGTGGATGGTACCTTACTGGCACCGATAACGTCTTGCAGCAGAGCGATACCGAGGCTTACCTGTGGGCGCGCAAGGCTGCCACGGCCGGTCTGGCCAAGGCTGAGTACGCGATGGGTTACTTTACCGAGGTGGGCATTGGTGTGCCAGCCAACATGGAGGATGCAAAGCGATGGTACTGGAGAGCAGCTGGTAAGTTGCAATTGCTTGTGTGTTTGCGATGTATGCTGACCCATTTTACAGCCCAAGATTTCCCCAAGGCACGTGAACGGCTCGAAGACCTTAAGCGCGCCGGCAAGAACGGACCCCGGCAGCGCGAGCGTATTTCTCGCAGCAAGATCGGCAAGCAACAAGAGGGCGAGTGCTCCGTCATGTAGGCGGCAAGGCATGACCCAATACAACAACTTGATGTAATACGAGCGGTCCGGGCTGGGTTCCTGTGTCGACCGCAACGACGACCACGAACAGAGGATGAAGAGACGACGACGAGGTACAACTCTGTGTACTTGTACGGCATCAACCGACAACAGGATGTTTGATCTATACGGAACAGGAAAGAAAAGGCTCACGAAAGAAGGAAGAGAATGGGGGAAAGCCACAACAGGCGTTCTGGACAAATGGTAGTCTAATTTCCTCCATTGGATGGGAGGCTCCTTTGTTTGATAGGGAGGTCACTCATATTCTCCTTCTTCCCCATACAGGTCCATGGAATGAGAATGGCTCTGATGAGGGGCTGGATTTCAAGCGTTCATGTCATTGTCTCATCTGAGGGCAGGTTGACATGGCTCATACAGCCAATGTTTGGCGTTTAGCATATATAATTATTCATCAACGTCTTCTTTGATGCTCTATTGCTTTCTAACACTTGGTTTATTTCCTAACTTGAGGTTACTACAGGAAGCTAAAGACTTAATCAATGTTACCTTGCTTGCGTACGAGGTACTTGGCGAGTGAAATCAGTTCCCTCTTCCCTACCGATTTCCCCTAACAAAACTATTCGATTATAATGACTTTAGATTTGCTTGATTCTCCATAGGCGATTTGCATCTCACTTCGGAGCCGTAGAAAAGGGGGGGAGGGTAGAGTGGCTGTAGCTGCGACTGCCAACAGGTGAGTCTCGTTCGGTTTCGGTCTCGGGTCGTGTGTGTGCAGTGAGGCTGAGGTTCTCGAAAACGCGGGGTTACGATGGTTTGTGTGGGACGATGAGGGTTCCTTGGCTGTATTACTTGCCAATTTTAGTACGAGGTAGTCCGAGCGAGGCAGAATGGTCCTTTCTACTAAGGTCAAGTAGGTTGGTGGGTAAGATAGGCGGCGAGGAATGTTTCTTTGGCGGGGAGTTTCGTGCGGCACGGGACGAATTTTGGGGGACGACAGTCCGGAGGATGCGGATGGTCCCGGGGGGGAAGCATATGGTCTGGATGTGTAGGAGATTCGCATCCTGATAGTGGCACGAATAACCTTCCTTAGTAGGTCGCGATTTATTCGCTACGAATTTGATGTGTAAGCCTCACCGCGTATCCATGTATGAGCCGCCGCGTCGTACCTAGTAAATACCCTATCTTACCTGAACCTCATGTACGAGATCCCGTTTTCTCTAGACGAGATTGATGAATCAGGGGAAGGAAGGAAGGCCCTCGAGGTACCTGCCCACCTACCTTCCATCTGAATGTACGGGAAGGGTATATGGCCCCCCTCTATCCCGTTCCTGTCACCAGCCAGCAGGCGCCTCCCTTCGGGAGGTCAGGTCAAAACTGGCTGGGTGGTGGAGTGGTTGAAGTCCACGAACAGCCTAATCGGTGAAGGCTTAGAGGTCCCGAGTTCGAGTCAACGAAAAATCCCAGCATGTGCGCCAGAGATGTAGCCCCCGTTCGCCACCGGGGGGGTGAACTCTTTTGCCTTTTTGGATCTTGGTTTCGCGGTAGATGTACATCGTGAATACCGGTTAAGAGTGCAAAGCTTTCCATGCAGTGCGATGTTGAATTTCTCCTCGTTCAATCTTGCTCCTTTCTACTATTGCTTCAGTCTTTCTCTCACGGCGCCTCTTCCGCCTGAGTATCAACATCGAACGAGAGGTAACCTCGGAGAAGATTAGTGGAGGAGCGGAAACACTGTGTGGTATCTTGAGCACTCAAATTAGATAATGATTGATTTACTCGTCTTCCAAGTAAACTCCCGAATTCTCATGTCTCTCCAAGCTAAACTAGCAAAATGGACATGCTCACTGTAGCAGCAACCAACAAGAGCCCACGACTCGAAGAAACCGAGCCAAATGCGCTGCTCGTTGCAACCCGAGTCGAATTTACCCTCATACAATGGATATTCGGTCTCGCCAACTTGATATTAAACCGCTCCTCCCCAACCCACGTATTGAAAATCAGAATCTGCACGCGGTTCGAAGCATTCAAATACGCCTGCCTCGCATCCCCGCCATCAACCAACCCGCTCCCGAACCCCATAATCTCACTCCCACTTGTGACCGGCGACGTGCTCTCCCCCATCGTTGGGGTGGAATTACTCGTTACGTTGGGGTTGAGGTTACTCGTCCTAGCTCCATAAATCACGGCACCATACCCGAACGTGGTATTACACTCCGGGATAGTCTTCCACGAGGGCATTCTTCCGTCGCAGCTATCTCGGGTGAGGGATTTATCGGAGGCGTGGAGGGCTTCGAGGCATGCTTCGCCTAGGACGGGTTCGCAGTCCGTGCTGTTGCCATTCTCCTCGGTCCAGAGGTTGGTGACGTTGGGAGAGAACTCGACGTCTAGAGACGTTACGCAAAAGGGAGAATCAGAGCCGCGGAGACCGCCGGATGAAAGGTTTCCTCCGAGGGGCCAGGATAGGGAGTATGAGGTGGCGATGTAGTGCGGTTCGGTGATGTTTCGGCCTAGGTTTGCCTCTGTGGTGTTTTGGGTGAGGTGGGGAAGACTGAAGTCGGATATGTTTACGCCTGGTGGTGAGATGTAAGTCTACACAAGTACTTTTCAGTGTCGGGAAGAGGGAATTAGAATCGTACGCCATGTCCATTCGTCTTGTCCGAGCAGCCGAGCGTTGCCTGAGAAGACCTCAAAGGGGCGGAACGATATTTGACGCGTGGCGTTGGGCTCTGCTATTGCCTGTTGGAGAATCTCGATGGATTGGTTATCGAAGACCGTGGGCGGTGAGGCTCCGAATGTTTGAGCGCGGTCGTTCCAATAGCTAAAGGGCGCAGAAACGCGTGAGAATAAAAGGCCTACGATGGGGAGTTTCATTCTGGACAGATGGTTTCTATTGATTATGATGAAGTTGAGATAGAGTACAAGAAAAGACCTGGAGATGTGTTGTAGCCCGTGGAATCATCATGTGCAATTTTGCCTTTAATCTTTTATTTAGAGACCTAAAGATTTCGAGATCTAGATAGAGGAGGCTCTCGAGGAAACGTTTTTCGCCCCGGGCGGAGCAGATCTTGCCGATCTTGTCAGCCCTACGCCCGGTAGATATCTGGGGTACGTGATACCATTACGTGCGCCCAGACACTATGTGATACTTGCGATATCACTTCTAGTCGTGGTGTAAATTTACATGTATGGATGACTGGCCAGTCGTAGTGGGAGGGAAATGGCTGCTTGGCATTGGCAGACGTCAAAATGCCAAGACAGAGGCAACCTTCAGAGCCGAACGCCACACCGAATTGTTCGAACTGACAGTAATCCGATTGAGACCGCGTCCAGCCAGGCTCCAATTTCCTTGAAGTAATGTCTGAAAGGGTTTCCTCTGACGACCCTGGCAGCCTAGACTGCAAGGCAAAACAATCAGCTGTGGTCGAGGAGTGATATGAAGAGAACCTATACCCCCGAAAGTGGGTGACGCGTGAACTTGCCGACGGCTGTCTTCTGATGATTGGGGAAAAAACTGTTCATGTACGTACGAGTACCATTCCGTTGTATCTAGCACCCAAGTGAAACGATGAGCAAGGAAATGGTCATTCGGGACATCGTCCATAGGGAGTCGAAAACGTAGTCAGTGTAGCACTAGCCTGCTGTGTACAGACGCTGACAGTCATGAGTAGACATAAAGAATTATTCATCGCAGCTTCAGTCCTTCAGTTACCAGTCTTTCTGGCCCTTCATTGGTGCCCGACTCACTACTTCTGCCCGTATCCAATAAGAGACCTCAAATCGATGAGTGAAGACGATACGAGTCACGTCAAGGATAGGAAGATTGCAACTCAATGCCAGATGCGACGTGGTGGAAGGATGAGAGAATCTATAGGTTGTAGGAAAGCTCAATGCCGGATCTCTAATCTTTCCACCGCGTAGATAGATGCCTTCCCGGGCCCAACTCTTCTTTGGCAAAGCCTACCATCAGAGCCGTCAGCATCAGTCCATTCGAGATCAAGCCCTCAAATTAACTCATCGATAGATGACCTCACGACTCTGGTGATCCTGTTTCGAGTATGGACACTCATCTTCTTCGTCCCGTACCATTCGGGAGTTCCCCCCACGCAGGTTCAAATCTAGAACTCGACCGACCTCGGTACGGCCGGCGTGTCATCCGATAGTTCGCAACACAGGGTAGCAACCAGCAAGATGGCCCCCGGAGCCCGAAGGGGGGATCGTCCCGTGCCTTGCGTAAGGGTCAGGGCCAGGGCTAAAAGGGAGAAAGAGAATCTCTTTTTCGGGGAGGGAGTGGATCACAGGGTTGGGCTGGAAATTGAAAAGTTCTTATGCATGCATCCCAGCCCAGCGAACTACGTGTAACGGTCGAACTCGTTTTGCTTTTCCGTATTGCCGGGGCAGATCTTGGTAAACTTCTCGCCGATTACGGTCGACGGATGGGCTGGTCATCGAAAACTACGGACGAACTATGTGATTCTGACGTGAACGACCCATTTCGATATCGATAATTCTCCGGCATCATCGGCCGGGTAAGAGGGAGTTGCAGAGCCGGATGGACATGAGTGAAGGGGCGACGAGCCGGGGAGGAGCGGGAACTTGGAAGTGAAGGGGTCAAAAAAGTTTAAAAGATTGGATGAGTCTTGGTATCTCGGAAGAAGCAACGAGAGGGCCTGTTTGTCGAGGGCAGGGCGAGACAAGGTAAAGCGCTGAAGGAAGAAAGAAAAGGGTATTATTCAGGCAAAAAGGTCGGAGATGGCGGGTTGCAGGGAACGAGTCTCTCTCTTCTCGAGTTCTTTTGAAGAGATTACGGAACGTCTCACTTGAAACTTTCCAATCTCAGACGTTTCGTTTTATTCCTTGTCTCTTAACTCTCGCCTCTTTCCCTTTCTGCCTTTTGTCATTTCTGCATTCGGCATTCTGCATTCCAAAGGAAGGGGGGGAAAGGTGGGAAAGCATTTGATCCGCGGCTTCCACGAACCGGCGATGCCGCGATACATGGCCGAGATTACGGATACTGGGTAGAGAGACATGTCCAGTTCGTGGTGTACGGAGTATTGTGCGCTGGCAGAATTCTGGGAATCATATCCTTCGAATCATCGTCACACGTGGTTGTTGCTTTTCTGGAAACTTTCTGGATGGGGAGGGGTTACACCCTCGACGGGGTTAGCAAGGCTGGGTTGCGTTTTCATTGCTTATTCTTGCCAGACTACATAGGTACCAAACTAATACCGCTCACACGACCCTGTCACCTTCAACTCCTTTTCGGAGGCAGGCAGACACATTCTAAGATGCTAGGGACGTGGTGACTTGGATGTGCGTGGTGTAGGACTCGGCAGAACGTTCTTCGAGGGGAGGAAGAAAAACCTCATGCTCTGAGATCCACAACAGATAGAGAGAGGCCGCGCGCGTGAGAGAAAAGGTCTTTGGGTACAACGGCGGAGACAGAACGGTTCTATTGCATTGATGGAGGTCTTCCTGCCATCCGATGTTTCGTAGTCCTGTCTGTGTTTGATCACCTGTTCATCCCACAATGGCAAAGCCCCCCTGCACTGAGATGTCTTGTCTCCCTCTGTCATTGTCTCGCGTCTCAAGTCTCTCTTTGCCTTGCTGCCAGACCGGTGATAGACGCGCCCACATACAGACCACATGACGAGCATGCGGCACAGCAGCACATGAATTACACGAGACAGAAATGCACTGTGAGATATGCACGGGCGATCATCGACGCGAGGGTACGCACAACGGCGCGACGACAAGGCATTGAGGCATGCGACCTTATGCTTCTTTCCCCCTCCACCTCGGACGTCCACAAAGTCGGCGTCGATTTGTGATCTCACAACCGAGTGGGATTGAGACGGTGGGTGAGGATGGTGGCTGCTGACTTTCCATCGTCCGTCTGCGTGGGCTTTTATGCGGGATGCTTATGCTGCAGAAGGGGGAGTGGCAGAAATTTGACGGATCATCTAATGCAAGCCCATCCAGCCACATCACTGTGTACGATGCAGCGAGCCTCCGGTTTAAGAAATGTCACCGCCATCGAGATCGGTAGAATATCACATATGCCGCCGTTCACGACTCGATGACTCCCCTCCACCACGGCTCGATTCCAGACGGAGGGAACAGCAACAGAGAGATCTCGCGATCTCACGATCGATATGGTCAAATGTCCGACCACGCTTTGTTCCAGTCGGTATCAAATTTCTCCGAGCCAATGACGACGGAGGGTGACAGCGCACCGCGGAGCCGAAGTGGACGGAGTATCCAGAAAGGAAGCCCAAGGGGGGGACGTGGCGGGCAGATGAAGATCCCAAGATCGGGGCATGCGAGCGCAAGGCCAGCCGAAGGAGGGGGGGTCCCGAGGACAGCGGCGCCAACAAAACAACGCACAGATGTTGCGAAAATGATGTGTCTTTTTGGGGACAATGTCCATGATCCTTGCTGATGAGCAGGGATATGTGCTCATGAAGGGATGGGTAGCAGGGGTGTGTGATGGTAGGACGGCGTTCCGAATCCTCGAGATAATTGCTTTTTCTTGCATTTTTCTTTAACCAGAGTTTTTCTGCCTGTCTTTGGAGGGAAGAAGAATTGAGAGAGATTCGGTCTCGGATTTTGGGGGCCTGGTGTACTGGCTCAAGGTGGCTGATACATGAAATCGGTTACGATGGCCTGAAGCAGTTCAAGATCATCTCTGGTTGATCGATCATGTCGCTATCCGAGACTCAAGCACCGGGGGTAACTAGGAGACTGTGACGTCTCTTGAGGCAAGGAGGCGGTTGGGCTGAGGCTCAACTAGAGGCGTTGAGAAGGCGTTCAGGGAGCCCAAATATTAAACATGGCGATTTCAGATCCAGATTCACCATGTATGGAAAAGGTTTGACAGGACGGAAGCTCCCGTTAGACGGCGTCCGATCTAAAGTGCTTGGTAGTCTACCAGGGCAGTAGGGGGGAATGAAGTGGAAAGGGGGCGGCCAGATTTGATATCGAAAAGAAAGGAAACGAAAGGAAGCTATGAACGGGAGGACGGTAAGCTCCGGGATAGAAGCCATGTATTTGACTTCTCTGATGACGTTCTGAGCTGTTTCGATCGAGTCAGTAATGGAATTTTGTTTTCGATAGTATCCGCTGGATCGATGCGCGGGTACGTCCGTAGATGAACGGCTTCTGACGTGGCTGGCTGGCGGGCAAACGTGGACCCAAACAATGTCTCTATCCACGTGCCAACCTGCATCTGAAGATCGGCAATACACCATGTCATTGCCACGCACAGTTTTCTGTTGTGAATCAGACTGGGAGGCGAACCAGGAGGATATGAGGAACGACTGGGATGAAGGGTGACGGGAGACGTTGAAGGCGTGGCACGCCAAGTCCTTGGTCGAACGAGAATCGCACGGTAGATACCGGGCGAGGGACCAAGAGGTCGGGCAGGACGTTGATGCAGTTCCGAATCGAGGGTTCGAAGCATGGTATGCCGTGATAGGTGGACGGCATAGTGACATACTGCTTGGAATCATTATTACTGAATCGGGATGATCAGATGGTGCCGTCAAGGATAAGAGATCTGGAGATCTGAGTGAAGTAATGTTTCCTTCTTTTACTGCCTCGTACAGCCATACCTACTTTTGATAAGTCTATCATACTTACTCGTGTAGGCGCCACGATTCTGTGTTCGACGGCTCCCATACGTGGCTTACACTACCTACGTATTCGGGAGATGGATGGTGGTCAGGTTCAGAGATGGGGATCTGCCGCAGGGGAGGGACGAAAAGTACAGGGACATGGGGGAGAATCTGTTCGGGGAATGAGGGGTCCCCGGTTCCGCGGCCGGGATTCCACCCATGGCTTGTCTTGGCTCATCTTGAAGTCTCTCCGCCTCTTGTTACTTATATCCCTTGTCTCTCCCATGCGGGACATGTTACTCGGGGGCATGACCATTGGTATGCGAGCCCGGCGCGGGCGCGCGGGAAGACTGCATCGTGGGGACCGTCATTTGGTTGTAACTCTACAAAAAAAAGTCTTGGATCTGACAAGAAAGGTGTGGATGGTACGGAGAGACGAGGGCTATAGCGCGGGTGTTGACGATGTTTGCTCTCCCGGGTCCATGGACGGAGACACAGCTGAAAATAGTCGAAGCAGGACGGGTTGGACGTGTACACCTACATATCTATAACATCACCCACGTTTGCAATTACTCTACCTGCCTACCTAAGCTAATACTACGGCTACCTACTTGGTTATTGAAGCAAACATACCGACTCGTCTCGTTGCAGACCTTTCGCCCGTTCACCATGCAGCCACCCCCAATCACCCGTTTAGTTCCCTCCCCCTGGTCCAACGACACCACCTTCCCGGAATCCCTCAAAGGTGAGAAATGATATCACAAACGATGATTAAAAACCTTGTAAGTCCCAAAGCCTCAAACACTAGCCGCAGTAATAAAGCACTTTCCACCCAAAGAAACGAATAAGCGAGCCCCTCGGTTCCAGCCCTGTTAACCGCTTCCCTTTTGTTTTTTGCCCACCATGCAGTCCGTCCATTATGATCCCATGGCAAGCGCCAATGCCATATCCAAAAAGGCCTTCACCGCAAGTGAACTTCCATGCTCACATATTCAAGCGCAAGATGAAGCCCGTCGCCGCAACCCGCCGGGCCAATGCGGCTTCACGCAGCCCTCGCAGCCAGGACTCAGCACATCCGGCTCCTTGCCCTCGAACAACTCGGGCTTGTACACATACCACTCGCGGTACGACTTCCACTCCTCGAGAAACTCGACCCAGTACGCGAGCTGCTCGACGAGCCAGCTATCGCGGAGTCGGTCGCGGATCCACTCGGCCGTCTCCTCCTTTCTGCCGTTGCCGTTGCCTTGCTGCCCCACTCCCGCTCCCGCTCCCGAACGTCCCGTCGTCCAGGTCCGAAGAAGATCCGGCCGGACGTCGGCGACGCGCTCGGCCGTGTAATAGACAAACTCGGCCCGTTGGCCCCGCGCCGTGAAGTATGGGACGGAACCCCACTCCACGACGGCACGCTGCTTGGTCAGCTCCACCACGCGCACCGTGCAGCAGGTGCATTTTGCCTGGTTGAGGAAGTCGCGGAGGACCGTCGAGGCCGAGGGCGTGCTGGTGCGCGGGTGGAGCTGCATAGTTGAGGTTGTAGCGCGATGATGGTGTTTCCTGTGGTTTTGGTGTGGCGGGTGAGTACCTGCGTCACGGGGACTTGGCGGGCGAGGCTGCGTTTGGCATGTTAGTTTGTGTTGGTCCTGATTTGAAGCTTTCGGGTGGATAGTGTTGGGAGACGGAGAGTGTGTGAGTGTCAGTCCTGTTGTGTGGCCGTTACCCGGGGTGGTGGGGTGAAGCGTGAAAAAGGCTAGACGAATAAAAAGTAAAGAGTGAAAAACGAAATAAATGGTAAAAAAAAAGAGCTCACGAGGTTTAGCGATCGATCTGTCGTCATCTCAGCTGCGAGGATATCTAGGATCTGTCGGCAAGTCGCAGACTCTAGACCTGTTTGTTTTCTGTTTGTATCCACCCCGAGTTGCTTTCTTCGGCTTTCCTTCCTGGCGACCAAGGATCTCTTTAGATACCATCACCGACGGACCAACACGGCACGACTCGACACAAACGGGCTGTTCCGATGTTGATGCTGGCTGCGTACGTACCGGATACGTCCCAAACTTCTTTAAAATTGGCAAGGCTGGCTTGGGCTGCAGAGACGACAGAACGGGAATGGGGTGGAGAGCATGAGCTGAGCTGGAGCTTGTTGTCTTTGATCCTCAGGGCAAGGGAGAGAGAAAGGAAAAGAAGGCCCGGCCGCCCCTCCAAAAAGTCTCCTGGAGTATTTTTTTTGCCCGCAATAAGATGGATCAACAATTCATTTATAGCAAGGTTTTGCTTCTCCCTCATGTCCCTCCCGTTACCCCAGTTCTGGCTCTGCGTGCCTTGTCCCCCATCATGTCTTACTCTTCTCGGCAAGGCTCGAAGGTCTTATGCAGTTACTATGAGATCCAGCCAGATATTCAGCCATATATGTCACTGGCAACACTAAGGTAGGTAAGTATGTGTGAGTGACATAGAGAAGGGTGTGTGTATGTGTGTCTGTAGCAATCCGTCATACTATCTCAGCATGAGCGTCATAAGGGGGGTGTGATCCTTGAAGATTTTGCTCTGCTCTCATGGTTGCACAGAAAGAGGGAAAAAAAGAACAGCGATACGTGCAAGGAGAAGCGAAATATGTAACGGTATGGTATGGTGTCAGTTCGTGCTACCGTGTTGCTGCGAGCGTAGACTAGGTGGTGGGTGTCCCTCGCTTCATGCTATCGCTTGCTACGGAATGCTTTCTTTTTCCGCCCCGTCTCTGTGGACACCCCATTTCGAGGAATGTTGACAACCCTGGTCTCCTCGCCGGGGTGGATTACCCGGGCGATCGTCCGCCCCAATCGCGCGGATACCCCATCTCGGGACGCCCGTCACATTTCACTTTTTCGTTTCCGCCGCATGACAGCGCCACCTTTGTGAGAGTTCCTCTTCTCTTGGGGAGGAACCGAGAGAGAAACATGGTGCCTGAAGCCCTAGTGTGCCAGTATCCGTACCTTACCTACACAGTAGTAGGTGTATCAAACAGCAAGCCTGGCGCAACCCCTCCCCTCCCCCTTCCCCTTCATCTCGCTGCCCAATCTTCGATACCACGCACGTCTCTCGGGGAAATGCCAGACAGGGATTCATGCAGAAGGTGAGATTTTACACTCCCGCCCGCAAACCGCCCATAGCTCTGGCTCATTGGCCTGAGGCTCCGTGCCCAGCGCGGCTCGTTACAGTGTTACTATCGAATCTTTTTCGAGTCCCTTCTTTGACAAAGATCAGAAAAGTACTGAATCCCTCTCCTATTCGCTGGGCTTGCCGTCTTCCGAAGGTGGTAGCGCCGGGAGAGATGGACCAACAAGGCTGGTCGCAAGGAAAACATCAGAAAATGAGAAAAAAACCATTTGTGATCCCTCCGAGCTCGTGGATCGGATACTTGCTTTTTCTTTCCTTTTTCTAGTCCTTCCTTGCAACAAGGAAATCCGCTGGGCAGAATGGCACTTTGCCCATGCCCTGGTAGGTAGGTATTCGTACCTTGCTGACTCGAATCAACTCATTCCACCCGTGTCGTCAGTGACAACCAGGCATAGTCTGGTCTTGAAAACACAACCTGGGGGCTGCCTGGCCACGGCCGAAAGAAAAAGAATGCGGCAAACGGCACGAGGAGAGACAAACGGATCCTGGTCGTGCCAGCAGCTTTCCGCAAGGGCCCTTGGGGAGGGGAGCGAGAGCAATAGGTTACGACTGATTGCTTTTGGAGAAGTTGATGAGGAAGAAGAGAAAGAAGAAGCAGAGGGAAAGTAAAGGCTAATTATCCTACTTTTTCTTTCTTTTGGTTTGAGACAAGGGCAAAAAACATCCACCGTTTCCCTTGATAATTTGGCAGACTCTCATCATCGATACGCAACACAGACAGAATGGATGTGTACATGCGCAATTCCCCATCTTTTTCTTTCCGCAAAAGAAACGATTTCTCGAGGGCCAGGCCCGCGGGTTTGTGCCCATGCCTTCTCATCCAGCACATACGCCCGCCAAGTGTTCCCAGATAGAGGGTGGGCAGAATATCGAAGGGGGGAGGGGGGTATGTGATCGAGGGATGGGAAGGGTAGGTATTAAGCGGCAACCTTTTTTCTGAGATCCTATACAATCTTTACCCTCGGACCTTTTCCCCTTAAGCCGTATCGATCCCGCTCCTGCAGCCACCTGAGCTTAAGATCTTACATATACCCGCTTGAACCATCACCTCGGGACGTCGTCTGACAGGCTGCTCTCGCTCACCGGTATCTGTCGGCCCTTGCAACTTGCCTTGACCGAGTTGTCATGCCAAGTCCCCTCTTTTCAGTCTAAATCAACCTCTCGCACGCTCACACGCACACGCACATACAATACCCTCGTGTAGGTTTCGATGTCTGTTGAAGAACAAGACCGATGCTGACGAAGCAGATTCAGATAGCTTTTATAGCTACCGCCAACCTCACCCTCTCTGTTTCATCAACACTTCTTCACCCCCACCGCCACCCACCGCCCCGCGCCGCCCGTCATGTGCGAGTGGTACCGACGCAACTACGCCTGCGGGCACCACTTCACGGGCGCCTCAGAGTGGTGCTACCGGTACAGCCAGACGCAGAAGCGGTGTAAGGTGGTGGTCACGCAGGTCGACTACGACTCCTCTGTATGCAAGAGCTGTATGAAGAAGGGCGTCAAGACCGAGGTGCCCTGGGAGCACATGATTGACCGATCCAAATTCGATCCCAACCAGGAATGAGAGACATCCAATCACCAACACCACCATCATCACTATCAGCATCGTCTTCCGGTGTCGTTGGCAACGAACCGTGAAAGACGACCGAAAAACTTACACAACCTTTTCCTAATCATGTATTTGTTCGACCAAAACCGCCTACCGAAGGGCGAGAAAACTTATTTCCAGGGCGAGAGAGAGATAGAGGGAGATGGATCCTCCTAAGGCGTACCGGTATCTACGAGGCGGTAATCGGGGTCGTGTGGCCAGGCACGTCTATGGCTTATTAGAGCATCTGGGAGCGGCGCACCTTATACCCATTTGATTTCATGATTGGAAAAAACTTGTTGGACTGTATGAAGTCCTTCGATGGCAGTTGCATTTGGAGTTTTGGAAGCGGGATCTTCAACAAAAAGAAAAGTGGTTTCTCAAACCCTCACCTTGGTTAGACTTTGTTTTACGCGTATAATGGTCGTTTGAACCGATCGCCTTAAGGTTGGATAGGGTATTACCCGTCTTTCGAGATATCGTGATGCATCCTGCAGGCTGCTTGATGAGCTTGCTGAGCGGCACGGCTATGCTAGCTTAAGGTATTGACTACCTGTGCAATGGATGAGGACCGACGAAGGCTTACTTGTCTCGAGGCAAGTTTCGATATCGACTTTGCGGTGTAGTGGTGTACTGAGTTGGGCATCGATCCTGCCGCGGGTCGCGGAATGCCAAGTCTCAGATCTTAGACATGAAGCAATCTGGAGGGGTCGGCAAGCTGTGGCAACTGGATCAGGACCTGAAGATCTGTCTAGCCTTTTTGACAAATGACGATCGAAGCAAGAGTTTCATGACCCATTTGCGTTCAGTAGTGAACAATGCAGGCATGGCATCCCATGTGCAGGTTGAGACTTGCCCAGCCTGGACACGAGGTCGTCAGGTAGCTATCGCATGGTGAAAGGAGGGGAAGAGGAGGTTTCGGAACTCCCAGTGGTTGTGAATTTCTCGATCTCGAACTGACACGGGCAATTCATTGGTAAGACAGACGGCCGCGATGATCCACGATCCGCGTTCCACACGGTACCGAAATCCTGAGACGCGCGCGTGCCTATGGCTCAGTCAGTGACGTTCAGACCGAGACAAGAGCTGACGCAAGGATAAGCCACTGAACAGCTGAGCTCTGAGGTTTTGGGGTGGTCTTGCGAGGCTAGAGTATCGGTAGCCGTGACAACGACTATCTACGGCGCCTGTTGGAATCGGAAGATGCCTTGGTGACCTCCGTACCGGTCCCGCATTTTCCGGAGGGATGCCGGAAGTCCACCGGCTTCTAAGGCCTTACATCGAAAACCAGCTTAGAACTGGGGGAAGTCGGCCAGTATGGCGTCAAGGGGCCGGCGATGTTCGGCGCTGTGGTCGTTGAGTGTCGGAAGATGCACGGGCTTAGATCGGGCGCCTGGGCATCGTGGCGGTCACGCGCGGCGCGGTGCGGCGCGGCGCCCCTTCCCTCCATGGTCCGGCGGACCCACTTTGAGATCCGATTACATAAAGAGCCGAGTACTCGTAAGGTACTTGACAATCAAAAGTTCTACCTGCTCCTCGAGTCCTCGTAACTAAAGCAGAAGCTTAGAACCAAGACTCCAGAATCAAGAACGGTACGACTGACTCCCCACCACCTCGGGACCCCTCCACATCGGTAGCGCGGCGCCCACACCAAAAATCCAAGAAAAGGGCTCTGAATGGCCCATCGCCGCAGTCGGCCACTTGATCGCTGCGACTTTACTTTGACAACCCCCACACCGCGATCAAAGATGTCCACTCTTTCTCAGACCATCAGCTAATCCCGTCAGAGGATTAGGATGTAGTGGTGCACCCAAGGCGGTGGTTACCCAATGCCAAACCACGCTGCTCCTGGCCTAGCCAGTCCACTATCTGACCATCTAATTCGCCGAGTGTGAGAGGATTTTTCTCTCTAGTAATCGTCTACTTTTATTCGCGCGCAAATCTCGCTTGTTACTCACGCCACGCGCTCTGTATCATCGTCACCTTTTGACTTCTCTTCTCTCTCTCACGACGTGTGACAGAGATTGAAAATTCATCGCAACTTTTGCGTCGCAGCCTTGTAATCTGCTTTTTACCGTATAAGATTGACAATTGACAATTGCGCTTAAACTGCAACTATGGGTCAACCATCCTTCGCGGCGTCCAACGCCCTCATCTACGTCACCTATGGACTCTTCCTGTATGAACTCTGCGCAGCTCTTTCAATCTCAACACCCTTTATCGCTGCTGTTTTCCCTCCCTCCTAAAGGGTGTATGGTACTAACGTTTGCGCAGTATCACCGGTACTGCCATTGCGTGGAAGTTCCGCAATCAGTCCAAGGGAGAGTTCCTGTCTGGAAATAGAACTCAGACGGGTCAGGAACTCTTCCCCTTTGCATCATGAGAATGAGAGTGAGAGTATATCTGTTGAATGGGGCCAGACGAGGCTGAGTCTCTTATATCTGGCCGCGTCTGCGACACTTGGCTCTCATTCCCTTGAGAAACAGTCAACAAGCTCGACTCTCGTTCGAATCCCCCAATGTATAGCAAACTAACACGCACTCCCCGCAGCCTTCCCCCTGGCCCTCAACTTCATCGCCTCTGGTGAGTGAAGAAGACGCGGGTGGTCTAGCCACTGCGCTTCTTAACCCGATAGCAAAGCATCTTCCGAGAAAGAAGAGCGGCAGAACGGCACGGAAAACAGCAAAGACTACGAGACTACTTTCCCACGAACCGCACAGCACAATGCAAGCCTACAACAGATGATATAGGATGATCGACTTCTCTATCCCCGATTCTTCTCATGAACAGAATCATCATGAGACGAATGACTACGGGCCAGGAATCCAATCGAATGACTGACAGGCAGGTTCGTAACCCAACAACAAAAAGATCAACAATTACTCCTCGACTTCCATTTCCCCCTACTCCCTTTTTTCTGATCTCATCTTCTGAATCGGCGGAGACAAGCCTACTAACCTTTCTGGCCACCCTGAGGCACACCTCGAATGTGGCCAGAATTATCTGTGGAAAACCCTCCCCCCCTCTGAAGATGTCATCAGGAAAAAGGGGGTGGGGGGAGATGGAAACATCGGGGATGCGGCTCACTACGGGCGCGGATTTGAAGCAGTCGCCGCGCATCCACCCTCTTCCGTTCTCATCGTCTCTGGAAAGTCCTTCTTGGAGGTCTCCGTCTGAGACGACACGACAGAAGAGGAGATGCCGCGAAATGTGGAAATGAAGCTGAGATTGCACCGTAATTACTCGATCAAGTTAATGCTTGCGTGGGAAACGTGCTGCCGCTCCGAACATCTCTCCCCCCTCCCCTCCCTCTCTCCTTCTACCTTGCCCTGGCCTCGTGAAATACTAACAAACACACCTAAGCCCTCGGCTCCGGCATCCTCTTCTCCTACCCGGAACTCGCCACAATCACCGGCGTCCAGGGCGTCCTCGTCTACGCCCTCTCGTCCTCTCTCCCGCTCCTCATCTTCGCCGTCCTCGGCCCCGTCATCCGCCGCAAGACGCCCGAGGGTTTCGTCCTCACGGCCTGGACGAGGCAGCGCTACGGCACCGTCGCCATGTTGTATCTCAGCTTCATGACCCTCGTCACGCTGTTCCTGTACATGGTCGCCGAGCTGTCCGCCATCGGACAGGTCGTCAACGCCCTGACGAGTCTGGATGGCTTGCCCGTCATGATTGTGCAGTGCGTCATCACCACAATCTACACATGTAAGTTTCCCCCCGCCGGTATTCTGGAGAAATAGAGAATACCAGACTAACGTCCGAATCATTAAGCCCTCGGTGGTTTCCGCATCTCCTTTGTGACGGACAACATCCAAGGCGCAATGGTAATCTGCCTCATCATCATCGTCGCAATCACAATGGGCGTCAAAACAGATATCGACACCTCCCTCATCGAAACCTCAGGCCTTCTGAAACCAACCCTCCTGGGCTGGCAACTCCTCTACATCCTCCCCATCTGCATCCTCACAAACGACTTCTTCCTCTCGGGCTTCTGGCTCCGCACCTTTGCCTCCAAAACAGACAAAGACCTCCGCGTGGGCGTCTCCATCGCCGTCGTCATCATCCTCTGCATCCTCACCATGGTCGGCGTAACCGGCCTCGTAGCAGCCTGGTCCGGCGCGCTCCCGCTAGACCAGATCGCAGACAGCGGCTCCATCGCCTTCTTCCTCCTCCTCCAACAACTCCCCGCCTGGGTCGTCGGCATCGTCCTCGTCATGGTCTGCACCCTCTCCACCGCGGCCTTTGACAGCCTGCAATCCGCAATGGTCTCCTCCGCCTCAAACGACCTCTTCCGCAACCGCCTCAACATCTGGTGGATCCGCGCCGGCGTCGTCCTCATCATCTTCCCCACCGTCGTCATCGCCCTGAAAGCCCCCTCTGTCCTGCAAATCTACCTCATCTCCGACCTCGTCTCCGCCTCCGTCATCCCCGTCCTCGTGTTCGGCTTGGTCGACCGCTTCTACTGGTGGCGCGGCTTCGAGGTCGTCGCCGGCGGGCTGGGCGGCATCCTCACCGTTTTCCTGTTCGGTCTCGTCTTTTACGACGGCGACGCGCAAAAGGCGGGTAACCTGCTCATCATCTCCGAGGGCCTGTACGCCAACGACTGGAGCGTGTTCGGCGCCTTCGTCGCTGCGCCCGTGGGCAGTTTCCTCTGGGGGTTCGGCGCGTTGGGGTGCCGGTTGGCGTTCCAGTACGTCTTGGCCAAGAAGAGCGGTCGCCGCTTCGACGCGCTCGATCGGCCTGTCGGGCCTGGGTTCACGCCCGAGGCTGACGGCGCCCCTCGCTATGTTGAGAGGGACGAGTATGAGGCCAACTCCGAGGTTGAGGTCATTAAGCCCGCTGGCAAGTTCTTCTAAGGGCCATGCCTCGATCTCAACGGTGAGCATGCTACTCGGAGTAAGCAAAGCATAAGCGATCAGAAGGTGTTTTCCTGAAGTACCATTTGATCCTTGCGTAGCAATTCGTATCAATACATGAAAAGTGGATTAAATACCCACGGAAGGGAAAATAACCCTAGCGAAGTAGGGAGAAGGGGGAGATTTTGATTCTTGTATTTGGTGGTCGGTCGGAGAGTCTTTTGCTCCTATGCAATCAGGCCCGTTCTATAGCCAGCCATTTAATCAGACACATATAATACACTCATTACATGTTTTTGTTTCACTCCTCATACACATGCCCGCCACAACCTCCTGTTGTCGTCCTCGCCAGTGCGACCAAAAGATATCAGCCTCACAGCCGCTCCCCCCGTCTCTTGGCATAATCCTTCTTCTCCATATCCTTGATGCCCTTTTGCATCATTTCCCAGTCCTCCATCGTCGTGGCCTGCGTGTTGCCCCACGCGATCCACTTCTTGGGCGCCCACGTCTTGGGGTTGAACTGCCTGGTCATGACAAAGTACTCTGTCTGATTCTGCACCCGCAGCCCGCCCTTGACGGGCTTATTCGTCGACTTCTCAATCTTGTCCAGCTTCTGCGAGCTCGAGATGGCGACGACGACCTGCTGGATAACCGGCGCCTTGCCCAGCGGCGGCATCATCGCAATCTTGTGGCTCACGATGCGCGGCTTGCCGTCGTAGCGGAGCAGCTCCCACGTCAGCTTCTCCGTCGCCTTGCGGCGCGAGATGACGGCCGACAGGGTCTGGTAGAGGGCCGGGGTGCAGATCTCGCGGAGGGTGTCCTTGTCGCCGGCGGCCAGGGCCTCGCCCAGGCGGCGGTGGAGGGCCTTGGCCTCGGGGACGATCTTGGTGTAGCTGAGCTGGAAGCGCGGCTTGGTGGTCCAGTTCGGCATGGAGTGGACCTTTGCGCCGAAGACGGCGAAGAAGTCTAGCACGCGTTGCTTGAGGCGGGCGTAGTTGTATGCCCAGAGGGCCTTGGGGGACTTGTCGAGTTGGGAGAAGGGTACGGTGACAAAGGTTCCTGTTGTGGATGCCGTGTCAACGAGCTATTCTCTGCCTGTCTCTTTCCTGCTCCCTCCACGTATAAAGTGCGCCTACTAAATCACACCATCTCGATACTGAGAACGCACCTGGAAGCATAATATGTGCCATAGTCATGGACTTTTCGATCTCGCTGGCAGAATATCCGCCGTCGGCCTGCGAAGCTTTCTTGTTCTGGCGCGAACTCATCCGCATGTCCGCCGCAAATTTGCTTGCGTAGCCCCTCCTCACCGACACGGCCACGACAGGCGACGCTGCTATCCTCTTGGCCGCGGGGAGAACTCTGGTGAAGGGCTGCTGGGGGCGCATGGCTGCGCTGCCGAGGCCGAGCAGCGGCCTCGCGAATCGGTACATGGCGCGTGACGGATAGGTCAATCGGTATCGATTCGTGATCGTAGGATTATGCCAGTTTCGAGGTCGTCGTCGTCGTCGTCGAGTGCGGGAGCGGGCGGACTCTGGGAATGGTCTGATTCCGAACGGGTCGTCCTGTCCTCTTACTGGGGAGCTCTATCACGAACACCTCTGCTGACCAAAAATTCCAATTGGAAAAATAGGTGGTCCAAGCTTTCGGGGGACATTTTTCTTGAGGGACCACAACTCGGTCGGAATCCTCCGCGGCAAGCGCTTCGGCCGTCGCATCTTTTGGAAACAGGGGAGTGCACGGCTCATGTTCTTGCCGCGATGGTCATCTGCGCCACACTGTGGCTTGTAGAGCTATGTTTTCCCCACTAGAGTTGAATTACACCAATGACAGCCTCGATAGTCATCAAGCCACGTCGAGTGGATAATTGCTTCCAAAAATGACGACGAAGGCAGGCACTGGCAGGGTTGTAGTATCCGTTCATGATGTGTCGGACTCCGCAATGAGGGAGAAGAGGGATTCGTACCTTACGCTACGAATACGTACCTTACCCACGGTCGGGCAGAACCCTGCTGTCATTGTCTCAATTCCGCATCCACAAGGGAAGCCCGACTAAAACGTGCCTGTACCTGCTCATGCTGCTCAGTGCCCAGTGCTCAGGGACGACGTAGCAATCAAGATAATGTGAGGTAGCGAACCTGGAAGGTGGGAGGATGGATGGATGCTTCACCTCTTTGGAATACTCATTAATCAATCCAAACCTTTTTTCTTTTCTAATCTGGTCTACAACTCTGACCAATAGCTCACCTCCTGGACCAGCTGGATTCGGCCATTTTGGCATTATCTCACGCACACACACATTCCCGTAATTGACACTTGTCGACACAATTGCGGGCAGCGGCACGCGACCTACCTGCCTGGGCTTCCATTCCCCCTCCTCGTCCTCGTCTTCGTCCATCCTCCGAATAACCCCCCAAAAAGGGTCCCTCATACTCGAGCTCCAATCCCTCCTTCACATCCCGGTCGCCTCCAACTCTCGGATGCTCTCCGTTCCTTGGAACATCCTGTCCCAAAAAACAAGAATAGAGGGAGGAAATCGACCGCACCCCCCAGAAACGAGCTGCAGGACCGCCCAATCCCAAGTGCTGGAGCACGACGCCGAGACACAACCTTGGAAGCACCAGTATGCCGAGCTACCTTTCCGTCTGCCACTAAGTAGTTCTCGACTGGATCTTGCTTCTTCCAAACTTCCAGAAACCCGCTCCGCTCTGCTGCTACACTACGCTACTCGCCAACCTTACCTACCTTGGGGTTCAAGGTCCTAAAAGGCCTAGACGCCTACGGATACCGGACTCTTCGACCAACCGGCCATCTCACAATAGCTTCGAACCTAACCCTCCTTCTCGTCCATCACACGCTCTCTTCCTCTCTCCGTCTGGCACTTGCCTCCTTCGACAACTCTACTACCCCCATGCCGCCATCGTCGCCGCCGCCGCAGATAACCGCACCCGAATCCCCTCCATCAATGGCAGCGCAGTCCGCCGCAACACCACCGCCTCACAGAGCTTAGATGGCACCCCTCGCGCGCGCCGTCTCAAACCACCACCTCCAGCACCAACACCACCACACAAACGGCACCCCGATTCCCACGAACGGCGCTCCTCCAGACCCAAACGCAGACGACACCACCTCCGGCCACCCACCGCCCTACAACCCGGACCTCGTCTCCTCCTCCCTCCTCGAACCCCGCATCGCCGTCGTTCTCAATGTCCCCAAGCTATGGCGACCATGGCTCTTCGCCTGCCGCCTTCTCTCTATCGGCCCGGCCATCTTCTGGGCCCTGCAGCCCGCTCTGACCCTCCTCGTTCAGATCATTCCCGTCGCCGTACCGGGGGGAAAGAAAGCTGTTGATGCTGCTGCTGCGGCGGCCTCTGGAGTCGGGGTTGGCGGTGTCGTCAGCGGCGGGTTCGCGGGTAGCACGTGTCCCCCGCCCAATTGGCCCCCCGGACACTCCGAGATACCCTTCCCATGGACTGAAATGTCCTTGGGACTCATGTGGGTATGTGGAAGCATTGCTCTTCTCTGGGGGAGCACACAACGACGCCTGCGCTGGGTTGTGCCGTTGGATGAACCCCCGAAAGATGAATCAAAAGCTGACATGAATATCGTGTTAGTGCGGAGCTTCAGCGTACCTCTCCTTCTTCTTCATAGACTGCCTGATGTCACGATGGTAAGTGGTTGAAGCGCACCTTTCTTCTCCACATGCTATGTTCCGTATATGAAGAGGCTCATCTAACAACGACTAGGCTCATCAACTACACCCCACAAGCGACAATCATCCGCCTCCTTACAATCAACTCCACCAACGCCTTCCTCACCGAACGAATCCTCACATTTTCAGGCGGCTTCGAGGACCCAAGACTTCTTCTCCCCGGTTGGGTCACCATAGCTACGGTCAGTCAAACGCTTTCCTGTTCCACAGCAGCTTTCTACACTTGGGCCGCTCCCGAAAGCATTAGTTAAACAACCGTTAACATCTTGCCCTGCGTGCGTAAACCAGACCCTTACGATAGCATACCACATCACCCAACGAAGCATAAACATCCAAAAGGAAACCTCCACCTCGATCAACATCTTCTCCATCGCCAGCTTCATCAGCATGATCTCCCTCCTCGCCCACCTCCACTACAACGGCTCAGACTATCCCGAAAAACCGTTCGAGTCCCTCGCCAGGTTCATTCTGCAGCAGTTTGAGCGTGTGACCGGCGAGGCCATCTTGCCTTCCTATTCACCTTCGCATAGCGAACTATAGGCGCCATGTCACGAATCTAAATTTTCAGAGCATTGTTCCATCTATTTGATATGTTTTGGTGAATGTAGGGGGGACACGAACTATGTGTCATGGCGGATGGACCCCCACGATGGAAAGTATTTAGGGGCGGGAAGCACGAGAAAGAGGAAACACGACCTTGTTGAAAGCAACGGGTGCTGGAATGTGCTTTGAGAAACATAGATACCCCAAATTCACACCTATGCTGCATATAAAGTGGTTTCCTCATGCAATAAGACAAGTTGCTAGCACGTTGTTACTGTCTACAATGTGTGGTTCAAACTTCTGTGTAGATGAAGGGTCAACTTTCGTCTGCTGGGTGCCAAATCGCAAGGTTGTTTCCAGGCAGTGGAAACATCCATGACTAGGGATTGTCACAAAAAGTGGCATGATCCAAGGACTTCGACGAATTTATCAACGGCCAGAAGGCTCCAAAACAAGAGCACACATCACAAAAATGGCAAGAGAGAATTGGGACAAGTTTGTCATTGTCAAGACTAAATCTCTGGACCACCCAAACCATCAATGAAAGTACGGTGGGCCCTTGTGAGATGCTCGAGATCTAACTGTCTCATCATGCGTCGAAGCTGACGCAAGTCGCCCTCAACCTCCACCGATAACCTCTTCTGTCGGTGGGAGGTATACCGTCCTACTACGTCACATCGGGTGCCGACACTGAGCGGCGTCGAAAGGCGGAGAGGCTGCTATGCCTCGTGGCTCTTCTCAGACCCGGACGTCAGCCGTAGCCGCTGTGGCTAAGGCTGATAGGAACGGTGGCGACTTGCGGCGTGCTTAGAAACCGTGGACCTTGATGGTCTTGGAATCCAATCCGAGTCCCTCCTTGGTGTTGATGAGGAACTCTTGCACAACCTTGCGCTGGTCACCCTGGAGCTGGATGACCTCGCCCATCTCGCTGTCAGCTACGATGGTGCCATTGCAAGCTAGAAGGGGCCATGTTAGCAGGCCGCCCATGTCATATTGGGGTTGAAGCGGGGTAATCCGTACCAAATTGCTTCTTGATGACCTTGAGAATTTTCTTCTGGTCGAATTTCTTCGGGAGACCCTGAACGGTGGTCAAAGTCTTTCGTCCATTGCGCTCTGCAAGTCATGGGTTAGTCACTGTATGTTGATTGGTTGCCTTGAGTCGACGCGCGTGGGACCGCTCTGTCGGGACGTGCGGCATTTGTGTCTCTCGACAGCAGGGTTTGGAGGTTCGCGACGTACGTTGGATCCGAATATGGATATAATTTTGAGACTGTTTGGTCTCGCCGGTGTCTTCGTCGGCTTCGGCGAAGGGGTCTGAAGCGCGACAATGGTCAGCATCCTAGTAGGCAAGTTGGTGGCGGTCAGGGGGGAGAGAGGGCAACGCAACGTGCTCCAATCTCTAGGCGACAGCGAGCCAGGAGACTTGAAGGAACACGGCGGTGATGATCGTGGATCGAAGGAAGACGACTGTGGTGGTGACATACCGTAGGACTTGAGATTTTCAATTGACATAAACTCGTCTGTTCGGGGGTGACCTTGGGAAACGGGTTGGGTGACGATTGTCGGGGGTTTAGCGACGGACGGCGTGAGAGCGGTCTCGCTGTAGTAGTGCTCGAGTAGTTGGGTTGTTAACACGAGAATGCGGTTGCTCGCAGTTGATCTAGCGGTTATCTGATGTCGTTGATGTTTGTACTGGGTCGATGATGATGAGGTGGTGGGAGACGGACGAAAGACGGATCGCTGGGCTGGGTGGTTATATACGTCGGAAGATTTATGGGGGGTGGACGGGGTCTGCAGATCAGTGACTGATGTTAGGGTGGGCAGGCGGGCAGCCCGCAAAATTGGTAACTTGGGACGGAAGGAATGACGGACTCGGGTTCGGGCGGGCACTGAACAGAGTTACAAAGAGCGATGCAGTCAGGTACCTATCTCAACTCCTCTGCCTGTATTAGGTAGCGATGGGCGGATAAGGTACCTGGTTTGGCTGGGTCTCAGGCCCTCCTGCCCTGGTGCGAGTAAACCGGGGGACTTGGAAGGTGCAGGTGGGCACGAGGGGCAACTAGGTATTGCACAGGGCAGGCACAGGCCACTGGCCGTTTCCCGTGCCTGCTCTGGCTGAACCAGCGGGAAACGGAATCGCGTGAGCCGCTGACTGCGCCCGATAAGGTACCTTGACTTGGGAGAGATAAGGCAATGGAACCTCTCATCACCCGCATCTTCTTCTGCTTTACGTAGTATTATGGTAGTTTCCGAAAGGCATTGCCCCTCTGTACTTCGCACAGTTCAACGTGTGTTACTCACCCTTCGCCCATCATCCCAAAGTCAGCCCTCGCAGTGAGCACGTTGTTTGTGACAAACCCGTCCGAGTCCTGCCCTGCACAAGATGACGACTATGGATATGGATACCTCATTGCAGAGGTTTGGTTGGTGGTCACACTTGGCACAGAAGCAACAGTCACACCAACACCAGCACGGCCCACACCTAGTTGTGGCTGGACTCATCGACTCGCGCGCCGCCGCCCCGACCCCATGATTGTCCCTGGCTATTTGCGGTTTAGTCGGCGGGATGCCCAAGCAATCTATGGATGCCATCTGCAGCTAGTATCTCGGCACCTTGCGCTACCCGGCTCCCAGGTACAGCCACTGTGAGGCCTCTGCCAGCTCTCTGCCAGGACGTCGGCGCCACCGGAGCTTCCTCGATACATTATACAGCTGCAAGAGGTCTCTCGTCGGCAGCCACTACATACCTCCAACGATCACGCACTTTCAAGGACTGAGACATGGGCAATCATCTGATAGGGGACCCCCCTGGAAGAGCGCCAGCCCAAGAGAGAGGCACAATGTTGTTTGTTTCGTCTGCAAGACAAATCCTGACTCCCTGCGTCTGCGGCATCTGCATCAACGCCAACTCGGCCGGCTTCCAGACCTTGCGCCTTGACCAGTCCCGACTCTACAATGACCATCTGCTGCCAGCCGGCCTTGCCGCTTTCAGCGCCCAGCCCTACAACTTTCAAGTCTCCGGATGCGGCTCCACGATGCGTCACTGAGAGCTGACTAGCATGTCCCTGTCCTCCGTCACAATCCAACAATCCTACGAACAGAGCCTTTCAGACCATGGTCGAGCAAAAGCAGGATCGGTGTCAAGGCGCTTGAGCCACTCGATCGTCAAGTCACGAAATGGAAATTAAAGACTTCAAATGTTCATTACAATTCGACATCCATCAGTCAAGCTCTGGCACCGGCAAATGGTCGACAAGCTTGAGATGTGTCAGACCCAGCTTTCCCAATGCTTCGATAGCATTCTGGTCCCGCAGCTCCTGCGTCTCCTTCTCCGAGACCAGCACAAAGTCCTGTTTCAGCAACCATCCGCCCTCCTTGACGTTATACTCCTCCGCCGTCGCCTTGTCCACCTTATCGAGGTCGACAACAAGACTCTTCTTAACACCAAACACCGCATCCGATTTCTCATATGGATCTCCCCGGATATAGAGTGCGCTAGTTGATTGCGTCAGCCAGATCCATGATCCATCTCACCCAACCCTGGCCATCCGCATCGGAACGGAACGAACGGGGGGTTCTTGAAAGAGCTAGCTCCTACAATGGAGTAACAGATAAGGGCGGAAAAACCTACGTGATCAAGTGGTCCCAGCCTTCCTTTTGGAACATGAAGTGCAGATGCGCTGGCCGCCAGCAATGACGCCCCAGGAGAGAAAGCAGCTTTCCAACCGGCCCATCGTGGGGAATTGGATAGCTCACGGGCTTGATTCCCTGGAAGAAGAAGCGACCCTCCTTATCCGAGATCATGACACAGCGCTCGCTTGCTTCTGTCCTCCCTTCGTGCTGCACGTCGTAGTGACCACTGCTGTCCGTCTCCCAGATGTCAATCTTGACTCCGGAGATGGGGTTACCTTGTCGGTCCTTGATCGTGCACACAACCAGCAGCGGTTCGCCCTCAGGATCTCCCGACATATTCGCTCCGTTCTCCAGAGTCGGCGCATCGTGTGTGTGGAATGGTCCCAAGACGGAGCCTTCGGTGGAGTCGGATGGCTTGGGGTGGTTAATGCTGTCGACGAGCAGGGAGAGGCCTAGGATATCGGAGAGGAGAATGAACTCCTAGTCGGGCGGTCAGCGTTGTTCGTCAGGAGTCCTGAAGCCATCCGCTATATTCATGACGGGTGCACCGCGCGCCGACTTACATGCCGCACGTCGCTGCTAATCTGTCCGCAGCCGACGAGGAAATTCAGCGCCGCCATCCACTCGTCAGTGCTCAACCGCGTCTCCCGCGCAAAGTCGTGCAGATGGGTGACGAGCCGTTCCATGAGGTACTTGAGTCGTGCATTGTCGCTCTGCGAGTTGATGCGAACGGTGTTGGGTGTGATGTTGTCGATCGTGAGATCCAGGAGCTCTGGTGTGTTTTGAGCCATTGTTGCTTGCTAATTGTGTGTGATCTAGATGCAGGCAGCGACAACGGTCCGATTTGCTTCTCAAATGTCCAGTCGAGATAGTAACGGCTTTCTCTTTGCTCGTCTCGTCTATCTTTAATATCAAGGACCCCGGATTTATCTGGCAGAGGTGGTACTCTTCGGAGGGAGGGGCACTCTTTATGTAATGCTCTGTAATCGCTGATTTCCGAGTGGGCTACCTAGCTGTACCATGTAGTACAGATGGTCTGAATTTCGAGTGTCGGTCGACGGGTGATACCTTAGCCGCGTCGCGGCAAATCCGCCGCACCTTGGACGTAGTCGGACACTTCAGAACACAACGGATTTACGGAACAAGTCTCTAAGTCCTAGGATTAACTGCTTGGAAAGAGGTATGTCAGCACATTGTCATTTGATGGTTCCCCAAGACTCGAGGATACGGTAATTCTCCCCCTCTACCCCTCCTCCTCCACCACATCCCCAGCTAGGTACCTACCTGGGTGATAATCCCCTCCGGCACTCAGTCTGAGTCTCTGACTTCATAGAGGAGAGGGCGTTCTGCGGGGTACTAGCGCTGCCCCGCCCCCACAACCTGTCGCGGGAGACTCTGAAGTCGGTGGAGGGCTTGGAGGGGTAGTGCAGACGGGGGTCCGAGCGTCACCCCCGGGTCCTGGCTCGGGACTTGCGATGGGCGGGCGGATTGTGTAAGCGGCCTTCTTCGGCACTCGGTCCCGGCCGGGATGTCCGGGGGATCATAACGACGAGAGGGTTTAGACGTGGTACATCTAGATTAGGAACTATGTTGTGTTCTGCCGTTACCTTTGGGTGATCAGAGGCTGTACACTTTGGTATGGAGCTTTGGTCCCCGTGTGTTTTGCGTGAGGATGTTTGCTACTACCCAAGGTAAGTATGCAAGGTAACGACGACGAAGTATCATGAGGTCACATGGCGACGAGCATGTTTCATGCTGGAGAATTGGCTGTTAAACAATCAGAGCATTGATCTTCGTGCTTCGTTGAAACTCGGACCGATGGGTAGCAAAAGTGAGAAGAGACACTCGAGATTTGGCGGGTAAGGTAACTTGCGCATCATCAAAGTGTGCTATATCGTTGAGCCTCTTCTGAACTGAAATGTCAATACAACGTTGAGATACAGCTGCCACTCTCCCTTTAGTTCTCTTCTCATCGGTCACTGGTAGTGGGCTTTCCTTCCGGTGCCATGGCACATTGATTAGCAGGCCCGGGTCAGGTTATCACTGCTCGATTCCGAGCCCCGTGCCGCGCGGGGCCCACTTTCTCCGACTGAGCCCTCGGCGCCGGCAGCGACGTAAGATTCTCCGGAGCGAAGAGCCACCTCCGACACAATTTCGTGTAGGCGCGAACTAACAAAACCATTGTTGAAGCTACCACGGGTCCCAAGAACCCCCCCCCCCCCCCCCCCCCCCCCCCCGCCCCCCCCCCCCCCTCCGGTCCCCGCGCGGAGAGCCCCCCCCCCGCCAAAATTTCTTTGGGGCGCAAACAACAAAACCATTTTGGAAGCCCCCGCCGGGCCCCAAACCCCCCCCCCCCCCCCCCCCACTGGAGGTATACGGTGTGCCCTATCAACGACGCGACAATACGACACAATGCAACTCGAAAGATTGGAGAAACAAGACTCTGAAAAACCTAAACCTGAGTCATGCCATTCACAAAACCACGCAGTATCCAGAAGAAGAGGGATAAACGGAGCGTAATTCCAGCAAATATGAACGCGTAGGTATTATAACTTGCTCTGTGCACAGCAAAGATAACTTCGCGGATAAAGCGGCTTTGAGAATCTGAATCCAGCAACTTGACAAATGTCCTCCGTCATTTCCCAACCCCCTTTCCGGACGGCCGACTAATCAATCTCGGCACTTGCTGGTCCCTGCATGATCACCACAACTCAAAGTTCACGACCGTGCCCGAACTTTTGCCTTTTTTTTCCTTCAGGACACTCTTTTGAAGCGATGTCATGTTCTTTCGCACTCTACCTTACACTAGTCTCCGTGATAAGGTATTCATAAGGTAGTCTGCATAGAAAGTTTCCTCGTAGCCGCCGGCGTTGAACAAGGTAGGTTCGATCCCGTCTTGGTACCCTGCCATGCCTGGGGAGGTGCGGCATGTATGATGTGCCTGATTGCCCAAAAAGAGGGGGCCGTCCCTACTTCTTTCACCCATTTACGCGTTTACGGAAGGCCGGGACTGAAATTGGGATTGGGATTGCTCTACAAGGCAATTACGGACAAGAAAAATGTAATCATAAGGTGTGCCGGGGGTCGATGTTGCGCGCAAGTGCCATCGGATTAAGCTCCGACCTGACTCCTCTTCCCCTTTCCCCTTGCCTTGCCCTCCTTGCGCAGGAGTGAGTCCTCGGGGCCCTCTTCCTCGTACCCTCACCATCCCTGGAACGACCGTTATCCACCTTTTGCTTTTCCCGAACCCAAACCGGGGTCGGCTTTCTCAATCTACCAACCTACAAATATTTACATCGACAAAACGACCGAGGAGAACTCCAGAGCGAAGAGATATGGCTGCCGCTGGGCAACCTCTGGTGCGTTTTTTTGGACGAGAGCTCATACTGCGAGGTTTTGGTTTAACTAATTGATTGTGTTTCTAGGAGCCCGATACCTTTGAATCGGACTCGGCAATCTCGGAGGTATGAGTGTTTTGTTCTGCCCAGCTTGCGTTCTTCCCCCCCACCCACTTTGTACCTTCTCATGTTTAGTTACGTGGCGGCGTTTCACGTCACATCCCGCGCAGCTGGAGCTCCAAAGATGCCACCAGAAACGCAGTCAGAGCCTGGCTCTCATAATGTTTCCCAGATAGCATCAGCCATAGACTAACGATATCATGTGCTGCAGCTTCGGAATGGCAGTACCGACTCGCCTACCCCGAGTATGTTGACGGTGCTGGAGGAGAATGGCAGGACATATCACGCAATGAGTTCCGGGAGTGAGCAGTGCCTTGTGAACCGCCTCTCCGATGCTGGGTCCTTGACTGACGATATAAAAACAGAATACCCGTTCCCCAACGATATTGTCGAGCAGGAGCGCCTAGGTTTGCATCTCTCCTCTTTCGGTGTGCGGATTTGGAAAGGAACCCTGAAGCTCATATTTGTATCATCCCAAACCAGATTTCCAACACCTCATGTGGAGTGTGACGCTGGGCGACAAGCTATGCCTATGTCCTAAGGACTCACAAAAGGCAAAGCGCGTGCTGGACGCCGGTACGGGCACCGGGATCTGGGCGATGGATTACGGTGAGATACACTGAGTCCTGCCTCGCCTTGCTTTGGGGTTGTGAGATTGACGATGTTGAAATTGCAGCGGACGCACACCCGGAAGCCAAGGCAAGTCGATGAGATCCTCTCCATCCCGGCCGACGACTACTAAGACGGTCTTCATCTAGGTCATTGGTGTAGATCTGAGCAACATCCAGCCAAAATGGTAGGCTCATCAAGTGGGAAAAAATCTCATTGTCGTGCTCACTGACGTCGGGATGGCAGGACACCTCCGAACTTAACATGGGAGCTGGACGACCTAGAGCAGAATTGGACATGGTCTCAGCCGTTCGACTTCATCTTTGTTCGCATGCTAGCAGGGAGTCTCAAAAACTACCAAGACTTTATCAACCAAGCCTTCGAGTGTGTCTCAATCTTCTCTCTCACTCTTGTTCTTACTCTCATACCCATACATCTCATTCTATGCACACTTATCCACAGCGGCCACTCAAATACTCACCTTCTTAACCACCCAGAAACCTTGAACCAGGCGGCTACCTCGAAATGCAAGACCTCTCCCTTCCCTACCGCTGCGACGACGCATCCCTAACGCCGGACTCCCCAATCCACAAACTCTCCGACCTTTTTCTCAGAGGCGGCCGGGTCACAGGCCGCAACATGGACGCGGCGCCCACCTACGCCACCCTCATGCGCACCGCGGGCTTCGTCGATGTCGAAGAACAACAATTCAAGTGGCCCGTCAACGCGTGGCCGCGCGACCCGCACTTCAAGACGTTGGGCGCGTACACGCATTGTAACCTCGACCACGGGCTCGAAGGGTTGACGTTGGGGCTCGCGACGAGGAATTTGGGGTGGAGTAAAGAGGAGACGCTGCTTTTTTGCGCGACAGTGAGGAAGAGTTTGAGGAGCCATAAGGTGCATGCTTATGTTCCTTTGTGAGTTCGGTTCCTCTTGATGATCGAGATTAGAGAGACTATGTGCTGACTTGCCTGGTACAGATACGTTGTGTACGGGCGGAAGCCGACGGTGGCGGAGACGAGTGGATCTAATCCACCGGAGGGTATACATTAGCCGTTCATATACCTCTAGTTAGGGACATTATTGGGCGTAGGGAAATCATGATAGACTACCGGGCTGGCGGTTTACTAGGGGGTTCCATTTCGCATATGGATCATGGTGTTTTGGCGTATTGCAATGAGGGAGCATGGCTCATCAACGGCCGGCGAAGGACAGAGAAGCGTTTCATCACGGGAAGAACCTGGGTTATCTTTATGGTTTATCAGGACAGCCATTCCAATTTTTCTTCCATTCACTCTAGCTAGGAAATAACTCCAGGCACGCCATCTGTCGGGATGCGGTACAAAAGAGACTCTTGGTATGGGTACGTGTGCGCTGGTCCAGACGCAGTTCAATGGATACCAGGATAGAAGCAAACAGGCATTCGTCTTCGTCGTGAGACTTAAGCACCCGGATTCCTTGCCCGAGCACGAGATGCGAGTTGATCCATGTGTTTCTTCCACCGAGCCTACCAGACTCCGTCTCTCCCCTGGACCACTGGCCCATCGGGAGACCCTGTATCATCGTCAACAGGCTCAGTTCCGCTGTGGTGTCGGAAAATGGGACCAAGTCCTCCCCAGGGGTACGCCGGGCTCGAAGGGAGAGGCATGTTAGAGATGGTTGTGGTAGGCGTGCCGGCTACGGAGAAGCTGGTATCTGAGAAAGCGCCGCTGTCTCTGCTGGGATTGCTCAAGCGGCTTGTCGTTGATGTGATGAATGTCGTGGCTGGGTCTACAGATGTCCAGGTTCCTGCGATGTTGTTAGATTGACTAAACCAGGTCGGGAGGTTCTGACTTACGATTTGTTCTAGCTGAAGACGTCCATGAACCTGTGAACCCTGCCGTCGACGCTATCGTGATATTCTGCCATCTGGAACTGCAAGAAGATCTGGATGGGTACGCGGTGTACGCTGTGTTGTTTGAAGAGGATGGCGGGTAGACCACGGTTGGATCAGCCTTCGCCGTAGCGGAATTGACGAGAATGCTTGTGGTGACGACCTGAGTTACGGTGCCGTTTGTTACAGTGACAGTGTTACAAGCCGAAGAAGCTCCAGATGGAAGGCTGGCAGAGTTGGTCAAAGCTGGGCCCGCCGACTCGGTAAGAGAGGGTCCAGAAGATGGCGCGGTGCCGGAAGAAACTCGAGAACTAGATGAGTTGAAAGGTGACAGTGTAGGTACAGGTAATATAGACACAGAAGAGAAGACGGATCCTGACATAGTCCAGGTGAAATGAGACGTTGAGATTGCTCCAGAGATGGTGGTTGAGTTGCTAAAGGGGGGTAGCGAGGAGGGATGACCAATAGTAACGGGTGGAGATCCCGTTGAGAAGGCCGTGCCATTTGCATTTGTGACCGTTGTCGTGTTTCGTGGAGTAGGCAAAGGAGCAGTGCCGGATTGCGTTGTTGGTATACTAGTGGTTGGCAACATGTTTGACGCAGTTGAGTTGGGCCACCGACTCCAAGTTGAACTTGGATCTGTCGGAGCACTGAATGGACCACCTGTGCCTCTCCAAGTGACACTGACTCCCGTGCCGGCCGAGGTGCCCGTTGCGCCTGGAGTTGTCGTACTGTTGAATGTTGGGAAAGGAGGCAGGGGAACGATTGAGAGTGTCTGCGTAGTGCTGCCGTTTGCTCCGGTAGCAGTCAAAGTAGTGACAGGGAGTCCTGATGCTGTGCCAGGGATCCAAGTTGGCCTTGGAATAGCAGTGGCGTTTCCTGTTGTCGGGAATGGCGGCAAATTGACGGTAGACGAAGTATTATTGGATGTTTCTGAGGGCTCGGAGGTTTGAAATAACGTCCCTGAAGCCCATGTGCCACTTCCTGTAGGCCCGGATAGCTTGGTGGAGTTGGTTGTGGGAAAAGGCGGCCGGTCACTTCCGATGGATGTGTAAGTGATGGCAACGGTTCCTGAGTACACCGTAGAAGGCGGCCTACCAGAGCTGTTGATCGCAGTGGGCCAGGGGATCTGGGTTAAATTGAATGTGGGAAAGGGGGCTGATGCTGCTGAAGACGTCAAACTGCTTGTGGCGTTGGCTGTAGACGTCTGCAGGAGGGTCCCATTTGAGGACGAAGTCAGGCTGGGAGTCATTCCGGTTGGCCACAAAGTGATTGTGCTGCCTCCACTCACGATAATGACTGAGGCCGTGAGGCCCCCGCTAGATGTCGAGTTGATCCAAGGAAACGATGCCGAGGCCGAGGCAGTAGTGTTTGATATACTAGTTGCCGACGAGGTGATGGCAGGGATTGAAACGGTGCCAGTGAGTGATGCCTGGGTGGAGTTGAACACTGGCCATGGAGGTAAAGTGGCCGAAGCCCCTATCGAAGTCCTATTGGAGGTTGCTGGATCCCCGGAATGGCTCGTTGCCATCCAAGTGGCGTTAGCACTCGCGGCCCATGTGGAATTTGGTAGTTGAGGAGGGGTGGCGAGCGTAGCTGTTATGCTTGTGGCATTGCCGATCGATGTGATGACTACTGTTCCCGCCGTGGAGCCTCTTGTCAGAGTCATGATCGTACTCGAGTTCCATGGAGCAGTAAAACCTGTCCCGTTCGCGGAGATCGTAATTCGAGCACCTGATACTCGACTGCTCGCACTTCCAGTCGGCAGAGTCAGAGTAGTCGTGTTCGACGCGGGATATGGCCCTGTTGCCCTGGAGCTGGTGGCAGCCGAAGGAAATGTACCCGTGCCAGATGGCGTAGGCGGTGGACTTTCCTCACTAATAGAGGCAAGCGTACCGCTTGGCCATATTGTCGAGTTTGCCGGAAACCAAGGCGCGGCAGTGACAGCAATGCTCGTTCGGACGATGGATCCTGTTCCCGAGATGACGAGAGTTGAAGTAGGCAGAATCACTGTAACGACGGGGTGTGAGGTCCAGTTTCCGGTCGGGCTACTTGAAATGGTTCGGTTTACATGGCCATCGACCGTCGAGGAGTTGACTGGTAGAGCTCCCGAGACTCGAGAGCTTATTAAGACGCTGGTAGAGACGCCCGTGCCAAGTGTGGTCTGAATGCCTGTGACCGGAGCACCTGATTGTGTGCTATTCCATCCGACAGTGGCTTGTAGAGTATGCGAGAGAGTTGTCAACCGAACGGTTCCATTGGCGCTGAGAGTGACGATAGAAGGGACTACTATGAAGGAACTTGCGGACACCGAGAAGTCAACGGAAGAAGTTCTCAACGAGGACGAGTTGGGTGAGTAAGTTTGGGAGCTGGTCACCGAGGTGGGGAAACCAGTTGAATGCCAGAGCGTAGGCCACGGAGTTTCCACAGGTTGGGTCAACGTAGAAGCTTGTTCCGAAGAGACGAAGAGAGATGTTATCGACGTGGATGTGTTGAAAGAGGCTGAAACTGGACCACCGGTGCCAGTCTGTATCTTGGATGATGAATTGAATGCAGAGAATGGCGGCGTGGGCGTGGAAGTGGCCGATGCTGAACCAGTCGAGGATACGGCCGTGCCGTTATTGACTTCGGACGCGGAGGCAAAAGTGCCAGATATGGTCTCCGAAGAAGCTGTCTGGTTGGCGCTCAGTGACGTTGCAAAAATGGATGACGTTGCGGTTCTGGTCGAAGTGTTGGCTGGCGGCCAAAGAGTCGACTCTGTTAAAAGTGATGATGATACACTTGAAGCGATGGAGCTGGATGAAATCAATGTCACAATGGTGCTAGCCACCTTTGAAGATGCAGTACTTGAAGTACTATCAGAACTGGGGGGGTACGTGACGGCATTGGACAGAGTGGTGGTAGCTCCAGCAGAGACAGTTAAGCTCAGAGTAACAGAGTCAGAGACGCCATATGTGCTGGAGTCGCTGGCGACCGAGCCGACTTCAGTTGAAGATACTACGCATGTCAGTCTGAGAGCAGTATCCGAAATACATAATCGACTGACCATGAGCACTATTAGCAGAGGATATCACGGTCGACGGCGGCTGGTCACCGTAAGAGGTGGGAGAGGGAGGCGGCGGATAGGTGTATCCATAGTCGTAGCTGGTGAATGCATCGAGATCTTGAGGGCTCCTCGCGTGATGTTCGACTTTGAGGGCAGCGGCGGGGGACTCGACTTTGTCCCGCTGCTTGAGGTCATCGGCATTGGCGGAAGCTGTCACGCCTGTAGCAAAGAATTGCAGACCGACTACCGTCACCAAGACGACAGTGAGATGAGAGGCTCGCATATTCGGAGTTTCTTCTGAAGCGGCCTCAGTACAAAGTTCGTAGCACACAATATGGTTGACGATCATACCTGGCGAGCCACTGATGCTAGGAGTATTCAAACAAACGAAAGTCGGGGATACTAGTAGAAGTGAACGAGTGAAAGCCGGCTCACTCGTATTCGAGCGACTGGGGATGGGCACAGGAGAAGAAACGAAGAAGGGGGAAAGAGCGAGAGAGAAGGGAAGGGGGGAAAACCGAGGTGGGAGAACGGGAGAAAAACTTTGTATGTGCAAGTATCTGAAGAAGGGGACGACACAATTATAGCAGGAAAGAGCTCACGACTTGCCTAATGAAAGGAAGGTGTGATGCCGGGAAGGTAATACCACCAACTGGCTTACACATGCTTCTCCTTCCTTTCAATTTCACAGCAAGTTCCATATCTTTCGGGAATGCCTAATCTTGCAAGATACCTTCTGATTACTACAGGGCTCGAATGCTCCCACTTCATTCAGTCTTGCCATGAACCGGAATCAGTTGCTGAAGCGGGCCGAAGAGAGGCAGCCGGATTATCATTCAGCTCTGTGGCCTAGTTTGGTGGGGAGCTGTGGAAGATACAACCTTTCCTATATTGGAATTCTTCTTTAGCACAATGTCAGAAGATTGCGAAGAATAGAGCAGCTTGTACTCGAGGCTAACCAGGTGGTCACAAGAGAAAGATACCCAACTGCTATGCGACCCCCGAGCCGAGCTCGACACAACACACAGGTACGATCTGGCAGTATAATGATCAGCTCGCGGTCATCATCCACATTGAGGCCCTACATCCGTATTGGTGAAACGAGAAGAGGGATGGACTTCACGTTCGGTACTCTGTCTGCGGCATCCATCTGGTACTGAAAGTCGATGCTGATGGAGAGTTGCTGCATCACCAGTCTCGCCCCTGCGAATCTGAATCAGTTCCTGATCAGGATATCACCGAAGAGCACGCATCGTGACATCCACTCGCAAGTCATCAAGCACAGCGTGGTATGGTGGTAGTCACAGACACGGGACGTTATCCCGAGGTGGTTGCACTCACCAAGGAACACCTACTAGTGACCTACCAGAAAGCCACTGGTCGGCGAGACTCGAGCGGCCTCTCCGGCAGAACCGATAAGTTTGCACCGAGTCTTGTCCCATCTTGACCATCCCCTAGTGCGGGACACGATTGCAACCAGTTGTAGTTGCAAAAGCCAATCTTTGACAGTGCGTGTCATGCAGCTACCCGTGTACCTTGAAACAAGATTACCTGTTCCTGAAGCAAGTAGTACGCCATAATGGAAGGCTCGGAGCGGGGGCTCGCGATGTCTTGTCCTACTCGTTTTGTTTATGTTAGGCCCAGGTGAGTCTCGCTTGATTAGTAGCATGGACTGCTTCGCCGGAACACCTGTCAATGTGCCGTATCAGGTGGCGAACGTCTCGATTTGAAGAGCGATCGTCTAGCTGGTCGTCGGCGAAAAATGACAAAGCCGGTGCTGCAGTGTCTGAAACACGTTGCGGCAGACGAAATCAGGGCAAGACCTGAAGAGTGGTACATCAAGGATATCGTGATGCGCAGAGTTGTGATTCGTAAATTAATTATTACGGTAAAAGTTCCTTCTTCTCATGTTCGTCGGGGCCAAAACACACTGCTCCGTCGACTGTTACCAGAATTACGCTTCGCCGACTTTGCTTAGCGTGTCGAACAACGCCGTCTCGCCAAGAGTTACGAGTGCTCTTCAGCTGAAAGCTTCGGCTCTTGTCGCACTAGATCCGTCACTGCTGTCAAGATGCTGTGGCACGGGGATCCGGTCAAAAGAGGGGTCGGTATCTCCTAGTGCCAAGCCGATCCCGCCGTAAAAGTCAAAGGTATGACTCCCAGACGCAGACGTCCGTCGTTTACTCGGCCTTTTGTGCCGTCTCTCGAAGCGTGGGTGCGGTGCTATCCGTCATGGAAGTATCCTTGGCCTCGATATCGGCGGCCCAAAGAGCAGCGCCGACTATAGATAAGCGTCAGTAGTTACTCAAGGCGAAAGTCCAATCCTTGCCAAACATACCTGCATTTGTGAATGTGAAGAGAACGCTAGCGAAGGGGATCATCTCAAGGGCGGTTGCAACTAGGCCGAAGCTGTGACAGAAGTCAGCCAAATGCACACAATACATGCGCGGGTGGATCCCAAACGTACGCAGTGTAAGGCCCGGCGTGTCTTTTCAGCCAGTCGGCTCTTCTGGAAGACGACCAGTTCTTGAGTTGGAAGTACTGGGTTGGATTGTCAGCACGATATCCGGAATATGGAAAGGAAGAAACATACACGGCCGTGGACGGCTTGACCTCTGCTGCGAGCTGCAGAAACGTTAGCTGTGAAATACACGGAAGCGGCCGGCAAGACTCACCCTGCAGAGAGATAAAGATGACGGTTCCCACGACAGGAATGAAGTTCAGGGGCAGGTAGATGAGGTATCTGATGAGTGCCTTGGGACTGTATTTCTCAAAGGGACTCTTGAGAACCTTGCCCAGCTTCTGCATGGGGTCAGATCCGGGCCTGAGCTGTCTGCCTTCCCTCACAATTCCGTCCTCATCTCTGAGAAGAAGAGTGCCGTCAAAGGTGTCTAGAATCGCGTCCTGGAGCAGGAATGATCGCGAGAGGAAGTTGATGATTGCCGAACTCTCGTTCAGAATCAAAAGGACGGTGGTGAAGACGGCTAGCGGGCCGTTCACGAAAACGAGGAGAGCAAGTTGTGGCACGTAGGTGAAGACGAACATGCCAGTGACGACACCGGCAGATAGGAGCAGGTAGGATCCGATGCGTGACAGGAGGGGCTTCCACAGTGTTCGGTGGGTTGCGAAGTAGATGATGCCCTTGATGGGGTACAGGTAGGCCTTGCTCTTGGCAGCATCGGCGACCAAACCTCTCGCCTTGTCGTAGTCCTCTTGCCTGTCATACGTATGTTAGATTGGGGCGCGAGCACGCGAGATGGTGGACAATACGAACAGGACTTCCTGGGCCTTGGTTTGCACAGAGTCGACCATCCTGTTCCTTCCGCCGGAGCTGGAAGCCTGGCCCTGGGAAACAGTTCGTTCGTCAGACATGATGGGATAGTTTTCGTCGGGGTGTCGTCTGAAGTTGCAGAGAAGGCTTTCGTAAAGTAAGTTGGTACTGGTAGACGGACCGACGTAAAGATGGGGAAGCTGGGAGAGAGTGTTTGCGACGTGGCTTGGCCAAGGCACAGCTCTGGCGTATTTATTTAGCCCGAGGATCGTGATCTGACTCCTGCGTGCCTGCCAAAGGCAAGCTACCTTACCTATGGCAGCTGAGGTACGTAGAGCTAGCTCCCTCGCTTTGGTTCGGTGATGGCTGTATGACGTAGTGCTGTGGCGGGAGCTTGACTTCCCTGTGGCTACATGTGATGTGGCTGAACTACGGACCAAACCCTCCGTGGGGAATTCTTGGCAGCAGCAGCGCAAGACACGACACGACATGGAGCAGATCAATTCTCCTTAGCATTGATCTAGACATTCATCTGGTTCCCAGCACTGGTTCACAACTTCACAGCGAACCGCACCTCTGCGGCTGTTGATGCAATATACACAGGTGCAGATTGCAAGTCCTTTGGTCTTAGCTGGGCTCGATGCTTGCTAACGACAGGGGTCTTGTTGGTGCATAATTAAAGTACCGCCAACCAAAGCCAATTCCATCCTCACATATTCACTTTGACAGCTCCAATCAATTTGATAACCACGGACCGCTCGAAAGATTCTATCAACGTCAAATCTCAAAACATGGTCTAGCCTCCTTCACTACTATCAAGTTGCTTCTGGCCCTTCCCTTCTTGCAAGATCAATGACGAGAATTGGAGGCTCGGCCCGATCCCGACGAACCCCTGCCCTCAAGCGTGGAGCTGGCCGGCATGATGGCGAGAGCCAGGTCTCCTAGCCGGCGGAAGGCGTCCTCCCGGGCATCGTGAGCGTTGTCAACAGCCTTGAAAGCGTCAGAGATACCGTGCCGAGCATCGCCCTGACGAGCGTCACGGTGCAGCTCATCAACCACGAGCCGAAGAAATTGGTCAGAAGGCCCGATTGCTTGCGGGTCCCGTGCCGCAATCCAGACTTCTCTTCCCAGGCGGCGTGAGGCTTCTGCCTTTTCCTCGTCGATTCTTTTGATATCAACCAATACCTTCGAGACCCTTAGGCCAGCTGTGTTGGAGGAACGGCCGCTCCGACTCGGTCCTGCAAAGCTCGGGGCGCACCGAATCTCGCCCATCACTTCATCGTCAGACGCCGTGTTGTAGGCCATTGGAGTGTCCTCATCCGAAGCCGCTGATTGATGATCGTCTTGCAGTTGTGTGTTGTGGTAAGCCCTGGTCACTCTTTCAACATGTCGATATAGGTCTTTGATGGCTTTCCGGTCCTGGCATGTCATTATCAGCAAATGTTTCGGAAGACAACCCAACTTTCTGCATTGAACTTACCCCGGCGAACTTCTCGCTCTCGCCATCAGCCTGTTCTGCCAAAATGATTTGCCTGGTCTTCTCAATGATCTCCAGAGTTTCGGGCCACTGCTCCTTCTGAATCTAGATGGAATTCAGCATCCCACAGCCTCCACCAAGAAACAAACTCCTACCATGAGACAGCGTTTATCCTTATCCTCGGCACATCTGGCGCATTTCATAACTAGAACGATGAAACGTAAGTAAGAAAATCGTGAATGAGAAAGGTACTTAACGCCACTCACGGTTTCTTTTACAATAGTAGTTCGCGACCGGCTTTTGCTTCCTGGGATAGACGCCAGTGTAGAAACCGAGGCATCGTAGGCACCAGCGGTTGTCCTCCTTCAATGAATTGGCTGAGGCTTCGGATCGGGGAACCATCTTTCTGAAGCCAATGCCAACTTTCGACTGATCTTGCTATTGTGCTTGGTACAGAGACAAGCAGCTCTAGGGGCCTGGAAGGAGACGGGCTTGATATATGCCTCTGAGAAGTCTACCTAAAAAGTTGAGGTCTCAAGACCGGCGCTTCCGAAATGCTTAGGTGCTTCTAGCTGAGGTCAGTATGTCTGAAAGAGACGCTTGTGAGGGCAGGCGGCTGACCGTCTTCACCCTTTCAACGCCAAGACCTGAAAGGGGTCTTTGAGAAATGGCCTATAGGATGCCTTTAAGCTGCGTCAGATGTCTGACAAGGAAGACGGGATGAAGGTAGCTGGCTTCTCGGCTTCATTCGCGGCTGACCCTTGTCTCAGGTACATCAACTGAGCTCCAAGAAAAACGCACTTTTACAAGATCTACAGCAAATAATGAGGCATTTTCACAGTTAGCTTATATGCTTTGTCCGGCTTTCAAGAGATCAATGAATCAGAATCCGGCTGTAGTATTATGCACATCATAGAACATGATGCTATTAGGAAATCTGGACCCTGGTTACCGTCAACGTCCAATAATGGCGAACTTTGACAAACTACGCCGCTTGTGCCTCAGCGATGATCACATCAGCGGCCTTCTCACTCGCCATGTAGATACCGAGAACGATATAGAACCCGGGAATCTTGGGGAAGATGGAGGCATCGACCACGCGCAATCCGTCAACCCCACGAACCTTGAAGTTAGAATCCAGGACAGCAAGCGGATCGTCATCGGCACCAATAGGCGCAGTGCAGCTAGCATGATGACCCCAGGCCTCATCTTTGGCAAATTGCTTAAGGTCAGCCTCAGATGAGATCTCCTTGGGTGGCCAGATGCGTTCAAACGAGCCATCAAGCGGGATCAGGTTCTCAAACGCCTCGATGCCGTACTGCATTCCCTCGTACACAGCCTGAAGATCTTCCTCGCCACCGATGCCCTCGAAAAGGCTGTGGAAGGTGATGTTGGGCGTGTCGCGCGGGTTGGTGCTCGTCAGGTTGACTACGCCGGCGTTATTACGGCTGTGGCCCTTGAGGGTAAGCCAGGTCCAGACGCTGAGGTCGGCGAGGGCGTGCTCGGCATAATTGGGGAAGTAACCGTTGAAGTAGGCCGGTACACCACCGAGGAAGAGGTCCGGATTGCCATTCTCCGCGACGGAAGAGTGCTTGAAGTACCCGAAAGCAATGCCGTTGGTCGTGTAGCCGCCCTTTAGGCCGCCGATGCCCGACTGCCACTGAGAGAAGCAGGGGTCCTCGCCGTTGTGCGTGCCGTTCATGTCGAGGAAGGTGCACTTCTCGAGGAGGGAGAAGTCGGTGGGCGCCTTGCCCACGATGCCGACTTCGTACCGGTCCTGCATGTTGCCGCCGACACCAGGGAGGTCTTTGACCACAGGGATATCAAAGGATTCAAGTTCGGAGGCAGGGCCGATACCACTAAGCTTAAGCAGCTGAGGGGTGTTGAAGGTTCCCGCGGACACGATGACTTCCTTGCTAGCGAACACACGTCCGGGGACGCCGCCGTCCTCCTTGGTGGCTCTGGGATCGGCACGGTACAGGCTCTTGCCGACGAGGTACTCAACGCCAGTTGCCTTGGGCTTCTCGCCCGTCGTGTCAAAGTTGACCTTGGTAACGAGCGTGTTGAGAGCCACATCCAACTTGTACTTCTTGGATCCGTCCTCGTTGGTCGCGGTGACAACGTCGAATATGAAGTCACGAGGGGATGAACGAGTGAAGGAAGGGTCCTTCATGGAGAGGGGAATCTGGTAGATCTTCTCTCCATTGTCACGGTCGGGTGAGTCGTTGTTGACGTCGACGGCCAAGATCTCGAGGAGGCCTGTGACGGTGTTGATCACCTTGCCGAGAAGTGACTTGCCCATCGTGGTGGCAGCAGCGAGAACCAGAGACAGCACCTTTTGGTCTTGAACGATGAGAATCGGCGGAGTAGTTTGAGTCTCTAGCCATCCGTCGTAGCCGTGCACGGAGCTGTCGAGGCCGCCGGGGAGGTAGTGACACTTTTCGAGCTTCTTGTAGTACTCTCGCATCTTGGAAGCCTTCGGAAGCCATTACCGTCAGCATTTTCCAGCCATCGCCGAGGAAGTCGGTAATTACTCACCTCCCACGAGCTGTCACCAGTGATGGCCGCAATGTTGTCCCAGTCGCTATCCTGAGGCAGAATGGTGACAAGAGCATTGTGCTTTTGAGATTGTCAGCTAATGGAACACTAGCCTACGTCGAGACGACTTACCTGTGAGCAACCACCGAGGGCGCCGACACGAGGATACAAGATTCCCAACTGCTCAGACCCCTCTGGCGGGTCGAGACCAACATAGATCTCTCCATCCGGCTTTCGATACGACATCTTGCTGTCCCTCTTGGCCTGCTCCGGATCAGAGTAGTGGTTGACGAAGAAATCCCACGCGATCGGCTGATGTTGAGAAGCCAGAACGTGCAAAGCCGGAACCTGGACGGCCGGGTCTTCGCCTCGATCCTCACCGGCGTCGATGAGCAGGACACTGAAGCCGGTCATGGCCAGGCGGGCAGCGAGGGGAGCACCGCCCGGCCCGGAGCCGACTACGACGTAGTCATACGTCGAGTTGTCTGTAGGTCCCGTGGCATTCAGGGTTGGACCAAGGGGTTGATCGAAGCTGGTTTGTGTAAGCCGATGATTCGCACGATAAGCGTGTAGGTATTGACTAAGACTAAGTGTGAGAACTTACGCCGCATGGGCAGCCGCGAAAAGCGCCGCAACAGAGAAAAGGAACTTCATGGTAACATCCAATGAAGGTGACTGAAACGCAACCGAAAGCAAAAACACGATGAATGAGTGACTGGGTGGCGAGTTTGTTGAGATGCAAAGGAATGACTACTGCCAAATGGCTAAGAGTTGGTGGAACCAAGACAGGCGAAGCGACTCAAAAAGTCAGAACCTCAAACGTTAAGTATGGGTTCATGAGAACGCTCCTTTTCGGACTCATTTCGAACGCATCTCCACTGATTGGCGATGCTGATGTGATGAGAGGCATTATCTCCCGTGAAGCCGGCACGCTCATGAAGGGGGCACGAGAAGTGAGACATGGGGAGAAGATGCTTTGATCTGCCAGTTTCCTTTCCTAACTCGAGGTTGCATTGGCGCCGACGACTCTTTGGCATGCCTGTCGAGGATTCAACCAGGGTCGTAGACGAAATGAAAGAAAACATGGGCCCTGTCAAACGTCAAAACACCACCCCCGGATCCTGCTCCGCCAATGGGGAAAATTGCTGCCCACACCAATGGAGCTCTACGACAAGCAACTGTCCAACAGAACAAGCATGGCAGAACCTTGCTGAGCGAGCACAATCCGACGTGGACACATCCACAGCCAGGGGTCACGAATTGAGAAACGATAGCCCTACACTTGGCCCCATTGTCCGAACGCTCTTTGGACGACGGGTATGGAGATTCTAGAGGGGCCCATTGCTTCGATGCCACTACGATTCACGCAACGAACGACAGACGGGAGACAGACTGGAGACAGAGCAGATAGATCAGGCGCGCAAACACTTACCGCCTCCTTGTTGTCGGGTTGGCCCTGGTCTAAAGAACCGTTGATCTCACTCTTACTGCTGTTGCAGTGCATATACAGAATACCAGGAATAACGAAAAGCATGTTAGCGATCCCCTGCGGTTCATTGGCCACTCGCGAACCCCTCTCTTCCTCCATTCGTGATAATTTAACCGCTTTGGGACTGAGCTCAACGGTTTGGACGTCGACAGGCGGGTGATGGAGAGATGAAGAGATTTGGCTTTTACGTAGCCAAGTTAGCTCAACTGCCGCCGCTAAGAAATCGGACCACTCTTTTCGGAAAGTTTACTCGTAAGTTTGCTGGTCAAGGACTCTAGCGAACCGTTTTGACCGGCATCTGCATCCGGCGCAGGCCACATCCAAGTCTCCTCAGTCTTCTTACGGAATTTTCCTTCTCAACTACACCAGGGGTTCGACGACGATCCAAAGCAAGATCGTCGGCTACAAGGCAACGCAGAAATGACTCGCCCACTTCAGAGCGACTCCAGAATGAAGAAATCCAGGGACAGAATCCTAGAGAGAGACGGACCCGAGAGCCAAGGATCACGGTAGATGCCGCCATCTATGTGATGAACTTGACAGGCGGAGGAAGGATGGCACGCAAGTCACGATATGAGGTTAAAAGTAACACCCCCTTCTTCCTCTTCTCTAAATCCGGTCTAGGGAACTCCGTCTCTCTCGGCTACGATTTACATACTTGAAAAGGAAACCCGGAATCCCGCTCGCGCTTCTCTTCCCCATCCTTTCTTGCTCTCTCGTACGACATCCCCCCTTCACAATATCGGTCGCCATGAAGCTTTCAGGCATGCTGGCGGCCACGGCCGCAGCCCTCGCGGCCTTCTCTTCAACGGCCCAAGCCGCGACTACAGCTGCGGAAGCGTTGGCCATGGCTCAGAAGCTATACCCGGAATGCGCAGTAAGTATTGAATAGTGAGCGGATCTCCCGCGCTTAGCGTCAAGACGGTGGCAATTTTTTTGGCTGATCAGTGCGGCATCCCCATCTTTTCCCGACTACAGCTCGTCTGTCTCACCAAGCTTGTCCCGACGTCGGGTTGCCAGCTTACGGACACTGCGTGTCTTTGCACCAACGAGGAACTCAATGCCAATCTCTCTGTCTGCGTGTTGCAGGGATGCAACTATGAGGATGCCCTCAGTAAGTGCCTCTGCCTTGCTTTAGCTTTGAGACCGTACAAGGCATATTCTCAGCATCACAAAGGGGAGGATTTGACTGACTCGTATTGATGCTGCGCTAGAAACTAAGAATGGCTCGGCGACCATGTGCGGCCTACCTGTTCGAGATGATACTATGAAGCCCCCTCTCGTAGCGGGTGTAGGATTTGGTATAGCTCTCATCATTTACATACTCCGTATGTGTTCTGCTCTGCCTGGATGCAACAGAGAACTCAGCTGGGATGACTGGACCATCACCGCTTGCGTTCTTCTCACGATCCCGCCAACCGTCTTTGCCTTCACACGTAGGTGTTCCTCCATAAACACGTGTCCCGTGTAAGTTGAGACTGACTGATCTAGTTTCTGCAAATGGATTGGGAAAGGACATTTGGACTCTGCCCCTCCAGAACGTTGAGAACGTGCTGTTTGTAAGTGACCAAATCCACTCACACCTCGTCTCAACCAAGAACAACGACTAACACCAACGCCCCTCACCAACAGTTCTACTTCCTCGGAGAGCTCTTCTATTTCCTCGCACAGGCAATGAACAAAGTCTCTATCCTCCTCTTCCTCCACCGCATCTTCCAGCACAACAGCCTCGGCAAGGCCATCTGGGTCACAATCGGCCTCACCCTGGCCTACGCCGCCGCCTTCTTCTTCGCCACGCTCTTCCAATGCTGGCCCATCAACCACGCCTGGCTACAGCTTGAGTCAGATCACCTGGGCCGCTGCAACAACATCCACCTCCAGGGATGGTTGAGCGCGGCTTTCAACATCGTGCTGGATATCGTCATCCTGGCGCTCCCCTTGCACCAGCTTTACCAGCTGCAGATGCCTTTGAAAAAGAAGCTCATGGTCATGGTTGTATTCTCCATGGGCATCTTGTAAGTCCCCTGAGACACCCCTCTACTGTCATCCCACTATCTCAACAAAGGGACAAGACTAACTGGTCTCCCACAGCGTCACTCTCGCCAGCGTAATCCGCCTCCGCACCCTCGTCGTCTTCGCAAACTCGACCAACATCACGTACGACTACGTCGACGCGGCCTACTGGAGCACAATCGAGCTCTACGCAGGCATCATCACGGCCTCCCTCCCTGCCGTCTACAAATTCCTCTCTAGCGCCTTGTCCCAGAACGCCGCCTGGTCGGCTGTCAAGTCCAAGCTGTCTGGCGCATCGTCGGGCTCGAGGGGTACCGACAACTCGCACTCGGCGGTGGCGACTGGGTCCAGTGGTTTGAATCGACGGCTTACGCCGAAGAGGTCTGAGGCTGAGTTTGTGCTTTTGACGGATGTTGAAAGTGGCAAGAGTCAGAGGTGGGACTAGGTAGTGGACAGTTTGGAGATAACATAATCTTGCAGTAATGCACTGTACATAACATCATCAATTTCTCTTCTTACACGCGATATGTGCACCTACCTCACCGAGTACCCTCACACCAGCAAGATAGTTTATACATCCTTTCTCAACAAGGTACAACTGGATGGAACTGTTGGAGAAGATCAAGCAAGTATAAAACCACTTCCAGAGTGTCCTGGACTCTCATGTTCACCAGAATTGCCAGATTGGGGGATCTGGATACCCAGTCGGTACCAAGCCGCGGTGGTCTTGTCGTTCGGCAAGCGGACAAAGTGATGGCCGCGAGGATCTCACGACCCATAAGAGGGTATCCCTGTCCCTTCAAGTGAATAATACGCAATGCTGCTCATCAGTGAAGGCAGACGTCTTCTGCGTATTCGCTCGTGAAAGAGCGAAGGATAGAGGGCAGTCAATATGAAAAGGAAATCTCTTACTATAACTCATGTCTGCCTCGGTCCTTGATGATCGCCATTCCCTGAAAGACAATGTGCTGGACTCAAGCGCACCGATCAAACAAAGGGCCGCTGGAACTATAAGGAGCTCTGGGAACATGGAGTATTGTCTGCAGAAAGACTGAGACTCTTAGGATCTACCTGCTGTCGGTTTTTATAGGAACCTGGGCATACAGAAACGCCAAGATTGCAATTTCGATATGCGCTCATCCCATCGAAGCGCACGACAGATCACTGACGAAGGAGAAGACTAGACGCTGATGGTCATATTACCTTTTCCACCATTGACCCAAACGGATTTCTGCCCCGAAAGCACCAAATATCCCCGAGTCGACGCCGGTGTGTCCCATTCAACGACAGCCGTTCCTTCATCCCCAACGGTAAACTTTGCAGAAAACTTGCCCAAGTTCGTCGTGAACCCAGCTTCGGCTTCCGAGAGCTCGCTCAGCACAGGCTTGAGCTGCCACTCGCTTCCGCCGGGCTTGATGACCCTCAGTCCGACAAGATACTCCGTCATAGTCGAAGTTGGACCACTGCTCCACCCATGAGCATGCGAGATATAAGACGGATCGTTCCGGTACCCGCGATCTCCTCGATAGCCCCATGTTCCATCGATGAGATACCCCTCCACGACGGTAGACTGCGTGCCGTTGGGGTTATTCAGGTACCAGCCCCACGCGTCTCGGATAAGCTGTAAGGCCCGATCGGGGCGTCCCGTTCGGAAGTGCGTGGCGATCTCGATGCTGGAGATGAATGGCGACACGTTGTTTTTGAGTTCGGGGCAGTGAGGACCGATCGGGGTCCAGTTTGATTCGAGGTAGTCGGACACCTTTTGCGCTTCGGCGCTATCTGCGGAGACGACACCAAAGGCGACTGCCATGCTGTTCGCGTCTTGTGGATACAGCGACGTGTTGTCGGGACTTTCCTTGAACGCCCCCTTGATTTCATCCCATAGCTCAGTCATGATGGACGCTTGCAGCTTGCTCGCGGCGCTTGTCCAGTCTTTCTGGTAGCTGCTCGCGTTCGTGAGGGTAGGAGACCAAGAGGTGATGTCGGCGCCGGTGCGCAGGGCTCGATACAATCTGGTCGTAGGGTTAGTGTTTCTCTTGGCCGAGAAGAACATTCACCTACAGCATGCTTGCTGAGCTGCGCTCAGTGGAGTATGTCCATCGGCCCCAGTCCGCGGCGCCAGTCACGTTCATGATTCCCTTGTCTGAGACTTTGCTTCTACTGAGGTTGATTGCTCTGAGGTACTTGGGCCAGATGGAAGTCATGAAGTCCGTGTCGCCGGTGTACAAGAAGTAGTTGTAAGTGCCAACCAGTGTCCACAGATGGTATGCTATGCTTGCACCGTCAGCTTGACTTCTTGTCACCCTAAACTTGTCTCGACTTACTGTCGCTATCCTTCGAGAGATATGGTGGACCGGCTTTTGGCAAAGTACCGTCGGCAGACTAACGAGCGACACGTTGAGTAAATGTCAATTTCATCATCGTTGGGGCAACTTACCTGGTAGTTGTAGATCGCCAAGAGGGCATTCTTCGTGCTCTCCATATCGCCGGTGCTCACAAATGCAGAAGGCACCGCAGTCCCCATATCCCCAATCCAGACCCAGCGATCACGCTTCGCTCCATCCAGAAGGACGGTCTCCCCAGGCCCAATGTAAGCGTCATTCTGCCAGCTCGTGCGTCCACTTGTCCCAGACACGCGACCAGTCTTGCCCGGCACGGAGTTCGTCTGGATGGTATACGCCCCGCTGTACCAGATCCTGTTGAGGAGCTCGTCGCTGGAGTGGAAGTATCCCTGATAGGCTCTAAGATCGGACCACGTCGGCTGGAAGCTGATCTCCAGACTGATATTGCGAATCTCCACCGAGACGGTAGACGACGAGTCGAATGGCGTGAGGAATAAGGTCAGGTACCGGAAGCCGCCGCGTAGCTTCGGATCGGGCATGATGTAGGTTCCCGCTGCGTCCGAGGTGATGTTGTATGCGAGAGCGCCGTCTTGTCCGGTACCACCATTCGAGTTGTCTGACTTGCGACCAATGTAGTTTTTCGCCTCTGTGAAAGCGAGGCCGAGAGTGGCGTTGGTGAACTGGGAGAGCTTGTAGTCGATGGTCGCGATGCCGCCTACTTCGAAGCCAAAGTCAAAGACCAGGCCGTCGGTTTGGCTGGAAAGATTGACCGGTGCGGTAAAGTTGGAGATAAACGCTCCAGATGGTGAAGATAAGATGTACTTTGGTGTGACGTTACGAGAAGTGGGAGCATAGTTGTACTGGTCCCAAACTCCTGGGAACGAAGCAGAGCTTGGTCCATCGCAGGTCGTGTTTCGCCAGCATTCAGCAGAACAGTAATTTGCAAGGAGAGTTATTGCCGCAAGGGCTCGAATAGACGGTTGTGATATCAACATGCTGGATCTGGGTTTGCCGTTGTGGCTGCAATGGTGCAGAAGGAAGTGGTGCGACCTAGTCAAGTTCCGATGACACGAGGCATATCAAGCGCCTTAGACTTTATGCCGAGGCGGCTGTGGGAGATCATGTTCACGAGACAAGAAGCCTTGGTGGAATATCTTGACCATCTCCTTTGCGCTTCGACAGCTGAGCTTCGGCTGTCGTCACATTTACTTGCGCGGAGTCAACCTCAATCGAGTCCATCTTCGGTGTAGATTGCCGCGGATGACGCCAATCACAGCAGTTACAACCCAGGCACCGATACAGAAGCGGGAATACCCACGCATACCCCGGTCTAGCACTTTACCAGATTGAGGACAGAACTTCATGTCGGTCGTGGGGTTCCCCAACTTCTGCCTGTGTACCCCGCAATGCCTCTCCCTACGAACTTGTACGGATACACCAAAGGGATGTGGGTTTGTTTCCTTTGGGCCGATGATGCTGATTTGCGTTGAACGTCCATCGCGATCAAACATGGGTCTGCTAAGGTGGGATGTAACCTCCATGCTCCCGCCCGGATAGCTCCAGGTGGACGACCGGACTCTGCTTTTTCTTCTTTCGGGACGAAATGATCCGAAGATACGATGGATGTCTTCTGATAGTATGAATTCCTATTCAGCGAGAGAGGTTCTGTGACGCCCTCGGAGATGCTGAGATCTTGTCTTGTAGATTAAAGGCGGACCGATATCGATATCTGGCTTTGGGATTTCAGACGGATCAAGCCTCATCGTTGTCCTTTATCGTCAAAGATCAACATTGTAGCACGAATCTGAGTCGCATCAGAAAGTTCAGGACACATGATGCATCGTTGGTGCAGAACCTCGCTGTCTAGAGGCGGGATGTTACGGCTCGTGGACCGAGACGGAATAGAGAGACGGTAACTTGATTAAGACCCATCTATCGGTTTTTCGTCGCCATTAAGTGGACTGCTCTAGATCCATGGTGGCTGAAGGTATTCCTCAACGACGAACCTAGGACCCCTTGCCTCTACCCCCAATCCCACCTGAGTACTCGATGTAGAGGTAGAAGCGAAGATGCTGGGTTAGTGAGGGGACATGATGAGCCCGAAAATGTCGTCCGAGGCTTCGTGGTCCGAGTCTCAACCGATGGATTCTAGACAAAAGGGTGCTCCGAGGACCCGAATCTCCAACGAACCGTCCTTCCAGGTATTGGTGAGGGCCTGAATGGCCAAGTTAGGAAGAACTTCCTATCGTAATGAACTGCCTTACTTCATAGTTAATGACTTGGCCTTGCTCTTCCTAGTCATGAAAGTCGGTCGCATCGAACAAGCAGCTTGAAATCTTTTCAACTATTTTGGCGAAATCACCTCATGACAACTCCCTCAGCTTCAACATCCACCGACACAGCCACCCAGTAAGCCAGCTACAACTTACACAAGCCCAGCAACACAATATGGATCGTCTCAGACGACTGCTCGTTCATCACAACCACCGTCTCTTCCAACGTTTTCGAACGGAAACAACAAAGTCGTCCTCTGCAGACAACGCTTCACCGATCCAGTCCCTCCCAAACGAGATCCTGTACCAGATACTCAGTTCCCTCCCGCTACACGACGAATTCGCTCTCTCTCACACATGCAAAGGTCTTCGTGTCCTCACGCACAGGGACTGGACCCTCGCCCTTATCTCACTCCCTCGCAACCACAAACTCGCCTTCTGGACGGGCCTCGCTTACACCAAGCCGAACCACTGGGTATGCAGCCCCTGCTGCCATCTTCACAGGATTTGTGCGCAAGATATCCCCGGAGCCAAGAGCCACAACCCCTTTCCCTGCCAGCAAAACTCTCGCCACATTTTTAATCCGAAGAACTACAATCTCCGGCATGCGCACGTACAGCTCGCTCTTAAATTGGCTCGTATGAGTGATAGCGGAGGAATAGACAAGAACCAGCAACAACTCCTCGAGGACATCATGGCGCCATTCACATCGCGAGTAGACGTACCTGCAAACCTCATCTCCACCACGAGCCGGTACGCCTTCACACCCAAGATTATCGAGGGCAGGTTCCTAATTCACATGGAGCACGAGGTCCGCGATAACCTCGAGGCCGGTTTGCTTCGGACGACCTGCTCCAGGCGCGTCTGTCCGCATCTGATGATCTTACTGGAGCCCAATGGACAGGTTTTGTTCGACGACGACGGTGTGAACATCAACCAGTGGTTGGGCTGGGGCCATCCCCGGTATGTCAGTAGATACATGGCGTCCTCGGATGTCATGGACGGCATCCGCGTTGCGGTGGACGGGCATGGGTACGAGCCGATTGGCCACTGCAACCGTTGCGCGATGGATTACACAATCATTGCGTCGCACGGTGTTGTGACACTTCACTCGTGGCATGATTTGGGGGCGTATGGGTCACCTGAAAGTAACGAGTGGATGGTGCATATTCAGACGGCGGAGAATGACTCTTCTAGGGGACCGACTGTATATCATGAGCTTGGCAGTGTGCAGCAGATGTACTTGGAAGGCTGATAGACACCTTGCATTATTCTGAGGTTGCCTAGCGTCAGCCTCTTTTGAAATGAGGTTAGTCCAGAATACTCACGTAGCTGCTCTGGTAAAAGTGTTACAACTCATGTCCTTGACCCTCAAAGTAAAGCAGCCAGCTTCTTGAATACAGTGCTATAGACTGAAATGCAGATCCCATCTATTATCACAGCGTCGTTCGTGCGCCATGCGTCCAAGCAAGTAAGGGTGCCCAGCTGGCTACTGCCAATGCTGACAGCTCAAGGACTCCGGCGGCAGAGGTCTATGTCTACACATAAGCAAAGTCTACTCCCAAACGATTCTCTAATTAAAAGCTCTCAAAGCCACGTCACAGCTTCTCCTGTCTCTTCTTCCGCTTCTCCATCCCAACAAAATACGCTTCCGCCTTGGCAAGAACCGTACCAAGCTCGTCGGTGATCTCCGCCCCGACCAAGAACTTCCTAGGCCCGTCCATCCGCTTCAAGACCGCCGTGCAAGCCACCGTCGACATGGTCGGCACCGGCTGTATGTACGTGATGTTCAAGTTCTGTGTGACCTGCGGCAGCATCGGCATGAACCCCAGCAACTTGTTGATGAAACCGATCGCACCCATGCACTCGTCGAATATGGCCGCGACAGCACCGCCGTGGCACCACTCCTTCTTGAGCGTGCTCAGCCCATGGCCGAGAGTCAGGAAGCAGCGGACCTTGGTCATGTACAATTCGTCGAGGGGCCGGCTATCAGGAGGGCTTCCGTCGGCGCCCGGTGGTGGCGAGGGCATGTGGAAGCAGCCGATGAAGAAGGGCACCGTGGCCGCGCTGAAGAGTGTGGAGCCCCAGAATTCAAAGATGCGATTATCTGGGTCGAATTCGCGGCTGACGAGGGGTCTGGCGATGATGCCTGGTTCCGAGAGCACTTTGGCGCACCACGGTATCCCTTGGAAGTGCGCGATCTGATCATCCCATGGTTCCGGCATGGTGAGGGAGTGAATGGACTGCTCAGATGAAGATCAAACTGAGCGAGTCAAGTTTGGAGCTATTTCGTGGTGCAATGGTGAAGATCACTTATCCTTCCGTAGCTACTACCCCGGAACATGATGTCTGGTAGGGTCAGGACAGTTCCTTAATAGGACAGCTCTCGCACCTGAAGAGAATCAGTAGAATTGACGGAGATTAAAGCAGGTGCAGCTGTCCGGAGTGTCGCGATAAGGTGAGTGATAGTCTGATTAGTGAACTTCAAGAAAGTTCTCGAAGGCCCATCAAAAGGCTAGGTTCGAAGAAACTTAGATAGATACTGCAGTCAATTTCTAGTTTCTGAATCGTCAGAAAATCAAAGGAAATATATGCCGGCAGACTCAATTTGTAGCATGTGGTGGCATGACCTTGGCATGAAGCTCAGTATCACTAATCAAGAACAGCATGTCAACAGGACCCCGAGCCGTGGCCGGAGTTTCTGATTGCCGTCACTGTAGATATACGAGCTTTCGACGTGGGTTATCCACTCAAAGTGTTATCTTATCTTAGATTGACACTACGTTTGCTGCTCTTGGATCCTCCGGAGTTGCGACATCTGGGACGCCAAGGTCGCCATCCGCTAGTCTTTAGATGTGAAAACTAATGGCGAAGCTGGCTTGTACAAGATTGCTTCCTCAACTTACAATATAGTTCTCGGCAGCCTGCAGGGTCTTAAATGCCTCAGGAAACCGAGATTTGGTGGTACACTCAAACGGAACCGGGCGTCTGGCATCCAAAGTCAGCGACAGCAACAAACTGGTAAGAGTACAGGGGTATCTCACACAACGACACCGTCATCGACACATCCATCAACATCTATAGGGACATTCAACCCATCGTATCCCACCTTCGGCTCAATCTTCATCGCCCAAAGCACCGTCGCGATAGTGATGAAGAGATCCTCATTCGCAATCTGGCGCCCGACGCACAACCGGCGGCCAAACCCAAACGTGACGTGGCCCTGTTCTTTCGTCTCCGCTGCCAGCGGCTTGAGCTGCCCAGTCTTGGGATCGAGGAACCGAGCTGGGTTGAAGTGATGGGCGTCCGGGCCGTACGTGTGCGGATCGCGGTTCATGGCCCAGACGTTGGGGATGAGCAACGAGCCTTTTGGTATAAAGCAGCCTTCATACCATATGTCCTGTGAGAAAGAGTCAGGTTACTGAGAGATTGTAGACGCAAGGCTGTGACTTACCTCGGAGCTCTGATGTGGAAGACCTATTGGATCGACTGGTCGCCACCGAAGTGACTCCTTGACCTGGACAAGTTCAATCGTGAGCGATGTCGTTTTACGCGACAGAGAGGAGTCTCTGAAAATCCGACAACTCACCATGGCTTGAATGTAAGGTAGCTTTCCGTAGTGATCGGCAAAGTTCGGCATCGCCTCGCGTCCCACGACGCGATCCAGCTCCTCCTGGGCGAGCTGCTGCACCTCGGGGTAAACGACCATAGCCAACATCCACCACTCGAGCACGCCCGTGATCGACTTTGCCCCGGCACTGGAGATATTTTGTCAGAAAATTGATCACATCAAAGAGGGTCGGTATACCTCGTAGACGGACTTACATGACGCTCGCCGCGAGCCAGTTGATTTCCGTGTCGGATAAGTTGCACCGGCTCTGGTCCTTGATGAAGCTTTTGACGAGACAGTTGCCGCCATTGACACCTCTCTGCAAATGTTTTCAGCACACAGAACTTCCAAAAAGACAATAGGGGTCACCCATGCAATACTCACAAGTCTGGCCTCCTCGAACCAACTTCCAAAGATAGCAGAGTCCGCCGCAAACGAATCCTCCACCCGCCTCTTCCAAGGCGCGAATCTAGACAGAAAACATCAGCATCCTCATCACCGCCGTAGTGATTACACTGTCCAATCTGCCAAATAAACATACTTAGATGGTACATGTCTCAACCAAGGGAAGACCTGACTCAAATGCGCACCAGGCAGCGCAGCCTTGGTCAACCGCGCGACAAAGTCCTCAAGCCAAACCAGCTTCAAATCGCTGGCCGACGCGAGGGAAGGCGTGCCGTATACCAGGTTCATGTTCGCCGAGGATATCGCGCGGTGTAGGTGCGACAGCCAGTCCCGCGGGTCCTTGAGCATGTCCGCCGCCAGGAGTGTAGCCTCCTTTTGCTGGACGAGGCGGATGTCTGGGAAGGAGATGCTGCGGAGCGCTGTGTGGGAGGCTTTGCGCATGCGCAGCCACCTGGAAGTTCGTAGTGAGCTTTTCTGCTCTGCTTCCTTTGTGGATGTGTGAATGTAGGGGGCCATACATTGCGTTCTGGCTCTGGAAAGGCACGAAGCAGGACCCCGTCATCATGTCTATGATGACGTTACCGGGCCGGTCTGCTGTGACGGCAGCGCGACGATCCAAGATGTCGAACGAGGTCTTGAGGTCGTTGAGGACGACTACATCGCTTCCGGCAGCGGTGAAGTGCATGATGGTGCCTGATTTGGGTCGTGTTAGTTGGTTAGCCCGTGGAGGGAAACGCGGGACGAGCATACCATACGTCTTCATCCAGCCGCCAAAAGTCAGCCACGGATCTTTGAGGACGTCGAGGGCGTTTCCGAGGAGGGGCAGCCCTCTCGGGCCTGGCGGAAGACGCCGTCTCGGGCTTCGAGCGTATGTAAAGACGAGAAGGAAGACCGAGACCACGGCGAGAGCCGTGATGGACCTGTAAGTCCACAAGAGACGTAAGAGAGCATCGGCGAACTGCATTCTGGCGGTCATGAATTCTTTTCAGCGAGGTGAGCTATCACTGATGGCGAGCCATTGTTCCCCTCTTATGTAGCATAGGTGCTTTCTCTTGATAGATCTCATATACGGCCAACAAGCCAACATAGGGCCAGGCTCCGCCGGACTTGCCGGCTTTCTCAACATCACCGTGACCAACGCCCTAGCCCGGTAGCCGTTCCAACAGAGCAAACAGTCCAGCGTAGAAAGTGTTCAGCTTTCATAGCCTCTAGAATGTCTCGCCACTTGCATCCAATAGAGTCCTTAGATTCAAGAGTCGAAACATCGGTCGACGATGCGCTGCCATACAGGCGGAATAATTGGCCTGTTGAAAGAACGACCCTCCCACGCAGGGAGGCTCAAGGACTAGATTCTCTGCTTTTCCAAAGCGATTCTTGCCCCCTTTCTCAGCTCGGGTTCATCGTGGGCCGGAGATATGCGCCGGACTTGAAGCTTCTGAGCTAGAGATTTCAGGGTTCTCGATATAAGGCTACGGCAGAGGCGTTGTCAAAGGTACATTAGTACCTAATTAGTCCCGGGTTTGTGAGTTGTTTGCTCCCTGCGCCTCTGTATCTCTTATTGCGTGTGAGACCTGGCTGGATCACTTAGGTCCCAGCCAGCCTGCTTTTCCCCGTTGCGAAAGGTACGTTGTGGCTTGAATGCAGGGATGAAGCAACTCTCTCCCAGACCGGTTGAACCAACAGCGGAGCTAACGATAGCCTGATCCGGGACCCGTTGATCTGGCCAGGTTGTAGTTCTCTACCAGAAATCGACTCCAGCAAACACATCTAAAGCCATTGAACCAATGGCGTGGTACAATTCGGAGGGGCTGAAGATATGGAGGGCTAAATACTCAGGTGTGGGCAGCCTCAGTAATTGACTGTGTCCAATCCTGTTGCGTTCCGTGGTTCCCAACGCTTGTTGGTCGCTACCCGCGAGCTAGGTATGCGAATGTTTGTCAAACAATGCACTTCAAAGAAGCTAGCGTCTTCGTTGGACACCACCTTTTTGTGTTGGAACCTCCCTATTGGAAATGAGGGATTTGAGACATGGCCGCGAGGAGCTACTTCACACGGAATGAGAGCCCTGGGTGCCCGGGCCGCCAAACCACGAGCCGCCAAACCATGATCCGCCTGGTGCCTCCGGCTTCCGGATCGGCAGCGCCTCCACTTCCCAATCGGAGCGGAACCCAGCGCGGCCATGTCAAGCCCGGGCCGAAGGAGCCCTGCCCCATCAAGCTCTGCGGATCAAGGTCCGCCGCACTCCGGTAACGTGTGTATGTCGGCGGAAAAACCAATCAAATTCTCTGGTCCACGTCGGCGCGACGCCGTGTCGGCCTCAAAAGGGAAACGTATCCAAACCGTATCTTCAACGTAAGTTTCCTCTATTATGGAGGAAATACCATTGTCAGGCACAAACGGAACGTTGAAAAAGACTAAAAGAACCAAAACGAGTCACTCGCAAACCCAAAAGGCTACACCCAAGACTGTCGTTCCCGCTTTACTGAAGAACTCAAATTTCGCCCTACCTCACCCTCTCTCGGCACACTCAACCTTTTCATCGTCAAGAGAGGGTGTGTACATGTTACCAAGAAGGAAGTAAAGGCGAAAAACAAGGCAGAACTTAAGTAGAAAGCAAAAAAAAAAAAAAAAAAAAAAAAAAAAAAAAAAAAAAAAAAAAAAAAAAAAAAAAAAAAAAAAAAAAAAAAAAAAAAAAAAAAAAAAAAAAAAAACATAACGAGAAAAGGAGAACGGCCAAGATGTCAGTTCACGTCGGGTCGTCCCCGAGACTCAGACGGGGCGGCACTTGTCCAAACCTTGGCCCTCATCTCGGGACGTTGCGTTGCTTTTGCTTCAAAGGATGAGGCGAAACTTCTGACATTAGCCATTTTGCCAACTTTTGCGTTCTACCCGCAGACGCCGCGATGCAAGTAAACTCGGGACGACAGCAGCCACGCCCCTCGGCACCGACCGAAAGAACCAAAAAAAGTGATGACTTCTCTACGGTGCGTTAGTTAAGTTCTGTGTTTCCCGACGGAGAAAACACGGACTTTTGACCTTGAGCGGCTCGCCGAGAAGGGGTACCTGAGGTAGATGAGTGGACTCGCGATTCAGTTGCAAGGTTCTGGTACCTGCATCATCACGAGCGAATATGACAAGGTAAGGTAAAGTAGGCGTGAGAATCCGCGCAACCATAAGGTAAAGATCGATAGTAGAGGGCAAAAGACAAAGGGCAAACAACCCGAAACCATGTTGCGGAAAAGTGCGTAAAAAAAAAAACATGATCCCGTTCCTAGACGAACTCCGACATACAGAATCTTTCATCTGTTGAAACCCTGAATACGGTGATTTGGAGGGTGGAGTTGACCTTCTTATCGTTGCACTTGCTCATTCAGTGGTACACTTGCGAAAACCGACGATAAATCAACTCGAAACCAACACGCTGAAAGCCAAAAGGGAGATGGGGAAAAACGGGTAAAACGGCCTCGTAGCAACGGACGGGAATAGGGAAGAACAAAAAAGCCAAAAACAAAAAGCGAAATTAAGCCTCAAGTCAGGTACAACTCTCAAAGTTCAAGTAAAAGAGTCATGGGAATAAACCTCCCGACGCAAGCCCAATCAAGACCACCTTGCGCGCGCGTATGTGTGTGTGTGTGCGTGTGTATGAGAAATCCCAATCGCCGAAACCAAAGAAAAGACCTCAAGATTAAGCTCCCCAAAGGCAGAAATAAACATCAATCAATCTCTCTTCTCGCCCGCCCTCCTTCCGAAACGTTAAAAAGAAATCTCCTAATTAATATACCTCCACTAATCCGTACCCTACCTTAGCTGCTAAGGCCCATTGCCCCCTCCCACGAGACCTCAAACACCCCCTTCCCCAGAACCCTCCCGGCACCACACGAAAAGTGCCATCCCAACCCATGACACATGCCCCAATCCACAAACCACAGGTACCCAGATTCTAGCCTCGACTCGTGACATCACAAGCCCGGACCTTGAGCCTCAAGCCCTGTATTCGCAAATATAAGTCTGTCTGTTAAGGCTGTTCTACGGTACCGCAAGCCCCCCCCCCCCCCCCCCCCCCCCCCCCCCCCCCCCCCCCCCCCCCCCCCCCCCCCCCCAACAACCAAAAACACAAACAACAAACCCCCCTTTACCACCCCCTCCCCCTCCCCCCCCCCCCCCCCCCCCCTCCCCCCCCCCCCCCCCCCCCCCTCTTTCGCAAGATCCCTTCCATCCGTCCCAACTCCGACACCACAAGAAGAGAAGAATCGACAACGTGAAACACGTCTCAACTCTTCTTTACCCTATTTTCCTCCCCCTCTCCCATGGGCCACACCCCCTCTCAGACCTGCCAAGTCGAACGCCAGTCTCCAACCCACGCACACTGATCCCACTCAATGGCACGCGACGCTGGAGAGTCCAGCTTAGTCATGTACAAATCCCTCCCATCAGGCCTACCAAAAGACACCCCCAAAACAAGCAGACCAGGCACCCTAGACACCAACCCCAGCGCATAACACGGCCCCCCGGCCGAGACATGTGCCCCCCCCATCATCGCGACACGCAGATCAGACGCCGCAGCTCGGACCGCAGCTCGGCACCGCAGCTTTCACTGTGCAGGTTCATCAACATCAGAGAGAAAGGACGTTTTGCGCAGTGTTGCCGGTATACCTCCTGCCACCCCGACTTTCACCAAGATGGGGTGACATCGTGACGTGTCATCTGTTAGTGGATCGCGGAACTCCTAGACAAGATATCACGACATGTCGAATCAGTAAGAACCAAAGAACCAAGCAAAAGTAATCCAAAAAAAAACTGTGTGCACTCTCTACTGGAATTGTGTCTTCCATTTCTTTCCAAGCCATGCTGCGTATCCTGTCAACGGAAAAACAACTCCCTCTAAATGTACAGAAAGGTCGGATCGTAAAGATTTTGTGTCATGGTGATGAGGTGATGAGATGTGTGTGAGGGTTGTCGGGGAGAGGGGGACATTAGAACAATAATATAGAGGGGGAGGAGTTTGCCAGTGTTGTCGTTGATGATGTGTGAGTGTGTGGTATCGAAGCACGGGGGAGCGCTGGTTTTCATCAAACAAAAGAAAAAACCATCCACGCCAACCTGCTCATCTAATAACCTCCTGCCAGTTCGTGTAGAATATAACAACCCCAAGAAATTAAAAACAGAAAAACACCAGAACACTTTTTGGCGACCCGGGTGAACCCAAAAGCATGGAGACTTGTCGTTGTATGTGATGTAAAAGGCCCGTGTTGTCCGTATCAGCGCGCGCGTGCATATCCCAATAATCCCTCGGTTGTTTGTCGTCCTTGTCGTCGAAAGGCATTCCGATTATGAGAGCTCCTGGATGCAGGTCTGAACCTGGGCATCACAGTCGGCCGTGGTGACCCCGTTCAACTTTCCACCGTTGAAAGCATTGAAACAGGCATTCCGTTGAACATCGCAAGCACGCTGCGCCGCATTGGCCTTGGAAACGAACGAGTTGCCATTGACGGAGAATGGTCGGCTGCTATCGCCAGAGTCCGAGACCGCCGGGGCCGCGATTCCGCCGATAGCGTTCGACGTCGCGCCTCCCTTGCCAGATCCAGAAGAAGTGTTACCGTTGCCGTTCTGTCCGGATCCATTGCTGTTGGCCTTGCCATTGTTGGAGGCACCTCCGCCCTGGGTGGGCGTTGGCGTCGCTGCCGCCGGGTCTACCGAAGGAGTCGCCGTCGCCTTCTCCGAATTACTGGCGGCGTCCCCGTCCTGGCCGGAGTTGTTAGCATTGGGAGCTCCCTGTGTGTTTCCGGTCTGGGGTTGTGCTGTGGCCTGTCCAGGGGGTGCGCTTCCAGGGAATTGAGGAAATTGGCCGGGGAATTGGCCTGGGAACTGTGTGTTTGGAAATCCTTGAGGGGGGTTCTGAGGTGTTGCTTGAGCATTACCTTGACCAGCGCCTCGTCCAGCACCGCCGCGACCGGCACCTCCTGCAGCACCGCCTGCAGCAGCGCCGGCGCCTTGTCTGCCTCCGGCTTGCTTACCTCCACGGGCAGCTCCGCCCTGGTTGTTGTCTTGTATCCGTTAGTACATCAACGAAACATTGAAGTATCACTGGTCGACTTACTCTGCTGGCCTCCGTTGGCAGCGTTGCCTCCGTTGGCAGCGTTGCCGCCGTTGTTGCCACCTCCGTTGTTGTTGCCACCGCCGCCGTTTCCACCAACGGTGAACTTGTTGCAGTCATCCTGGGCACCACGCTGAGCGACGGGCATCAGAACGGGCTGATGGTTGGAGGCACTAGACATGGTGCAGACGCGGTAGTTTCCGGCGGGGAGACCTCCAGTGACGGTGGCCTTCAGGTTACCATTGCCATCGCCGGCATCGTTGATGCCCTTGAAGAAGACAAACTTGGAAGCATCCAGGGGAGTGTTGGGCGTCAAGGAGTTACCCATATCCTGAACAGTGACGTGAACGTGGCCGATAATGGTACCGCCGCCGCTAAGATCCTGGGGAGCCGAGTAGTAGGTAGACTGAGCGTCAGTGAAGGAACCGGCTTGCAGGTTGTTGACCTTGAGCTCGACATCAAAGTCCTGGTTGGCCTGGATGTTGCCGTTGTGAGGGGGGTTGTTGATGACGGTAGACACCATCTTGGTCTGGGCGGGGATCTTGCCCATGGGGATACCGTTGCAGGAACCGCCAGTCTTCTGCTCACCATCGGTGAGGGTAGAACCGGAGCAAATGTTGATGAAGTTGGCATTGTCGCTGCAAGGCAGTAGGTTAGCGCGTTTCGGGGGTTGCCTGTGCCGTGTATGTGTCAATACTCACGTCTTCGAGTTGGCCTGTTGGGCGTTGGGCTGTCCGGCCTGCTGCGAACCCTTTTGCACCGCGTTCGTTTGCAAACACAGAGCTCCGTTACCAGCGTTGGCATTTCCACCCTGGTTTGCGTTTCCACCTTGGTTTCCGCCCTGTCCACCACGGTTACCACCACGTTGTTGACGCTTGGCGAGGGCGGCGCTCAAAGGCGAGGCATCGAGGAAGGCGACGGAGGCCTCGGCGACGACGGCCATGCCCGCGAGGGCAGTGATGAGCTTTTGAATCTGCATCTTGTCTCTTTCTTGTTGATCGTTGGGGGTAAATCCGAGGGAGTTGTCGACCGAGTCGCTATCAATAAAATACTAGATTGTCGTTCGAAAGGGGTTGGTTCCAGACCGAGGAGCGAACAAGAGTAGAGTACGAAAGGAACGGTCACAGACACCTGAATACGTAGCACAAGCTGAAAAGAAATGAATGAATGAATGTGAAGACACACTCCCAGCGTGAGGCAACAGGATGAATGGAAATAAAAGTAAAGGGTGGAAGGCGAAAAGAATGATCGAGACTGAGCGCTGCTGGGGATTAAGAAGGGAGAGGCCGAGACAAATATGCGATCAGTGCCAAGCTTTCAAGTCTTATATGCACAGGGCTGTGGTTGCAGGCTGGTGCCGGTTCGACCAAGGGGTCGTATGAACGGAGACAGGCTCCATGACGGCTTGGGGGGGGAGGAATCGTCTCCACGAGTCCAAAACGCGGCGCAGGGGAGATGGGAGAGGAGGAGAAGAAGGAGGAGACAAGGGCTGACAGGAGCCCGTCTGCAGACTACCTAGTACCTAGCCATACACCATACTACTGAGTATACCTTACGGATAGTACACGGCTCAAACTGTTGGCCGGGGGTGTGAGTACATGGATGCTGCTTAGCATCTGATCCCCGTGCGGGCAATTGGCAGGCCCGCAGTGGGTGACGAACCAGGGGGTGGGAAAAAGGTGATGAGGGTCTGTCAGCTCTCTATGAGAAGGTGACCGTCGAGGGATGAGAGAGAGAGAGAGAGAGAGGGACAAAGAGACTAGGTAGGTAGCATCTGTCTGATGAGATGGTGTGCGACAACTAGTTGACAAGGGCAGACGCCTCCAGGCTCCGAGAAAGTAGGAGGAGGAAGAGTAGGGATGATGGATCGGGGGGTTGAGTGAAGAGACGGGATAATAGAGATCTGAGCTTTGGCAGGGGTGGTCGAGTTTAGCTGCATGGATGGGACGGGAACGGCGACAAAGATGTTGGTCAGAGGCGTAGTGTATGAAGAGTCTCCGTAGTGTAAGGAACGGACTACTACGTAGTGTACGGAGCAGACGGATAGAAAAAAGAGAGACAAGCTACAGATGAGCAGGGGATGTCGTTGTCCCAGACTGGGAGAGGGTGGGCACCCTTGACGGACAGTTCCCGACTTCTTCAGGATGGCAGGTAACGAAGTTGAGTCGAACAGGGCGGCTCGGGTAACGTCAGTGTGGTGTCTCTAGTCCCTGTGGCAGGTATCTACCACTCTACCACACAAGTATTGGTAGGGGTTCAAGATGCGAGGCAAAGAAAAAAGGTTGTTGGCACCAGATGTGGACGACAGTAAGAGACTACGCTACGCAGTAAGGTGAGGGTAAGTAAGGTATGGCAAGGGTAAGGATAAGGTAGTTGGAAGGAACCCCCCTCGTCCGGTGGTGGCTTGTGCCGTCGCGAGGTCTGGGAAGGTCTGATGCGGCTCCTGTCGTCGCAGAATGGGGTCATGGAGTCCCCACTTGGCCCCGGCGCGGCTTAGCGAGCCAATGGCGGGGCCTGCTGTCCGGCACATCAGGCAAATGGCGTTTCGCCCGAGGCGTCGATGAAGCGAAACGAGACACTGGACGACATTTTCGTGTCCTTGCCGTCTCTTAAGCGCGGCACTGTACGGAGTGCCTCGTCGCCGTACTCGACCAACGTATTGTCACCGTCCAAGATACCGACCGCACCAAGGTGAGTTTGTGAGGCGCCTACCTTACTCTCCACAACCACCCGCAAATGCTCCATTGCTGGCTATCTGAGCGAAGCCTCCTCCGTCCTAATTTCCCTGGAGCACTGGCAAAACTGGCAGTTCGCTCCTCGATGCCTGCACTGTCGCACGTCAAGTTGCACTCATCAGCTGGCAGGTTTGTGACCGTTAGGCCATGTCCGTCAGGACAAGCATCTATCCATCCGTATTTCCCACGGACCGTTGATACTTAGGCACGTAGTGGACCGATATGTGAGAGCCACACCCTGTCGAGACAAATGGCACACCGAACTGCGGATGCGTATGCAATTGATTTTGGCTCTTGAGCCATGAGTCGTCATGGGTTTAGCTCCTCATGCTAAGCCTTTGAGGATCGGCCATGATTTGCCTCCGGACGCTGGCTTTCCTGAGAGGCCTGGCACGCCTGTATTAACGCCAAGACTGGCCACGCAGAGGCAAAGCTGGTGCTGTTTGCTGACAGCGCACACACATCATCATGTTCGTGATGGGGTTCTCTTGATTGACGTTACCGCTTGAAGATCCCCCGAGCCGTGCTGTGTTTCTTTTCCACGCTGCTTCTGCGGGTACCAGCGACACGACAACGGTCTCAAGCTTGGCCGGGAGAAAGCGGCAATGTGGATGATTGGCAACGGACCGTTTAGACGGGTGAGACATGCCGTGCTAGTGCGACCGCTGGCCAGCTACAACAGAACATTAACATTGTCAGTCGACCATCGGTTCTGGCGGTTCTACCCATCGATCAGTTCGTGTCTGTAATTGCGCATGAGAATGGAAGCGCCCGTCTAATTCCGGTGAGCGAAATGCAACGCATCAACTCCACTGCATTTCGTTCCACTTCAAAGCTTGCCCTTATGGATTCCGTCCCGCAGATAAGGGTGGGATAGTGTATCGTGTGCCTCGTCTGCATCGCGAGCGAATGCCTCGTATCATGTATGTACTTGGCCAGAAGTGCACGGAGGCTTTTTGTCGGAAGGGCGGCGGAGTCCATCCAAAAACCTAGTTGACTTTTCTGCCGTTTTGCAGAATGTGGAAGCAAACGAGAAGCACCTCGCATACGGAGAACCTAGGATATGTACGTTGGCGTTGCTGGTCGGAATGTGGAGTTGGCGAAGCGAGCGGAAAACCAAGGTCAGCAGCGGGCGCGCAGTAATGATGGCATCAAACATCCAATAAACTTAATCTGTTATTCGGCAAGTTCGGATGACGGCAAGGCCCCCTGGGATGACCGGTCACGGTACCGTCGATTGTCGGTTTGAGAAAAGAGGGCGAGCAGCAAAGGGGTTTCCAGGGTGAGTGGGCGAGGGAAAGGGGAAAAAGAAAAAAAAACTTGAACTTGTCGGTGTGGTCCACCGTACCTTACTGCGGTTGGAGCTTCGGGGATGATCTTCCTCCCGTCAAACGTTGAGTGCCAAGGAAACCCATGAAGTTGCCGAAGGAGGAGTCGAGCAGTGTTCGTACTTGATGGATGGGGTAATGCAAGAAAATGGAAGGTGCGCAAAGGAATCGAGAAAGACACTACTATCTACCTACCTACCTGACTACGGAACTGTGGGATTGGAAGGTGCGCCATCTCCTTTCTACTGGTGCCTCACCTTCCATTCCAAGATCAAAACGGAGGCACGTACCTACCTAGGTACGTAACTTGACTTATCTACATGTATCGTTCCGGACACTTCCAATTGCAACTGGAAGGGAAGCGTGGTGAAGTGAGAGGAGGGCACCTTCCACGTCCCAGCAGGAGTGCCAAGCGCCGTTTACACTCGGTACCTGCAGCGGCCCAAGACCCGTGGAGATCCACGACTCCACTTGGGTCGCCAAAACGGGAAAGGTTGATTATCTCATCCCCTCTTACCACGTTTAAGGTTGTCCTTAGCATCCCGCCCGCCAGAAACCCGCCCCACCACCGCAGCCCTGGAAGAATTGCAGGGGGAAGGGGTGTCCCTTGTCAAAGGTGTTGCTTCATCTCGAACCTCGAGTCTTTTCCCCCTCCCCCTTCTTCTCTCCCATATCATTGTCCACCGAATCCTTGGATATCTGCCACCCCAACCGTCAACGACGACACCAACCAACCTCCCACCACCACCTTGCACCGAGTTCACCCCTTCCCCCCCTTGCCACCTCGCTCGTTGGATAACCGGCCAGTCCTGCATCAGCCATCCGAGCAAAAGGTTAATCTGATCTTCCTCATGGCCAACCCTAGCGCGCGAGATGCTTATCCATGAGATGACGGTTTCGATTTTCATCTCGTCTACTATTTTCTGCTGTCAACCCAAGTGCTTGAGTCGAGAACTTTCCTTTCTGGGCTGCCAATTGTCGGACATTTTGCAAACGACGCTGAGTTTAATGCTATTGATCGTCCACACCTAAAGTTGCCCTACAACGTTTTGCTCACTGCACTGACAGATCCGCCATTGTCACCGTTGGAAACATATGCTCGGTCTTGATCCCGCCATCCAAACTTCTACTTTTACTTACGGATCCCACTGGTACCACATCGTGTGGATGACTGTGCCGGATCTTTTGATGGGTACGGACTGTCTTCTCGCCGATTGACACTCGAATGCGGCACCCACGGCCCACGGCACCACATGATGATGCCTTCGCGGCCTCGCCTGCGCCTGGAAACGAACGGCACGGCTCTACGGCTTGATGCTTGAAGCTGCATCGCAAAAGATCACCTGGCGAAACCTCGAATTTCCATAGACGCACCCGAATGACCGGCACCACGGCCGACGCCTCCCCCATATTCGTCTCATCCCTTCCGAGATCCCGTAAACGAGCAGATTGTTTCCCCCCTGAGATGCCATCCAATTCCAACATCAATTAAAGGGCTTGTCATCCATCTTCCCTCATCTGGATCCGAGCCACCGGGGTTGCTTGCGGTGGACTCGTGGAGTGAGAGTGTTAGTGTGTGCAGCGCCCCTGTCGCGAATCTCCACTCGCGCCAAGGAGGCGCACCATCCTGCGACACGAGGCTGAGTTTGAAGCCTGTGCCAAAAACCCAATGGTGAAACAGGTTCACCTCGACTTCCGTCCATTTGTCACTTGAGCCAACGGCGCAACCTCGTCTTCATCTTCAACTCGCAGGCATTCTCCTCGGATCCGGCATGCAGACCTGCCTTTCATCCCAGCTCGGGAAGACGAGTTGAAACCCGTCGACTGTCACAGAGGCAAACGCCTTGCGCTATCTATCGTCGCTCATTGCCTGCACTACGGTAACCACGCTCGCCCACGACCCCAGTCACCCAGCTCGGTTGAACCGTCATCGCAAACTTGAGATGCAGAACCCGAGCCAATCCCGTTGTGTCCACTGACATGCACACAGGATGCGCTTCCTCCGGCATCCAATCTCCTTGGATGTATTGCTCGCCGGGCTGCTCTCGGACCCCCGGCAAGGGCTGTCATCGAACTTCACTTGTCAGACGTCACCTATCATCCCAATTGCTGTCCTTTGCCGTCACGGCTAGACCTCCAACCCGTTCTTAGCCTGATTCCAAATTCTCCACCGCGAGAAGCGAAATGCGTTCAAGTCACGCCACTTTCTCGTTGCCAGGTAATGTTTGCCGACTACGCCTCTGGGAAACAGCTCTTCCATGTGAATCAAACTGGGCCGCCTCAGCCATTGCAGGCACACTCTTTGCTGACGAAGGCCCGGCCAAGAATGTGTCGCGACCAGTGTGATCAACATTATTCCGAGTCTCCTACCCAAGGCAACTTGACAAGTCTGTGAGCTGCCGCATGGCAGCTGTCACGATCTTTAGCACTACTACGGCAGATGAGCCCAAGGTGAGCCTCGTCTCGTCATTGATCATGTCATTACACTAGCTTGGCATCCAGAGATGTTTGCGACTAGGCTCTAAGTCACGAAATCAAATACACACAGAGGACCCCGGCAGGGCCAAGCTTTCACTGCATCAAAACACATTTTGCTGTGTGATAAACGAGGGTCTTGTACAGAAAGTCGCGCGCGGAGCAAACAGCGCAACATGCTTGGCGTCTCATCTCATAATCTTACAAGTCTTCCATGACAGGTTCGGCCGTCTTCGCCAGGTCTTGGTATGCCGCGGCGATGAGGTCCAGCCAAGCAGCCATTCTCACACCCGCGCGGGCGACCTGAAGCTCAATCACAGGTGCCGCCTTTTGGAAGTACTCGCCGCTAAGTTCTTGGCCGACAATAGCTCGCGGCCCCTCTGGGAATACTAATACAAGAGTCAGTTTTGACGTCGCCCTTCCGGTTTGTGGGGGGTCGCCGATGGCTCGGGAATCAACATACCATGGGTGCAAACGAAAGCGTTTCCCTCTCTCGCCCACTCTAGGCCGGTAGCGTTGACGTTGTTGAAGTCCAGACTCTTCAGCCACTCTGCCTTTTGCGCAGCAAACTTTCCAGTCTTGACCTCGTCAGCAAGCTCATCCGCCCATTTCTTCGCGTTGTCGTAGGGCCTCCGACGAGAGCCTCCTATCAGCTTTTCGGCAATGGAGCTGTCCCAGACGTGGTGGAGGTTGTAATCGGAACCCTGCCACTTAACGTGGATGCCGTTGCCTCCCCGGGCCACATCTTCGTTGTGGAGAGGCTGGTGCATGTCGCCGATGAAGTGCACGACGAACCTCGCCGCCTGGTTGCGTTCCCACCCGCTCAGCTTGGGATCCAGAGACCGGGCGGTGTAGTTTGCGAGTGCCGTCACGACGCAGCCTTGGTCTTTGCAATCCCGCTCGAGGTCGACGCCGCAATAGTCGGGCGGACTATCTTTGGCGTCGATAAAGTGGAAAGGCCCGGTGAAGTGTCCCCAGCGCGTGTACCGGATCGTATCGGCCCAAGTGGCGACGCCGGCAAGGTAGTGCTCGGAATCGTTACGCAGCAGGTCCTGGAAGAAGACTTCGGTTGTGTTGGCGACAAAGTGGCTGGCTAGATACGCAGTCGCAATGTGACCCAAGCCTGGTAAGTCAAGTCGGTCAGCGAGGCAACTTGAGACAATTTGCAGCTCAGGACCATTTTGAAGCTATCGTCGATGCAGGGAATTTATGACATACTCCCCCATGCAGCAACCCCGTGCAGCGATGCACCGAGCAGTGCGACAGTGCCCGAAAGCCTCATGATGGCTTGCGATTCTTATTGGTGAGTTGGTATGCACTGAGGTGCGATTAGGCTTCACTGTTTTAGGACTATAATTTGAGTCCGTCAATTTGACTGAATGACGACAAGCTAGACAGGAAACAGGACGGACGCGCGGTTATATGGGAGCTTGACGCGTGGTCGGGTCGCCGGTCTTGGGGACGGGAGCGATGCACGCCAGCTCACGTTACCTTCCAGGTTAACGTCAACACGGATGACTGGCGCTGAGCGGGCCGCTGGTGTAGGCGCCCGGCAGAGGTGAGTTGGCCGAGGAACGCCTGCGCCGGGGTGCTCGTCCGTGACCATCCACACCCGGTGCCGCCTCAGCCACGGAGGGCGAATCATGGCGGTGCACGGGAGGAACCACGTGAAACACCCCTTGGGAGGGGAATGCTGACGATCGGCGGATGTCCGGTGACTGCTGGAATGCGGAATTTCAGCCTATCTGATCGTTCGGTGTGCCTCTGCTCCTGTGATTGGAGGCAGATGGTTAGACTTTGGGTGACGCCTCGCGCTGCATGCATTCGAGCATGTTATCTGGGCCATGCGAACGGTTCATCTCGATATTGGTGCAGATGCAAATGCGCAGAAGCGTCTTGGAAGAATTACATAAGCCCAGGGTGTCAGCGACAGTGACAGCTTCAGCAGGTTGAGATGACCAAATCAGGACTCTTCATTGGCGCAACTCTCTCAGCTCGACCATTTTCTCCGTCATTGGGCCCCTCCGAAAATAGGACCTTTGCGGCGGTCAACCCGCTCTGCCCGCCAAATTCTTTCCAAGTTTTCCTGGAGGGACCCTTGCTGGATGCTCAACCCGCCCCCACTAATTGCTCTCTTCGTCAGCCCACACTCCACGACGCCAAGGTCGTTCTTGGTCTTTTGGTTATGTCATGCGGCGGCAGGGGTCTCTTATCGGTTGCGGTAGGCGATAAGGAATGCGATAACGGGGGAAAAGCAGAATGCTGAAATCGGATTGGACGAAATGTGGACGCTATCAGTCCCCTCTACCCGTGCCGCACCAACAATGTCTTGTCTGCGTGACTCTCCATCGAAGAAAACCATCCCACTTGACCCCATTCCTAAGCCCACCTGACCGAGGAACGGCACAAGAGAGAAGAGCTTCCCCCAAAACCTATCTGTCGCTGCGGCTCTTCTTACCCGTTCTTTTCACCTTTCTTTCACGTTTGTTATCGTGAGCTTCACCAAGGTCGCATATCGAAAATACACATACAATGGCTTCCGTCGCGGTTACGGCCTTTGCCGCCTTATCGTCCACCCCGAAAGTCGAAGAGGCCCTGTCGGGAATCTTTGGCAGCATTAGCTTGACCGCGTGGATATGTCTTCTCGTACGTCCCTCTCTCTGTTCGTGAAGGTCACGCGACCTCGGATCACGACTCTTTTTGCCTGCTTTTTCTGTCCAAGTAGACTGACCATCCTTATCTACGCAAAATAGCTTCCCCAGCTTCTCACAAACTACAAGTCGCAAAGCGCTGATGGCTTGTCCATGGGCTTCTTGATCATCTGGTTGATCGGCGACGTGACGAATCTCATGGGTACGCAGAAAACATTACCTTCCCAGCTCCTCACTCTTTTTTCCTGGTGCTTTTTTGCCAATGTTCCATGGTATCTGCGCCTCGCGAGTTTCTCCCACACCGCTACCCTTCTCCAAGAGAAAATATGCGTCTCTTGTCATACCGAAAATTTCTCCAACCACAAACGCCAACACTCCCAACGCCATGAAAAAAAATTTAAACTTTTGGCGCGTGCTCCCACTAACAACCACCCCTCCAGGCGCTCTCTTCACCCACCTCGCTCCGACGGCCGTCGCCCTCGCAAGCTACTTCTGCTTCGCCGACCTCGTCCTAATCTCCCAATGCGTCTACTACAACACCAAGAACGCCCGCCGCGCATCCTCCCGCCGCCGCTCCTCCGCGCCCGTCACCGCCACCGGCGCGAACCCGACCGAAGCACGGGAAGATGAACCCCTCCTCTCAAACTCGGCACAGCGCCGCCGTAGCTCGTCCGCGGCGGCCGGTCTCCCCGGCTCGCAGCGCCGTCACGCCCACCACGAGGAGAGCTCGCTCGACCCCCTGCGCAAGATGGTCACCGGCGAGGACGAGACGCCCGACAGCAACCCCTGGCTCCACAACACCCTGAGCATCCTCGCGGTATACCTCGTCGGCGCGGCGGGCTGGTTCCTCTCCTACAAGGCCGGCGCGTGGGACGCCCCCGACAGCGACGCCGGCGCGGGCGCGGGTTCCCCCGCCGCGGCGGACGGCACCTGGGAGAAGATTGGTCTCGCGCTGGGCTACTTCAGCGCCGTGTGCTACCTCTGCGCGCGCATCCCGCAGATTATCAAGAATTACAGGGAAAAGTCTTGCGAGGGGCTCGCGCTGCTGTTTTTCCTGCTGTCGCTTACGGGGAACCTGACGTACGGCGCGAGTCTTGTTGCGTTTAAGCAGGACCGGGCGTATTTGCTCAACGCGCTGCCGTGGTTGTTGGGGTCGTTGGGCACGATGGTGGAGGATTTTGTGATTTTTGGGCAGTTTCACATGTATGCGACTAAGAGGGAGGGGAAGAGGGACGATGAGGCGTAGGTGAGTGGTTTGGGTTGCTTGGTGTGTTGAATGCATGGTGATGGGGTTGTGCTCTTCGCTCCGTTGTGAAGGGGATGCGCGTTGGGGATTTGCATGCTCACGGGTGCGGACTAGACGCATTCGAGGTGATGGTGTCAGGGTGACGCTGCATTGAGAGGAAGTGCGGACTGTATCATTACGGTTCTTTTTTCGTTTTCCTTTTGGGGAGCATCTTGTGTTCGACGTGGCGTTTACAGAGGTCTGCGGATTACATTGGGGTTAATTGCATGGTTATGGGGGTTTCTGTTTTCAACCCACTTGTTTACCATCATGATGGCACATATTATGATAGCTTTTTTGCCTTTTCTTCCTACGGTTCTGAATATTCCAAGAATTTTTACACCTTCGTTGTTATGGTAATATCCCGTGACGGTCGTTGATGCGCTAGTGTCATGTTAGAGGTAGGGTACTTGAAGCCGATGATACCCGACTGCAGTACCTCGCTCCAAGACCACGGATAGAGTGGCTCTGGAGGCTGGTGTTGGGAAAGAGTGAACGTGACTTGCGTCCCATGTAAAGAGCTCTTTTCCCCGGTGACGAAATTCGTACGTAAAAGTATAAGTCGCACCCGGGATAAATGGGTTACGTAAGGAGCACAGAGGGGCGGGGGAGGTGAAGGTGTGGATGAATGGGTTGAGGCTCTGCTTTGATGAGAGGTATGCGACGCGGCTGCCTACGACGGTCATCCCTGGAGTGCCGGAGTCGCCGACGGTGGTGGACGGTGCTCGGGGACGGAGGGTTCCCGCTTACGCAGTACACTGCACAACGTGAAGCGAGGTCCGGGTCGGGAGGTTGGACTTAGGCTGGAACGGAGGTAAGTTTGACAGATGTTGGGGATGGTGTCTGTGGCTGAGCTTGAAGGGGTTAATGTAGCGTAATCGTGGACTTGTGATTGATTCCGCGCGTGATCGTAGTCAAGAAAAGTATTCAACACTGAGTTTGCAATGTCGACAATGGTGTAGAGAGATACTGCAGAGATAGCAGTAGGCGTTAATATGCTGTTGAGACCTTATGACATGACGGGGCATCTCTATTGAATATTCTTGATGGAGATGAAGCTCTGATGACGGATCTTTGACATTACATGGAAGTCCTTTGAGGAGTTTTAACACTTTAGCTTCCGCGAGAAAGGCACTTGAGTATGCAGAGAATTTGGGGCATCGTAATAAAATACATTGTGAGCGTATCTACTAATAGCCAAACACCGACCTCCATCTCCTTTCAAAAGGTCTTTCTCAGCCGCTTGGTCAATTTGCTTTATAGGTACGCAATACATTGATACGACCGCATATAAATTACGAGCGGGCTCCGTTCTACGAGTTCAACAGCGCCAAAGTTAATATTGTACCACGACAGCCGGCTGAACGGCTCGCACTGGTCGTTCCACTGCGAGGTGGTGCTTGAGTGAGTTTCTGGTCATCATCATCCGCGGCGTCGTCATTATCCTCGTCATCATCGTCCTCGTTGACATCGTCCTCATCTTGATCCTCATCCTCGTCTTCCTCTCCGTAGTCGTCGGTCTCGATAGAGGGTGTTACGGTCGAGCAATCTGCTGGTCTTGACATATCTCCTTCTAGACTCTTGATTTGCGTGCTAAACTTGCGTTTGCGTAAGGAACTTCTCTTGTTGAGAATAATGGGCGCACCGGATCTCCCTTCCGATCACTGCCCGCCCTCTCAGCATAAGCTCCGAATATACCTCCAGAAGGGACGAAGGGATTCGAAAGACACTATTTGTTTGGAGACATCATGTTGGGGGGCATGAGACGGCCGTCATTGGATGCTATAGAAAGCTCGCCTCAATGGATAATGCCGGATCAGTGACCTGATCCTCGTAGATAAGGAACGCGCGTTGCTAGAATAGAAGTCTTGTTGTCCAGCTCTTCCATTCAATTATGCTCATGTCTCATGCTGAGGCTGGCCCCGCAGGCTTCCTGGCGTAGATGGAATGGCTGCTGTCATTAGTCGAAGGTCTGGGGGTACCTATAGAAGTGGACTGGAACTTACACCGGGAAGTACGCATGAATGCTTCTATCACTAAACTCCTTGCGCACCTGCATCATGAGTATCAAGACCTCCTCTCTGGACCAATTCAGGGCTCTAGTAAAGGGTGCCATGCAGAAGCCCTCCCAGCCAGCAACCAGGTTCTCGTGGCACCATGCGCCGAGCTCCTTGTGTCTGGCGTCTTTAGCCCAGGGATTCGTCGGCCACTTGTATTTCTGAATAGTCACGTCTTCGAAGCCAATGTTTGTCAGGATCTCCTTGAGCGCCTGCGCGTTGTGGTACGGGCGACCGAAGAGGTTGGCGGCCTCCTCGAGCATGCGGACGGACTTGAGAATGGCGGAGTCTTCCTTCAAGGTACCATCGTCGGACTGCGGGCAAGCATCAATCTCGTTGAGTTCGAGGTATCCCCCAGGGTTGAGGTTACTACCAACGTCAATCAAAGCTTCAGAAGATAAAGAATCAACCAACTTACTCGAAGCAGGTTCGTGTATAGTCCTCCCAATTCTTGATCGAAGATGTCATGACTCTACTGTGTATGTAGTCGAAGGGCCGGGAGTAGGTCCAAGTATCTTCAATGTCGTCAATCTCGAAGCGAACGTTGGGAGGGGTGCTGCAGGTTATTAGTCGCCACATCACAGCAGTTCGAGACCCATGATAAGGTGGTAAGGTAGAGTAACTTACTAACTTGGCCATGCTGCAGATAAGTCGACGCCAAGGACCTTAGGTACTTCAGCATATTTGACTGATGTAAAGAAAGAACGTTCGATTTACCTCAGCTTCGGGATGCTCATCGCCAAAGTCAATTGCCCAGATACCAGTTCCCGTACCAATGTCAAGAACCCGGTTCACAGCCGAGGCTTGAGCATCGGTGTTAGGTGGCGCAGTCCCAAGCTTATTCTCAAAGGTGAGGAGAAACATGTTGTGCGTCAAGTCTGTATGCGCAGGCTACAGTTAGTCTAACGGAAGTCCTCGAGATTCGGTGAATCGAATTGGTCATCAGCTCATACCGAGTCGATCAAGCTCCCGCTCATCATTGGGCATAGCATATTCTACGTGAAGGAGTGAGTCTTGTATCAAAGTCAGACGGTTCCACACGGCTCGATACTCACTGCCGTCTTTGTACTTGTGATATGTCCGACCATTCTCAATCCGATAGTCCAAAATTGAACTGTTCACACTCGTACTTGAGGAAGCCACGCTCTAATTGCTCAATATTAGTCCTTCGGCTCACAAGAGATGTACCAGTTGAGACTACACTGACGGGTCCGACCAACGACTCGCCGTCATCGTCAATCTATGGATGTTAGCGATATGATCAGGAAAGGCGCTTTCCAAATGTTCCGACCTCATCGGGAAGAATAGTGCCGGTAGCATCATCGGCATTGTTTGGAGGCGAGTTAGGGGAAGATTTTGGAGAAGATTTGGGCGGAGACGGTGCCGCCCTCGCAACCTCTTGAGCTTGAGACATGACGATGTGGATACAGTAAAGACAGCCAAGGTTCTCTCTTTTCACCCTCTTATTATATGTGGTTTCCCCAAGGATTGCCAGCCATTCTTTACCCCTCTCTTGGCGCGTGATAACCATGCAGCTCTGCAGCACGCAAGCTCGGTTGGAGCGGTTTCTGCGGGACCATTTCCTCATGTGGAAGGCGAGCGTTGTACAACCAACAGCAGACGAAACGACCAATGGCCGTGAGCATCGTTTCCCGGAGTGCACGATTGAGTGATGCACCGAGACCATTCTGTTTTTTCTCAAAATCGGAGCTCGTTAGTACTATCCTCATTTTGGACGTCGTAACTCCTACGTAAAGAATCTAGAAGACATATTCCAAGACCATGTTCTGCAAGACTATTCTCCTCAAACATTCTGAGGTCATTCCGTATAATCTGGGGGAACTAAGGGTGTCCTATGGTCTTCAAAGACAACTGACTACGGCCCGTCCAGAAACCTCTCCTTTCTCTAGCTGGGTCATGATCTCGGGAACATGCGAGAAGGAGAAGAGATCTATAGAAGCCCTGATCGTGCCCTTCTCAGCCGCCTGAAGCAGTTCCGTCATTTGCTCTTCCGTCCCGACCATGGCCCCCTTGATTGTCAGAGCTAGTGCGAACGTGTCAGCCTTCATCTTCCCTTGGAGCTTGCGGCCAGGAGCTAGAGAACATACCTTTCAGGGCACACTGAGCAACTGAGATGGGCAACTCAAAATCATTTCGGGGTAGTCCAACGCAAACGATCGTCCCCATCGACCTCAAAAGCTTTGGCGCAATCCGATAGGCGTCCTCTGAACCGGGAACAACGATGACAGCATGGGCACCCTCCCCGGTCAAATTCATGATCGACTTTTCCACGTCCTCAGTTGCGTAGTCAATGAATGCATCCGCTCTACTCTCCAGGTACTTCCGTTTCTCATCTCCCGTGTCTACCGCGATGACACGGAACCCCTTTAGCTTAGATGCGATTTGCACTCCAAGATGACCGAGCCCTCCTCCGGCGCCTTGGATTACCACCCAGTCGCCTCGAGATAAGTCATTGTCCAGCATCGAAAGCGCGCCCATCATCGTGAGGCCCGCACAAAGCAATGGTCCTGCCTCCTCGTCGTTCAAGCCCTCCGGTATCAAGGTCAAGTATCTCGAGTCCGCGACGACGTATCGCTGAAGAGTCCCAGGACGGTGCTTGCCGGTATTCAGCTGCTTGGCGCAGTTATTGGGGAATCCGCGCGCGCATACGGAACATTCTCCGCAGGCGCTATAGAGCCACTTGACTCCAACCTTCTTCTCCAGGAGTGACTCTGAGACGTTGTCTCCCAATTTCACGACTCTGCCGATACCTTCATGGCCCACGATGGGATCGTAAGCACCCCAACCACGGAGCGCTCGGACTTCTGACCCGCTGCAAAGATGGCCATGGTGTTAGCGATGTTGGAACCAGTGATGAAGGTAGCCATCTGTCAACTTACCATAATCCAGTGAAGTCAAGTTGGACGAGAACTTCAAATGGCCCGGGAGTTCCGACTGGGACATCTTCCCGGACAACGACCTGTGCATCAGGGCCGGGGTTCTCAAACAGAACTGCTCGTTGCAGTGTAGGAATATCAGAGCTCATCTTGCTTGAAAGGTAACGTCGCAATGAGATGACTTGAAAGTGACTCTAGAATGTGTCAAGTGGACGTTGGGGTGGTTGCTGGGGGGTTGGATATTCCACGGAGTTTGTTACCTCGGGAATAGTGGGGTGTACCCCGCGCCGGGAACACACACGGCAGTCAAGAAAACGGGAATAGTGGATCACATCACGGACCATGAACGGCGCCGGTTAATCGGTAGATCGCTACGTTGAAACTCAATTAACCTCATGCAGTTGACTTTTAATTATAGAAACTACACGGCCATTTTGCTCCATAACTCCTTGCTCTACCAAAACAATACCATCAGCCACACTCCTTCTCTCAACACACTGCCTACATACCTAGACGCGAGTGGATGTAGGAACCTAGCAGGTCCAGACGTATGTGCACTTGGTGTCAGCAGGGACGCAGCCCGTCTTTCCTGCGTTGCCGTCGCCAGAGAAATGTCCGTTCTGGTTACCGCAGACCAGTGTAGGGCTGGTGTACTGGTCGTCGATCTCGCACGTGAGGTCGTTGGAGCAGGTGCCGGAAAGGTTCCAGGTCTCTGCGAGGGCCAAAGGCACCAGGAGAGCGATGATGGTGAAGAACTGCATCTTTTGTGCTGGTGCAAAAGTAAAGGGCCGGAACTTTTCGAGAAATTGAAACGAAGTGCTGAGATTGGGAATGATGGTGTAAGTATTTGACAGGTTAAAGGCTTCCCTGCAACTTATAAATCTCCTATTGTTCTCCTTTTTTCTTTCTTCGCCCATTTTACTCAACATGAATCTCAATTGCTAAGCGGCCTTCGAGACAGCGTTACGGAACGAACCATTGCTAGGAACATCAGGAGCCTGACTCGTCCAGGTAGATCATCATTTACGTTGTAAGCGAGAGGTTTTAAGAAGTGAGGGCCATCAAGCGGGTTTACGTCTGTTAAGTGCTGACTCGCTGGTTCTTTGACGGACATCAGCCGCAGGGAGGTACGCGTACCGTGGGATCCACCTCATCGCCAAGCATTCTGCTGGGTATGTATCACCATGGAAGCGGCTGGAAATATGACCTCTCCACAATGATCAAAGATCAGATAATCTTTTTTTCAAGGGGATTACTGTACGAGCCGAAACAACGGCCGTGAAATGCGACGTAGTCGGAAGTTCCCAACGATTTCGGATTGTCGGATAGAGGTTTGGATAAGACCCTGAAACTCGAGCGTTCAGTAATCGCTGTTTTGACATGACAGTTGCTTGCTTGATTACCATCGTATTTAGTACGACAAATCCGCCATACGATCGGAATCAGGAATGCTTGTATAGCCTTGACTCGCTTTCGACCCATCTTCCCGGTGGGAGACTTCCCTTATTGCCGCATTCCCGTATAGAAGACGAGGCGTGGGCATAATTTGACCAAACATACGTCCCTGGAGGACAAAAAAGGAAAGAAAAAAAACACCCCGTTCCTGGTCTCCAGCAATGATCAATGATGTGTTCATTGAGGCACTGGAAGTTTCCTCAATAGAAGGCACAGTGGATCACCTACCTACCTCTTTTCCTATCTCCCCGTGCCCAATCGGGGACTCTTGCATTACGACAACTCATGTCGTCTTGTCCCGCATTTGCTGCACAAAGAGGCCCGAATGCAGCAACGAGTGCACATGTAGACTTGTCAAAGAGTCCCTGTGGCCTATTTTCCATGAAGAGCTCACAGACTCTAGTTTATCCTAATAGAGTCATGAATCAGATGCTCGTTGTGGGTCAAGTTCGGAAACCCCCCACACCCGGCATGCCGAGGGAGCAAGCCGGTAGTCCGAAAGTCACAGAGGGTAAGCTCCTTTTCCGAAGTAAGTAAAAGAATGGAAAAAAGATTTCACCTCAGTAGGCTACATGTCGTGGTGCACATGCCGGGAATCGAACTCGTAGCCTGTCGTCGAGTAGGATGTGGGCGTATTTGATTGTTAAGCTTGAACTACTCCAACACCCAGCCAGTTTGACCTGACCTATCGATCTAGACAGAAGCCTGCTGGTTGGTGACAGGAACGGAATTGAGAGGGGCTATATATGTGTATCCTGTATATTCAGGTGGAAGGTATGTCTAGATATCTCCCTATTAGGCCACAGGATATTCCTCTGAGTATTCGGTAATGAAGCTTGGAGTACCCCGTTGACGGCGAGGCATCAACCTTTGGGGCTCTCAAGTAGGCCAAAAGTACATTCGGAAATATGCCTACTAATAACGGGCACTTCGCCCGATGGAATGTTCCAATATGACACGTTGCCTGGAAAAAAACGATGACCAGAAAATTAAGGCGACCGGCATTTCTATTGTTCATTCGCTTAAGAGCCAACACCTAGAGTAAGTTGCGAAGCTTAGTCTAGTTATTTGGTTCAGGATCTCAAGAGGTTGTTGTGTTTACTCTCGAGTCCATGGCATGACAACCGCCAGAATGGAGGTCTATGCCCGCGCTAGTTCACTGCTCTCTCACACTCGAGATCCAAAGGCATTAACAGTCCTACCACCCATACTAATACACGCTCCTCTCTTCCACGAATTATTCTCATGATCAGCATACCACGGACCACGGAGCTCCTGGCCCGCGATACATCCCTTGGTAGAGTAAAAGTACGCCTTCTGGTTATAACCCCCATAGACCTCGACCCGGACGGACTTGGGGGCAAAATCGGTGGTAGCGCAGGTGTTGTCGTAGATGTTGCGTCTCTGCGAGGCGCCTCCGCAGTTCTCGCCTTTATGCAGGGTGAGAACATAGCCGGACGTGGTGGAGGCGAATCCGAGGCCGACGATGAGCATAGATGAGAGCTGCATTCTCGTTGATATTATCGTCGTCGTTGTTGAGGTGGCTATAGTTGGTCTAGAACAACGAAAAGAACAAACATTTAATGCACTGGGCTTATGTCGTATTGAATCGCTAACTTACTAACTTGATGTTTGAGAGAAGGATTTCGTGAGAATATGAGAGAAGAGTTGTTTGATATTGTGATAGCCCCTCAAGCGGGGTCATACCTCTGTCTTTATACACAAGAATGTGAACTCACAACATAGTCCTAAGAGGATCAACGCCAGCGGGGTTTACTACTACATCGAGTTACTATCTGGTATAGTAACGGCCATCGTACACGATTTCTAAATCTGCGACACTTTTTTGCCCGGGATGCGTGGGACTGGACATGTCACGAGATCTCCAAGCCTTCTGGATCGTCGAAGACTGTGTGTACTATTACCTTGGATTTCCGAATAGGGCTAATATTACTTGGCATCTGACATATGCTTACATCAATGCTGTGTCTTCCTTCGTTATACTGAGACCTAGACATGGAGCATGATACTGAGACAAAGAGGAAAGTATGCACGTGCTCACTGGCCCAAAGAGAAAAGTCGACAGCCTGCCGATCCAGACCTTTTCTATCTTACAGTACGCCTTGTTATGGTCCTTCCTTTGCGACGTTTGGAAAGATGAAGTTGAAAGACATCAAGTTACTCTGAACAACCTTGCAGAGTTCATTTCAGAAGTACTAAATCCATATGTGTTCTCAACTATGTATGGATGGAAACTGTCGGATTAGAAGTCCAATTCGACAGCGGCATACGGCCAATTGCGCAGGGGCTAATTAGGGGCCCTATTTACGATTATCGTAGCTAGCCTAACCTATAGTTAGAACCTCCTTTTTATACTTATTACGTAGAAGTTTATATAGTTTAATTAATCTCTTCGTTAACTACGGTTCGAACTAATTACCTTATAATAGGGATACTAACAGAAACTCTTTGCTAAAACTACCTAGTTTTAAGACTGTCTTAAAACGCTCGACCGGAAGCGCACTTTGGTAGTAGATCAATGATGTCGATTCGGTACATGGAGTTGATATTGTACCCCCATGCGAAACAGTGCATGCAGAAGAATCATCTTGCGCTGCCCGCTCTTGTACCACTGCCACGCGTTGATCTTGACCCGTCTGTTGAACAGTCTGTTCGATTGGTTGCCTTTGAGACTAGAGCTTGAGCAGCAGACAAGATGCACCCGGTTCTCTGCCGTGACACCTTAGTAGCTATTGAGTATCGTTCTGGGGACTCACCGAGATGAGCTGTTGCGTGACCTACCCTAGTGTACCTAGCCGCAAATATTCGCAAAGGCAAGTATAATAGGGATTACTTGTTTGAAAGATGGTGCAGAAGTAGCTTAAAGGGCCATGAAGAGCCCTTTGATTCGAAGGTAACGAAAGAGAACAGCCTTGGAATTGTAAATCCTGCGTGAAGAAAGGGCAGGTTGTTAAGAGACCCAGATCCAAAAAGGGAGATCTTGATAGAGAAAGATATTGTGAAGAATAGACGCTGTAAAGTGGAAATAATCCATCTTGAGAGTGGATAGACAATCGACAAGAAGGCCGCAAGGGACTATCAAGGTCTTGCAAACAACGGACAGCATATGGTCTATTTCCAATTAGCTTCCAGCAAAATTGGTTTCCCATCTGCCTTGTCACAATCCTGCACCCTCAACCGCGGAGCTGTCGGGACGTACTCTGACAAAGACTTCTCTCAGTAACTAAAATTGGACATAGACTTCTACAGCATCACGAGTGAATTCGACACAGAGTCTGAGGCAATTGGTTGTGACATCTGATGATTCCTACAACAACCTGAAGAAGGGCCATCTTGACTTCACACGTGAAAACATGCTACTACCACATGATGAAGCGAAGAGGATGTATCCTGGTGCAACATAGGCTTGACCACCTGTTCTTCGGGGCGAACGGGGAGGTTCAAGCGGCGACGTAGGTTAATAACTGCGTTGTCAAGGTGTGAGCGGATATAAGCCTGATTAGGATGTCGCGTCTTTAACTCGGTTCGAATAAAACGCCGACCTTATGTTTTTATGATGAAACATGAAAGCTGGCTATCGAGAAAGGCAAAGTATCTGCGCAGTTGAAGCACCAATTCCACTTCTTGGGTCTGGCGTTCCTAGTGCAGCATGAAGCTGTCGTGGACATCGACACCGTTGGGTTCACGTCCTTTGGCAACGAGTAGAAGCGTCTAGGCGTCTATCATAAAATGAAGTTGGCCGAGTAGACGGCGTTACATCAACTCGCAAAATGTCGGTTCAGGTTCTATGATAGTGCGTCGATATGGAAACATCGCTACTGGTTGAGTGAACATTGCCATTTACGAAGGGTAGCGCAACAGACCTTAGCCTACTGGACAAAAAGTTGCCAACTTGTGTTGTGCTGCGATCTAGCGATGAGCACGGTACTTGAGGATCCTTGTTTCAACATGCATCAGTAGGACGCCCGTCCGTAAAAGCTCCCCTGACTCACGATGGCCATTTTGCTTGATGGAAAACATCTAGGTGGAAGAGAGAAGGAGGGGCTGATGAGGAAGAGAGGAAATGGAAGAGAGAAGAAACCCCGCTCCCCTTGAACATCGTCCACCAAGGCTGTTGCGACACAACTTGGAAGCCATAAATGATAGGGCGTATCCTGTCAGCCATAAGGTCTCACAGGGCCGCGGCATAAATATTTCCACATTGGTGGCTTCGGCGCAGTAATTCTGTGGCAGGCTAACCAGTAGCAGCTGAACATTCCACCGCGAGAAGCTAGCCAGGTTGGTGCTCTTGCGAGACAACCTGGCTCCAGCCGTTGAGATGAGCCGAGTGGCGTATTTGCAATCAACTGGGGTTACAATGGGCTTTGACGTCAGGTCCAACCATCTTCTAGAAATGCTTCAGCCGTTGCATTTCTCGTCATCGAACTTTCACCACAACGTCGTAGTAGACGGATTCCCTGGCACAATTCTCTGCGTAGGGTTGGAGGATATGAAGCTGCGGAGGCTTTGGGGCAGAGATTTACAATTGCGAGACGGGTATCCTGCCCTAAGACTGCTGCGGCTGAGAGCGGGAGAAAAAAAAAATGCCAAAAAATGCCAAGTCGAGGTGTCCGAGAAGGCGAATTTGGTTACACAAAAAGGACCCGAAACCAAATTGGATGACAGTAGAAGGCTTGTGACGGGTTGCGCGCGGTATGACATTGTCATATTAAGGTTAAACAACATATCCGTCAGCCAGGAGTGCAGGGGTCGGTCTGGTTGTAGATCTTGGATAGACTTTGAGGTCTACCCGTACTTGAGTGAATCATTTCAAGGGGCCATGCCAGCCGTAGGAAAGGCAGTGACAAGGTAGCCAGGTGATAACAGACTGGCCTCAATCGTGTAATCAGCCAGCAAATTTGCTCAAAGATGGACACGAGCGACAGAACGGCGCGGAGTTACCGCAAAGAAGCCTGGAAGGTGCATTAAGGTGCGGGAGGAGAGCGGATGAGGCTGTTGTAGTCTGCCTGGCGGTCTCACTAGATTTCAGCTAGCAAAAAGAACGTAACCACAACCTCGAAGGATCTGGAAAGCTATCCGCCAACTCGTTCGTATTTGGCAGCTCTGCCTCAGGGCTGAGAGCTAGTGCGAAGAAACTGACTGGGGCATGGTGCCCGAGACTCCCGTTTAGGCGTACAGTGCCAGGTTCTGTCGTAGGGTCGGAACGGGTCCGCGCGAGTGAAAGAAGCATGATTTCGTGAAGATGGGGAAGCCGAAGGCCCGAAAACCCCCTGGGCCGAGCGATGTCCGCTTTGGCTTTGCGGTGCCGAATCAATTTCGCGAGCTAGGCGAGCCATGCTGGGGCTAGGAAAATCGGAATTTTTGGTTTCTCCACTGCGGATTCCATTCCAAGGGAGATCTGCGCCCCTGCAGCTTCAAAGATCAGGCTCTGGGTACACTGAGACTGAGAGTCACGAGGTGCCACGGAGAAGGAAGGGCAGGACTATTGGAAATTCAATCAAAATCGGGTGCCAAGACCTGTGCACGGCGTTGTGGTAACAATAGCGTGGGCAGAGCCTGTGGCCTCGTCCGGTTTTCCTCTGGGTTTTGAGCGTCATCGACTGGCTTACCGGCGGAAACCGCCTACGCTAGCGAGAAACAGCGCGGTGGCTTGAGGGGCGGATGGAGGCTTGCCCGAGTCACGACAGCAGGCTGGCTTCAAGTCCTTGTATCGACGTCGATCGCCTCATTCCTTTATTGTCCGGTTAAATCCCGACCGAGGCTGCAGCTCCTTGAGGTCAGGAGGTGTGCCACTGCAAGCCAACAGAGGCCGTTTGCTTCGATGCCACGACAGCCAAGACTGATGAACAGCAGCCGAGCATCGAATACTGTTGGTGTCAAAGACAATTGTGCATGTGCCTATGGCAGACTAGCGACTGGAAAACCGGCCGAGACGGATAGCGGCGTGGCCGCATAGCTGCCATGGCCTTTGTGCAGTTTCGAGAAAAGAGATGCCAAGGGAACCTTTCGAGTTTACGAATACATAGATATTCGTCCGGATATGTTGGCGAGGGATCGCGGGAAGAGAGATGAGGTGACGGCGCGGACGGGCCCCTGGAGGGCCTGTGTGCATTAGGGTACCTAATAAGAAGAACCTTGGTGTTAGCCTGATGCGCGCGACAGCGACCATTCTTGGCTTTGGCTTGAAATATCGTTGAAAGATGGTTTACTCAAGTTTCTGAACAAAGAGGGTCGAGGGCGATCGTTGGTAAAGAGAGGGTGTACGGATGTCGTCGTAATCCTCCCGCCACGACGTCCAGTCAGGAAGAGGCTGGGCGTGCTGATGGTGGACCAGCCACACGTGTCTCGAAGAAAGCGATGCAGTGGTGACAGCCGAGAGATGCCAAACACCAATCGAGGGTTCGCAAGAGGAACTCTTTGACGAGGGCCAGTATTGCTCTGACACGCTGAGCATGCCGACAGCCCAGGCAGAGAGACAAGACAGCGACGGGGATGGGGCCAAGGTTTGTGCTGTGCATTGGATGTCAGTCATCCATCCACCGGGAGCTTCGATGTGGTCGTGCCGAAAGCCGGCGCCTTCCTGGAGGGGGCTGTGCACGGCCGTTGCTTCCGTTGCCACGTCTGGGCTGCTTGCTGGCGCCAGTTTCTGGTGGGAAGTGGCGCCTGGATCCTTTGCTGGTGTCTTGCGGTAAGAATTAGGTACCTGTCATGGTCAGTATTTCGAGAGCAAGTGGTGAAGTGAAGACGAGTACCTTGGTCATACCTTAATTATGTGAGTGCCGGTGCAGGTAGAACAGAGAGGACGAACCTGCCTCAATAGAGTGCACACAATGCTGGCGATATCCCGGTCGTCGGTCATTGCTTTCGCGGGGGATGATGCATGCGCTGCCCAAAAAAGGCTGTCGCTTCCTTCCCCTTCCCATTGTGTGGTCAACAGTTAATTGTTGCCAAACCCTTGGGATTTCCAATCCTGGGAAGGTGAGAAGGAGCGATATTCAGGGACTGGGCTTGCTGCTTCAACCCATCATCTGGATGTTTGGGCCAATTGGAAATTGTATTGAAAGCAGGTCCCCGCAGTTCTCCAGGAACCAACGAATGAAATCTTTGTGTGGCTGGCAGTTGCCTGGTGTGTAAGCATAGCCTGCTGAGTCTGTTGGCGGTCTCAGCAGAGTTCGGCTGAGCTCAGCCTCAAGAGAGCTCCTTCCCGCACCAGCTTTGGACGGAGTTAAAGGTACTCTTTTGCAGGCCCCACCACCAAAAAGTACATTACTTGGTCAGCAATGACGGCACTACGCCCACACAGTGCAGTGCAGTGCCACTCTCCCGCGCCTTCCTTGCCAAATTCAGTGAGGTCACCAACGCACCTGCAGTCACTACTGCCCCCGGTCGATTGCCTTCCAGCTGTGCCTTCTTCCCTGGGGACGGTCTCTCGGTGATGCAGGCGCCTAGACAAACACAGCTCGCGTATCCATACCGGTACTCCTCCACGCCTTCCTTGGCCTCTCCTTTCCCAATCCACGCTACGAGTCTGGGCAACCAATCTGCCAAGGCAGCACCCTCAGTCCTTAAAAGCATTGCCATCCCACTTCTTTTTCTTTGGCCTCCCCCCAGTCGCCGTCGTCGTCTCCCCAGTCACCAGCATTTCGTGTTTTTGGCATCTCTATCGAATTCGGTTCTCGTGGCTTGGAATCCTGCATTTGCGAATCTGCATCTACAAACTCTCGCCGGCATTTCTTAGACAACGAACGTTCACAACGTCACATCGCTAGACGTACACCACCCCGACGACATCGATCCGGAACCCCCAAAACCGAGTAGGACCCGAATATCGCAATGGTTGCTCGTAGCCTGACTCTTGCCGCCCTCGCGGCAAGCGCATCCGCTCTATCGGCTCGTCGCGACGATACACAGTCCTCTGGTGGTGTCGGTGCCATTTCTTTGCCTGTCTACCAAGACGTCAGACTGCACCCTCTGGACAAGCTGCGCAGAAGACAGGTCTCAGATACAGACGCCCCAGTTCTCAACGTGACGACGACTACCTATTTGATTGAGCGTGAGTATTCTCCTAGGCGCTTGAAATCCAATCACATTTACTAATCATTGTTCTCAGTGAACATTGGTACGCCCGGCCAAGACACAAAGGTTGCCATTGACACTGGTTCCTCCGAACTCTGGGTCAACCCCAACTGCGCCAACGCTGGCAGCAGCGCACAGACACAATCCTGCAGAGCCAATGGCCAGTACGACCCTCAAGACTCTTCGACTTCGTCTGTTTATCGCCAGACAGGTCGCATTAAGTATGGAAAGGGGGAGGTCGTTCTGCAGTATGTCAGCGATAACATCACGCTTCCCGGCAGCGGTATGTGCTACCTCGCTCTGGCGCCCGATCAACCCACTAATCACAATTTACAGACATTGCACTGCGAGACACAATTTTTGGCTATGCCACTGATAGTGTTGACCTTAACAGAGGTATCCTCGGCCTGAGCTTCGGCGAGGCGACCAACAACACTGGGTACCCGACCGTGCTTGACGAGATGAAGGCCCAGAACATCGTTGAGTCTCTCACCATTGGTATCGCGCTCGGAACCAAGGACGAGAAGACGGGTAGCGGTCTCATTTCCTTCGGCGGTGTCGACACGAAGAAATTCAGTGGCACCCTGCACTCGGCGCCCATCCTTGGGCCTCAGAACAACGAGAACCTGTGGAGGTGAGTAATTACTCTTCTGTTCTTTACGACAATGGCTAATTGAATATCTTAGGTACTGGGTTCAGCTGGATTCTGTGGGCCTGAGCAAGTCGGGAAGCAGCTCCAAGACTTACGCCAACTCCCAATTCCCCGTCTTCTTCGACACTGGCGCCACCCTGAGCTATCTTCCTTCAGCCATCGTCGACTCACTCGGATCTGATCTGGGAGGCCAGCTTGACTCATCCGTCAACATGTATGTGGTACCTTGCAGCACCACAGGCACTATCGACTTCAAGTTTGGCGACTACACCATGAAGGTACCCATTCAGGAGTTCATCTGGAACGTGGGCAACAACCAGTGTGTCCTCGGAGCTGATAAGGCAACCGACGGCTCGTATCTGCTTGGTGACTCGTTCCTCCGTTCGACTTACGTCGTTTTCGACCAGGAGACACCCGCCCTCCACTTTGCCCCCTACAACAACTGCGGTTCGAACCTTCAGAAGATTCCCCTGGGCGCGAATGCGGCGGCAAAGTTCACTGGCGAGTGCTCTACCTCCACTGCCCCCAGTGGTAGCAACCCGACTGGTACCGGCAACGCTGCTGGCCGCTCAACATCCACCAACCTCTGGCTTGCAGCTGGTGCTTTGGTCGGCGTACAAACTTTCATGTCCTTCCTTTAAATCTGCATACATAATTGAACGGCTGAATATCACTGCATGAATCGGGAGTTGGGGCAGGATCAAGATGGTCGCCACGTTGGCGAATAGATGACGACGAATCGAGCCTCCTGTACATGGCGGATCGCTTTATACCCTCTTTCCCTGGCCATGGGACTACATAGTTTCTGTTATTGATTAATGAACAACTGAAACCCACAGGGGTTTCTAGATTATCTCACGACACTTGTGTTTTTCAGTTGAATCGTGATGTGACGTGAGGAATAGCTGCGACTTCTTTTAGTAACTGGACGGTCGGACTTATTTCTGTGTGAGAGGTACTGTGGATGACAGCAAATAATGATAAAATATGGGCGAAAATCCCTTTCTGGTTCAGCTTAAATCGCATTCGCGATAATTGTCTTGACAGGGGAAGAAAGAAGGCAACAGCACTGTCCGTTGAGAACGCGATTGAAGCAACTCTTATTCCAAGCAATTATATCCGAGATCGAGCTATCGATCGGGGTGCGCAAACCCCAACATGGTTAGGATTAACAATAATGATCGCAAAGCTGCCAAGATCTGATAGAAATATGACAGTTTGAGAAAGCATAAATGATCAGTGCATTCTTGGGAGCTGCTGGTTCGTCCCGAGTTGTGAGGGAGGTGCGGGATGTCAAGGTTGGACCCTGTCTGCATCTCGTTCTTGCCCAATCTGGACATGCAGCACATGGCAGGATGCCTCCTTCCCAAACTGGTGATGAATACCCTCCCTTCCTGCCTTTGGAGAATCACCATTGATGAGAGTTGAATGTAGACGCGTGTGGATCTCTGACTCCCTCTTTTTCTTGGACCTTCATCCTCTTCGCCGACTGATCAAACCATTCTTTTCCTGCATCGCCCTTTGTCACCTACCTACTCACATCTCTACCCTGTTCCTGTTCCTTTACTCTTGCGAGACTTTTGTCGCAGCTACACCTTTTGCCGCCTCAGATATCTTACCTAGGCACGGGCAAGCACCAACAGATCGACCGTCGAAATGCGCTCCACCTCAGTCCTCGCCGCCTTGCTGGCCTCTGCCCCTGGCCTGGTCCTCGCATCCGGACATCTGGGCTTCGCTCTCGGTTCGAAGCAGCCGGGCGGGCAGTGCAAGTACCAGGCAGACTACGAAGCGGACTTCAGGGCCATCCGAGATGCTTCGGGAAGCAGCATCGTCCGCATCTATGCTGCTGACCAGTGCAACACTGCCCAGTACATTCTTCCCGCAGCCAAGAAGGAAGAATTCCAGGTGATTCTGGGCATTTGGTAGACCAACCTCGTCCGGCGATATACTTCACTTTACCCCAAATCGAGTGAAGCTTATTGGGAAAGTGCTCCCGCTGACTCGGACAGGCCCGATACCGAAGAGTCGTACGCCGCCGACAAGGCCGCAATTCTGAAGCACACACCCGGCTACGAGGACCAAGTCTACGCCATCACTGTCGGATCCGAGTCCATGTACCGCGGCAACTTCACCGGCACCGAGCTGGCGGACAAGATCAAGGACATGAAGAAGGCGGCCCCGCTCTTCAAGATCGGTACCGCGGACAGCTGGAACAAGTACCAAGACGGCACGGCCGATGCCGTCATCAAGGAGGCCGACATTCTTCTGACCAACGCCTTTTCCTACTGGCAGGGTCAGACGCGCGACAACGCCACTGCTTGCTTCTTCGACTCCATCATGCAGGCGTTTGGACGCATCCAGAGCGTCAGTGGATCGCTCACCAAGCCTGAGCTGTGGGTTGGGGAGACGGGTAAGTCGAACTGCTTCACTCATCACTCTGATCTTGGTGGTTGCCTCTTCGGTGATACTCATCACCTATGTCATACATTCTGAGCAGTGATCGCCATACCAAATGGTTCTACACGGTCATCGTGAACGAGTTGCTAACAAGATCGACTGAAATTAGGTTGGCCCAGTGAAGGTGCAAAGTATCAGCAGGCGATCCCGGGACAAGACAACGCTCAGGCTTTCTACGACTCTAGTGTCTGCGGTATGGTCAACTGGGGCTTCAACGTGTTCTTCTTCGAGGCCTTTGACGAGCCCTGGAAGCCACATGCCATTGGTGAAGATGGCAGTGAGGCACCTGAGACTCACTGGGGCGGAATGAAGGCCGATCGTGCCCCCAAGTACCCCCTCAGATGTTGAACGACGGCGGCTACCAATTCAAATTGATCACACACGATTGGGAGGAATGTTTAGTATCGGACAGAGGGGGGCATTTCAGATGGCATGGGCGGCGTTTGTTTCGTTGACGAGAGACTGACAGGAAACCATGATACCCTAAGAAACGGAATTCAATATTTACACTTTGCTTCCTCATCTGGTAGCCGATGAAATGAATCCCAAAGAAGTGTGACAAGCGAATGAAAGTCCTCGATCGGTAGGGCCTGTTTCTATTTTCTGCGCATCTGACGCGTGGGCAAAGTGGTTGGTGTGGGTGTCGAAGACTCGACTTGTCTCGGGACCGAGGGGGAGGGAACAGCGCCAGGCCCAGGTATCCAGGTCGACGGCCAGGTACGCGCGCGCGCAGAGCGGTAGTACGCAACTACGTAGGCACGTAAGCCAAGCTCTCGGTGGGCAAAGAACGAGGTCAAGGTAACTTATTCTCCGTGCCCGTCTGTGTGGGTGCTCGAGGGTACGATGTCATAGGTCATAGGTCCCACAGGTGAATGGTTAAGTTTGGGGGGGATTTTGAGTTGCGACATTAAGGTTTTTGCGGCTCACGTATAGGGCATGGTACCGCCCAGTGCCGCAATACCTTAAGAGTAGGGTAAGGTATTTCGTGGGCTTTAAGGTGCGGAAGGTTACAACGGTTGCCGCTAGCTAGGGTGGAGTTTGGGGGCAGGACGAGAGACAAAGAGTGACCGGATTGGGGGATCTGGAACACGGCCAAGTCGGGACGAAACCGAGGCACGGGCGGGGGATTGGGGGAATTGGTCTCGGGTTTTGCTTGACAAGGTGAGCGTCTGAAGTCTGAGGTGGTTTCGCGTATCAGAATTTGCGGCTTGGGAGTTTTAGCATTTCAGGCACGCGGAAGTCTAAGACGTCTATGCCGTTGGGACCTGGCGGGGGTGGATGGACGACGTGCGTTTGTCGCGGTGAGAGGGGGGGAAAGATGGTTGTAGCAGCCGCTGCGCGAGGCGTTGCGCCACTTGGTATGGTGTTGGTGTTTGATGGGCGCCATGGCTTGTCTGGCGTGAGTATCATCCGCGTTCGCTTAGATTCATTGGTGGGGGTTGGAGCTTTCGGTTAGTGACAGTCTCAGGCAGTTAGTCGCATCATCAACGAAGGGGGGAAACGGGGGGTGATATCCAATATTTTTGAAATTCTTTTGTAAGTTGGGAAAAGGGTGATCTAGTATATGGTAAAAAATTGGAGGGGGAATAAGAAGAGAAATTTGGTGAAGAAGATGCCAAGACTGCGCTGGTGATGCCGTGCTGCCGGCGCTTCCACCCCGCGGAGGTCCGTAGGGGAAGCGCAGCGGCGAGACAAGCAAGAACAAGCAGACGCGACGTCTTGGATGCCAACATTAGTTTTGGGGGTGACCATAATCCTCCTCTGTAAGGTCCACTGACGACGTCCTCCCATGTGTCTGCCACTTCCGTCTCGCTCTCACTCGCTCATGTCGTCAGTCATCGTCGTTTTGATGAAAATGCCCAAATAATATTCCGCCTGAAATAACAACCGCTGATGCTGATGGATGCTTTGTTGTGAACCGGTCACATATGTAATAAGTCGTAAATGGTACAGACGACGGGCCCGATGGCGTCGTGGTCCTCTCCGTCGTGAAAATTGGCCGTAGAGAAAGGAGAGGCGAGGCCGGGAGTGAGGCGGTTCATCAGAATCGTCGGAGCAATGGATGCTCACACGTCCGCCCGAGTTGGCTTCTGCAGTGAGGCATTAAGTTGCGTGGTGGTTGACGTGCTCCCGACGAGCTCCGGCCTGTCTCTTTCCCGCCGTTTCCTCTCATCGCTCATGATGAATCGTTTGACGCTTTGCATAGTAAAGCCAGGCTCACGTTCTCAAAGGACTGTAGTATCATGTTAGTCATGGTTCCAGTGAGGACCAGTCGAGAATGAAGACTTACGCGCAACCTTGAGGCGTCACAACACCAAAGAAGCAGTCGCCCGAGACCTTTTGTGCTGCGGGCACGACCTGATTTTGACGGACGGGAGTGATAACCACGCCTGCGGTGGCGAGTGACGCGCACAGCGTCGTCAGGATCGCGAGTGAGACCTTCATCTTGTCGTCGTCGGTTGGTGTTCGAGGAGAGGGTATATTAAACAAAAAGGAAGGCGGCTCAAGATAGCTGCCTTTGCGTTCGCGCGAATCGGACCGGTTTCGTTGACGAGGTTCCCCAATTCCAGTCTCTTTCTGATATCCCGCTTTCTTGTTTTTTCTTGTTCCCTTTGATTCCCAGAATCCTCCTTCTCTCCGAATGATCGTGGAGTTGTTGTTGTTGTTGTTGTTACGGACGTCGAGCTAGCGACGAGTCGTCTTGGTTGGTGAAAGAGTGGCGTTGAGGAAGTGTGTACCGGCAGGTCGGCAGAAAAATATGTATAGCGAAGGCAAGGTTTTTGGATCAGACCAGCTGGACTAGCAGACACGAGTGCGTGCGGGCGCTCGATGGGTAAAAAGAGAGAGGCGAGGTGCAGCTTCTGCTGTCTGGGATACGAGCAACACACGGTTGAGGTGTGATGTAGGTGATGGTGTGTGGAAAGGATTAGACTTTGGGTAGGAAGAATGTGTGGGATGTTGGTGTGTTAAGAGTGAAAGCCCGAAAAGGTGTGTGTGTGAGCGTGCAGATCTCTTGGCGTGCGTGTGCGGGTTCGTGCGTTGTATGCGTCTTGCTTGAGGCCGTGTGTTCGTTGTATGGTACGGAGTATTGGTGGCTGTTTGGTGGTATAGGTATGGGAGGTGTACTTGGTTGGTGATCGTGAGACGAGGAGTTGAGATGGTGAGAGAAGACGAGGAAGAAAAAAGAGGGACACGGGTTTTGTGATATCGGACGATGATGGGCTGTGACGAAACTCGTCTCGACAGGGGCGGTGGTACCGGGTAGGCGCGAGTACCTCGGTTTTCGACCTCGTACACACCAAAGGCAGGGAGGGAGACTGGGACAGAGAGGGGCAAAATATGGTGTCGGAGACGAGGCCCAGCTGCGTCTCTGGACCCATACCCAAGCCTTCTTTGAGTGGGAACATCTTTTGACTATTGATGCTAAGCATTCGAGGGACAGGGCATGCTCGACCTCGAGAGCTTGAAGACAGGGGGGGATGGTGACCTCTTTGGGGATGGAGGACCGAGATGAGCGGGTGGAGTTTCAGGGTTGAAACCCATTGCGGCGGTGCGCGGTTGCGGTGAGAGTTGGCTCAATGAGTGTGGTCACTCTGGTGAGTCGGTTTTGATTTGCTTCTTGGGGTAGTGGTGGTCGGTTCATTTCACGGGAGGTCTTGGAAAGTGGTCGAGATGGTTCGTGATGGTGTTGCTGACGCTCGTGGTCGAACGTTGGTGAGTCGACATATCTCACAGTGCTTCTTTCCCACGGTTACTGACTCTGTGCCGTGTGGCTGCGGACCAGCGCTCGGAGAATAATAACCTAATGCACAGCGCGGACTGCACAAACACAACCGCCGAAGCCGCCGCCAGCAGACCGAGACTAGGACAACCAGGCCAGCGTCAGGACTCCAGCAGGGGAAGGGCGGATCGTCAGAAGCTGGATTTGCCTGGAAGGTCTCCAGAGTCCAGCCGCCAAAACCGAGCAGGGCCAAGGAATAAGGTTGTGCGATTGAAGCAAGGGGGGAAGAATCGATTCGATTGGACAGTTGAGGCGACGATACGTTGACGGATACGATGGACGTGGAAAAAAGCAGAGCAGTTGGCAGCGCCCAGGCTCCAGACCTTCTGGAATGGCAGCGGGGGTCGATTGGATGGGAGAAGGAACGGCAATTCGGTGCCTGAACCCCTGACTCTTTCCCTGCAGATAATTGGGTGTGATTGGCTGGAGAGGATGGACTTGGAGGGGATATGCGACACGCCCGGATTCTAAGCCGCGCCACAGCAGATGACCAGGGACCACTCAGATGGGCGGGTTCACCGTTCTGTGGTGGGAAAAGACGATGGGTGGGGCTGCATGTCACGGACTGGACCGAGGGATGTAAGGGGGAAAGAGGGACCGGGTGATTGATTGGCTAGAGATGGGAAGAAGGGGGAAGGAGGGAGCTTAACAGGTCACGTTATCAATCAGTCCTTGAGGAAGGAGGCACCATGGTGAAGGTAAGCACGACAAGGAGGCTTGCGCCATAAGCAAGAGGTGATTGTTAGTGTGCCTGGCTGACGGGTTCCGTCTTGCTTACTTAATGGAAGGTAGCAACCCTCCAACGACAACCCGAGACAGCAACGACAAGGTAAAACCTGGCTGTCGCAACTCCAACGCACATGGCGCACTTGACGGCGTGCCTGGCTGGACCAGGGGCTTCGCTGTCACTGTGGTGGTTTGGCTTTCCAGCATGTCAGTCCTGATGAGAAAGCCACTGAAAACTTCCTTCCCCCTTGACATGGATTCCGGGATTTTGGTTTGGGAGATCCCATTTGCATTGACTCTCATCAGCCCCCCTCATAGTCATCATCAGTCCACAATCCCACCCCGTCGTGCCCGTCAGCGATTCATCGACGTGATCCTTGGTGGTGATCTGGCGACTTTTTCTCTTGGGGGCCACTGTCGTTCGTGGATCACTGGCCATCTCTGAGCGCGGCGCCAACTTCAGACTACCGGTACCTTATCCCGTCCCTTACTGGATGCCCAGACCAGCCAACTCGACTTTCCAGACTTGACGGGGGGCTCGGCGCTGGGCGCGGCCTCCTAAGGCAGCTGGACGCGTGGCGGACATGTCTGGACGAGGAGGATCTACCTGATCTTAGGAGGCTTGGGTGAATCGCAGCCATGGATACAGGCACAAGTGACAGGACACGTCGTACCGGCACTTGATGCATCGTGACGAACCCTCGAAACGTGGCTGATGGGCCTCTGATAAGTGGGCTAAGTCTTAGCCCACTAGCCCTCTTCTTAATCCTGTCAGGCAAGCCGCATTTGCTCCGGTAAAGATATCACGGTACCTAGCATGCAGTCCTGACGACAGTTGCCTACGATAAACGCAGATAATGCAGCATCCCGCTGATGTAAGTCGCGCTCGTCCTCATCGGCCTCCAACGGGATCCAATTGCCGGGCAACATCTGCCGGGACATACCCTGTCCTCAAAGCGCAATGCTGAAAGGGGTAAGAAACTCTCTCGTAGTCGTCGTCTAGTTCAGCTGAAGCGGCATATGCAAGTCACAAACCGTCGTGCTTCCCCCTTCAACCATGGCCCCTCACTATCTCTCCCCTTTCTTGCAGGACTTGCGCCAACGCACGAGCCAGACACTGGACGATTCTCTAGTCTCCCTCTCTGAATGGGTGAATGGATAGACGAGAATGCCTGGCTGACTCTCCCTTGCCCTCCGTCGCCCGTGTGTCTCCTGCGATGCGGGTCTGCCGCTCCGTTCCGTGGGTCCGCCTGTTCTACGCTGATCTTTTGATACGCGCCGGGAGGAAACTGATGTATCTTCCGCGCTTTTTCCTTCATGCTGTGTACAAACGTGTTCTCACCTGAGGGGGCCTGAATACCACCAGATCGTCCGTGAGCTCATGGAAACAGAACGACCTCCCTTCCGGACCTCTTCCGGATGAAGGGTTTTCATCAAGACGATACAGGCACACGTACACAGTCTGCCACGTTGAATATCTGCCCAGTTGCCCATCCCTTTCGCTGACCTGTCGACTTCTCTGTGCCGCCTTGCCGGAGACCCTCTGTCTCGGTGCGGTGGTGATGAAGAAGGGTCCCGACTCCTTGTTACACAATGTCTTGCTAGGGCGGGTTGGCGGCGGGTGGAACGACTGGATGGGTCTAACGGGTGGATTTCCATCACAAGGACACGGTAGAACCGTTGTCAATGATGTTTGGTGGCTTGTGTGAGGAATGTGATCGAGTCATTGGCCACGTACGCGCCTTGCGGTCCCGAGTATGAGAATTCGTCATACTTCATTCCTCGGCCGTGCTCTCCGTTGAGTTGAAGCGACGTCATCAGCATTGGTCGGTGTTACTTCTGAAGACATGTGAGTGAGTGAACTAAGACCCTTTGACTACTTTGATTCAGGAGAATGGGCCCCGAGGTATTTGGTATGATAAGCGTTGTTCGTATCAAACGTATTATCTGAAGCCTTCGTCCCATAGGGTGCCGAATACCACCCGCACACAGATACACGCATTCAATTAAGGCAATAACGAGTAACATGTCGATCTTTTCCCATTCTCATTATATCTACATAAAGAACATATGTATTAAAGGCTGTCGAAAAGAAATCGGGGACGATATTGACGCGACTCGTCAATCAATGGGGTTGGGTCAGCTCGTATCAGTTTTGTGACACAATTTCAGAATGCGAATTGCGAACTTGTATTATCTAACAGCTGTCTGGGCGATAGTTTGAGACAGTCTAGTCTTTTCGTACCTCTTCAGCAAAGGGCGGAGGTTGGTAGTCCTAACTCTCATCTTGCCATAGGAGTGTTACTATGAACTTACACACAGGTTTTCATTCTTCAGCCCTTTCGATGGCTAGACTCATGAACCCGCCTACTACTCAAACAGCCTATTCTGAGCTTTCATGACTTCATACTCATACATCCCTTCTCTTGTAAATCCAACGTTCTGGCTTTTACTCCTTATTTTTTTTTCTTTCATTCCACCATTTCTGAATCCAATGTGTGTTTCGCGAGACACTCCATAACTCTTTTGAAACGATGTGAAAGCGGGTCGAGCGAGCCCATCTCATCGACGCTTCGCTGGTAACCGTTCTCTAGGATATTCTTTGATTCCTCCCACTTACCAAGTTTGTACTTGATGAAGCCCAGATGATATACGCAGCTAAGTACAGATTTTCCAGTGTCGCCATGTATGCCTTGAAACAACTGAAGCGCGTGGGCGATACTCTCTTCTGCGTCTTCGAACAACTCTGATTCAAGCTGTATAATGGCCAAATTCAGAAGTGCGTTGGCTTCCTCGTTCGACCTGGGTTGAGATTCTCCAGAATTGCTGCACAGGCGCACAACTTGGCGCTGGGTATCTATAGCTTCTAGGTGGTGACCTTGTTGATATAAGGCAGTCGCCAGCATGCCCAATACATTAAGCTGCATACTAGATGCCTCGAGTTTATCCAACATATTGGATAGTAGTAGCTGACGACAGATTCTCTCTGCCTCTTTCCATTTCCCCTGTGAGGCAAACGTGAAAGCCACTTCGAAGACAGACATAAGATTGGCGGCTTTACCGGATGCTAACGCCTCGTTCACAATCTCAAATGCCCAAAAGTCTGTCTTTTCTTCAGCTTCTATGTCGCCCAGCTTGTGAAATGCCGTGCCTAAGTAAACTATCAGGCATGCTTTTTGCCTTAGGGGCAGAGCATGGTCACCAACCAGCAAGTCTCTTGCTTCTCCGTAGTCTTCTAACTTAAGAAACAAGCTAACAAGGTTTTCTATCGTCAAAAGCTTGGTTTCACTATTCTGAGGTAGGATGGTAACTAGCTCAATGAGGATTTGCTTCGCTTCTTGGTTGCGGTTGAGATGTTGAAGAATCGTTGCCTTGAGCCGTCTTGCTTCAAAGTAGGACTCTTCCTGGTGATCATATTCTTTTGTTTCCAAGGCTTTCTCAACGTAGTCGAGTGCGAGCCTATGCTGGTCAACAAAGCAGTAGAATGTTGCCATGCTGTGCCTAATCATGAAGATCGAGGCGTTGCCCAAGGAGGGATTTCTTGCATTTGCCGCTAATAAAGCTTGATAATGAGAAATGGTCTTGTAAGAGAAAGAGAAAGTCTCTCTAGAAGCCAAGAAGAAGTCGTTCAGCGTTGCTAGCGCCCTTTCGAAGAACCGCCTTGCGGTGCCCTTCCGCTTGAGCCAATCTGCGGTTGCCAACTGAACGAGACGATGGATGCATAAGGTTCCATCTTTGTTCTCCTTGATGAACGAAAAAGCCTTGAGAATACCTAGAGCTTGCTCGAGAAGAATCGAATAAGCCCCATCTCGCTCCAAAGTTTCTAGACTTTGGTCTGGATCTCCGAAGTATTCATTGACGTCGTACTTAATCGAGTCGCAAATGTCTTCCCTGGAGTCGTCTTCAAAGTCTTTTGAGGTTAGGAATTTCGCGTTGAAATCGAAATACGCTTTGTAATGTCTGGCTTCGCATTGTCCTGGTGACGATCCATTGTCGTCGCTTTCATTGTCGTCGCTTTCATTGTCGTCGCTTTCATTGTCGTCGCTTTCATTGTCGTCGCTTTCATTGTCGTCGCTTTCATTCTCGTCGCTTTCATTATCGAATTGTTTCTTTTCGCGACTTACTTCCAAGTACATGTAGATAGTCATGAACTGCCTTTGAATCGCTTGACGATCAAAGAAAGCCATCATCGACAAGATATCGGCCGCAAGTGGGTTCCTTTTCTTGATATGCTCGAACGACACCACCCATGTCGCCATTACAGCGTGTGGAACGTCTGCGTCTCGACCAACGGCTTCAAAATTCCCACCCAGTAGCTGAACTTCGACACCATCGCCCTTACTCAGAATAACAAGATATTGATGTAGGCTCATGCAATTTTCATGCATAAAAGCTGCAGCTTGGGCAATAGCGAGTGGTAGGTTTTCAAGGCGGTTTGAAAGGACGGTAGCGGCATCCATTGACAGCGAAGAGTCTCCAGCTATCTCGCGAATCATTTGAAGCGACTCTCCATCGCTCATAGGTCCAATCTCCACTAATGGTTGGCCTGGAACAAGTCTCGATCCGGCTTCTTTGTTCCGTGTTGTAACGAGGATCGAGCCATTGCCGTATTGGGGAATGAAGCGGGCCATGTTGCTGTTACCCTTGTTCGATTCGACGTCAGATGAACTGGTGTTGTTGGGTTGAGTATGATCATTAAAGAACAGCTCGGTATTGTCGGCATTGTCGAGAACCAGAAACCAGGGGCCAGTCTTTTGCCGCTCAAACCAAGATTTTACGAGCGTTAGCACGTCGACGTTAATGTCACTACGACCGGCAATGTTGCATTCTTCCGCAATCTCAGAATAGGCTTGACGAAACCGATCTGAATCACTGGCGTGTACCCAGAAAACAGAAATTTCAGGATGGGCCTTGCGTAGCCAGTAGGTATACGCAATGGCGATTTGAGTCTTTCTACGCAGTCTTAGCGAATTGAACCTTTTGAGTGGCTTCCTACGACTTACCCAATCCCTCCGAGGCCATAAAGACAAACTCGAGATCTAGCATCTTCAATGTCGTCCTCAGGACCATGACAAAATTCGCTCTTAAGACGTGTAAAGATGTCGGATCGTTCGACGAAACTCTTGTTTTTCGCATATGGGACAAGAACTGTTCGCATTCATCAATATTGAACTCATCTTTGAAGTCCCTCTAGCTACGTACATTTGGATGCCGTCTTCTTTGGCGGGTTTGTAGACCTCTTCTCATTTTGCTCCTCAACTGCTAGAGGTGGCGTGCTTTGACGTGGTAGTACAGAGACTTTCCGTTCAAACTTCTTGATCCAAGTACGAAGCTCATCGCAAATATCGATAAATCCAGAATCTTCAGGACTGCTGAACTTCACCATGGTATGATGCGTCCCATGTATTCCAATGGCATCTTTACCTGGGAAGATGGCTGAGTGTTGAGGAACGACCTGATATCGTTGAGGAAGATTAGTCATTAGCATCATTGCAGTTGGCCAGGTCAACTAACCAGCCCAATTCCGGGAAGAGGCAGCTCCTCGTAGAAGCACGTAATCTGAATAGTGCCGACTCCCGCTTTTGTCTGGGATTGTGTAAGGTTGTGAAAATTGTCCTGAATCTCAGCGAGGACCTCCGACTCAGGTCTGAGAACGCCGAGGATTTCGGTGTTTGTCTGCTTTAGCACTCCAACGGATTTGCCAAGTCGTTCTGCCCACACAGCAAGAGCTGAGCCGTGATGCGGTGTACCGAGGAAGAGTATGCCTCGGGTCGCTTCGAGGACTTCTTTAAGGTGTTCTCTTGTGTGGGCGCGGGCGAGAGCCTGTCGAAGGATGAGATTAACATGACAGTACTATTTTGGGCTCCCCTCAACCTTCATGACGGTGAACACTTGGGTGACACGTACAGCTTGACAGACCAGTCCACCCAGGCTATGACAGACAAATATGATGGGACGCGCAGACTAAGAACGTTAGAAAACCGCTCTCGATAACGGCAAACAGAACGACCCACGCTGTCGGTTCGATCTCGAAAGTTCGTAAGTCTCTTCAAAAAAGTCGCCGCATGGTCTCGAATGCGACTGACTGAGACCATCTCGGTAGCCTTGGCCACATCTGCGTCGTAGCCGTACGCCAAAACTCGGGCATCCGGTATTTCGGACGGAAGCAAAGCTTTAGGCCAAGGCTCAGATGCCTTGTCTGATGTCCAGGTCTTTTCACGATGACCTTTCAAGCCATGGATGAAGACGATGCTATCGAGACATCTATTAGCATACGCGATGGTTCATTCCACACCGAGAAATGCTAACTCCACAGCGGCGTTTCCCTCGGAGGGATCGTGCAACACGCTCATGCCTATTGGACTAGACGAGCTTGTAGTCAGTTCGTATGCCCCACGTGAAGCCATGGTGTTCGATCCATGTAGGCTTGTCGACGGGGCTGGAGGAAACACATCGGTCGGAACATTGGGCGCCTCCTCCTGCGCGTCATTCCTAGGCCGCTTGTCGGGTTTGTCGCGGTCCTTGCGCCAGTCTGTCTGAAAAAGACGCTTCATTGGTACAACGATGATGACTTGAGGCTTTAGTAGCCTGAAATCTCATGAAACTCGGGTCACTTGGGATTCAAGACGAAGTGAAAATAGACGTGAAAATGGGAAAAATGTAAATGATGAGATGTCTCAGCCGGATGAAAGGGGCATAGACTGACGAGGGCCCCTGTCGATTCATTAAGGCACAGCCTGATCACGCGTGACCAACATCTTTCAACCAATCAAAAAGGCACCTTACTTTTGGCAGATTAAGTTGCAAAAGCAAAGAAAAATCACGTTTTGCAGCTTTCTACGTGAGAGAAACTCCTCATGCAGTCAAGTATCCCGAAACTAGGAGCTCATCATCAAAACACTCTGCTATTGGGACACCAGTCTCATAGAACCGAGCTTTATTCAACACCTGATTTCTCGCGAAGACTAAGCACTTACAGTAGCTTCCTTTTACTAGACGCATTCTTCAGCTCGAGACTGGACGCTTCGGATCTTGCCCTTTTAAGGAAACTCTTATGGTGAATCGAACCTGTGGGTATGTGGCAAGCTGTCATTCCTTCGTTCGCTCTTCAAGCATCTACTCTTCATAGACCAGGGGTTAGGTACCAATTGTTGGATTACGAGGCAGAAAAGGGGCCCTATTAGGTAGTTAGGTAGGGGTAGTAGGTAGGCAGTCTAGGCCCATGCAGACGGACCCTTCTACCTACCTATACCCACTAAGGGACCGCGGGCTCTGCCCACGATCTTCCCCTCTTATATATACATAATAGACCTATACTAACCTATTAACCTAGTTATAACCAAAAGGTCTAACTTATTTACGTATATACTAATACTAATTAATAATTAAATTATATATATATTTCTACTATAGGTTAGTAAGGATATAATTATAAAAAAAATAGCCTCGACTTACTTTACTAACTATTCTAACTTATTAACTTAGTTCCGTTTATTTAATTAATAATAAGTAACTTAGTCTATACTACTTTAACTCTCCTTTATTATTACTAATTAATAACTAATTAATTAGTTATAAACTATTAAAAGCGCACTTTATTACGTACGATCCCTTTTACTAAGGCTATTATTATAAAAAAATTAATTATTTTATTATTATTATTAACCTTATTTTTATTATTAATATTATCTTTACTAGCCTTATTATAATTACTAACTTTCCTCTAATCGAGCTACTTATAAAAGAATCTATTTTAAATATATTATAACTAAGCGCTATTTTAAATTAATAATAAATAAAAAGAGATTAACTATTAAGAAATCGATCTAATAATTGCTAGAGTACTAGTACTTAGTAATAATAAGACTTTTAGAATTATAAATACGTTAATAATAAAATATTCTTTAAAAATAATAAAATATTCCGAAATACTAAAAAGAAAAAAAGATCTTAATAATAGTAATAATAGGGATTTATTTTATATTATTAATAAATTTACCTCTTTTTAATCTAACGAATACTTTAAGACTAAACTAGCAAAACGAAGTATAAAAAGTACTAAAAAAAATCGCTAATTAATAACTAACGGAATCCCCTAGTTACTATTAGAAATACGGTTATAAAAGGCCTTTTTTCTTTTTTTATAACCTTTTACTAACTTTAATAACTTTCTATTTATATACCTTATTAAAAAAACAAAATTTTTTAATTAGTAATAGTAGCCCGCTTATTACTATTAAAACGATTATTATAACTAACTTATTACTTATTTAAACTTACTTAATATTAAATTATAATTAAAATACGACGATTATTTCTTATTATTATTTTTTACTATATACCTTACTTTATTAAATATATTATAGTAACTACTAGCCCTAGTAATAAATAAAAAGGGGTTAATAACTAATTAATATTACCTTAGACCTATTAATATTTTTAAATTATAAAACTATACCTAATTCTAACTCGTTAATAAGACTACGTTAACCTAACTTAATAAGGCTTATTTAATATTATACTTATTTTTATAAATAATAAAAAACTTAATACTTTCGTCCTTTATATAATAAAATCTTATTATTAAAACGGCCTAACGAGTAAAAAGCTATAAAAAGACCTTAAAACTAACTTTTAAAACTAAGAAGTAAGGGACTTTTTAAAAATAAAAAGTACGATTCTTAAAAAGCTAAGAAACTTTTTTATAAATAATAGTATTAACTTACTAATTAGGGATTATAATTAAATAATAAATAAGATTATTAGCGCCCTTAATACTTAATACTTCCCTATTTAAACCTCTAAGGAGATTATAACTTACTATAACCGTATTAAATACTTTAATATATTATATTATAATCTTTATTTTTTCTATTTATTATTCTTATAATTAATAAATACTAATAATCTTATTTAACGAGCTAAAAAGATAGTAAGGGAGTTTATATAAACCTAACTAACTTAATTAAAATAATTAAAATTACGACCTTAGCCTCGTTATTAACTAACTAACTTATTACCTCTTTAAAAAAAAAAAAAAAAAAAAAAAGTTATTATTACTTAATAACGAAATCTATCTTATTAAATACTATACTTTAATAAAAAAACTAAAGATAATATTATATTTAATACTCGCTAATTAATTAACCTTACTAAACTTTACGATAATAAAAATAAGTATAGTAATAAGAAATATAATATCTTTAGTAAAAAGCTTCGGATCTTTAAAATACTATATTAATAAATAAGAATTAGTAAATAATACTATTTTAATACTTTTTTAAATATACTTAAGGGAAGGGTATTAACTTTTTATTTTAACTAATTTAGTAGTATTTCTAACCCGCTTAGTTTTAATATAATATACTAAAAGACCTAAGAATACTTTAAGCTATTTATAAGCTATTAAAACTACCTTACTAAGCTCTATAACTTCTATTAATACTTTATAGTTTATAAAAACCTAAGTAAATCGAACTAATAAATTCTATAAGTACTAATTAATTATATTATAATCTTTTATAAAGTACTAACTACCTAGGGATTTATTTTTAATATAAATAACTAACTCCTCTATTATATAAATAGTATACTAAAATATAGACTTATTATACTTAACTTAGTACCTATATTTACTAATATTTATTACTAGCTTAGTACTTTAATTAATACTATAGAGAGAGAGCGTAACTATAATAAGTAATATTAGTATCTTTAAAATAATACTTATAATAAAGAGGTCTCTGCTACTTACTAAACTAACTATACTTATAATAGCTTTCATAAAGAGACCCGATTTAATAAATAAAATTAACGCGGCTATAGTATTATTAATAAAAAATATTTTATTTATTATAAAACTAGCTATTAATTAACTAAGTACTTAAAAAAAGAGCGACGTTAAGTATATAAGAAATATAAAAATAATAAAAAAAGAAATAAGAAATTTATACCGAGCTTATACTTATAGTTCCTCGCTTTTTATAAGAGAACTACTCTTACTAATAATAACGATAATAATAATACTATAATTTAATATTTTAATAACCTCGACTTTAATTATAAAGATAATTACGAGGACGAAGTCTAGATTTTAATAGTATACTTTATAACTACTACTAGTAATAAAACCCTTATAAATATCTTTACTACTTAAATAATAAAATATAGCCTTATTAATACTACTTTTATTAATAAGTTAACTAAGCTTATAAAACTAATAACCTCCTTCTTATTAAATAAAAAATACTTATTAAGGGATTTTTAAAATATTATACTTAATACTAGCGCTACGGAATTCTTAATTACGGGCTACCCTTAATTCCTTATATTATAATAATAACGACTTAAAGTTATTTTTAATACTTTTAGAATTAGTAAAGTAAGTATTTAATTTAGTAATAACGAACCTATAAGGTTATTAAGATTTATAGTTATTAGTACCCTATTTAATAATATTACTTTTTATATTTTACTAACTAATACTCCTTTTTTATATTACCTAAAGGATATAAATAAGCTAAGAGTATACTTTAATAATATTAATAACTTACTAATTAAAAGAGATATTATAATACTTATTATTTATAAATAAGGATACTCTTAGCTTTTATTTTTTAATAATAAGAAAGCTATTACTAACTATTTAATAGAGGGCGAATTATACTACTTATATTAGCGCTTTAGCTACCCTTTAGTTCCTCGTTTCTTAAAACTACTTTAATAATTTAATAATAATATAAAAATTGTAGCCCTCGAGAAGCTTATAAAGATTTATTAATAATACTAACTTAATATTACTACCCCTAGCTAATTTAAATTTATTTTATAAAATAATTATAATTTTAACTATAAAGTCGTAATTAATATAATATACTTAATAAATTATAAAAGTACTAATTAACTAATACTTTACGTCGTTAATACTACTACTTCTTTCTAAGTAGTAAGGTTCTTTATAAATATAATTACGAAGTATATATAAAAGGCTCTTTAGCTATATTAAATCGACGTTTACCTCGGTCCGCTAGACTAAATTATTATAAATATTAGTAAGAACTTTAGTACTATAGAGTTTAAATCTTTTACTAAATTTATATTTATTAAAATTAAAAAAGTACCTATTGAAGCTTATAATAATATTAATAAAGCTAAGAAATACTACGTAGTATTTAAAAAGGTATATAATATTATTTAAAATAAGTACTTATTAATAAGCATAGAGGCTATATTTTAAGCTATAATTAAAGTAGTTAATAATATAATTAGCCCGAATAGCCTCGTTTTTATACTCCTTATTTTTAGAGCTTTTTTATATATTTTTAATAAATCCCTATTATTACTAAATATTACTTAACGTATAGAGGTAGTTAAAAAAATAATAAGAAAAGTCCGCAAACTTTATATTAATAAGTAAGTAAATAAAGTACTAGCTACTTAAAATAGACTAAATATTTCCTATATTATTAATTTATTACTATAATTAAATATTAAAGTCTAATAAAAAAGTAAGGAATAAAAAGGCCTATTTAAGCTCGTCTTAATAAATAGTACTACTTACGTAATAAAATTACTTTACGGCTTAATAAGCTTTTAGGCTACTATAATTAAACCCTAATACTTAGAAAAGGTTAACCCCGAGCTATTAGCTATAATAATAAAGTACGTTAACCGCTTACTAATCCCTATAATTAACTAGCTAATTAATAATAGCGCCGCTATAAATAAAATCCTTAATAAGATTGTTATTATAATTAATAATAACCCTTTATTATAAAATAAAAAGATTAAAAAAATATTAATATAGTATGGCCGTAATAATACTTTTATAATTATAACTTATTTTATATTTAAAAAGAAAGTAAATCTTAAACTAGTTACTAAGCTCTATAATAAGGGTATTATTACTACTTTAAGAGCACTTTTTATAAAATTTATTAATAAAGAGCTTTTAGGATTAATAAAAAGAGGGGTAATTAAATTTATTTAACTTAGCCCTAAATATAAAAATATAAAAATATTTAAATCTTAATTCGTTAACGAGATTAAAAACCTAGGACTTAACTTTATTAAAAAGTCTTACTTAGTTATATAAGAGTATAATAACGAGGGAAAGAAAAAGATCTTTATATAATTATTAATAATTTAAAAAACTAATTAATATTTAATCCTCGCCCTAGCCCTAACCCTAATCTAAAAAGGCTATATTATCTAATTATAAAATATTATTTAAATATATATATAATCGAGCTAACTTTTTTATTATAAGGTTTTTACTTAATTACTAACTTAGATCTGTTATTTATATCCTAAGAGTATTATTCTATACGTTATATAGTTACTATATAATTTTATAAAATCTAGTACTTATTAATAAGTAATATATAATAAGTATTATTTAAAAATACTTTAAATAATAATATCTACGTTCGATCTATACTTACTAATCTTAATAAGAAAAAGCGGATTATTTAGTATTATTAGTATATAAACTAATAATATTATTAAATTATTAAATAAGGCTTTTAATTAAAAAAAAAAACTAAGCTTAAGCGCGCTAAGTTACTAACTAAATTAAAATAATAATTATTAATTAACGAGCTACTTATTTTTAATAATAGGATTATCTTATTAAAAAGTATTAATATAATACTTAAATAAAAGAACTAAAAGAAAAAGCTTAAATAAGTTAACTTCTTAATATTAAATACTAAATAATAATTCGTTAAGTAGCGAGCTTAAGGGGCCTATATCGTATTAATTTACTAATTAAAAATAGTTTTTAATACGTCGTTTATTACTTAATACTAAGTAAATCCGTCGTTTATTAACTACGCTATATTAAACTATTATATTAAATAGTAAATAGATTACTTAGACTAAGGGCTTATATTCGTACTATTAGATCTAACTATAGCTAAACTCTTCGTTTTTATAAATAGGTTATTTATAAATAACGCTAATTATACTTTATAACTAGATTATATTATTATTTTTATAAATAAAAAATAGATTAACGAGAGCTTTATAATTAATAATAATATTATTTATTATAGCTTTATAAAAAATAAAAAAAATTACTTAGAGCGTATTAATATTAAAAGTTTATAAAATAGTTATAAGTATTAACGTTACTTATACTATTTTAATTACCCTAGACCTTATTACTAAATAACTCGATATTTTAAAAATCCTTATTATAATTTATATAAATTTATACTTATTATATAAATACCTTATTAAGCTAAGTACTATAAAAAAAAGCGCTTTATAATAGATATTATAATACTTAGGTAATTATATAAATACTACGAGCTTTATAAGATCCGTTAGATTAATAATAATAATAACTTAGCTAACGGATTTATAAAGAGTATATTAAATAAGTCCCTCGAACAATTTGTTAGTAAAGGAATTATTATAATTAAAATAAAAAAATAAGTAATACGTAGTTAAAATAGTAATATACTATAAATAATAAATCGTTTAGCGAATATATATACCTCTTAGGCTTTAGCTTAGAAAGAAACGTATATATTCGGGGCGTAGTTAGACTAATAAAAAGCTCTTTTTTTAACTATACTAAATTTAATAATTTTTAAGGAATTTAGGTATATAAATTATATATATTAAAAAATAAAGAAATAATTAGAAAGAGGGGATACTAAAAATTTCTATATAAATAATTATAATAGAAGCTATATTAAAATTTTAATATATAGTTTTAAGCATTTCTAAATAAGGAATTAATTATAAATTCTATTACTAATTCTTATTAGCGGGGGACCTAGCCCCTATTCTAGCCTTTTTTATTATAAAAATAAAAAACTATTAATATTAAATTATGAGGTAAAAAAGGGGCCTTATTAAGTAGTTAAGTAGGGGTAGTAAGTAGGTAGTCTAGGCCTATGTAGATGGACCCTTCTACCTACTTATACCTATTAAGGGACCGCGGGCTCTGCCCATAATCTTCCCCTCCTATATACACGCAATAGACCTATACTAACCTATTGACCTAGTCGCGACCGAAAGGTCTGACCTGCCTACGTGTATACCAACACTAATGTAGTACCCACGAAGGGAATACCATGTCAGGTATTGTCTGCTCGCTCACTAAGTCAGTATGTTTGTCGTTCCCGCCGTTACCGTGAATTGCGCGGAGTGGAGTGCCGTCGAGTGGGGCGTTGTATGTGGCGATTCATTTAGTTCCGGAGACCTCCCTTAGACCTGGCATCGTTGAAGAGAGGATAAATCCAAGTTTCGACAGCGGAGCGTCCGTTACTATCCACTAGGCTAAACTTAATTCTCTCTTGGCAATGTGATTCTGCCGCGGTCTGAAGAACGTTTAGGTGCAGTTCCTAGATCAACGTAGATCCTCGGACCCTTAGTTGAAGCGTTCATTCCTTACTCTTTCTATACATAGTTGAAAACCATATACGGTGTGAATCAATGCTTGGAGAAATGGCTCAAACATAAGCCTCATAAAGCTTCAGCGCTGTCAAGCTGGAAGACGGGAATCTTCAGAATGGCTGCATTCTGAGTATCGACGGAGAGCCGCTCGGATCCGATGGGACAACATACGGAGATTGATAAGGAGCCCCATCGCGGGCCGCATTTATTCAATAGTTACCAGGAAAAGCTTGATTCAACAAGCCAAACCCCTCGGTTGCCACAATTAGTGGGCCAAAGCAACGGTAAAGATCGGTATGCATACCGGAACTACAAGCTCAGTTTGGTCAACGTTCCTTTCTCCATCATTGCACTTACCGAGGCCCTTCTTCGTGCATTTGCACTGGTTAACAAAAGTGCCGACCGTTTGTTGAGTACCTCTAGCTCGGTTTTTCGTCATGTGGCGTGCAACGGGACGGATCTGAGATCCTCTGTGACCTCTAGGAAGCAACTCCTTCACACAACTCCAGTAAATTCGAGATTACACTCGGTGATATCGGTCGGAAAGGCCTTTTCTAAAGTCTTAGTCGGCTCTTGAGTCAGGAAAATGAAAATTGAGAATGCAATTCATGGCAGAAAATACCGAAAGATGAGAAAAGGGGGGGACGAGGCAAGGTAGATCATTGGACTGCCAGTCTTGACTACGATAGACTTTGGGATATAAAATGCCGATTTTCCTCCCGCAAATATATTCCTTCCGCTCATTATCTCTTCACTCTTGAATTGCATCACTTGTCTTGCCAGAGAAGCCAAAATGTCCTCCACTTCTTTGAAGTTTCTGGTCTATGGCTGTGCGGCCGCCATGGCCGTGGCAAGCTCACTGCCTTCATCGAACTCGAGCGCCACGAGAGCAGCTGTCAAGGAGTTCCCTGAGTGCACCTCGTTGCACCAGAGAAAGTCCTGGTATGTTTAATTGACTTCGGATTCCTTGCTTCTCTGACAAGATCCTAGGACTGCGATGACAACCACCGAGAAGAAGGCTTACATTGACGCTGAGCTCTGCTTGATGAACAAGGCCCCCAAGTTGGGCATCGCCGGCTCGCAGAACCTTTGGGATGACATGATGTACGCCCACATCTACCAGGCCAACGTCATCCACAATGACGGCCCATTCCTGCCCTGGCACAGACTGTACAGTAAGTCTCATTTCGTTCTCACGGCTGAGGACAAGCAATAACGATCAACATCGCAGTGCGTGTCCATGAAGTCTACCTCCAGACTGAGTGCGGCTACGAGGGAGGCCAGCCCTACTGGAACGAGCTGGAGGACGCCGAAGCCGGTTTCTTGAACCAGTCCACCGTCTTCGATGCGGAGACCGGATTCGGAAGCTTCAAGAATGGCGACAATGGCTGCGTTGCCGATGGGCCGTTTGTGAACCTGACGATGCACTTGAACCAGACCAGCAGTGATGCGAACTTCTGCTTGACCCGCGATCTCGACCAGGACAGCTTCTACCAGGCCAACAGCACCTACGTCAATGAATGCATGGCCATCGAGACCTACGTCGATTCGTGGAACTGTTGGGGCACGGCACCTCATCTTGCCGGTCACATGGGTGTCGGCGGTACTGTGAGTCAAAATCCCATCTTCGAATACACTGGCGTATCTTGACTGACTCTTGCGACAACTAGATGCTGGATGTTGTCTCCAGTCCTGGTGACCCTTTGTTCTTCCTTCACCACACCAACCTCGACCGATTGTGGTGGGAGTGGCAATCCGTCAACCTCACCGCTCGTCTCAACGAGATTGGAGGGCCTGTGGTTGCTTCGGATGCCTTCCTCACAATGTCCAACCTCGATTACCCCGGTGCTGACCTCCTGGACTACAACGGGGAGAACGGCGGCAACGTGACCACCATGGCTCACAACCTTTGGACTGCGGGACTATTGCCCAATGTTACGATTGCGGATCTGATGGATATTCGCGGTCCTATCAGCTGTGCAATCTACATCTAAGTAGACTGCAACATGCTCGTGAGGTTGGAAAGGCGGCACGGCTAATGCTTCATGCTGTGGGATACCGGTATATGATGTACCGGAAGAACACGACCTCCTGCCTTGGGCGGTGATGCCTGCTACGGCATGACGAGGGTCTTTTCATAGACATATAGAACACTACTTAGCTTATCCTTTATATTGCTAGTACAGTGCTCGAACCTCGCTAAGCGTAGTTACTCTGGGTTATAAGATGTTACGGGGGGCTACGCATAAGCAGAAGGGTCAAATCTTGGATTATATATTATACTATCTTGTAGGAGGGTATTATATGGATTCTACGGGGTACTGTATGCGGTTATGTATTTTTAGCGCGATGTAGTCGCTTTTCGCCTTACTTGATGTCGGATTGGAAGTCCAATTCGACTGCGGCATACGGCCGACTGCGCAGGGGCCAATTGGGGGCCCTAATTACGATTATCGTAGCCAGCCCAACCTACGGTTGGAACCTCCTTTTTACACCTACTACGCAGATATTCATATACCTAGTTCAATTGATCTCTTCGTCAACTACGGTTCGAACCAACTACCCTGTAATAGGGATACCAACACTTGAGGACATCACGGCGTAAAATGGGACAAACAAACAAACAAACAAACCGGTATATGATGTGGGGGCCGTACCGCACATCACCTTACATGGAGCTTTGGGTCTATTGATCTCTTTCATTCCCCCATAACCAAGCCTACGAAAGTGCATGGTTATGGATACGCTCCTCAATGTACTTGCAATACCTCACTAGCTTGACTTTCTTCTATAGATATTCAAAGTCGGACAACGGCAATAGACTGTACTTACTCTTTAAATGACTATGTCTGTAATGCGACTCTTTTTACTCGCCTCTGAAAGGAATTGTGAGTCTGCTTCGATGTTTGAATCTGGGGTTGACCCCTGATGTATTGAGACAAAGAAAGGAGAATAGGGTGGCACAAAACGTGGCTAACAACCCACCGAATATGGGACCGTCTAGTGGCTTTAGTTATTTACAGGACTGCGAATGGACTCCATCCAACACGAGCCACCTTAGCCCCCATCAAAGCAACAAGGGAAAGGACATAGATAAGACCAGTGAACAAAATCAACCCCCAATATTCCCCGTTTTGCGCAGAAATGATCTCTCCAGCTACCGGCACATCGAAAAGGCAAGCAAAGGAGGCCGCCGTATAAGCCGTCGCATAGTACCGCCCATAACTCTCCGTCTTACAGAGTTTGCCGATACAAACCGGGCTGATGCTGATGTTGTTCCCGCTAGCGAAGCCAAACAGGACCACGAAGACGACGATGCCCGCCATAGAGGAGCCCGCCGGCAGCCACACGGCCAAGCAAGCGACGATGCTCAGCACAAGAGCCAGGATATTGGAGTTGAAAGGCCCGGCAAAGTCACCGAACCATCCTGCCAAGATACGTCCAGCTACACTTCCAGCATTCAGAATCGTAGGGATTTGATACGCAAAGTCGATATCGAAGCCCTTATGAATGGCATAGCTCGATATGTACGTGAGAGGAATGAAGAGTGACCACTCAAGGAGGAAGATGCCGAGCGTAGTCAACGCAAATGCCGGATCTCGGAGTATACGGATGTTGGGATGAACCGAGGCGTCAGGGTTTGGCGGCAGTCGTCTGTCGATGAGAAGAGTCGCAGCCCCGCAGGAAACCAGGACGATGAACCCGACGGTCCGAATCGCCCATGCCCAGCCAGCTCGTTCGAAGAGGGCACGGAGCATCATAGGGTATACGATGCCTCCGAAACAACCTCCAGTGGAAGCAATGCCGGTGGCGAGTCCTCTGCGGTGGTAGAACCAGTGACCGACGGCTGCGAAGGACGGCGTGAACAAGAGGGAGGCGCCGACGCCGTTGAGGACTCCGAAGACGAGCATGAAGTGCCAGAACTCTGGTCAAAGATTATTGTCAGCTGACTAAATTTATAAGGTTCCAAAGGTCGTAAGGAAGAGTATACGCACGCGTAGAGATGCTCAACAACATCTGAGCCGCCACGACACAGACGGTGCCGGACAGGATCAACCACTTCGGGCCATACTTGTCAAAGACGGGGCCAATGTAGATCCCACAGAAGAAGCAGAGGAACATGTACATGGAGAAAATCCAGCCGATGGTGCCTTCGCTGTAACCTTGTAGCTGGTGGGAGCTGATGTAGGCGTGGATGGTCGCCACGCTGTTTGAGATGCCCAAGGCCGAGAAGGATGCGAACCAGGAGCCTAGCACGACAGACCAAGCTCGCAGGCCTCCTTCGGGGTATTCATCTTCTGGGTTCGGGATGGTCTCGTCGATGCTCGGGTTGTACTGCGGTTCCGGCTTCGAGTCTCGGTTTTCGGCCCTGTCGGTAGTGTGGTTCCGAGTCATGTCGTGGATTCCCTCAGGCGCGGCCTGGTTCTGCTGAGAGGATCTCAGTGGTTGAGACATCTTCAACTTGGCAAGTCGCTTGAGTAAAGAGATGATTTGGAGAGAAATGGGCAAACATCATCTAGAGACTTGGGGAGCTCCAGCGAGATAAATAGTCTTCGCAGCAGAGTGATGAGTGACTCAAGCAACAATGGCAATAATCTCTTCCATTCCCCTAAAGGCAATTGTAATCGAGGTCTTGACTTTCGAAAACCAACGCAACTAAAGACGTTTAGACTCCATAGGGAAAAATGCATGGGTCATCCTACATATTTCTACATATGCACTCCACGCAAAGCGCGCCCTGCAACTGACATCCGAGAAGAAAGCGGGCTAGACCTCTACGGGAAAGAGGAAAAATTCAAAATTTCAAGAACAGCGTCTTCAACCCGGCCACTTCTTTGTTTCCTTGACAAAAGAATATGGGCACCAGCCAATGACCTGTCGTCTTCCTCTTCCACGTTTTCTTAGAAAGGTAACTTACGCCTATGTGGGACCGGCGTCGGCATCGGCTCCGGCTCAACGACCGGTGTCGCAATCGCGGGAAAACAGGGGACCCCACAAGTGGGGCGGCCCGAAAGGCAGTTTAAACGTCACATCTCCCACCTCCAAATGACTCCGAGACTCGGAATGAACGCTAGATCTTACCTTTAGAAGACAAGCCGTCAACCCACACGAATCTCCCGCCAGGGTCACACCAGGGAAGGAAACTCGAGACGATGCTCCTCCGGATCGTGGGCTCTCTCCAACACCTCCGGGCCTCGACCATCGTCTACGCTCTCATCGCCCTCCTCCTCCCCGTCACCCTCACCCTAGCCTTCATCCTCCACAATGGCGATGCCGCATCCACGCGCAGGAAGCTCCGGAACCTGGAGTCTATAGGTGTCCCGGCCAATAAGAGCCACATGGCAGACCAATTCGACTCCAAATATGCATTACCGGAAGACACACCGTCGAGCAACCAGGGGCCGATCCGCATCAAGTCAATCTACATCCACCCGATCAAATCCTGCGGCTTCGTCGAAGTAGACAGAGCCCTCCTCACAAAGACAGGCTTCGCCTACGACAGATGTTTCGCCCTCGCAGCCGAGACGCCGGACCCGGAAACGGGCGCCGTCTCCTGGAAACTCATCAGCCAGCGCACGAAGCCAAACATGTGCCACATCCAGACAGAAATCCACCTCCCTCGGAAGAACAGCGACCAGCGAGACCCCCTAGTCCAAGCCGGCGGCTGCGTCCTCGTAACCTTCTCAGACCCAGACCCCCCAACCTGGACCCAACGCATCGAGACCTTCCTCTCCAACCCCTTCAGCCCCTCCGCAACACCCCAAATTTCCTTCATCGTGCCCCTGAACCCCCCCTCAACCCTCGTAGACGAATTCAACATCGGCCTCAAAACCTTTGGCATCCACGCCCGCGACGCCTCCGGGCTAGACATGTCCCGCATCCCCTCCGTCGCCACGACCCTCCTGCCGAAACTGAAGAAATTCCTCGCCATCCCGCCGAACCGCGGCCTGACGCTCACGCGCTGCACCCCCGAGACCTTGACGCGGACGACCCTCAACCTCGCGCCCGTGAGCCACATCGGCTCGCCCGCCGTCCACGGATACACGGACCAGCAGCCCGTCAACCTCAACAGCTTATCCTCCGTCCACGCCGTATCAGCGCTGCTGCCGCCGGAGAACAGACCGCTTGACGCCCTCCGCTTCCGCGCGAATCTATGGGTCACGGGAGCGCCGGCGTACGTGGAAGAGACGTGGAAGCGATACCGCATCATCCCCAAGGAAGACCTCTCAGATAACAGAAAGCCGCGGGCGGACGTCTCACCAAAGCTCTCCGTCGTCTGTAGAACTTCCCGCTGTACAATGCCAAACGTCAACCTCGCTACGGCAACCTTTGACACGGAGAACCCTGCGTCCGCTGAAAAGAAGAAGGGGAAGCCGCAGCCTAGCACGACGCTGATTGAGCACCGTACTCCGGAAACGGGGAATCCCAAGGCGCTGGGATACCTCGGGATGCATTGCGTGCCCGAGGACGATGATCTGGACGAGGCTAGGAGGCAAGGGAAGGGGCTGTATGTCCATGTCGGCGATGAAGTTGAAGTTCTTGAGACGGGGGAGCATTTGTATGGGTCTACTGCGAATGATTATTGAGGTGGCTACTTCCTGGGAGGGTTTGGGACAAGGAGACCTGAGCGGCAATGAAAGCGCTGCTGCTTGAGACTTGCATGGAAAGGTAATGAAGGCGATGTCTAAATCAGCTTATTGAGGAGGGAATATGGAAGCAATCTGGTGCAAGGTGCTTAGGAGCTGGGGTGACGTTGAAAAGTTCATCCTTTGTGGTCAAGGGACCCCTCTAGATGGAAGACCTGAATGGCTTTACTAGCCACTTGGAAGTTGCCAAAGTGGAATTACCCACGAACTCAAAACTTTTCCATCATTTGGTCTCGTTCAACGGAAAGTCTGGTACTTAGCATAGACTGTGAGGTAGACAAAAGCTGATAGTGATGGCTTTGGGCCGGTATAGGCCAACATGATGTCCTTCACAACCCAGCAAGAACCAAGGTCTGCAGAAAAGGGGTTAGCATTAACACGAGATGGATGGGGGATCTTGATGAAATGAAGCCTCTAATCGTCTATTTGCTGCTGGCTTTCATCGCCTGCTTCATTCTATTCCACATCTACATCTATACCAATCCGTCTACACCACATCACTCCATCACAACCCACAGTCTCTAAAGCCCATCTTTCAAGCCTATCAAACCTCTGCTAAACTCCCAAAACAACCCGTCACTTACCTCCCAACGCCAACCTCCCCAAGCACCCTCCTCGCCCCCAACTCCCTCCACTTCCCCACCGTCTCCGGCCTCGAAGCCCACACGACACCAAGCATACCGACAGCATTCACATCCGCCCCGTCGACGCCCGCCTTGACCCTAGGAACCACAACAATCCACCGCCTCCCGAGAATAACATTATGCGGCACCGCCACGGCCCTCCCGTCCCCGTCCTCCTCGACAACCTCCTCCCGGCCGGGAATCAGCTCCGTCGCCTGGCGGAGCATGTCTCTGTATTTCGCCGTGAGGTCCTTCGCCGAGGGCGGTGATGTGCCGCTAAAGCGGTGGATGAAGTACCGGAACGGCGGCTCTTGCTTCCCGTCACCGACCGCTTCCGCCCCTGTCCCGGACCCGGCGTCGACGAGGTCAGGCCACATGGGAATCGCTCCCGGCGCAGGGATAACCTGCATATGCTTGTGCAACCGACTGCACCCGCCCTCCTTACCACAGTTGAAGATGACCAAGTACTCTCGTCTCCCGTCCTCGCCAACAGCATCCGCATCACCACCCCACACCCCATTCAAACCCCCCAAAACCTTCACCGCAGCCCGGAGATCCCGCTCACCCAGCCCCTCAAACTGCCTCCTCCTCCCATCGGCAGTCAAGAGGAGAAGATGCGGCCTGTACGCGCAGAACTTGTTGAACGCCAGCACATGCGTAGCCTCTTCATCCCCGCCGCCGCCGACGGTCGTGAGCTCGAAGCCCGCGATGCTGATGTCGCCTCCGGGAAGGTTTCCTTCTTCGTCGAGGGTGATCTTGTTGTTCTTGTGTTTGCCATCGTCTTGGGTATGAGTGTTGGCGTGCGAGGTTGCGCTTGCGTTTGTCTGAGACGGAGGGCCATCGTCATCTGCTTCGTCTAGCCCCGCGTTGTCTTCTACCGCGGCGGGCTTGCTTTTCAACGCAGCCGTTAAGCGGAACTCAAACTAGACAGAATCGTCAGCTTCAGTGGTTCCCTACGATTCCCTTGGTTTTAAAGCCCCTTACTATCCCTTTCTCTGCCCTTTATCACCATCTGTCTCAGTTTTCTCGTCAAGTAAAAAGCAAGACGGGAACGTACGGATACGCCCGTTATTCGTACCACAACTACAAGGATGAAATCCGGTGAAGAAGAGAAAAGAGAAAAGAACTGACCTTGAAACCTCCATCCTCGTGATAAATCTTCTCCATGTCCTCCGCGTACATCACAATTCCGTCCCGAACCTTTTCATCAAAGGCAGCGAGGACCGAGGCCTCGGTTATCGGAGAAGCCATTGCGCTTCTCCCTGCTCTGATGAGGTCCCACGCTTGGAGATGATTCAAAAGCGGCAACTAAGAGATGAGTGCCGAATGATAAATTGGAGCGAAGTATTAACAGGATGTTAACATGAGAGGAGTTGTTGTACTCCGTAGACGAATCGACATGTTGAACGTCGCAGGAGTGGCAGTCGGAATGAAAGCCGGTTATTGGCCAGCTGCATATGACGACATCAGAAAGTACCCCCTTGCATCGATAATTGCACAACGCGACAACGTTCAATCTTAGGTTCTAAACTCCCAGAACGGTTTCCTGCATGATGTTTGCGAAAAGTCATAGTTGAACTTGATGCTATTAAGATTTTAGAGTATCAACTGCGTGACGTTCCTCTCGCGCCCGCTTTTACGTTTTGTCTCCAAAAGAGGTATTATACTACAATTTTCCACCACGCTTGATCCCCCCCTGACGCCATCATCGACTCGTCAATATGCCTCCCCTTAGGTAGACACTGCCTGTACCTCGTCTCATACTGGGAGCGGCTTATGATGCCAGATACACCCCCACTCTACACCACCGTCGACCCCGTCCCTCGTTATATGGGCAATCGTATCTACGCAGGAGGAACGGGGGCAGCGGGACCGGTGCCAGTCGCGGCGCCTCGTTGGGCGGGAGGAGGGAGGAAGAGGGGCAGGTAGCTGACGGCAAGAGCCATAACTGTCATGTATCGTCAGTGAACAGGCTCGTGAAAATGCGACGAAGGGGTCGGGTAGATACATACCTGACATGCCCACGGAGAAGTATCCCGGCGTCGCGGAGCTCTTCTTCGTCTCCTCGCTCTCACCAAGCCAAGTCTGAATGCTGAAGACGACGGAAGCCCTATTTCATAGCCTGTCAGTAAGTCTGATCTTCGACCAAAGCTCATGTAGACCCCTGTGCTATGGTTGCTTGGCCGCCACAGCTCGGTACAGTGCCAGCAATGCTATTCGTCTCGATGAGGGTGAACAGAAAATGTGCCATACCATCCGATAAACTTGTTGCGCGTAAGCATCGCAGCCATTGGCAGGGTAGAAGACAGCGTCGAGGAGAGCTCGGTGGAGTCGCCCTTGGCCTTGGGCTCCTGATAGGGGACGACTGCGCGGGAGAAAAAGGTTAGCAGACATTCGCGACAGGATAGGAGTGGTGCAAAACATACTCAGGTCCGGCCGACGCATATCCCGCTTGGACGCCATTGTGAGAGCTCTGTTTGAACTGGATGTGCTGTACGTGGAAGGCAGAGAGCTATAGCGGAGGGGGTTCGTTAGATACCACGGTCCTGGATGCGCGAATGAAGCTCTCACCTCAAGTGACAGGGCCGCACTCCAACAGAAAAGTGGCGCCTAAGTCTTCAGGCAGCAACACACGCGACCCCAAAGAGCTGGGGAAGGACAGAAGGGAAAGGGAAGGGATAGGCTGGCCGATTGCCCCGCCCCGCTTGCACACACTCAGCCGACGACACGTTTTCTGCTATATCTACGCCCCCCCACTCTTCTCTCCCGGAAGGTGCCTGGGGGTGTGTATCTTGTCGCGCGAGCCGTCAAGCGGCCCCTCCGAACGCCGCCGCCCCACGAACCGATCTGACAGTGGGAAGCAAAAGTTGCAGAGATTCCGAGGGACGCGGATTCCGATAACGAACAGGCTCACACTTTGCGTGCCCGGGATTTCCAGAAACCTGATACCAAAAGATGGGGATCGCCGTCTGCCCAGTGCGAAGGTGGGAGGACGCTCCCGCCGACGGGCTTAACCTTGCGAAGGTGTTCGTTCCGCTGCCGAATTCGACTCCAAGAGTGTGTCCGGGAATTGGAGAGCCAAGTTTACAGACTGCAACGGATAACCTCCGCTGGACATTGTCTACGTGTGCCAACGCTCTGTAGGGGGAGATATGACAGGATCCCGAAATGTCTGACTCTGGGACGTGGACCACTGGATACTCTGGGTGTCGAAGTTTGCGGGGCCTCGGAAGATGCGGCCTACGGAGGGTCCAAAAGAAAGGAGAAGGGCAGAACAGCTGCATATTACTCCGGCGTCTTCTCCGTGGCCGTGGTAATCATTCGCAGCATGGAGCTTTGCCGGAGCATTTTGTTTTGCGCGCCTGCACGGCACCCTTACGAAATCCCCTTCTCCGTTATCTGGCGCGGAAAGTATCGCCCGTATGCGGGCCCCTCTGCAGCAAGACGAGCACGAGATAACAGCTAGGCTGCGGCCGTCTGCCCTTGCAGGCACAGCTATATTCCCCCACACGGGGCCTGCAGGAGAAGGAAAGGAGGGCCCTGGTGGCCCTTTTTTGGAGTTCGCTTGGAACTTTCGAAAGAAGGTTTTCGACATCTTCTGGGGCCCTGGGCTGGGCATTGTCGGGGAAGCGGCCTTGGAGTCTGGAGATGCGGTGTGCTAACACTGCTGCTATACCTACCATCGTGGCCTGTGCTTGTCCAAATAGCCCTCCAGACGCGGGCTTTGGTCGCAGCGACACGGAGCCTAACATTATAGATGTCGTTTGGCGAATAAGAGCCGGATAACTCTTGTTGGGCTCTGCGAAACGTGGATGCCGCTGGAGAGGAGTCTGGTAGAGTGGTGGAACACGGAATAAAAGCCAACGAAAGGCCTCCAGCTGGCATAGTTGATGGGTCTGTTTGACGAGCAAAAACCCACTCAGCACCAGCAGAGCCCGAAGCAAGTCAGGCACGGCGACCCGACTACCTATGATTGCGCATACCTCATCAGAAAAATGACTCGAAAGTTGGTGACCGCGGTCATACGGTAGGTAGCAGGTTGTGTCAGCTGGAAGAAGATGGCCGATGCCATCGTGTGTTTTCTTGTGTTTATGGCAGGTGTTCGGCGGCTTCTCAGTGGCCACCCCCGCCAGGTACCACCTGATTTGCAGCGGCGGATCGCATGCAGCATGATGGCAGATTGCGTGACACCTGGCGGCGATTCGGCCATCAAAGACATGGACAGCGCGTGGGCGACGCAAACCAAGGAGCCGCGGTGCCACGGCGGCCCGGTGCCTGGTCTGGTGTTGTAAGACCGGCGGGCGTGGTTTGGCACATTTTGGTTCGCCGGCCGAAGACAAACTTTCCCAGGGCCTGGAGAAGGAGTCTATCCCAGGGCCCCAAGGAGAGTCGGGATAGTCGACCGGGATGCTGTTCGATATAAGCCGAAGGGTACTATAGCCCCCCTCCCTCAGTGGTTGAGCCAGTGGTTGAAAAGGTCCCGGGGATAATGAGAGCCAGAGACAGGTGTCCCACGAGACCGGAGAGTATGGACGAAACGCGGGAAGAGTTAGGGCCGGTTCTTTGTGTCAAACGGGGATGGTGGGTGCTGTGAATCTGGTAGCCATTCTCTGCGGAAAGCAGTGCCGCTCGCTCAGATCGTCTACCAATTTTGCAGAGTTGGGCCTGTTCTTCTTGTCCCTCACCACCTGTTCGGGAGTCGGGAGAGCGGGCTGATGGGACGGTGGGAGAGAGGGAGGGGGAAGGGATGAGACAAAACACACGGGGTCGTAGACAAATCAGATGCAAGAGAGAAAAGGGCAAGACAGGCGTCGCTCGAAGCGAATGTGTCGATAATGGCGATGATGCGTCGTCCTGTCGATTTTGGGTTGGATGGTGGCGTTGAAGTAAAGCACCCGAAAGTGGTAGCTAAGATGCAAGTGGCAGCTAGTTACGGAGACGAACACTTGCCAACCTGCCGCTCTGCGAAAGCGACAACTGCCCAGGTGTATTCGATAGATACTAAGAACTGACAAACTACCCACGGAAGGGACGTTTGGTGCGATTGGACGGGTTAAGAGAGCGGCAGAAGGCCAGGCCGGGCGATAGGGGCAGCTGTAGTCGTCTTGGGGTCTTGGACCGACTGCGGCTAACAACATCCTCTCTCCGCCCTTCCGTCTGGTGATGCGTAGATGGGCTCTGCCATTCCAGCGGTACGGAACACCGAAGGAAGCAAGATTTAGACCTGGGCAAAAGGGACACCCGGGCGTTTGGGTTCCCTAGCCTGTCGGAGTTTCCAGTGTGCTGCCCACTCCAGGTACCTCCAGAGTCCAGAGTATCCGTACAGGTAGGAAGAGTCTAGGAGAGTGCAAGTGTCTTTACTAAGCGGTGGCCCGGTCCTTGTCAGCATCGACTGCGAACTGACACTTGTCTAATTTAGCATGCTTCGGGTTATTTCGATGACTGCCAAAGTTTATACGCGAGGATGCAAGTCCGATACGGAGCTTGGGAAAAAGGCAAAAGGGGGCTTACGATGATGATGATGTTGATAATGGCGATAAGTATCTGTAATCCATCATTGTCTTACATCTCAGCACTCCAAAGAGCCCATATGGATACACTGAGTGACTGACAAGGAACGACTTTTAGAACTGGACAAGCCAGAAAGGAAACAAGACCGGGGCGAAGGTCACTTGGAGGCGGGAGTGGGCGAATCAGCTGTAAGACATTGGCTGAACAAACCAATGAGACGGACTGGGCTCCATGGCGGCGGACGGGGGTTGTCCTTGGACTGACGGATTTTGGAGGCCCCATTGGCATCAGGGGACTGAGAGGAGAGAGAGGAAAAGAGACAGAAGGGGGGGAGGTGTGTGTTCTTTCCCCCCAGCTGATCGAAGAATCGGCCTAACCTATTCAAGCCAAAGCGCCAGCTTGGCCTGGTTGTCGTCGATAATGTGTTGACAGGAAGCTTCCGATTTCCATTCCTAGTTCATTACATCGCATCGTTACCAATTGTTCATCATACGACCAGTCTCAGGTTACGGTCTGCAGGTAGGCAAATGAACAAGCTGAATCTGCCTATTACTTGAGTATTGTGTTGCTGTAGCAAATGAGTTTCCCAGCCTCATCTTTTACCGCTAGTTTTTTCCCCCTATTGCCGCCGCTGCCTTAAAGCCTGCCGCGTATCCGCCTGCTTTATGCCGAAACACCAAACTGTTCTTTTTCCTTAGCCAAGAACGGGACGTTGCTGTTTGGTCCATGTCTGCATCGTGTGGTTTGGGAAGTGGGTGTAAACTCTGTCCTAGATACAGATGTTCCTAGTTAATAGGTAATGCTTGGTGAACTCGGGTCGGCATCCGAATTGGAACATGCACACCACAGAGACAATGTTTTAACTACCCAGTACTGTGTAGTTTCCGTATTGACACAGAAAGAGTGCGCAGAAAGATTAAACAGTCCCTGCGCTTATCGGGAGCTTCCCGCAAGTCGGCGCAACTCATCAACCTGGTCATGTCCGTGAACTCGAACTCATCCATCTCGGAGAAGGTCCCAATTCAACAAATCGTACACACACTATAAGCCGTATGGGATTGGACTACCTACAGAGCACAGCGTGTGAATGAGGCGCTTAATCCAACCAGCCCACCCCCCCCCCCCCCCCCCCCCCCCCCCCCCCCTCCCTCCCCCCCCCCCACCCCACCCCCCACCCACAAACCCCCCCCCCCCCCCCCCCCCAGCCCCCCCCCCCCCCCCCCCCCACCCACCCCCACCCCCCCCCCCACCCCCCCCCCCCCCCCCCCCCCCAAAGTCGCCTTGCTGGTTCCAGGGCTCCAAGCAACATACTGAGAGAAAAACTCCCGCTCCCTGGAACCGCAGATCCCATCGGCTCCCCGCCCCACGACTAAAAGCAATTTAGCTGCTGTTCCCTGGACGCCCACTCACTCTCACACACACACACCTTCTTTTCACTCACTCCGCTGTCCCTCTCACTCTCACCTCTCACTTTCGCTCACTTACTCATTCAAATCCCCCTTCTCAGCTCACACCCCCCTTCCCGTACCATCTCATCCCGTATCACACGCCACACCCTCCGCTTTCCGTTCCGTCCACCAGCACCAGCACCCGCACAGGGTGTTTGTCAGGTTGCCTCTGGTTGCCTTTCCCATTTTCAGTTACCATTCCCATTCCCCGTTCCTAGCCTGAATTCGGTCGAATTGAATTCGTCGGGTCCTTATGTGCTGCGTGACTAGATACCCAGTCCTAGGCTGAGCTGAGCCAAGGCGCACTATAACCCCGAGCCATCTTTGCCGTCCGTCTAATGGTCTCCTGCACCACCTAGTACCTACGGAGTGCGCTGCGCTGCGCTCTGGCTGCATTGTAAACCCCAACCCACGGCAACTCTGCCTGTCACTTTCAAACACCTTCTCAGGCGCCCTCTCTCTGTTTTCCTTTCCCTCTCTCTGCCTTTTGAAGCTCAATCTCCCCCAGTCGTTGACTCGTTTGGGGACAAGACTCTTCCTCATACCTGGGCTACGATTTTCTCCGCTCCCCGCCTCCTAGCTTTGTTCATGTTGCCTGATCTTGACGTTAGCTCTCTGCAAATCATCGGTCACCGTACGACTTGTTCCCTTGTCTTGACACTCATAATCAACGGCTTCAACACAACAACAACAACATAGGCTCTTTCAATTTCAACAGTCTCAGCAACCAGCAGGTTTTCCAGCGGGCCGTCGCGAGTCATCCGACAATAGCGAACCTGGCATACGCGGGAACCTTCGGAGATACTGCGCCCCCGTCTCTGTATCCGTGGTAATAGCCAGCCGTACGAAAGATCCCACGCGCACTTTGCAAATCCGCCGCCGCTGTACCGTACGGTACCGCACCAGGGCCCTGCACACTCCACCGCTGCATGCACCCACCCTACCAGTGGCCTGCTAATCCAGTCCCAATCCGCAAACCGCTCTTGCACCCCCGACCGCTGCACAGATAGCGCGGCTGACGCCGTCAGATCCCCGACATCAATCCGTCGACCGATTATTCCTCCTCCCCCCCTTCCATCCAACATCACTTCAACATCGTCAAACTGTTGGCACTCGGCATCGCAGCCTCGGCGCTTCGACCTAGTCGCCTCCTCACTACATCCAACACACCCGATCATATCTTGAGAAATCAGCAATGTCGCCTCGGAATTTCCGCCTGCGATGACCTCAAGGACCCCAATGGGCGTCCAGCCGCGACCGCCCCAGCAGCGAACACTGAGCAGCTCGGGCTTGTCCGTCCAACGGCCAACCCAACAGCGTTCCCTGTCCGCCCAGTATTTGCCCCAGTCGCCTGTTCGAAAGGATAACCTCATCGACCTGACCGGCGATGCCAACGACGCCGCCGTCGCACAGAACAGATATGGCACGTTACCGCGGAGGGGAGGCTCTCGCCTCAAGCTGGAGTTGTCCAACGAGGCCATGCTTGCCCAGCACGGCGTCAGCGAGTCCCCAAAGACCCTCACGCCTTCCCGCCTTATGCCCAAGAACGAAACCTCAAACCTTACCGATATGAGCTCGCCGGCCTCGGCCAAGGGCCAGCCCATCGACGCAGATAACCCCCCGATGCCCATGCCGAAACGTCGTCCGCGATTCGTCGTACCCGCCGCCGTCAAAGATGCGCCGGCGCCTGTCATGGCAATCAAGAAGGATGGCCGACCGAAACCGTACCACATCGAGACCCCAAGCATCGCCCCCCGATATGCGCCGTTTAGCAAACCGAGGCCCGACGCCGCAGCCAAACCAGGCTTTGGAGGTTCGAGTAGTGGCGCGCGAGATATCCCGGATATGGGGCACGCCGACTTCTTCCCGTGGACCGGAAACCACCCCGAAGACCAATATACCGAATCGATCATCAAGAATGGATACTATGATAAACAACCGCAGGCCTCGGTCGAGACACAATCTGCCAAGGCTGCACTGTTTCCCGCCCTCAAGCATAAGAGCGGGCTGAACTTGTTGTCCAACATCTTCATCGGAGTGCTAAACCAGAGAAAGCTTAATGGCCAGATCTCGTCGCCCTCGACCTTCAAGCCGCCGCCGCGCGTTACCCTGACCGATACGAAGCGAGAAATGTGGCTGAGGGACTTGGCGAACCCATCGATATCGTTGCGCCGACTGAGCCGAACGATTCCCCACGGTATCAGAGGCAAAGTGCTTCTAGACCACTGCCTCAATAAGAACGTGCCGACAGAAAGAGCAGTCTGGCTGGTCAAGTGCGTTGGCGCCAATGAGATCCGAGCCTTTAAGAGAAAGGGAAACGGCCCTGGACCCTTTGTGCTCGGTGGCGAGGCAAAGTGGCTCAGAGACTGGACGGTTTTCGTGGAGCAATTTGTGGAAGGAGTCTCGGCGGCCTTTGGGGACAACGACTGGAAAGTCAAAGTTCAATATGCGTAAGTATACATCATGCGATGCTTCATGTGTACGAGCTAACCTTTCTATAGCATCCGACTCGCGACACACCTCTACGCAGAACAGCTACTCGACCGTGACCACTACATGGATTGGCTTGTATCCGGGTTGGAGAACTCGACACAATCAAAGTTGCCCATGTGGATTCTCACAACACAGATTTACTGGAAAGACTTGCTTCGTTTAAGAAGATATGGCCGACGATTGGTGAATGCGTTGCTCAGCCATCTCAACACGGTACGCCAGCTCAGACCCACAGGGAGTTCGCAACTAACTGTTCAGATTTATAACGATCCCGACCGCGATATCCTCACCCAACTCTCTACGAGGTTGACGTCTCTACTGACACCCCTGTTGTCCGCCTACTCGGACAACTTCGTGTCTCCTGCGACTTGGTTCAAGTACAGAGACGCTCTGCTCGCATCTATTCCGATCGATAACGACTTTGCCCAAAACGCATTCAAGTGGATCAATGTCAGAAACGAGCAGCTAGTTGCATCAGCCAGCAACTCCCAGCCGGCAAACCGACAGATACTGGTCAAGCATCTCGACACCTCATTCATGTCTTTGTACAGCCCCGACTTGGCTACGCAGTGCTGGGCTGTTAGTGAAGACAAGGGAATGATAGTTCGCACATTATTGGAGTGGTGCACCTCGCCTCACCGACCAGGCAACGCAAAGGTGTACATCACTGCCAGTCTTCTTCGAGCTTGGGCGGCTGCTGGAGTGGATGTGACGACGGCGATTCTCGAGTTTCTTAGTGCAAACCCACCAACCGAGACAAGATCGAAGAGAGTTTTCCACCAGCTGGTGTCAGAAATCGTACGATCAGGAGACTTCCAACTTCAGGGATACATATTCTGGCTCATTGCCCGAGGCGGACTGAGAGAACCGGCCGATACTGAGGCAGATGGATCTTGTGCTACAAGGCTGCTTGTCGACCTCCCTCTCCACGCCCTTAACTCTTCTGCCCAAGCCACACGAGCAAGCCTCCTACGACGAGCATCTTACGACGTCAACGACGAAGCCCAGGATATTAACACAGCTCTCAAATGCATTCAGCATGTTATGGGACTTCCTCTTCCGCCTGGAGATCCGATGCTCCAGCGGAAGCCCGTACCAGTCGGAAAGCTCTGCAGGCTGATTACCAACAGCAACCGAGCATTGCAAACCGAGGTCGGAGCTAGGCTTCTGCAAATATTCACCAAGGAAATAATTATGACGAAGAACGGCCCCCAGGTCTCCCCGGCTATGTTCAACTTCGCTCGTGCTGTTCTTGAAGCGGCCTCCGACTACTCGGTTCTCGTCGAAATTGTCAAGGTGGTGTCGAGAGCTTCGAATCCCGAGATTCTTGCCTCCTGCGCCGATACTTTCAACGTTCACCTACCGATTTTCGCAGCACTGGGCGTGGCCAAGGAACTGTTCGATGCGCTGATGGAAAGGTTGAAAGCGGTTAGCGACGAACAAGGACCTGCTGCCCGACCTCTCTTGGCGTCTCTGGCAAATCTTTCGACCCTGATACCCGGTTACACGAATACTGCTGTCTACTTGCGTCAGCAGCTCCACCAATGCGATCGCAATAACCCTATCGACGCATGCTCGCCCGTATCTGATAATATGACGGCACAGCTACAGGATGCCGAGGGCGAACTACACGAAGAGATCGAGAAGCTTTTGACGAGCGGGACCAGCGTCGATCGGCCTACCATGGACCGACTTTTCCAGACCGTGGTCGGACGGTTGGAATCTTGCTGGTTAAAGTCGGCGGACAGACAGCGTGCTTATAGCGCACTTCTCGGGAGGCTGCGCATTTTCGACGCTCAGCACTTTGACGTGCGCATGACTGACTGGGTCCATCACATCAGCGCGTTGAAGACTCGCCCTACGCTGGAAAATATCTACCCCCTTCTCATCAGCATGGGCTGTCTGACCTTGCCCATTATTCTTACCACGACATCCGTCGAGGCAGGGAGGATCGGGCTGAACCCCTCGATGCCACCTAACAGCACCACAACGTACATGCAGGAAGTCCTCTATCTGACAACGATGCCCCTTCCCGCCAAGACCGCATTAACACCCGAAGAGACCTACCGATTCTATATCCAGCAACGAGTGGCGCCACGTCAAAACCACAAGGATATGGTCTATCTTGTGAGGAATGCTCTCGTCGAGTTCTCGAGGCTGCAGGGAGTCGTCGAATCTTCGATGCTGCCACTCGCAAACCCCGAAATCAAGGACACAGCACTGCAACTGCTCAAGTTCTTGGTTCTGCGGGATCCTCCATCGGTGGTTCAAGCGCTGGGTATCAAGAACCCAGAGACTGCATTGACAAGTCTGTTTGCACAGGTCACGACCAAACTCCTACTACCGGATGCTGGCGATGATTCACCACTGACGTTTGAGACGGTCCTGGAATTGGCAAACGAGTTTACTCTCCCATTCTGCCAGCTCAAGCTTTCGGTTGGCCTCGCGGCGGATAGCACGACAAGCCCGGGAGGAGGGGAACAGGCTCTCACGCAGTTCGACATGTTTTCGAGGGCGATGGACCGCGCTGTGTCAGCCAACAACGTCATGTGGACTAGCATGCTACCCTACCTGAGCGAGGACATAACGGAGCATCTTAAGAAGCAGGCTCATCTGCGTTTCCTGGGTCTCTTCCCGTCAAACAAGAACCCACCTGCTGCGGATCCTCTTTCTCAGGAAAGCACTCAGCTCGCAGGAAGTCTGCTTTCAGTAGTCGAGGCGATCCTGAGAGGTCGTCCGCCTGTCCGAACATCACAGCTTACTTCGGGCATGGTTGAGAAGCTTGCAGAGCTGTGGGAAGTCCTGGCAACCGACGACATCAACAAGAGAGACCTGCGCGCCTCAATTATCCGCTACTGGCTTCCCGCCTTGTTGCGGTTCATCACGCTCCACACGACTGCAAACGAACCTGCGCCGGTAGCGACTCAACCCCAGGCCGCCAACAACATGAAGCCGCCCGCCAATGCTGCTGTTTTCGAGATTCGCGCGAGAATCCTGATTGTTCTGTCTGGTCTTACTCTCGAATTGGACAATTTAGCATTCCAGGACGCTCAAAATGGCCGACCGCTCAGCCAGCAGGTTTTCGATCTGGCCCTACTACTAGTTGATACTTTGCCAGACGACATACGCCTGCAGTGTGTACGAGTCTTGCTTACAGGCGGCACCATGCAGAACCCAGCATCCTCAGATGCCCGTCTCCGATACCTATTCAGTCACATGCCTCCAACGACGGAGCAATTCGTGCTTGCTCATAGGCAGCAATCTACTACACAACCAAACGGGCCGCAGAGAATCAAGATGCCGATCTCGATGCAAGGCACCGATAAATTAACGCCGTTCATCTACCGCAAATGGGAGATGCTCAGCGAGCCCACTCCCAACGTTGGAGAGAACGACACGGCTCTCAGTCTCACGTTATTTGAGGCGATCAAGATTCAGTAAACAAATTGGAGGAAGCGTTGGGGATACACACACACACACATACACACACAAACATTTCATTACTGTCATGCATACGTCGGAAGAAAGGCGAGGTGTTCATTCATAGATACCATTACTGGTCCAAATCGGGATTGTAGAATCAGGCAGGCGAGGGGGGAGCAACGAGAAAAGATCCTTTTTTGATACCAGGATGGAAAGCCAACAGTCTGGTCGGCGTCGGCTGGCTTGGAAAGATTGAAGGAGAGGGATGGAGGGGGTCGACATGATTGTATTAGTGAGGCGGGCATTAGGGGGGTTTTTCCTTTTTCATCATCATGACAACAACATTATTATTCAAACGTGTTTATGACAGCTCTGTTCGTTGCAAACTGCGTGAGATTGTGACTTGCTTGCGTCAACGTAGTGGCTTAAACTGTGATATTCCAGGTATCCAATCTAAGTGCAGCACGCCCCTTGACCACTCCGAGTGAGACTTTCTTACTGGGTTTTCTATATCAGCACCTCTAGAATTCCTCTGCACCAGAAGGACTGCTTTTAGCGGTTCAAGTTCAGCTTCTTTCCCTTCTGGCTCTCCAAATATCAAGACGCGTATTGGCTTTTCGCCCACCTTGATATCGAAGAACTCGGCTGAATTCATTTAGCTAGCCTGCCTTATCTCCAAACCATATGTGGCGATGACACGAACATGACGGCTTGAGCCCGTAGAAGCGCGGGCCGTGTTTAACCAGACACGTGTTCAGGGTATGCAAATCATTCTCATGAAAGCCTCCAAGGTTCCCTCCCCGTCGGTGGTGTGGTTGGAAATTTATCAAGAAGGGGAAGCCGAACGTTTCGAGCTGGCCTCGGAAATTGTCTGCAGCACAAGGTGTGATTCAGATCCAACATGTTGCCAGTCTCGTAAATATTTGCATCTGCATATGCATACCGAGGCCAGCGATCCAATAGGACGATGGCAATATGGCTGTCTCTTTCAGCTCGCCAAGAAGGACTCCATCTCGATGGCTCGCTCACCGAAAAATGTAGGCTCTCGGGCCAAGCATAACATGCTCTTCACTGCTCTGTGAGTGGTACGGATACGAGAACTTGATGCAATTCGCGTGTATCGTCACAACTCCTGCATCAAACTGTCGTCTGCCCCATTCTGTACTTCTTCCAACGTAACCTCGTTACGATTGTAGACCCGACCCTGTTCACAATCTGGCACTCACTGTAGCATCCGCTAAGGCAATGCTACGATTACCCATGTCGACTCCCCCCTGCGCTCCTCTGGTCTGTTTCCTCCTTCAGTCTCTTTCCTCCTCCACCTGCCTGACCCGATCCGGGTTCACATTTTTGATCACCTTACTCTGGAACTGCAAGGCGAAGATGCTGTCCCTGTGCAAGAACGCTTCAAACGCCCCGTCCAGGCAATGCTCCACGGCTTTCTGGTACGCAGGTCCCATGGTATGTCCCAGCCGCTCCTTAGTCTTGGTTTTGAAGATATCCTGCATGGGCCCGACATTACGGCTAGAAAGAATTCCTTCCTGCTTTAACCGTGCGTTCCTCATCGACAAGGCGGTTTGCCATACGCCAATCTCCAGGAGAACCACCCCCAGAGAGTACAAATCGTGCGTCTTATTGAAACGGACATTCGGCCGCGACCCCTGGCGATCTGGGTGGCGATACACGTTCCGGGCGAGGTCATCGTCGGCTGTCATGTTGGTCTCGGCCGTGTCGGGCCGCGAGTACTCAAAGTTTACGAGATACGGCCGAAGGTACATGCAGCGGCCGCTCTCATCGAAGAAGAAGAGTATCGATCTGCTGCTAATCTCCTTGTGAAGCCAACCGTTGGCATGAAATGCCGCGATGGTGCGGGTGATGGTCTGGGCAATGTGGAAGCGCTCGGACAGAGACGGGGCGCCCAACTTCTTCGAAAGGATTGTCTGCAGGCTGACTGGTTCTCGATCAGATGCCCCATCTGGAAACCCGAACGAGAAGATGAATTGATGCCCGCATGGGTCGTCCACACAGCTCTGCAGAGGAAGCGTATGGAAATCGTGCGCACCGGCCGCTCCCAATAGAGCCGCTAGTTGGAGCAGGGCGTCCTTGGCTCTGGTGGCCTCCTCTCCGGACTGAGGATAACCCTTCTCTTCCAGTCGCCTCCGAGGAGACACCTCAGCAGGCAGCGTACCCACCGACGGCAGATCGGAGTCAGCTGGAACGGTAGGCAAAGCGGCATCCCCTATCAGCAGCGAAATCTTGACATGGGGGACGAATGCTTCCTGATCTGAGTGCGGATCGCTTTTGATCGCAGACTCAAAAGCTCGCCGCGCATCGTTACTGGCGAAAAAAACCCTAACGATCATGGGTTCGAGTATTCTCAGCTCGTTATTCCACTCCCGAAAGCTGTCAGTGGCCTTCTGAAGCGTGGAACGTTTGAACAACGCCCATTTCCAGGCCCTGAGACTGAAGATGGGCTGGTCTTTTAAGGCCATTGGCGAGGATCCGGGCTGAAGCAGAAGTGGAGGGGGAAGTATGTCGCCCAAGTTGGTTGACAGCAACGCTTCGCGAGTGGGCGTTTCCCTGGTCGAAAAGTCACTTTGCTTACGGTACTCCTCGTCTTCTGTGTGGACAAGGTCATGGTAGCGCGCGAGGGCTTGTCCGATGCAGCTGATAATGTCGTTCACCTGGGTCACCAGGAGCTCCTATGTATGGGTTGTCAAATTTGTGTCCACATAGGCTAGATAAGCACATAAGGCTGCGTGTTCCATGCTGGAGCAGCTGTGTAGCCCAGGGATAATACGTACTTCGATCTCAGACAATGCCTCTGAAGTTTCCTCTCGTAAGATGGAGATGAAGAAATACTTGAACGTTCGCAAGTATAGACATTGGGAGCGGAACTTGATGAGCAGCTGGTGATTCTCCTCTCTATAGTGCTGTGCGGACATTCCCAGTCGGTATATGCCTTTGGCCAGGTAGTACACGTCCTTGTACACCGAAAAGGCCAGCCCGGTGGCTTCCATTGTGAGCGTTGACGTATCTTGGACGATTTTGGTCGATGTTTGGAACGCGGAGACGGTCACCAGCCGACGTTTGTGGCGTTACAACGGAAAGCCAGATTGGGCGCAGTGGGCGCGGTATTTATCTTTCGGCATGAAGGTCACCAGAGCCCTGAACCCTCATGCAGTGTCACCACATGGGTAGGTAAGAAGTATACCGGATTCAGCGGGAAACCGGATAAGGCACCTTCGCGAGGCATTGGGCACCTATGCAGTGGTACCACTCACATTCAATATATGTAAACGTACATGAAGTTCAACGTAGAGGGAGCCTCACAAATGATGCTAAGTGGTCTAGTATCTCAGCTTGCAGCCCAGCCTGCAGCACCCTCGATACTTGGAGGTTTGGTCCCGAATAGCCTTCCCGTGAAGTGATCCTGTGTATGTAGTCCATGGGAGAGTGAGCGTGGCCGCTGGGCATAGATTGTCGGGAAACAGAGCCTACCGGTTTGAATGTGGCACGACCTTCGCCGCTGGCTGTCGTCGCGGTCGAGGGAACTCCCGTGCCTTTGGAGAACTATATATACTTGTCTGCCAGTTTCTTTTGTTGTCGAACCAGCCAGGCTCGCATGCCACTCGACCTCGGTGTTTGCAAACCTTGCAACGTGACCAACACGACTTCTCCTTGTCGCTATCATGTCGAACATGTCCAGTATAGAAGTTTGGATTCGGTACGGGGTTATGGGTGAGAATACAATCCTCTCGAAGCTCAGTGTCAATGAATTCAGGAAGCTACTCAACTTGTATCCGAAATTCGTTGCGACTGGGTTGCGACTGGACTGGAATCCCTCGACGAGTTGCGTTTCCGGGGTATGGCTCCCCTTGAAGAAGACCGAAGTCAGGAAGAAGATGAAGAGGAAGAGGAATCTCGAATTAGACTGCATCAAATCATCGTCCATCTGAGTCACTGGTTCTAGTATGAAGCCCCCGCCGTACTGTGTTGAATGCTTGGCCCAGATGGCTCGTTGACCGATCTGTAGTAAACGCTGTCATAGTGATCAGCGACGTGACTGCGAATTCCACCACCAGTGCCTAAGGTCATCCTCCCCCACAACCACTGAGGCAGCTGTCGAGGAAGCCTTCAGATGGTTCGGCGCGAACGAACATGCCTTCGCCGTATCTAAGCTCCAAGAGCTACTCAACGAGAGCAAGGGACTCGATTGTAAATTCGAGTTTGCCACCTTGGTTCTTTCTGCGAAGTACCCAAACCAGGTGCCATTCTACTCACCGGAACTGCAAAATTGCATCGCCAGGGAGTTGAACGATCCCGTGGCCGACAAAGACAAGTGGGGAAAGGGAGAGTGCGCTCGGAAGTACGCCCTTTTCCAGTCTAGCTGTCATTCAGTAGTGGGGAACGTTCACGATCCAGGGTACAGATCTTCCTTTCAAGATGTCGAGAAGGTAGCGTATGTGTTGGACCACTGGAGTGTCCTGAAAGGTATCCTTAGGCGCAAAACGGCAACCTCAGAATATCTTAGTAACGCAAACAGACACCTACATTGACGGCCTGGTCACTGAAAATGACGAGAAGGAAGAAATAGCGAGTGCCGGTAGCAAACTCGTTCGCAGGTTTTCAAGACGCTCGGAACACAAGCCGCTCCCCGCAACTTTTGCCGTGAAAAGCTTTTCAGAGTTTGAAAGCGTTGCCGTCAAATATCTGAGTGAGATTCGAATTCTAGCCACCAAGAACATGCAGAAGGTAATGCCCGTCAATTCTGCTACCAAGACCGCATGATCTAACTCCTCGCCTACCCCAGAGCCATGTTGTTGCATATTACGGTTGGTCTTTTTGGAACGGCCATATCCACATCGCTATGCAGCTGATGTGCAAAGATCTGGAGGACCTACTGACGCGAAGGAAAAGGCCCATGAGTTGGATGAAAGCAGTCCAAAAATGGGAGAATACGGAGAAACAGAAAATTCAGAGCCCGCTGGTACAGTTACTAGAGGGCTTGTGTGCCTTACATGCTGAGGGAATCACGCACCGGGATCTCAAACCACGGGTGAGTAGAATACTTGCTTCTCGTAAGGATTTACTCTGAAATTCAGTGACTAAGCTAACGCGCTTCATTACTGATAAGAATATACTGCTCGACTGTGAGAACAATGTGAAGATCGCGGATTTCGGCGTCTCCAAACAGGCCCGTGATCGCGTGCAAACCACAATGGCTACGAATACCGGCACAACTGGGTACACAGCGCCTGAAGTTCTCCTATCCGGAAGCAAATTCCACGGCAACTATACTTCGAAGGCGGATCTCTGGTCGCTGGGATGTGTCGTATATAGGATGATCAAGGGGGAACAAATCTTAGAGCACGACGATGAGACGAAAAGAGAAGCTGAGAACAAAGTCAAAGGCTTAGCTGAGAAGGATTGGGAAGAATTTCCGAGCCCAGAGGCAGGCTTGTTGCAAAAGCTGCTTTGCATCGATCCGGAGAAGAGGTCGGACGCCGAGTGTGCACTGAAAAGCTACAGGAAGTCGAGGAAATTGTGAGATGACAGCTGCAGGCGGGCCAGGGTTTCTTGTCAAGTTTCCGTAAATGAATGTACCTTTCAAAGAATGGCTTGGATGACTAGTTGATCAAGGGATCAACCAGATAAATAATCAAGTACACGAAATGTTTCCTTGATAGGGTAGTTAAGGGGAGCATTGAACGAATGAAACAACCAAAAGGGCTTAAATCAGGAATTGAGAAAGTGCAAAGAAGATCCAACAGCTCAGTCTACTCATTGAAGGGTTTACCAAGATCCCAAGCGAGGCATCTAGCGGAAGAAGGCAGCAACTATTACTATGTAGGCAAGGAGGCGGAACATGTCGACGACGAGGATTGGTAGGCTCGCGGTGCGCCAAGCTGTGCTAAATTGTATACATGCTCGGCGCCCAGTTCTTGCTCCAACTGTACGCAATGACTTTGATACATGACCAACGCTAGTCCTCCTCCAGAGATATAAACGAGGCTCTCACCCCGCACTATGATATCTCCCGCAGTAGATTCCATTGTCAAGCAGACCACCCCACACCGCCAAGTAAACGAATAGAGCTATCTGGTCAGTATTTTCAGTCCATTTCGAGGTCTCTTCACATCGGACTCGTGTTCAGGTCAAGGCCTTCTCAGTTATTATCACTACATCCCGCAGATACTAACCTTTGTGTACGCAGGATGCGGGACTAAACTCAAGATGTCAAATCTGGAAGTTGCTAGATCTTTGGAGCTATTGAATAGGCGACCCAGCTTTGACGCTATCACCAGTGATGAGTTCCAAGCATTTCTTGGAGTATACTGTCATCACATTCCAAATCCGATGCGGGACCTAGACACGTTTCGCTTCAAGACGATGCCCGCAGCATGCGCTTCGCGCGATCCTAAATACCTCGAGCACTGTGAATTGATTCGCCTGGCCAAATGGATGTAGTAAGTTCGATTTCTTTCTACTTCTATTATGTTTCTGAACCTTTGTGGCTTCGGTTCTCATACTTTCATAGCTCGGCTGGCCATAGACTCGTGACGCGATCTCACAGACGTATCCCTGTGGCAGCAGCTTCCAATATTGCTAAAATGAGGCGAAACTGGCGCGGGAAGGTGATGGAATCGACGTGCGAAGCCTTCGAGATCTATGCCAAGAACAAAAACATTCCATGTGCCATCGAAATGATCAAACAACTCCAGGGGGTAGGTTTGACTACCGCGACGTTGGTCCTTTCGTCAGCATACCCTGACGACTTGCCGTTCTTTTCCGACGCTCTCTGCAATTGGCTAGGCCTCGAAGGCCTTGAAAAGAGTGTTTCGGGGTACATGAGACTTGTGGAAGGGGTCAATACTGTGAGGAAGCGAGTACAGAGCCCGTCGTCGCGCTACCGTCGAATCACTGCTCTCAACGTGGAAAGGGTGGCGTTCGTGATAGCTGCTTCCGAGTCCATGCAAGGTATCCGACGCACAAGCAACCCAAAACATTGTATCGTGGGCTAGCTAATTCTCCAATAGTTAGAAGGCTGTCGATTGATATCATGCAGGTCGAATTGCAGAGGCAATTGGGGAATGGCGGTGGGAGTGTGGCGGTCTTTGCTGCCCGGAGAACGCAATCCCATGATGTACTGCCTACAGCATTCGCAGTCAAGGTCGTATCCAGCCTGAACTTCCGCGTTCGTTACCTGCAGATGCTTAAGGAACTTACCATACTGGGGCAATTGTCAAAGGTGGGTGGCACATGCTCCTCCTTTCATAACACATCTAAGAAGCGAGGAACTTACATGCCTAAGCTTCCGTTGATCAAAAACCACTTCGCCCAATTCTACGGGTGGAAATTCTCGCACGGCCACTTCTTCATCGCCATGCAATTATTACAGTGCGATCTGGAGACCTATCTTCAACAAGGTAGCGGATATAACGCCAGGGAGATTACCTGGAACCAGCGCCGGCCAGGAGTGCCTCTGCAAAGACCGGTAGGACAGCTGATTGAGGGCCTGCGTGCTCTTCACAAGGCAGGGTTCACTCATCGCGACCTAAGGCCCAAGGTATGCAGCCTGACCACATGATCGTTTTACTTTTACTGATGGAATGGGGGATGCCAGAATATTCTGCTTGATGGCGAGTGGTCCCTCAAGATCGGAGACTTCGGCATCTCGAAGCATGTCATCGATGGTCTGAAGACCAAGATGAGCGACGCACCCGAGACATGGGGTTACTCGGCCCCCGAAATCATCGAGGCCGGAGCTTCACCGCTCCAGACCTACTCGTCAAAAGTGGATATGTGGTCTCTGGGCTGCATCGTGTACAGAATGCTGATGGGCAGACGACTATTCACGAATCTGAATGATGTCAGGCAGAATCGTGGGACCAAGGTTGAGTTACTCGGATCCATGAGACACGAGCGGGATGATGTGACTACCCTGGATATCAATTTCTTGCAATGTCTTCTCTGTGAGGAGCAGGAACGTAGATTGGACGCCGAGGGAGCTGGTGGGCATTCCTGGTTTAGTGTTTCCAGCAATTCCGTTTGACAGATCATCTAAACATTTCGATCAAATACATAACAAGAGAAGCGGGGGAGCCGTCTCCTGTTGAAGATTTTTAGGAATTTTATTCAAAAGTAATGACCGATACTAGTGTTCAAGATCTGAAAATCCTCTAGGATAAGTAGGGGTAATAGGCTAAAGCCCGTAGGTATCGTTAAGAAAATTTAGTGTATATTAATTATATGTAGACTTTCCATTAGCGGCGATAAAGGTCTAAGTAAGATAGGGCATAACCTTTCAATTATCCACCATCGACGAATTATTACTAGAGGCACCCCCCTTTCTCAACTTAACCTATCAATCGAGACGGCATTAGCCTTCAAGTTCTTAGTCTTCGGAATTCTTCGACCACCAAAGTCAGCATATAATTGCCAAGAGGCCCGAATAAGCATCTAGATACTGCAATCAACAAAACCTCGTCACAGGCCGACAAAACCGGTGGCGATCCAATGACACAGTTCCTGATACTGTAGACAGAGCAGTACATTCGATTGAGCTGCACGGCGCATTTTCTGGTCCGTTACGTGGTAACCAGCGAAGAAAGCTGCTAGAGGATGCATGACTTCATTGACTCCTGAGTTGCGATGGGTCTCCGTCATTCTGCTTTGTCCACATGATAGATTTAACAAGATGATGAACGTGCACAAGATGCCATTGTTGCAGGAGCCTGCACTTCCAAAAGGTATAAATCTAAAAATCATGGGCGAGGATATTCTGCCAGCAGCTCCTGCTATTCTGCCACCAAGTGTGGCTACGGCAGGCCCTACCTCCGACCACGGAGCCCAGCTACCCATACTTACCTACTTACCTACCTACCTACCTACTTACCTACCTACCTACCCACCTACTTACCTACTTATAACCACTACTTCGTTAACCTCGCCGTTACTACCGCCGTTAATTAAAGCTATTCCTAATATTAATATACTATAAAAAGAGAATAATTATAAAGTTAACGATCCCTTTATTTACTAATATACTATTAATTATAATAATTACGGTTACGTAGAATATAATTACTTATTTTATAATTAGCGCTTTTCTAGCCTATTTAAGGCTAAAATAGTACTTAACGAGGCTACTTATAAAGCTAGCTTCGTAGTCCGAATTATTTAATATAAACCCTCTACTAAGATACTAACTACCGTTACTTATTATTATACTCGTAGCCCACGTCGTAATTAAAAGCGGTAACGCCTTATAAAGTTAACCTATTTAAATAAGTATTATAAATCCTCGACCTCGTTTATAAACTATTATTAGTAAATCGCTACTAACTTTTTAAGTAGTAATTAGCTCTTTTGTCCTATTATTAATAACTTCTATAACTATTATAATTACTTATTTAATAATACTAACGCTTTTACGTATTACCGCCGCGCGTTATTATATAATAAAAAGGACTAAATCGTTAATTAATAAAATAAGGGTATTCGACTTATTTAAATCTTTTTAAGCTTATAGTTAGAAAATAGCGATTATAGTAGTATTATTACTTATAATATACTTAATATATTAACTACTTATTATTATAACGAATTAAGTAATAGGACCCTTATTAAGTAGTTATTTAACTAATTACGTAATTTAATAAAGTACTAGTACCGCTTCTAACGTAACGACGCGGGCTATATTACGAGTTTATTTATTATACTTACTACCGCAATTTCCTTATTTTAATAATATTTAGATATTTTATTAATAAATTCTATATATAAAACTAACCGATTTAATATACTATTATTTAATATTTACGGAGTAACTAACAATAATTATACTTTCTAAGTTATAAGCTACTTTTTATTTAGTAAGAAGGAAGTTAATTATAGTTAAGCTATTAACTAGCTATTAATATTATTCTAGGCCTATAAAATTCCCTTTTTATAAGTTACGTATACGGATCGTAAAATTACTCTACTTAATATTCTTAATAATAATACCTAATTTAAAATAGTACTATACGTACTTTACTATTAGTACGTTAACTTTAACATACTAGCCCAGACCCGGTATTACTTCGGCCCGGCTACGAGGGACGAGACTAATATAATTATATATAACCCTTATTTTTAGTAATTCTTTATAAATTAGAATAATCTCTTCCGTAACTAATTAATAACTATATACTACGACTAATTATTCGAATTTTAAATTACTAAGTACCCTATAGTAGTAGTTAATTACGTTATTAATACTTAGCTTAAGCCGTAGTATAAAAAACTCGTACTTACTTAGGTTAACTAAATTAAGTACTTTAATTACTTAATTACGTTAATTATTAAATCCTTATATACGAGTATTAAAGTATAAGTTTATTATTATACGGGTAACTTTAAAGCCATATTTAATAAATTAGTTATTTTTTAAGTAAGTTAAGTAGCTATAATTAGTACTTATTAAACCCGTTACTAAGCTAAGGTATTAAATACTATTGTAAAATTACTCTAAAAAAAGGTACGTTTATATATATACTATAATACTCTTAAATAACTTTTATAAAAACTTAGTACGCTAAGTAAATAGCTAAATTTAGGTTTATTAAAAAAGCTATTAAAAGAGTATATATACTACTTAATTTAAACTATTTATAAGCTATTTTACTACTATATCCTCTAGTAATATATTAAAGACGGTACCCTAATATTATTAAAAAAGATCTATTTATATTAGTTCTAACGACGCTTAGAGCTTATTATTAATAATAGTACTTCTATCCCCCTATTTAATTCTTTATAAGTCCGAGGTAAGGGTTATTTATAAGGCTCTATAATAAGTATTATAATAATTATAATAAGTAAATTAAAAAAGCTAGTTATTAATTAAAATACCTCCTCTAAATAAGAGCCCTTTATATTTAAGTATAAAAAAGCTATTAAACGTATAGAAATAGTACTTATATTAGCGCTACTATTATTAATAGTACTTTTAGTACTAAGTAGGGCTACTTCTACTTAACAAGGCCTCGAAATTATATATAATTCTAATATATACGAACCTAGTATAGAGATATAGTAAAAATACTAGCGGGCTATTATTAATAAAGTAATTAACGTAATTAATAATAATATAATTAATTTTATAGGGGCTCCTTAGCTACTAACGCTTATAAAGTTATAATCCTAATTAACTAGTAATTTTATATAATTAGACGTATTATAAGATCTAACTAACGAGGATTATATTTATAATATTAATTTTATAATAAAAAGCAAAATAAATAAATTTATTAATAAATACGAGGCTAAAATAGAGTACGAGGCTAAAGTAAAAAAAGTTACTAAATTATAAGCTATAAACTATATGGAGTAATTAATAGTTAATTAGGTAGTTAATTAAGTAGTTAATTAGGCTACTTTATTAATTACGTTAAATTAGACCAATTCGTTAATTACCGTACTTTTTACTAAAATAATTTAATTAACTATAAGTTAATTAACGGCCTCTAATTAGTCTAATCTATTTAAATACTAATTATATAGAGCCTAGCTTATATATATACCCGAGACTAGCGGTCGTGTAGCGGCCGTAGCTATACTTAGTAGTAGAATAGTAGGAGCTACTGGCAGAATATCCTCTCCCAAAATCATATGGATACTGCCGTGGGCGCCATATTCTAAAACAAGCAGTGTGAGTGATGAACAGCTAACCTATCGAAAAGGGGGTCACTGCAGTAACTCTAAGTAAGGTAGCTAAGCATCCGGCCCAAATCAATTAGAAAAGAACCCCCCCCCCCCCCAAAAGCTTACATTAGGAGCTAAAAAAGCTTCTGGTCTCAGTTGCCATTCAGAAGAGTTCTGTTTATGGGGCTGCATATATCCAATGTGTATTCTTCGACCTATGAAACTTTCCTGAGTCCTTAGTCTACTATGTTACCGAGCTACTTTCGCGGCGCTTCGTCTGCCTTCTCGCATTCGTCTCAGCAATAACGTCGTCTTCCAGACTCTTCACGTCGGCAAGAGAAAGCACGAGCCGCGCTGCTTCATCATCGTTCGGTACCCAGCCAAGGTACGAATCCTCATCCCGCCGTAGCTGCAATCTCTTCATGAATCTCTCGCGGATGATTGCCGGGATGTTATTGCCTTCCCTCAGTCGCCTCTGTCTAGATTCGAAGAGAAGCTGCATGACCTGCAGCAAGGCGACTTGTGATGGGGAACGGGGCACAATTTCCTTCAAATGGCTCTTTAGGAGCGAGTAGAAGGAGAATAGGCGGTTGGCCCCGCTGAGGTAGGTATCTTGGAGGCTGAGTTCGTAGGATGGGGGGTAGAAGCCAGAGAGCTCCCAGTCTATGATGGCGGAGAGCTCGTAGTCGGAAGTTTCGTTAGCAGAGTCAGATTGATAGGCAGAGGTAGACTCAGAGTCGGACAGACTGCTGACGATGATGTTGCGGGGGTTGAGGTCGTTGTGGCAGAGAACAGCCTCTCGGTACCATTCCTCCCAGCAGCTCTTCTCAACCTTCACGAAGCCGAGGTCTGAGTATTCCGACTGTAAGACTACACCACCAGACTCCGTGGCGACCGTGGCGTAGAAGGGTCGTCCACTCAGCTCCCACCTCTTGGCGATGGCGCTGAGAAGAGCTGGTCCGTCCTTGGGAGCGAAGAATCCCGTGCTCGGCCCGCCCATGAACTCTGTTTCCCCCAGAATGTGCTCCCCCAGGCCGCCCGGTGCTAGAGGTAACTCGCACTTGGCCCAGATGTCCCGAATTCGGTCTAGAGAGTCGGGAATCCGAACAGAATGCAGTTTCTGTAGTGCCTCGATGAGAGCAGCCATAACGGACCGTTGATTTTCGTCACTCATCTGCTCCCACACGTCTTCTAACGTCTTCCCCTTGATATACTTCGTCACACTGAACTGTACTAGTTTTCTCTGGGCATTGTTGGTCATGCCGGTCCGATATGCCTTTGGGATGAGTTTTGGGATGGCGAGCGAGACGATCTGCTGCATGGCTGAGACGGTGGCAAATTGTGTAGATTCCTCGTTCTTGGCTACGACCTCCAGACGGACTAGATACGAGGGAGGAGGCTTGCGGGCATCTGGCTTGCGGGCATCAGGCTTGCTGATATCTGGCCTGCTGGTATCTGACTGGCGGGCATGTGGGAAGCTGGCTTTGAAGACGCATTTGTCCCAGCTTTGTACGAAGATACTATCTATGGAGACGTGAGGTTGATCAGGAAAGATTTGGTTGAGGAGGGCGTCATCAGGAGCGAGATCTCGAGAGTCCATGATGTATGACACTATGAACATGTGGTGTCAGGATGGTGAAGGAGGAAGAGTTGAAGGCCGTGTCAAGCTTCTTCGGAATTCGAGGGTGGTCATTGGTCGTTAAGTAGCGGCGCAGCCTCACACCATCACTGCCATGCTGCAGGTGCAACAAGGGGTGGGTGTCTTTGTCAAAAATGAACAAACAGAACCAACGGCCTGCGCAGCCGGATTGGGAGCGGATCAGACGCTGTTTGCCCTTCGAGGTTTTGTTGGCATTAGCGATCTCAGGTTGTACAAGGAAAGATGTGGGTGGGAGGGGGGAAGGAACCATGGAAATGTGGCTATCTTCATGGACTATCAACAACAAGAGAGGTGTTCCAAGAATACCCCATGACATACATTATATTCTGGCCCCTATGTATGCTCAATTCCCCATTTCAAAGAAGTTTACTCCACATTCTATTTCGTACCGAGCGCCAAGCATTACATGCCACAAGCAGTGAACCACAGCACGATCTCCAGTGTCACAATGTGATGGGTTCCAAAGCGCAACGCTAATATGTAAACGTCAGACCAAATCATTGCAACTTAGGCTCAAGTGAGGCTCGAAAAAGCTATAACGTGAATTTCAAGATCTTTCTCCCACTTACTTCGCAGCCAATAGTTCAGGAGGAGTCGTTGCAGGTGCAGACATCGGCGCTTCCGGCGTAGTTCTTACCACACTTGCCGCATTTATTCTTGTCGACAAGTTCAACCTGTGTTGTAGACTTCTCCGGGGTGGGGCTCATCTCAATGTGGTTCGTCATATTTTCTGGTCTGCAGTAAGTAATGGCTAGTTGAGGCTATAGCTTTCCTATTTGTTGGTGTTCTTCGTGTGTGTGTGTGTGTGTGTGTGTGTGTGTGTGTGTGTGTGTGTGTGTGTGTGTGTGTGTGTGTGTGGAGATGAAGACTGCAATTGACAGGAAAGACATTCAGTTCGCCCTCTTAAGTCTCAAATGCTCTTGCGTGAGTGATAAATCAAGGGAGCCTTGTTGCTGTGAAGGCTCTTTGATACAGCTTATCTCAATGTTCAATGTTCTCGGCCCTTGCTCAGTTGTTCACTGCAACTATGTGCTCACTGCAACTATGTGTTCACTGCACTAGCTCACACGCTGCCCGATTGCAAGGTATCTTGACAAGGAATCTGCGTATGTACGAATAATTCAGACAAAGAATCTCCTTTTCTCTCTCCATTTGTTCTTTATGAGTGCATCATCACTGATGTGTATGCTAATGGAGCCTTTGTCTGATTCCATACCAGAAGCCAGCCTTTGGCCAGAACAGCCTATCTGAGGTGACGCAAAAGATGTCTGAAGCGTAGAAACAGCACAAAGACGAAAATATGTCACTATCGTCTTTCAATAACTTCTTTCTTGATTGCTGGGCAGAAATCTGAAAAGTAGTCTACGAGTTTGAATGTTGTACTTATTTTAGCATGCCCAGATCCGACAGTGGTGGTATGCGTATTCTAGCGAAGGTCTTACATATCTCACTACGGGACTCATTGGGTGTTTGGTCTTACCGAATTTGAAGACCTACTTTATCAAGGGTAAATGAAAAAGCAATGAAATCAGAGACTTTGTAGTTCGCATAAGACGCTTATCAACGATGAAGCAACATGCCCGACGTGACCACACCAAAACCGCCATCAGTATAAACGCATACAGTATGATGGATATATTACCCACTGGTACCTGACGGGTCTCTCCCAATATTTCGAAATTTCGTGTGTTACAGCACAGAAACTAATTATGACGATGGACAAATTTATTATTTAACAACTACCCTTAAGTTCCTCCGGTATCCTCAACAGAACATTCATCAGCAGGACACAGACCAAGCTTGCCATTTCCCAAGCTTAGAGCTTGATAATCTACACCAGTGTCAGTCAACAATCATCATGTTTCTTCATCACAGAACACTCACTGGACACATCCGTCCTGGACCTGATCGACACGCTGCCAGTTGGTAGGATCGCTTATGGGTGCCACACATCCAGCAAGTCCAGGTCGCGTAAGTCGATCCGTAAAGATGTCAATCGTGCAGCCTCCAAAGATGATGTTGACGCTCTTTGCGTCATAGTTGGCAAAGCTCTTGTTGATGCTCGTCATGGTAAAGCACTGGGCGAGGTGTCCAGTTCCCGTGTTGGAGCCACCACCGTAGTGAAATATCGTACCGCCGGCGCATTGGTCATGGTCGTGGAATGTTACTGACCAGGCGGAGGCGGTGGTCACGGCGGAAAGAAGAAGAGCGAGCTTCATCTCGGAAGTAATTGAACAATAGCAAAACTTAAGTGATAGAGAAAATTAACATGGAATGGAGGGTTTAGCGTTGGCACTGGCTTGGCAGAGCTTGGTTTATGTAGTGTTGTGGGCGACGTGCGTGTACGAAAGGCATCTAGGGCTTGGATTTTTCATGTTTGTAGATCAACAACTTATCAAAGTCACGCGTGTCGTTACAATCAGGAAAGTTTTCATAGTCTACTATCTAATAGATTGCTACTTGCTCGCACTCACCAAGTCGCGCGGATAATCGGCATGCTTTGAACTTGGGCTGTGCGGGGCCATTGCGAGCTTATATACTGATGATCAACGTAGTAGTTGTTAAGACTCACAAGCGCTACGCATTTTCAGGGATTACAAAGTTTAAAGTTGCGGAATGGCGGAAACTTGATGCGAGATGTGCGAGTAATTCGGCCTCGTCTATCTGTTCTAGGGGATTAGTTCCCGAAACCGAGAGACGTAACGACTTATGGGCTTGTGTCTGACTCGCACTTTTTCTCATTATCAGCACGATCAGGATACTACTGAAGAGAAGTCGGAGAATACCCTTAAAGAGAGCCCAAGAGGCCACTAGGTATAAGGTAAGTATTAACAGGTGGACATTAGTTCCCTCTGCCAGTTCGAAGCGACTAGGTGTTTCCTTTTCAAATTACAATAGATTTGTTCCTTCTGTCTTCACGATGCTTAGCAAATTCTCCACAAGCTTCATCAAGTGTTGTCGGATTGGAAGTCCAATTCGACAGCGGCATACGGCCGACTGCGCAGGGGCCAATTGGGGGCCCTGTTTACGATTATCGTAGCCAGCCCAACCTACGGTTGGAACCTCCTTTTTACACCTACTACGCAAATATTCATATAGTTCAATTGATCTCTTCGTCAACTACGGTTCGAACCAACTACCCTGTAATAGGGATACCAACAAGTGTCAAGATGTCGTGATAAGAGCTGGGAGTCATGAATTCTTTTGCCGCTCGTAAAAACCGATATTTTCCGTATGAAGTCATTGTCATGTTCCAAGTTCAAGCGGGTTTGAGGACGATTTACCCAGGCAACTTGGAGACGAAGTAAAAGGAGCTGGAAGGCAGAGCCATGTTGAAGGGCTTAGTGCAATTTGACACGACTTGATCATTGTATACACAGCCTTCTCTCATCAGAATGCAGAAGATACCCCTGAAGGTTCACCTAAATAAGCCTGAAATCTTCAATGTGGGCAGTTCCAGCAGACACATTCTCGGACATTTGTCCCTCCATGAGGCCACATACGTATGTATCCCCAATAACTTGGTAATCTTCGCCCTGCTTTCGAAGAACAAGAGGTACGGGACATCCTCCTATTAAGACTACGTGGTCTCCAACCTGAGCCCCTAATGGAGCCAGTCCCATGTGCCCATACTCAGTAAGAACGAAGGACCTATCCCGTGTAATCCTGTCGACCTCGTTGGCCAGACTAAGTTTCAATCCTCCTAACATACTTTCACCTATCATTTTATCGTTAGCTGGTAACATTTTGACACTGTCCTGTTTTTCTTCGCCAAGATAGAGGTCGTTGAGCTGAGAGTCTTGATTCTTCGGAAACCAATATGATCGCTCTGCCTGGATGGAGGGGGTGGGGTGAACCGGTGAGTGATGACCAATTTCTGCCTGGGACTCTTTTCTCGGATAAAAACCAAAGATGGACTGCATCATCAGGATATATGTGTCTATCATGCTGATTGAATGGATGAGGTCGAGCGGCATCCGCTCATCGACGAAATCCATCGCTGCGTTGTCATTCTTGAACAACAGCCGGAGATCTATCATGCGGTCACGATCCATGAGAATCGTGCGGTAAAATGCCCGCCTCCAACTGATATACGCATGATCTGTGATATTGGCTGCTGCGCAGCAATTCCACTTGACCATTCTCTCGCTGAAGGATGTATCTGGGCTCAGAACAGAAGTAATTCTGCCCGCTTGTACACCACTTGCACGAAGAACCAGGGTGTCGTGTGCAAGATGCCATTTCAGTTCCTGAGGACAGAAAGTCCCAGCCTCAAATTTGATGTCTATGTGCGCCGTCCAAATGCTGATACCAGTTCGGCTCTCAACAAAAGGCCCGCTATGATTTGGAACCCACGATGGCAGATTGTCGCAAGATCTGCGCCTCCTGGTGCAATTCTTGTGTCCAATCCCTGACCGCGCTATGAGTCTCGAATCCTCCTTCAGATTCAGGAGGGCAAAATCCAAAAAAACGGCAGTTGGACTCTTGGTGTAATCTGGCGTGATCAAGTGAGCTAGTTCGGGAAACAGGCCAAGGATGCCATAGAGATGGTCCCGGGGATCTGTAGCCATAAATCGCGCGGTATCCATCATGGCTTCGATTAATAGGGAAAGAGGATCTGATATCGTATGGCTCATGAGCTCACGTGGTCCTATGAAAGTATTGGCTAACATCCCGTAGCCCTTGAAGTTGCGGAGGTCATCAGCGGCTTGCAAAAACGACTTGGTGCGAAGCCTCTTAGGTTTCAAATGGAGAGAGCGGCCTATTTGAACTAGGCCCTGATATAGATCATTGCTGCTGATCTCATTCATTCCGCACAGATAAAGGCGTTTCCTGGCTAGTACGTTTTCTTGGATCACCCATACTCTGTACCAGTACGGCCGGAGAAGTATGTCCCGAATCGCATCTGATTTAGATGCGAAAGCTATTGGGATCTCGGGTCTAGGCAGGGGAAGTATCATTGCGCGATTTAGTTCTGCGCACTTTTGTATAAACGGGAAAACCGAATCGTCATTTGTAGATGGCCCGAGCCAGCACAGGACTTCCCGAGCCTCTGAGTAGATGCGTGCCATGAGTGAAATCTGATGGCTCTTTTCGGAAGTGTCTCTCTGGTTCACGCATATTGTGTCCACCCATAGAAAGGACTTATTCGGTTTTGATCGCAAGGCTTTCAGGGCAGCATGGAGATTATAGGTGACGCCGAAACGAAGACCATTGAGAAGAATGGGCGTGGTGCAGTTCTCATCGCCCCATACGTATGAAAGAGCTTTGAAAGGAGGCGATTGATCCAAGCTCTTGGTGTAGAGATTGACTTTTATAACTTCGTCGTTGCTCTTTGCTGATTCGATCTTGAGTAAACGAATTTGAGGGGAGTCACCTCGATCTAGTTCTCTGAAGGTATGTCAGAATGCGACTTGTATCCCATATGCATTGTCTCCTCACTTGTAGGGGTTTTGGTCTTCCATGATGTCGGAATATGGAGGTGCCATTAAGTTGGTCTTGGCTTTAGAATCTCCGGATGCCATTTACGATTTGAGCCTGATGGTCTTTAGCACGTCATATGTACTCAAAGTAATGGTTAGGTCGCCGTTGGGCATCCAGGCTGAGAGCCTGGCTGGTCTGCCTTGGGCTGGGCCATCAACCACTCATGCAGTCAAGCTGCACCAACTTCTGATGCTCAAATTGATAGGCTGAGCCCTGCACACCATGAATTTACTCTCCTTTGGGAACTGGACTGTGTTTAAATTAGGTAGACATTAAGGTCTCAAAGGTCTTTTGGACTGCGACCTATACAGAACCTAAGTATGTACACTTTGGCAAGAGAATATGGAAGCAAAGAAGCACTCTCCTTTAAAGTATTCACGCTTGCTCCCTGTACGGACTTGGTACGCTCTTCTCAGCAAAGAACCACAGTCTCCCAACGAGGATTACAGTCCCTCCACTGGCTAAGCCAGACATATCCCACCCCGACCCTCCTAGCAACAAACTGCGTACATGGCACCCTCTCAACAAGCATGACATTAAACCGCCACATCTCATGAAACTGCCCCTCGATAAACGCCCACTCATTGCTCTCACTGACTTCCGTGTCAACAGAAGCACTAATGACGATGAAATCGAGCAACATCCTCCGATCCCTCGCTCCTCTTCGTCCTGAAATCCAACGGGTGTCCATCTTATCCAGATACCCAACATGTCTCCCCATCATATCCAGAATCTCTGCATCCTCACAGCCACCCCTCCTCGCGCCCATCATCCTCCGATCCCTCCCGACTCGGAGCGAGGCAACAGTCGTGTTGAACACCAGCGCCCCCGGTAAGCCAGCGGCTACCTCGATGGCCTCCGGATCGAGCTCCACGTGCGCGAGAGCCTCCCAAGGGCTGTGCGGACACTCCCGCCACATGGTGACGTACTTCTCGTTCGTCTCCTCGGAGACATTGAACTTGCCGCCGGCCATCTTCCTCTGCAAGGGCGGCAGCTTCTCGATCCCGCTCATCCTGGCCAGTTGCATACAGCTGCCCAGCCACCTCTCCGTCACCTTGACTTTACGCAGTCCATTCCCGTCGTCTTCATGCCTTGAGGAGACGCGTCTGGCATCATGTACGTGAAATTGCACCATCGTCACGATCCGCACGAGCTTGGTATCGTACAGTCGCGCATTACCGTGAATCCACCGATAACTAGCGGCGCTACCTCCCTCGACCGACGACCACGCCGCCCAACTCCAACTCGGGATATTCAAACCCGCGTCATCTCGACGGCGTACGGCGCCCGTGTGGCTCCACATGAGCGTTTGAGGGAGGTACATGTCCGGCAGGCCGAACGTCATCTTTGTGCGCATGGATTCGCCTACGGCGTTGCCGACGCCCGCGAAGGCGTTGAGGATGTCTGTTTCGCGGGAGAGCTGTCGCGAGGTATAATCTTCGACCCATTGGCAATAGTTTGCTAGTGATACTTGGCCGCGTAACTTGACTGGTGCGTCTTTGCTGTGAAGCGCTCGGCGATAGAAGCCGGGGATGCTGGGCATGCGGAACGGTTTCTTCTCGGTCTTTGATTCGTCGATGTCTTCTTGAGCTGTATGATGGGCTTCTGAATCGTGTTCATTGATGGACTCTTCCGCTTGGGGTGTATCTGCTTCCTTACTGAACACGTTTGTAGGAACTTCATGTCGTCCTCGTCCCCAAGTAAGTTCCTCGGCGGCGTGACCCCGACAGCATTGGAACAGGACCTGGTGCTCCGTGATGAAGATGCTGCGCCTGGAAAGTAGCCTCTCTTGGAATGTCCATCCTCTTCGGTTCCACAGGGATGCGTCGACTACTGTTTGCAGGCCGTTCGGGTCAATACCCTTCCCAACGTTCCGGTTCCGCGGCGGGCACCATAAGGAGGCGCGAGGCCTCCTAGGGTTGCCAGCATATCCAGGAAACCCATTTCCCTGTCTATCGTTGAGCGCGGCCAGGATTGAGAAAGACGCAGACTGGTAGATCCGGTCCATCCCGTCAATTTGGTCGGGCTTCGATCGCTCGTCATCCTGGACGATACAAAGACGGTCCACCCATAGATAGCCCTCTCCAAGATCTCTGCAAAGAGAAATCGCGTCCAGAATGATGCGTGGTAGCTTGACAGACTTGAGGCTCCCCGGAACTTCCAGGTCCTCTGCGTTTGTCGTCTCCAGTTGGGCATGTCCCGGTGCCTCGGAAGCTTCCCACATATAGCTGAGAGCAACGAAGCGGATAGGCCTTAACGGCTTGACAATTTTCATTTCGTGGACATCAATGACCCTGAACCCGATGGGTAGATGATCTGTTGTCCTGTCAGAGTCCATGCGCACAGAGTCGAGCTACCCATGGCCACATACCAATCGACTTGTACTTGCTCACGCAGTGGTGGCCGTGAAGAATCTCGCAGCCATCAATCCAAACCTTCAAGGTCTGAACGTCAAAATGTTCAGCCTCCCAAATTTCAATTGCCTGTAGCCTCTGAGGTTCATCTGTCGAGTATCTGAAGAGAAACTGAGGCGTGACCGCAAAAGGAGATGGGAGCGAACCCAAAGCCCCCAGCTTCGACTTGTCTGGCACGGCACTCAGAGTCAATTCCAGAAACAACCTGACAGAAACTTCATCATCGGAAGAGGCGAACAACCGATACTTCTGGTCCTCAGCTAATCCCGAGTCAAGGAAGAAAGGGCCCTGGACTGTAACGAACAAGCAGGCTTCGGAGCAGTCATGTAACCAGTCATCTTCCCGCCGGCGCGCCTCGACAGCCGCGGCGATCGCGCAGCAAAAGAGACAATTTGACGATCGAAGTGAGATGTTCTCCAAAGAGAGGTAGTGGTGTGCCTTGGATCCCAGGCCGGCAGCAAAGTCGGGGACGTCCCAATCCTGGCACCGCTCACATAGTCGTGGGTTGGAGTTGGTCTGTCTGCGCTTCTGTACGAGCTGCGCGACGCGTGGGAGGTTGGTGGCGGAGGCGAGGCCCCCGAATGAGACGGCTTCGGGTCTCTTGGTTCTTGGGAGCATTCAATAGATTGGAGATCGAAGTTGACGATATTCGGATCAGGCGAACGTTCGTTAGTGGAGTGGAGATGGTGCCGCAACAAAGGCTTATGTTGGCATATGCTGAATGGTGCGAAAGTTGCCGCTTCAGAGTGTGAGAAGAATTGGAATGATAAGGCTTGATTTCGTTGGAGTTGTAACAGTTGTATAAGACAAAGGCTCAATGTTGAAGAGGGTTTAAAGAGGACGTTGGTGATGATGGAATCGTTTTGTACATCTGAGCGAGAAAGTGTGGGGTCAGCTGTTTCCTGAGCTACCAAACGGGATTTCGGTTTGCTGACCAAGATGGCGCTGATTCCGCTACTACCTTAGCTTGAGACTAAATCAACCATGACGACGTGCTTGTCTCGTCTTAGCGAAGGCAAAGTGATTGAAATCAATCGACATACGCGAATGTATACTAATTGGCGATGTTGGTTCATTCGGTCTGTTGTGGACTCGGCTGAGTAAACGTCGGAGCATTTTGCACGGAAGAGGACACCGGAGGGTGGACTGAAGACAAACAATCATATACGATGAACCGAGTCAAGGCCTCTTCGACAGCATGGCAAGCCCAAAGACAGACCTCTTGCATTCCGTTGAACTCCCACCCTATGCCCCATGGCCAGCGACCTTCCTATTGTACATAATTCGACATCTCCACGCTCTGTTTCTTTTTCGACTTTCCGCTGCAACCCATGGATTGCGTACTGAGTTTTCCAAGGAGAATCCCTTTCCCCTTTACCGTTAATTTCGTGTACATGGCCAGACAGTGTAGGAGACGGTCTGCTGCGTGTAGTCTTCCAGACCCTTAGTCCCCATCCTGTATCAGGGTCAAAGACCGGCTGGAGACCACACACTTGTAATTAATAATTTGTAGGTAACGAACGTGGAGTGTGCTGTAATGCTGCACATCACTGAAGGGTGATGAGACACGAGGAAAGACGTATTCTATACAGGTAAGAAGGTTATAGGAAATGAACCGCGTAGTAGACATTGGCTTCGTTGATCATGCATAGAAAGCCTCGAAGAAGTAGATGAATCCGAACACCAGGAAAGCAACAGCGCCACCAACCGTAACTGTGATATATTAGCTAGGAGCTTGTGGCGTAGATGTCATGACAACTTACCAACTTTGAGACTGACACGGCCTGCGATGGCGCGGCCGCCAATAACGGCAGCACCTGTGCAGATGCAGTGGCCAACCATGGCACCAAGAATAACCCACCAGTAGTCCTGTCCTGCAGCCATGGCAATCGTTGCGATCTGACTGCGGTCGCCCCATTCACCCAGGAAAGTCATGACAAACGTTTGGACCCAAGCAGGGCTGAGAAGAAGACCGAGGAGGTTGTTCAGACCGTTAAGAGAGCCTCTGATGCCACCGGAACCAGGAGAAGGGCTGCGAGGTGGCGAAGAGGAAGGCGAGCGCGGGGGCGAGGGGAAACGGCTCTTAGACCTAGACTTCCTGCTGCCGTTAAGGCCCATTTCCAGCGCGTAGGGAGACACCGCAGAGCCCCGTCTCTTACCCTCCTTCTCCTTCTCGGCCAACTCGCGCTCAACCTCGTGTAGCTCGGCAGTCACACCCTCATTAGGGTCCATGCCCAAACCTTCACGAAGGAGCTTGGCGCCAAAGACGAAGAACAGGCCAGCAGCGAGGAAGCTGGTGACACGCTTGGGGATCAAAGTCGGGACAGCGTGACCGAGAACGGCCGACAAGACCGTCATAACCAAAAGAGCACCAAAGGCGGCGGAGAAAACGACCATCCGATCATGCTTCATGGCCATGAGGGCAGCCACAAGGAAGGTCTTGTCGCCAACTTCGGAGACGAGAATCATGGTGAGAGACAGGACGAAGGAGTGGAAGGGTTGAATGACGCCCTCAGCTTCGTCGTCGAGGCTGGAAGAAGATTTGCCCTTGGACTTTGAAAGATCCAAGTGGTCCTTGTGCGCCGAGTTGGGGAGCGGGTTGGGCTTGTCGTCGAGCTTGTCAGGGAGGCCGGCCGGTTTCTGTTGCATGTCAGCATTTCACGTCTCAACCAATGGGATGGCAACCAAGAAACTCACTTCGAGCCCCGCAACCTCGTCGGCAGTGTGGTGGTCATGATCGTGTTCTTTGCCAGTGGTGGTGTCCTTTTCGCTCGAAAGCTTCTCCTGTTCACTGTGCGGCAGAGGGGGCTTCTCCTTGGGGGCCTCGGGCTTGTTGTCGGCCTTTTCGCCAGTCCGGCCCTCGGCTGCCTTGCGCGCCTTATCCTTTTCGCTGACACCTCCTTCGGTGCCCGTGGTTCCCTCCTTGGGCTTCTGGCGTGTCTTGTCGTTCATGACACCGTCGTTGGTCTCGGGAATCTTCTTGCCATCGACAACAGTTGGGTCGGACGGACGTCCCTTCAAGGGAGGCAATCCCTTCTTGCCATCTGTTTCGGCACTCTCTTTCTTGGTCTCTCGGGTCTGGTCAACGAAGGGACCCTCGTGGGGCATGCCATCTTTGCCATCGACAGGCGCGTGATCGGTGCCGTATCTGGTCTTGATGCCAGAGGTGACGGTCGAGTCGGTGGCCTTTTCGGTGGAAGCTACGGCCTTGCCGCCATTCTTGTCCTTGGTTTCGACGGCGAGGCCAGCGACGAGGGATGGGATAAGGAGGAGGAGTAAAGGGGAGGGTCGAGTGCGCAGCCTCATGATGACTCGTTCGGGCTGTCGAGCCTCGCTGGTATCTGGACAATGGATGTGAAATGTAAAGGAGAGTTTGCAAGTAAGCTCGAGAAATATTCTGCTCCTCTGCTAAGGGGGGGAAAAGAAAAGGAAGGATGTTTTGGTGGTTTCTGATTGACTCTGGCAATGCGACTGCTCAGCCACGGGTTCTAAAATTGTTACGTATCTTTTGCTGCACGGCCACGGGGTAAGCAAGTACCTGAGGGTACCTGGGACGTGAGGTGGGAAGAACTGGACGCGCCGCCGCCCATCGCGGCCCCCCATGTTCCGAATCCCTTGAGGCGCCCCACAGGGGGCGACATTGGGGATCATGGAACCCCTAGAATGTTTCCGCCAGAGAGGCTCTGAAGGGGATATTTACATAGAGGACAGCTGAAATGTCGGATAACGGCTTTAAGACATATAGGCTTATTAAACAGTTGAACTGCAGACAATCGACTGTTCATGCATGCGTAGGGTGTAAAACAAACTTTCAATGCCGCCGTACATATGTATAACAGCTAAATTAATAGATAGGAACGTCCTCGCTGAACCCTTTGCCATCATTTCGTGAACCGGTTGGTGTACTCGAAAACACACGACACTCAAAGGTGTGCTGCGTTACGTTTGACTCGCATTTGACCAGGTTGCATCCAGGCGACCCCAGATTTGCTGACAGAATTCCAAGAAGATGCTTGGCTCGACCCGAAAAAGGTACGTATCTCTAAAGTGCCCGAGGAGAGCTTCAACAGCTGGCGCCACTGACTTGCCGGAGCTTACAGCAGCTGTGCTATCTTATCTCCGCCGTTTGGTCCAGGACACCCCACCTCCCCCAGGGACTGAATGAATGTCGTCACGAATGACCACTTCTTCATGAAACATAATCTGAGCGTTGCGTCCTATTGTCTTTCCTGATCACTTGAATCGTCTTGCTCTCCTGCACGTCAGCCTTAGAACGCACCACGTACATATAGCTCGGCATCTAAACGATTGTCACGGACATTCTTGCATAGGACCCTCCATCACACGTCGGCCGTCTCAAATCCGAGCTCCGTTGTATCACTAAGCATCAATCCGAACTTCCGTGTGAACCCAAAGCCAAAATGGAAGACTCTGGAGACAGCATTCGATCGCCATCAGCAAGCATGAATTTAATTGAAGAGGATGATGAGCCTGCCTGGACTTATACCTATGATCCGGAAGATGCCGAAGGAATGGACGACGACGATGAGTACGACCCCGACTTTCAAGACGAGCCAGAGGAAGAAGACGGAGACGATGATGATGAGTATCACGGTAGCAATACCTCTTTTTCACGTTGAACCATATAGAAACTTACCATGCGCAGATGCTGAGGACGGCGAGGACAGCAACGTAGAGGTGGAAGTGTTCATGGGTGCTGGCGACGAGGACGACGATGATGCTGAGGAAGACGGCATGGCCGCTAATCCAATATCGAGACTCATGACTCTCATCAGTTAGTCAAAACTTATCCTCGAGTAAAACCGTGTGCCAACCTCGCTAATCTACGATACAGCCGGTGCTGCGGGCAACGGAACGGGGTTTCTTACACGAGCACAGCTGCTAGGCCTCATCCAAAGTGGCGAAGTGACATTACGCACCACTCACGACGAAGAAGACGATGACGAAGATATTGGCTGGGGAAGAAGACGCAGACGGCCTCGCGCACGGGAGCCGAATCGGTTCCCTAAAGTACCGAGCGAAGAGGGCACGAAGTTGATGCACTCTGGCGTTTTCGGCGCAAACGATTACCGAGTCACGAAGAAGAAGCAACTGGCACGCAGGATATTAGACCGTGAGCTTGGTCTGGGGGATAGGCGCGACCGGAAGCAGAACCAAGATCTCATGGCCCAGGGCATGATACCCTCGACGAACCCCGAAATGATTGTGCACTACGACGACCCAGTGTATTCCGGCCAGTTCTCCGACGACGGTAATTTCTTTTACGCCTGCGGTCACGACTTCAAGGTCCGCATGTACGACACCTCGAATCCGTACAATTGGAAATATTATAAGACGGTCCATTACCCCTGGGGACAGTGGACATTGACCGACGCATCCTTAAGTCCTGACAACCGCTGGCTCGCTTATACCTCAATCCAAAGCAACGTTTGTCTGGCACCTACGGATCCCAACGACACGGGAGACCCATACACATTGGATCTGGCAGAGAGGAGTGCGGGAACTCGACACGCAGGATGGCGATCGAGACATTCCTTTGGTATTTGGTCTGTCAGATTTTCGGGAGATGGTCGTGAGCTCGTGGCCGGCACCAACATGCAGTCGATCGTCGTCTATGATATTGAATCGCGCACTGTGTTACACAATGTCGTCGGCCACGAAGACGACGTGAACGCTGTGTGCTTTGCAGACAAGTCTTCTCCGCACATTCTCTACTCTGGATCAGACGATGCCACCATCAAAGTCTGGGATCGACGTAGTATGGGAGACGGCCGGCCAGCTGGCGCTTTCGTGGGCCACGTCGAAGGTCTCACGTACATTGACAGTAAAGGCGACGGTCGATACATTCTGAGTAACGGCAAGGACCAGACGATGAAGCTTTGGGACTTGAGAATGGTCATGTCCACGGCCAAGTACGACGAGGTCAACCCCACTAGGTTAACCAGCAACAGCGACTTCGATTACCGGTGGGGAACATATAGGGACGAAGACTGGTTCCCGCACCCCAACGATAACTCGTTGGTGACGTTCAGAGGACATCGTGTAATGCGCACGCTGATTCGATGCCACTTTTCACCGCCATCAAGTACCAATTCGCGTTACGTCTACTCTGGTAGTCAGGATGGCAAGGTTTACATTTGGAACATGGACGCCACGCTCGCTGGTACCATCGACGTGAGGAAGGCCACCAAGAACTCGCGGCCACTGGAGCGCAGATACCGTATATATCACGGCGACGACTTCCCCGGTTGGAACACGTGTGTGCGTGACGTGAGCTGGCATCCCAATGCGCCAGTCCTCGCTGGTAAGTCCTTCATATCATGCGAGTCTCGGGCTGTAGCTAACGTCTTTCAGCGTCTGCATGGAACGGATTCAACATGGCTCATGGGACCTGCACGCTGCATTCGTACAACGAAGCCGAAGATGACGAGGCAGAGCCGCCAATGGGTCGCAATGTCGACGAGAAGCTGCGCCCCGTTGGCGAATCATTCCAAAGCTAGTTACTTCTCGTCAGGAACCGGTTCACTTTTGAGAAAGCGCTGTGGGATGATTATTTTAATTATTTTGTACATCTTCCACACATGTTCCACCCCTCTTTTGGCAATGATACATGATCGATGAAGCCTCTTTGGTCTCGGGGTATCTCCCATCACTCCCGCACAGAACCTCTTCCAAGTGTTGCTGCGCCGCTTCTGCACTCTGCCCGTGCAATGCTTTTGAGACCCATCCCTGCGTTAGAATTCATGTTTGGTCGTCACGTGTCGACGTGAAGGTGTTCGAGAAGCTGGCCCGATATATCGGTGCTTCCATTGAAGGTAAATACATGGCGCTTATGCGCCTCCGACAAGGATGTTGTTAAGGGGGATGTGAATCAGCTTGACGATGTAGCCGACAGCACCCATGATGAGGAAACCGACACCGACGGCCTGGCAGAGCTTCAGGAACTCGAGCTTGTCGGCTAAAGGACACGTTAGTATTCGAATAGCGAACGGGCAATGCAGCACGAGGGCGCAACGTACGCTTGGTGCACCTTCTCATGAACTGAACACCTTCCTGAGCGAACTCGGAGGGAACCTCGAGGATCTCCTTGACTTGGTCGGCCATTGTGGATAGAAGCGCGCGTGGGATGCGGAGAAGAGAAAGGGGTGGGTAACTTGATGAAAGTCGCAAAGGAAATCCCAATGGGCCGCAGGGTAACAGGAAACTGCAAAGTCGATGAAGGAAAGGCGCGACGACGTGTAGTTAAGGCGTTGTAGGTCGGGGAGGTGGAAGATTCGAGAGGTTCGAATGGGTAGAAGGGAGATGTGTTAAATTGAGCGCGCTGTCACCAACTGGTCCCCAAAATTTCGGGACAAGCTCCCGCTGTGGAAGGAAGAGCCAGATTGCCATTAAGGAGGCATGGAGGAATTATGCGCCGGCCGCCGAGGCGCACGCCACTGGACAGATTGCTTATCTAAGGTTAGGATGATAGGAGTCCCCTTGGTGCTCCCCTTCAGTGGAGGAAGACCCCCCTGGATTCCCCCGCTGGTGGGTAGAGAGGGTCTGGTCTGGGCCATTTTGACCAGCCACAGTTCAGCGCATTCAGGCACATGACAGGGAGAAGGAGTAAGGTACGTATCGGCTCAGCGGGCAGTCGCGAGCCCCATACGGGCATCCACTGGCGGAGTCTGTGCCTGCCGCAGCCTGGCGGCCATGGCCCTTGTCGGTTCCCGCCTGGCTCAAGATGCGACCTCAGCTCCTGAAAGAGCTCCCCCCAGTTTTCTTTCCCTTCCCAAACGTTCCTCCACTCACCTTCGTCGACTGCATCTCTGTCTTCGCGTCAACATCAAACCGAGACGTCCATACCTGACCTGCACGACAATATCACAGCTCTACCCAAGCTATCCTACGCGTCGGTCTTTCGGGCATCGCGATAAACGCCACATACTCAGCGAAGCGACGCGCAGCCGCAGCTTACTCGCGAACCCGCCGGAAACCTTCATTGGGCTTCTTTGACCACTAACTCATCACGGCTAACAGCATCGCCCACATAGTGAGCGGGCAGGAACGCGGTTGGAGCGTCGGCCAAAGGCGGTGGCAGAACGAGCAAACAGTCTCTGGAATCTTGGGATCCTGTTTCCATTCTCGCTCATCCCAACTACATCATCTTGTTCCCTGTACCTAAGGCTTCTGGGCCGAACAAGGAAAGAACTACGGTCACGTCGCCATTGGGGAAGACCGGAGCACAGAGCTTCGTCTTCATTTTTATTTGGCTAAAGGAGAGGATTGTATTGGCTTGGCAATTTCCATCCAACCTCTTCCATCCTGTCTACGGAACGAGGAGTGTACGTATCAGATGTTCTCTGTTTTCTATCCTACGTTCGAGTTTGTCTTTTGGCTCCAGACTTTGGCAATGACCCTGTATTGGCAGCGGCTGATGATCATGTTCAAGACTGCAGACATATCCTGTATCTCGCAGACTAATAACAACCCTTTTCCAACTACAACCAAGCTCACTGCCCCAACTCACGGCTACCAGATAATAACGTCACCATGGCTGAGGAGGAATTCGAGATCGATATCTACGGCGATGCGCCCCAAGATCACCAAGACGGAAACGCCGAGAACTACGACGGAGCCAACGGTCATGCGGACAACCACCAGGAACAGCATGACCAGCTGGAGCACCACGACGATCAGCAGAAGCACGACCAGCAGGAAGAATATCACGATCAGCAAGAGGCGCCTGCTCCCCAGCAGGGTGTCAAGAGAAAGGGCGACGACCGGCCGATCGATCCAGGCGCAACCACAGCTTTGATGGTTTCGGATCTAAACTGGTGGAACACGGACGACGACATCAGAGGATACGCCAGAGCAGGCCATTGCGAGGACGAGCTGAAGGATATCACTTTCAGTGAACACAAGGTGAACGGAAAGAGCAAAGGGTACGATTCGTGGTGTGAGGTAGATTTGCATGTACTATTGCTGACTCCGCCCGCAGACAAGCCTACATTGAGTTCACATCGCAGCAAGCTGCCACGGCCGCCAAGCACGCTTTTGAGTCGACAGACAGCGCTCAAGGCGTACCGAAGAAATACCAGGTCACTTACTCGAACCCCCACGTCAACCCGTTCCGCACGCTGCCTAAGGATGCACCGAACCGCGCTGGTAAAGACCAGGGCAGCCGACCAAACAACAACAACTACAACAACCAGGGTTCCTCGATGGGTGGCGGCGATTTCCGTGGAAACGGCTACCGTGGTCGTGGAGGCTTCAATGGTCCTCGTGGTGGCATGAACCAGGGCGGGTTCAACCGCAACTTCTCGGGCGGTATGGGAGGTGGCTTCAACAATAACAACATGGGAGGCGGCGGCTTCAACAACGGCATGGGCGGCGGAAATTTCGGCGGCGGCGGTTTCCAGCGGGGCGGCGGCTTCGGTGGTGGCATGCGCGGCGGCCCCGGCATGCGTGGTGGACGAGGCGGTATGCACAACCCGATGGGCGGTATGAACATGGGCCCGATGGGAGGCATGCCCAACATGGGTATGCCTAACATGGGCATGATGGGCGGCGGAATGCCTGGTACGACTCCCCTTGCTTTTGAATCTCCCCAGCGAAATTACACCCCCCCAATATCTCGACTTGCCTATGGTTCAACCCAGAAGCGCAAGAACTCTGGTCGGCGAAAGGGCAAAGCTGCCAACACCGGCCGAGACGAGATCCCTTCGAGCACCAAACGGCAGAAGGTGCAACCGAAACATGTATCCGAACAACCAAAGCCTGTAATTGCACCAGAGGTCGGCCGATGGACAAAGGAGCACGGTTTGCAGTTTAACATCGTTGCCCATCAACCCCCTGCAGCTACTCGGTTCGGCTCGAGGATGCCACCTCACCACTAGGCTCCTCGCTGAATGTTCTTGACTGATTTCTCTGCTGTTTGCGTTCTCGTTTGTTCTTCGTCAGAGAACACTCAAGCTGACTCGTTCCCAGGATTCCAAGGCATGCCTCAACAATTCAACCCTGCATTCTTCGGCGGTAACCAGGGTGGTGGTAACGACTGGGGCAACCCTCACGGTGCTAAGCGACCTCGACCCGAGTAGGACTACCGGCCAAGGCAGTTTGCGCGATTTTGAGGTAATGGCCGGATCCGCTTATCGCAGCGCGATCCAGTTGTCACCGCGTCGTAGAGCTTTCGGTCACAACCTCCTCATCGCATCACAGTTTGGGTTCATTCCTTCGACGAGGACTCTCTTATCGACGAAATCTCTTCGCGCTTAACAGAGAGAATCAGTTGATCAAGGCCTCTAGTCTTCAGATGAGTGACGGGTATATTGGCTGCGACGTCACGAAGCTCATGGTTGCTACAGATGGATGATAGCAACCACCAAAATGCAAGATGTTTGCTTTGAGTTATTGTATGTGTACTATTAGAATATGGCTGCATGGGAACGATCCCTAGCACCTCGGTTACGGCGTTACAGTTCAGACCTGAAAAGCACAATCTACGACTGCGTTTCGTCATTTCACGCCTCGTTGCTCTTTCCTTTGCAGAAACCGGTAGATTATTGTGTATTGGAGACGTTCAACTTTTCTATCGTGCCGCGTACGAGCAGCTGTATCTGCTTCCAGCGAGCCACTACCATGTCCCGCAGAGACTGCTGACCTTCATCCAGGCCACGCACTGTCTTGATCTTGGACTCAATCTCCTCGTCGTACGCCGACAACATTTCTCGCAGTAACGCATCGACCTCGGGCTGCTCCGCCTCTCCGTCCGCAAACCCATCCACGAACTGCGCCCACCGTCTCGCCGGCAACACGAGCGTCCGCAGCGCCACCTGCGTACGGTAACACACCGTCTCCGCGTCAATGACATAGTTCCCGAGAAACCCCCTCTCCTCCAACCGCCGCCTGTGCGCGGCGCCCAGGCGCGGCAGCAGCACATCGTCGATACAGACCTCATCCCACTCGTTTTCGCCCTGGGCCATGATGAAGCCGTACTCGACGAGGAGGAAATCGTTGCTGTGGCGGCCGTAGCAGATGTGGATCTCCTCGCCGGGGACGTAGGCGCGGTCGGCCTTGATGGTGAAGGAGTGCTTGTCAAAGGCGACGGAGCAGCCGCGGGAGGCGTGGTTGAGGAGGTCGGCGACGGGTTGGAGGACCATGTGGTCGTCGCGGTGGCGTTTTGCGGTTTTGGGGGTGACGTGGTAGAATGTGCGCGAGTTTACGAGGAGCCAGGCGTGGAGGTAGGATTCGTATGTGAGCTTGCCGTCGCTGCCTTCTGGGTAGTTGTACAGGTGCTCGTCATCCTGGGGCAGCGGGTTTGGGAGAGGGGTGGAGGAGACGAGGGACCAGTGGGATTCGAATTTCTCGCGCTGGGCTTTGAGGAGGGTGAGGGCTTGGGAGGGGAGGAGGGAGGCGAGGGTTGGCGAGGAGGAGGACCAGGTTAGCGGGCAGGAGGAGAGGTCTTTTGGTGTTGGGAAGACGGCGGACCAGCTTTTGAAGGAGGGGGATGCGTCGAGGGCGATGTCCAGGGCCAGGAGGGCGTGGACGTGTGTTTCTTTTGGGAAGGGGCGGGTTAGGGGTTTTGGGACTGTTGCGATTGTTTTTAGGCAGGGGATTGGGACGTCTAGGATTGTGTCGTCTTTCTGGGGTGGTGGTGGTGGTGTTAGTGAGATGAGAGTATATGATGGTTGTGACATGTGTGGCTTACTTTGAGAGGTGATGTCACGACGATTCCTATGCCTCTTCCTGGGAGGGCACGGGGACCAACGTTCGATACTGTTATTCCTTGGGTTTGGGCCCAGGATAGGAGGTTCTCGATGGCGTCCATTTGGTGTTTTGTTCAGAACTCGAGATTGGATAAGATGGTGGAGGCTGAGGCAAAGGTAGGGGTATTTTAGAAAAGTGATGAAAGCTGATTCAAGTACGACTTGACAACTTGGTAGTCAAATGCAGTCTCTGTGAGAAAAGGTCAAGGTTTATCAAGGAGCAATTACCTCATGAGGTGTAGTCCTTTAGTCTTATACCGGCAGGGTGAGCGATTCTCTCATTCGTGAACCATCGGCAGGTTTGAATGAGACTGAGATATGCAAGTCCTGAAGGCCCGGATTTTGAGTATTTCTGCTTCTGAGAGAATTCGGAGTTGCGCTCAAACCTAGATACCTCAGAATAAGACGATAGAAGGTTGGCAGCAGAGTCTTGTCGTTGTGAAAGCGTCAAGTTTGATGGGACGGACGAAGCTTAGATGAATTTCACCTTAAAGCTGAAGGGACGAATCAAATGCGCCGGGGTGCGATTCCAACGATCTGGAACAGCAGGCCCTGTCCCACCACCAAAATGCTCACCTAAATCGCTGCCGAACAAATGTACAGCAGCGGGCAGCAATTGCCAATCGGAAAGGTCGGCGCTAGTATCCACCGACTCCCCGATCCGACCTACGGGACCCCTAGCTGTCCAAATTCTCGGGGGACCGTCGCCGAGGTGAGGTAATGGAGCTGCCCCGAGCTTCCAAAAAGTGTTCCGGTCATCGAACCACTTTCAACTCCGGACTGACCAAATAGCTCACGACAGCTCCCAACGGCTCCCTCGTCCACAATCTTCAACCTCCCGACGACATCCAACAGCATGCCACCAACCCAAAGATCATAAACCAAACAAACCAGCAAAATGAAAGCCCTCGCAACCCTCCCCGCGGCCCAAACCCGCCGCGCCCTCCCCGCCATCTGCGCCGCCTGCACATCAACGACGCCCTCCTCTTCCTCCTCCATCCCCTCGCGCCGCCCCTTCTCCGTCCTAATCCGCCCACCGCCAAACTACCCAGGCCACGTCCCCCTCACCAAAATCGAGCGCGCCGCCCTCGGCCTCGGCGCGGGCATCTGGTCCCTCCTAAGCCCCTACCGAGCCGACCTCATCGCCGCCGTAGGCGAGACCACCGCGACGCCCTACTTCATCTACCGCCTCCGCGACGCAATGCTGTCCGACCCTACGGGCCGCCGTATCCTCCGCGACCGACCCCGCATCACATCCACCTCGCTCAACCTCGCCCGCCTGCGCGCCATGCCGGACAACAGCGTCGGGCGCGCCTACGTCGCCTGGCTGGACGCCGAGGGCGTGAGCCCGGACACGAGGCCCGCGGTGCGGTACATTGACGACCCGGAGTGCGCGTACGTGATGCAGCGGTACCGCGAGTGCCACGATTTCTTCCACGCGCTGACGGGTCTGCCGATTGTGCGGGAGGGCGAGGTGGCGCTCAAGGCGTTCGAGTTTGCGAATACGCTGATCCCGATGACGGGGTTCGCGGTCCTGAGTTACGCGACGATGAAGGCGGGCGAGAGGAAGCGGTTTAGGGAGATTTATGGGCCGTGGGCGGTGAAGAATGGGATGAAGGCGAAGGAGGTGATTAACGTCTACTGGGAGGAGCAGCTGGAGAGGGATGTTGATGAGTTGAGGACCGAGTTGGGGATTGAGAGGCCGCCTAATATGAGGGAGATTCGGAAGAAAGAGAGAGAGGAGAGGAGGAGGGCGCAAGAGGGTTTGAATGGGGTTTGAGAAGGGGGTGGTGTATTGTGTGTATTGTGTATAGACACGGGGTTTGTACAGATATTGTATAGTTTTTGTTTGATTTTTTTGGTAACCTTAGAGTCCTGGTGGAAATCCCACTCGGACAGAAGCCAATCTGCTACATTTTGCAGTAATGCATTATAAACGCCCTTCAACGCCGGCATGGCATCCCCTCCAGCAGACGTAGGTTCATAGTTTCCGCGCCAGAGGACTCAAAATCGAGGCAGCGACTATCTTCGAGAGACCCCCTACACACTGCGAACAGAACACTCATGCTTAGAATGGACCACCCTTTACCCTGATGACTCTGCAGACTGCACCTACAAATCCAACAAGTCATCGTCGTCATCATCCCACCCCTTACGCCTGCTCACCACGATCTTCTCCTCCTCCTTCGTCCCCGCCACGGCCTCGAGCAACTCCTTGAGCTGCGTCTCGGTGACTTTACTGCGCAGCTGCCCGCTCTGCGCGAGCATAATGAGCCTGTTCTCCACGTCCTGCGCGCGCTGCTCCTTGACGAGGCGGATGCGGCCCAGGCGGTCCGCCGCTTCCGGGTGGAGGATCTGGTTGAGGATCTGCTGGCGGGCTTCTTGTTCTTGTTGTCTGCGGTGGACGCCGGGTTAGCTGATGTCTTTGTCTTTCTTTCTTCGTGGTGGGCGGAGGAAAGAGGGGAGAGAGAGTGTGTATGGTCGGGATGGTATGGGAGTCGGTCGCGATTGAGGGGATCTAGGCGCCTCGAGAAGGGAGACGAGGGGCAAGGACAACATACTGGCGCTGTTCTTGCTGCTGCTGCTTGTTCGAGCCGCCGCCGCCGCCGGAGCTGCCTCCCGCGCCGCCTTGCGCCTTGAGCTGTTCGAGGCGGGCCTTGCGGATCTGTAGTCGCTTGCGTCAGTCCCCGATGTTCAACCGCTCTGTCGATAGAAAAGGTGTGATTTGCGTACTTGTTCCAGTTCGGAGTCGTCCATGATTGCGGGTATTTAGTCTGCGTATGTTTGCGCGGAGTGGTAAGGTGGAGGTTAGGTTGTTTGGGTCAGAGAAACGCGGGGCTCTTTCTGATCTGCCTGACGTCCAAGTTTTTGGCGGGGTGGGAGCTTGGGGTCTTTTTTTGGGCGCCTTACAAATTTCATGACGACGTGCAGTACCAACCAAATATTAACCATGGAGGCCAGCACAAGAGATCAACTTATCTTTCATTTTAACATGAGTATTTATGTCAATCTTCAATATATGTGATCAAATATTTAAAATGTCTAGATTCTGTGCTTGAATGTAGTCATACAATGCTAATACCGCCCATCAAGTAAAATACACACAGACATCCAGTCGTACAGCCGTCGACCGCTTCATTCATCTCCTCGAGGTCAGCTCTAAGGGCATGTACGACCGGTTCTTCTCCACTTGCGCCTTATGCTTTGCCTTGACCATGCCCACAACCATCTCGTTCGCCGGCAGCTTCACGCCCAGCCTACGGCCCCTCTCAATAAAGAAGCCGTTCAAATAGTCAATATCCGTCAACATGCCCCGCTGGATCTGCAACGCCATCTTGCTCGGCGCGGACCCCTTCCCTCTAAGCTTCCCCATAATCTCCTTGCGCATGCCCTCCCCCCGCAGGACGCTCTGCAGCTCGGGCGAATTCTTGACCTCGGGCATGCGCGCAACCACGTCGGCGATCTCGTTCAGGAGCTGATTGATGAGCTTATTGGCAGTCGGGTTGTAGATGAGCTCATTGTAGCGGTAGTCCAGCATGACGCAAATAGGGTCGCAGACGGCCGAGAACATGAGCGACGGGATCTTGACCTTCATCCAACTGTCGAGGGCCAGACCTTTCGCCTTAAGGAGGTCCGACGACGCAAACTGCTTCATCATCCCTTGTGTCCGCAGCCAGCTATCTGTCGAGAGGTGCTTAGACTTTTTGGGGCCGTAGTAGGGCCGCACACCGGCGAGCGCCGTCTCGTATTTGGGCGTCATCACCTTGACAGACTTTGCCTTTCGGTCAAATGCCAGGGAGTGCGTCATGTGTCCGAGCATAATCGACGGGCGCTTATCTTTCTCCGGAAAGACTCGGTTCGTGGCCGCCTCCGCGACGCCGAGTCCGTCTTGAACATAGCAGACGGCCGTCCGGTCGTCGATCCGGTGCTTAACCTTTTCGAGCAGCTTAATGCTCTCGCTCGGTCTCCCGGCCACTACGAGGTTGCTGATATGTGTATCGTCCTTCTCCACTTCTGGCGACGTCTCTAATGCGGCATTCGGTTCGATCCAGCCTTTTGGATTCTTCCTGGTGCCTAGGTTTCCGGCAATGCCCCGATATGGTGTGTTGGCCGGTATGTCTAGCGTCTTCACTGAGTCGTAAATGCCGTGCAGAGCGTGTGACAGAAATAGCGATCGCTCGTCGTTTCCGAGAACGTGAACCGTACGCGAGGAAGGTGGCGGCGTCGAGTTGTGACCCATCATGACGGCCGGCACGTAGAATCGTGACGTTGAATCCGCCCTGAAGATGGCGTATAGCTCCTTTTCGTTTTGCTCGGGTTGTAGACCCAGTACTTTATTGAATTTTTGCTTCGTCTGGCCCGGCACACCCAGAGTTGTGCCTCCAGGAACCGTAGCTGCCATCTCTTTAGGTGCCACCCTTCCAGGGGCGATGCCCTGCGGCGGCGCTGCTCCCGTCCCAAGACCGAGTCTGTTATCGATCGACACACATCTGATGGCTCCCCGGCCCGTGGAGGCGCTACCGGTCCTCCATATCGTATGTGTGTTGGGTATCCGCGCGGAGAGCCGCGGTCTCGGGAGGCTTGCCAGAGTGCCTGCCACGATGAAGGCTTCGAGGGTTCGGCGCAAATCACTGCGCAATGCTCATTAAGGGGAGGGTTGAGGCGCGGTCTCAAGCGGTTATAGCTGTAACGACTCGATAATAGTATAGTACGTCGTCGGAATTGTTGGGAACGGTGTTCGGGTATTACAGGCGTTCTTGTTCGTGGTTAATGAGCGTGTGGCCTTGTCTTTGTCGCAAGAAGGAGGCGTTGAGATGGGTGTGGATGACGGGGACACTCGTTAGATTCTCTCTCAAAATTTGGCGCGTGGTAGGTGGTAGCCGTAGAATCCCGGCCGGCAGGAACCCGACCCACCGAGCTCGCGGCGATCCCTGCGCCTCGTTAAATGCATGCAAATCCTTCAACGCTCGGATTTCTGAATTTTCATCGACCAGTCTCATCGATGAGAAGGAGCTAGCAACGGGCACTCACTTACATCCATCGCACCCATCACAATTGTTGCTTTTCACCAAGAACGACGTCCATTGTCCACATCAGGCTTATCAATTTTCATTTTTCCGCAACTACATCGACATCAACCGTCATGGCGCTCAAGGACATGACCTCCGACCTGAAGAAGCTCGATTCTCACATCGACTCTCTTGAGGATGCACTCAAGCCCCTGATTGACAACCTTCCCGAGATGGCCAACGAGCTTCCCCTGCTCGACAAGGCCAAGATGTACGCTCTTACTGCCTACGCCATTGAGACTCTTCTCTTCTGTGAGTACCTTTATACAGCAAACATATATCCTTCTCGTTGTCCCCCCTGACTAACCGTGATAACAGCATCACTCCGTCTTCAAGGCGTCGACGCCAAGGACCACCAGGTCATGACAGAACTGAAGCGCGTGCAACAGTACTTTGGAAAGATCAAGGGTGCAGAGGAGACACCCGCGCAGCGCACAACGACGGTCAACACGGAAGCCGCGACGCGCATTCTGAAAGCGGACCTTGTAAGTCGCATTTGCGGGGGGGAGAAGGTCCGGACCTGAGCAAGCAAAACTGACCAACCGCCATAGGGAAGCAACGACCAGACGCTGAAGAAGAGGCTGGAGGAGAAGCTGGCCGAGGAGCGCGCCAAGGCGCTGCTCAACTCGATGCAGAAGACCAAGAGGCCGGCTCCCGAGTCGCCGTCCGCCAGCTCCTCTGGCCCGGAGAAGAAGCAGAGGAACTCAAGAAGGAAGAGCTCCAACAAGAACAAGTCTTGAGAGCGGACTTGCGTGAAGACCTTGATGAGCGTCCACCATGCCGCTTACAAAAAAGATTTTCGTTTGGCTGTCACAGGACATGAAGGAAGAATCGACGAAACAGTTAGACGCTTCCGAGCCACGAGAGATGCTGCGAGTTTGAGGTTTGCATGGCTGTCTGATACCATGTTAGGCACATTAAGACCACAGCCGACCTTACTGCGCCATGACACGGAAGTAGGTCAACATTGGTTAGAGATTACCCTCATGGACTGGAGTGGCAGTATTATTTTGCACACTGGGAAAAAGGATACCCCCGAGATAGATATGAATATCAAGTAATGAACAAAGACTTTTCGATCCCTCGTCAACATTGTCTACGTTGAATTCGCCTTTAGAAGTAGACCACAACATCGCCACTGTGACTACTTCACACGCCCCCTTTACTACATATATCTTATCCTCCGCGACGCCCAAGCATAATATCCACCTAACCAGAAAAGGACCCCTTCCCCAATTCCTGACCACGACCAAATTCGCCCTCCCCTGATTGGCCACACCTCGCCACCCATCCCCGGCCCGTCGAGCTTTGCAACTCACGCCGAACGGCACCTCTACAGCTTTTGTCACCTTAACCCCGGGGCGCATAACTTCTGCCGACTTCCCTCCCCATCCACCCGGCATTTCTGCTCTCTTCAAAACACCACCCGCTCCTTCACCTCACGAAGTCACGATCAACGCTACCAACCACACCACCCTCATCTCACCCGAGTCCTTTACACACACACAAACCCTACCAAGATGCCTCGCCAACGCTCCGCCGGCCGCCCCAGCGCCCCCTCGCGCCCTACCGTCTCGGCCGCGAAGCCCGCTCCCACCCAGACTCGCCCGGCAACGACCATGGCCGCTCCCCCCCAACAGCACGCCGCTCCCCCGGCCGCGGCACCCGCTGCTCCCGCCGCCGCTGCGCCCTCCCAGGGCCCCGGCCTCTTTGGCCAGATGGCTAGCACCGCTGCGTACGTACCCCATCCTACAAAAGACCTACACCCGCAGGAGGAGACATCTAGACTTCCCCTAGCTCAAGGAACTCTCCGCCTTCCTCGACAATCATCCCCTCAAAAGAGAAATCTCAAGAAAGAACCAGAGGCTAACGTGATTGCTCTCTCAACAGCGGCGTCGCAATCGGCTCCTCCATCGGCCACGCCATCGGCGGCATGTTCGGCGGCGGCTCCTCCGCGCCCGCCGAGGCCGCGCCCCAGAACAACTCCCCCGTCGCCTCGGGCGAGTCCTCGACCACCCAGCAGTGGGGCAACAACTGCGCCGGCGCCACCCAGCAGTTCACAAAGTGCATGGACGAGCACGGCGGCAACATGCAGATCTGCAACTGGTACCTCGAGCAGCTCAAGGCCTGCCAGGCTGCTGCCAGCCAGTACTAGACGCTCCTTTTCTCCGTCTGAGAAGGGCGTCGTCGCGGCGTGTTGAAGAGCCACCTCTGACTGAATGATCAGTAGGGGTGGTGTTATATGTAACTTAATAGTCAAAAACGGGAAAACGGGAAAGCAAAACAAAAGAAACAAACTTGGGGCATGGAGCTTTCATGGGATTCAAACGGCATTTTTGCATTGGCGGAAGCATTGAAAGATGGGCCATTGAGGAAGAACTACATCTCCCGACGGTGTACAATACATGACATTCCCACTCGTTAAACCACCTTTGCGCTTCATCTCATGCGTTGTGATGTTGAACGTGGTTGCAATACAGCCCGGCCCCCTTACTCGTCCTTCTTCTCATCCGGCCGCGGTTCAAAGTTGAGCTATCATATGTCAGCATTAACACCTCAAACATCATCCCCCGGCCCCTCTTCCAGGGAAAGACAGGAAAGAACCTTACCGAATTGCCATTGTAAAGCTGATGATCACCCCTCCGATCATCGGGATTCGCAAACTGCGAAAACTTGCCCTTCCTCTGCTCCCTCACCGTAACCGGCTCCGCACCCTGCTCCTCAGCCGCCGCCCGCCTCGCGCCAAGCCCAGAAAACACACCAGAGACCAGCCCCCAAAGCCACTGCAGCAAAGTCAACGGCAGCAACAGAAACGTCACAGCCATCTCCCCAAACGACGAACCCCCCGCATACGCGCCAACATGCGCGCCAACAGGCGCCAGCACGAGCGTCGATGACGGCGACAGCCCCAGCTCCGCGAGGCTCTTACCCTCCTCCGTGTCGTCGATAAGCCTGCTCGGCCGCGGCGCAAGCACAACCTTGAACCGGAACGGCTCCCCGACGTTCCCGCTACCCGTAAGCTCGCTCTCAACCCACTTGCGCACCTCCCCGCCAAGCGTCTTCCCGCTAGGAAACCGCGACCGGATCGTCGACCCGTCCAGAAGCCGGACCTGCAGCGCCGTCATCCCGCTCGCGGCCGAGCTCGACGGCGCAAGCGAACTCGACTCAGACCTCGTCAGCGCGGCCGCGACCTCCCCCAACTTGGGCGACGCAGCCTGGGTCCTAAGCGCAGCGCGCTCCGCGGCTTTCGCCCTCCTCTCGGCGCGGTCGTCCTCAATCTTCCTCAGGATGCGCGCCTTTTCGTCGGCCGCCTCCTGGCGCGCTTTCTTCAGGGCCTCCTTGTGGTTGCGCGTCTGCTCCGCCTGCTTGGAGTTGTCCGTCTCGGCCTTCTCCGCCGCCGCGGCGCGGGCTGCTTTTGCCTTCTTTTCGGACTCGAGGCGCTGGGCTTCCAGGCGGGCGCCGCGCTCTGCGAGAACGGCGCGGAGGGTGGCGGCGTTGTCTTCCTCTTGGGTTGGGGTGGCGGGGCCGCGCGGGCTGGAGGAGGAGGTGCCGGGCCGCGCGGGTTGCTGGTCCGTGGTGACGGGGCCGGCTACGGCGGCGCGGGGAGGGTTGTACGGGGTCTCGTCGTAGAGGTCGTCGGTGGATTGGGCGACCGGTGCGGAAGCTGAGACTGGTGCTGGAGTGGCTGCCGCGGGCTGAGCTGCTGCGGCTGGTGATTGGCCCTGAGCGCCGCGGAATGCGGTTGTGATGCGCCTGACGAACTCATCCTTGCTGGTGCCGGCCACGATGTACTCCTTGAGGTCGCCATTCTTGATCACGACGACGGTAGGTGTGTTGGGCAGAGGAAAGATGGCGGCCAGGTAGCCCGCCTCTTCCGATCCCTTCTTCAGGCGCAGCGCAACGGCTTCGTCTTGAAGTAGAGTCGCAATCTGGTCCAGTCATTAGCCCCTGCGGCGAGGTGTCTTCATCGTGGGAAGCTCAAACACGTACCGAGCTCTCTGTTAGATACTCATCCTCCCAAGTCTGGCTCTCGGCTTCCTCATCTACGTCTCATCAGTAAAAGGTCTTATGGCATGCGCATGAGCTGTGAGATGTGAGCTTACCTGTGACAAAGCAAAAGACGCATTTGCTCTGCTGAAGTGCAGTGGCAATACCCTCTTGCAGACCTCCCGTGAAGAACATGATGATGATGATGATGAGGATATATGTAAGTCTCTAACAATCTCTCTCTGGGTTGAGTCTAGAAAGCCTGTAAGTTTAGGGTTGAGTGTTGCCCTGAGAAGAAGAGGGATACGGACGCTGTGGAGCTCAATCTTGGACGATGCTGAACCTAGATTTGAGATTAACCACCAAAGCTTTCAAGATGTCAATTATAGCCTATTCTCGATTTTTCCACGGCCGCTCTTCGTTTCGATATTGAGCGATATTGCCTTGTCGTCTGATGAATATCCAGGAGCTCAAAGATGACGAAGGAACAAGTGTCGTCCGTGTAGCTGCGAACGGCGCCAGGGGACCTTGCCTTAGTCCAATGTATCCCTCTCTTCCGGGGGCGGACACCGAGCCACCCTATTGGCGTCGCCCCCACCTTTTCCACGCCACTCCACACTGAGGTACGTCCCGTTGCTTCTGCAGCTTTTGGAGCTCCCAGCTCATGCGCTTTGCATTTCTCGCTGCTCAGGTACCCTAGAACGGGCCGGCCGGACCCCAAAAAACCGAAATATCCTGACCTCATCATCCGTGCCGGCAAGCTCTCACTTGAGAAGGCCTCCCACCCGCATCACCACCGGGGGAACCACCAATCAACCAGCCCCGAACCTCGCAATGCTGCCTCCTTTACCACGAGCGCTCTTCCGGGCCCCAGGCCCCGCGGCGCAAACCTGCCTACGCTCAATCGCCCGTCCAAGAACATTCCCTTCAGCGCAATCATCACCATCATCACCACGCGCACCAACAGCCCGTAAATTCCACACCACTTCCCGCGCCCGCGCCTCCGAACCAGCCCCCGACTTCCACTCCATAGTCGACAACCCCCCCGAACTCGTCCGCGCAGGAAACCGCCACGGCCCAGGCCTCATCATCCTCGCCCTGATCCCCATCACAGCCTTCGCCCTCGGCACATGGCAGGTCCAGCGCCTCGGCTGGAAGACGGACCTCATCGCCAAATTCGAAGACCGTCTCGTCCGCGACCCCCTCCCGCTCCCGCCCAAGATCGACCCGGATGCCGTGGCCGATTTCGACTACCGCCGCGTCTACGCCACGGGCCACTTCCGCCACGATAAGGAGATGCTCATCGGCCCGCGCATGTGGGAGGGCGAGCAGGGGTACATGGTCGTGACGCCGCTCGAGAGGGAGGGGGAGGGCACGACGGTGCTGGTGAATCGCGGGTGGATCAGCAAGGAGATGGCGGATCAGCGGCGGAGGCCTGGCGCGCTGCCCAGGGGGGAGGTCACGGTTGAGGGGTTGCTGCGGGAGCCGTGGAAGAAGAACATGTTCACGCCTGAGAATAGACCTGATCGCTGGGAGTTTTTCTTTCCTGATGTGCACCAGATGGCGCAGCTGACGGGGAGTCAGCCTGTTTGGATTGAGGCTACCATAGGTATGTTGTGGCCTATTTCCTTGTTTCCCTGGAATCTGAGCTGCCTTCTTGGGGGCTTGCTCTACAAGATACAAAGCTCATACTCATACTGACTTTCTTCATAGAGCACGAGTTCTTCCGCATCGTGGACCTCAAGTCTAAGGGTATCCCTATTGGCAGAGCCGCGGAGGTGAATCTGCGGAACAACCATGCCCAGTACATCTTCACATGGTAAGTCCGACCAATCCCTGCTTCGTATATCATTCATCCCTCCGTGATGCCTCTACCACAGTCGGTACTGACATCCGACAGGTACGGTCTCGCATTCGCCACCTCAATCATGTTGTGGATGGTCGTAAAGAAACCCCCAACCGACACCGCGCGAAAGGTGCGCATGAATAAGCATTGGTAAGGATTTGCTCGGTTTTCCCTCACTGAAGGGACCAACATCGCAGTCGTAGTGGGAGCAAGTCGACCTGTTCAAGTCACTTCCTCCTGTCCGCCGTCGGTCACGCGACGGCGCTTCTTCCTCGGCTCCGCCGGTGGCAGCGGCTTGGGCATCCTCAACTCCTGCAACAGCTCCCGGGGCAGGTGTCTGTGTGCCAGTGAAAAGGGGGTCGTCGTCGAGCTAGTCTGGCGCTGTCTGTAAGGATATTAGACACCATTGTATTTGTACCAAAAGAACAAAAAGCTTGTGGATATAAAAAGGGAAACCCCCTTGCCCTCAAAAGACTGTCGATACCCCTGAATTGGAGCCTGCAAAGTTCGAATAGCGAGAACTTCAAAACCAGAAAAGACATACCTTCGCATGAGAGTGAGCATATCACTCTCATCAATAGTCTTGCGCTTGGCATGCTTCGCGTACGCAGACAAATCGTCGCCCAGCTGCTCAAAGAACCAGTCCGACGCCCTCTGAATCTCGGCCAGCGTGTCCGGGCTAATCTTGGTCTTGCCGATGCCGCTCGACTTGGCAAACGTGTTGGCCAGCCGCTTCACCACAGCGGGCGGCAGAGACGGGTACTCCACGTTGTACTTTGACAACTTTACGCCGCGCTTCGTCTTGCGCGGCCTCTGCTCTTGCTCCTGCTGCGTGGCGCTTACCTCCGTCTGTCCGTCCAGGCCTCCTTGCGTCGCTTCGGTGGGTTCGATGGGCGTCGAGCTGCGCATGTCGTAGTACGAGTTGCCGAAACCCAGGTCCTCGTCCAGCGGGACCGCTGGCTCGTCGTCTACCGGCGCAATGTTAAGCGACGGCTGTTCGTCTGTGATTTCGGGCAGCGGTCGTGCCGGCGAGCTCTGCCCGTCCACCGCCATCATGAATGTCGTCTGGTTATCCGCGTCAACAGGCACCTCGAACCCGAAATCGCTGTCCCGCGCTGAAGCCAGAGTCTGCCGCCTCAAATCTTCCTCCTCAGCTCTGTTGTTCCCACTCCGTCAGTAATGAACCCTCGCCACCGCTAAGATATAGCCGCAAAACTCACCTGTCCAACGTATCCTCCGGCTCCCTCCCCTCCTCGTCCAACGCCCCAACCTCAAACGCAGGAAAGAACCCTTCCCCGCGATCATCATCGTCGTCGTCGAGGCCCCCGTAATTCCTAAACTCGCTCAACCTCGCGCTCCCCAACGACATGCGCGACGGCTGATCCACATACGCCCGGCGCGGGAACTCAATCGTCGCATTCTCATCAATCTGCGACAACTCAGGCGCAACAAGCTCGTCCTCGTCGTCGTCCTCAACGTCGAGCGGTAACGACAACCGCGGCCTATCGATCGGAAGCTCGTCATCGTCGTCGTCGTCATCGTACACCGTGCCCCTCCGATTCACCGTCCGTATCGGCAAACTCGCGCTCGGCCCCGTTGCTCTCGATCCGACATCGCTGGGCGACGAGGACGACGAGATGGGCTGCGTGGTGTGCTTCACCACGCGACTCAACCCGCGCAGGACATCGTGCAGCGACTCCCTCCGCGGCCGGAAGCTCTCGCGGCGTTTGTTCCCGCCGGGCGTCAGCGCGGCGGCGCGACGCTGGTCGATTGTGCGGTATGCTGCGCGGGCGTGTGGCGTCGCGGCGAGGGAGCGGCGGCCCGAGGCGGAGAGGCCTCGGTAGCCGCCGGCTGAGCTGCGTAGGGAGGAGCGTAGCGGGTTGTTGCTGTTGTTGTTGGAGGGCGTGCGTGGGAGGAGGGAGGCGCGGCTGGAGGGGGGGTCGAGGCTGAGGGCGCGGCGGTTCGGGGTTACGGTGTCGAGGGCGGAAGAGAAGAGGGGGTCGTCGTCTTCTGCGCCGGCGGCTGCTGCAAGGCGCGGGTTGAGGGGGGTTGTGAATGTTGGTGAGGAGGACATCGTGCGGGTTTGGCTTGCGACGGGGTCGCCGTGCGCCGGTTTGGTTGTGGTGTTTGTGCTCTCGGAAAGCTCAGGGTGTTGGTATGGATCTGCGTTGGGAGGACGTGGTGATGGTTGGGACGTGATCGTCCTGTCGCGAGACAATCAGGTCGCCGGACGGGCTTGCAGTGTGCCGACGTTAATCTGTCGCAAAAGCGATCGAAGTGACCACGGGTGGTGTGGAGTTTGTCGACGGTGATATGAGGTGGGCGCGGCGTCAAGGTGCCCCCCACTGTCTCGGAGCTTTACCTTGGGAAGACGCGACACTCGACGCGCCTACTGAGGTGCGGCGGATGTCATCAAAAAGGCAGATTGGCGCACAGACCATTTTAGATATCCGGTATATCGGCCCCACTTCGCCGGTTCTTCAACGGGACACGGGGGTTCCTACAGCTACACTGTCCACAGGAAAGACGGCCAAAAATTAACCTCATCGACGAGTCCTGCCACTTGAGCATTTCAAAAACGAGCATTGATTCTCGCAGGTCATGTCCACACGAGTGTTGACTTTTGGACTCCTATATAAGGCGTTTCCATCCCTAAGAGCCCATGATCTCCACGGCGCCTGAGTCCGCGGCGTATGCCATTTCCTTCTTCTTTGTCTTGACGGCTTTGTAAAAATCAACTTGCATGGGAGATTCTGCCTCGGCCCTCGCCGTGGTACTGATTAATAGGAGCTGCAACACCGTCATGCTCACTGTTGTGTCTCGCAGGGTCTCACCAATACTGAAAGGTTGAATGTCATACTCGATGGTCCCCTTGATTGGCAACAGGGTTCTTGGTCTCCTCCCGGCCTTGCCCTCAGCCGAGGTCCGATCGTGATGGTTGTCTGCATTCCTGAGGGACGCTTGTCTGCCTGACATCTGTCTCTGCTTTCCTCTAGAGCCTCCAGTGTGGCCGTCCTCACCAGGGCCTTCTCTCGTGGTGTCCCTAGCAAGGCATCCATCGAGCAACGACCTTGAGCAGCAACTCTCGCTTCTCGGGTCTTCTGATATAAAATGGTTTCGCGGGTGTCTGTTCCTTGAGCAGAGCTCGTATTCAATTATCCCACCTCAGGCAATTCATAGTTCTCTCCTTCCTCTCCTCAGCTTCTCTATTACTTATAGCTTCCTCGATGAATAATCTCGGGATAAGTCTATCAATACCCGCCCTTCTTGAAACAGTGAACGCCCTTTTTTTCATTTAAGAAAAGCTTAGACTAGCTTCCATCAACACTGGGATACCGAGTTGCAATGGCGGCGGGAGCTAGAGTTAGAGCCTGGAACTATTTCCCTCCTTGTAGAATCGACACTAGGTACAATATGACACCATAGCAAAGTGTTCATCCACATCAAGGCACTTGCTTGGGTAGGAATTAAGATTTTTCATTAACAAAGGATAGAGATAGTATATAGAAGTCATTGAATATGAGACGTTTGTACCAGGGACGTTATGTGACGACAAATCTCTATATAGAGTCAATACTTCGGGCATCATTTCCTACTATCTCACAACAAGATAAGTACCAGCTCACAATCTTTATTAACCCCAACCAACGCTCTTAAATTACCACTAGTCACAGCTCAAATATTCATCCAAGAATATACTCACAAAAGTGCGAGGCATTATTTGAATGCTATTATGACCTCCGTGATCAGCATATGTCGTACAGGCTCACGAACGCGTAGGAGAGCTTTCGTTCATCCCCACCAAACGTATTTCTTTCTTCCTTTTGCCTGCGAACGGTAGGATCTGGGAATCCAAACCAACGACAGTTGTCTTGCCTTCGGGCCACGAGTACAGATGACCCTTTTATTGCTAGTGTAGAAGCATCGGCGGGCTCGGTCATATACGCCCTCGCCTATGCTCTGGGAACCAGGGTTGCTTCGCTGCAAGGAAGCATCTGCTCCCAAGGACCTAATCGATGTTTCGATGAAGTGCTGCCTAATGTGTCTTAGAGAGTCGGAGTGCAGGGCCTGCTTTACCTGTTCAACCCTCACATGCCATCCGCGGATCATTGCGGGAGCCTTCAATCTCGATTGTCATTGAGGCAGAATACTGAGGTCGATGATCGTCCTTTGGCAGTCCAGGGTCTGCTCGAACTAGGCCTTCCAAATCCCGACTGGTGTCTGGATAATGCTCACCCGCTCTATCACGGAACTTCCGACCTCGCATTCAGCCTGTCTACCGAGGTGGAGAACATTTATAGATTGTCTAGATTGCGGAGGTCATCTCTCCAAACATCGCGAGATAAGAGAGATATAAGATCAACGTGATCCGTCGCCGAAGGCAATGAATGCGGCCTGCGATGAACTACATCACCAACTAGAATCCACCTAACAATCACCTCACATCATAGCGCCCAACAACCAAACGCACACTATGACGGACAACCTCATCCTCTTGACCGGCGCAACAGGCTTCGTAGGCTACAAAACCCTCATCACCGCCCTCGAAGCCGGCTTCCGCGTCCGCTGCGCCGTGAGATCCAGAGCCGGCATCGACAAGATCCTCGCGGCGCCGAGCATCAAAAGCAACAACCCATCAAAAGACCAGCTCTCCTGGACAATTGTACCCGACATCTCCCACCCGGGCGCATACGACGAGGCCGTCCAGGGCGTGACGTACATCATTCACTGCGCGTCCCCCGTGCCCACCTTCGGCAAAGACGAGCGCGTTGGAACGGAAGAGGAGGTGTACGTCAAACCCGCCGTCGCCGGCGTCCTCGGTCTCCTCGAGAGCGCCAAACGTCACGCGACAAACACCCTCACGCGCGTAGTCGTCACGAGCTCGATCGTGGCCGTCATTCCGATGGAGTGCTTCATGGGCCAGGGCCTAGACCGGCCGGCCATTGATGGAGAATCCCGGGTGGCGACACCGGTCGCCCCGTTCGGATCCGGATTCGGAGCCTATCGCGCGAGCAAAATCGCCGCCCTGAGTGCTTCGGAGGCCTGGGTGAAGGAGCACGCTACAAGTACCAACTTCGACCTCATCTCCGTCATCCCGGCGTGGATCTGGGGCCGCGACGAGCTATCGACGACAGCCGAGTCGCTCCTTTCGGGGTCAAACAGCGTGCTGCTCGAGTACTTACGAGGCAGAAAGAGCGACACGCCCATCCTCTCCAACTTCATCTCCGTCGACGACGTTGCTGCGGCACATGTAAATGCATTGTCCCCATCGGTATCCGGCAAGCAGAGTTTCCTCTTGGGCAGGCATGTAGCCATGGAGGAAGCCAGGGCCATCGCGATGGAGAACTTTCCCCAGGCGTTTGCGGATGGCGTCTATAGCGCGGACGGCAGCCAACCGACTATCAGCGTACCGACGGATGCTTCCGAGGGCGAAAGACTGCTTGGCCGTAAGTTTGCAAGCGGGGAAGACATGGTGAGGGATGTAGCAGGCCAGTTCTCGCAGCTTGTTGCGAACTAGTCCGTAACCTTTTGGAAGACTAGCATGTGCAGCAGTCCATGGTTTTCTTACTGGTCGTTAACCCCGTATCAAACGAGACGAGGCCATGTTCCTCTAGGCTCTTGAGAGGGAAAAGGTCGTGTTGCATTCCAAGTCTCAAACCGGATCCAAGGAACAGATACAGTCGACGGGCATCTTGAAGCTCACAGCCTCACCTGCGACTGGGTGAGGTGAAGACAGACCCAGCTCGCCCTTGCCGGCGATCCCGTGCGTCAAGCTATCTGACAAGGTGATGTGATGGCGTCCGTGTGCTAGAGAGCGTAACCGGGCACGATGGGGAAACGGGTACGGTTACATGTGAAGAAGCGATCTGTGCGACGTGCGGCGGATTGGACCGGGTTTGTGACGGGAAACAAGCGACACTTGTCGAGCGTTTCGACGAATGTTCTTCAAGAGCCAGCGACTTATATTCCTTGCCGGGTTGAAGGTCCGGAGGGTCTCTTCCTCAGCATATTAAGAATGGCCGCAACGCAAGAGTTGATGGGTTGAAAGTACTCGTCGCCAAGGAAGTCAATGATCTGACCCGTGTTTCCTTGACTTGACAGGAGGTGTCTGACAAGGAAGAGATAGGACGGGTTAGTGTGATAGAGATCAGAAAAAGTCAGTCAGTGTAGAACATATGGATAGCTCTGGTCTGATGGTCCTGAAAGGCCTATGCCAGTGGGTCTGTTGGAACGTCGAACGGCGAGTTACTTGGCAAGTGGACATTTCCTCAATGTAGAAGCCCTCGAGGGTGGTGGATCAAGACGGCTCAATATCTGTGTCCTTTGACGTCAAGGCGAGGGTAGATGATGTGAACCGATAGGTCGCCGAATTCAATGCCAGCGCTAGGCCGTTCAATTTCGGCGAATCAGACTAGGCGCCTTTTCGCCTCGAACTCGTCAATCTCAATATTGCGGAGCAGTAATACGGATACTCTATAATCTGTAGCGTGTGATATGACAATATGGATTTGAAGATGTGGATGTGAGTGAGAATGCGCATGTCCAGTTAGATGGATCAGCGCCAGAGCCGGGTACTCCTTGTGAGAGTTCGAGTCGGCAAGGTCGGGTGGACGGGTTGGAAGGCGAAAAGAAGGAGCTTCAAAACGTTCCTTCAAGTGTTCCATCAGAGGCAGAAGTTTGTTACAAGACGTGCGTCAAGTGGCGCCTGAACTCTCATTCTGGGGCGAGCGAGCGGGCGGGCGGGCGGCGAAGGGGACGGACGTTTCTCTTGCATGTGTGAGTGTGTGTATCCCGTACTCCGTACTGCGTATTAGTGTGTGAGTGAGTGTGTGTGGATTGTGGAATACTTTAGCCACAGCGCGTCAGAAAGGCGAGACGAGACTGGTGATGGAGACGGTTAGATGGAGATTGACAGGAAACAAAGGAGGCGTGACCCGAATCATCGTCACAAAGGAAAGGGAAACAACGCCTGCGTAGGTACCTCAGGTCGCGTCTTGAGAGCGACCTACTCCCGTGGTTCAGTATCCGTAGTCTGTAGCAAAGACCTTTGGTGGTGGTGGGGGGGCAGGAGAGTTGGCTCCAGGTTGGCAGTGGCTAACTGGATTCCTAGAGGCTGCCGCGATTGACAGATATCGTGACCCGGCCCCTGGCAAGTTTCGCAAAGCCTCCCAGTTCGATGGACGGGCCGGGGCTAAGCCGTTTTGAGAGTATGTGTCCACTTTTACAGTCGAAGGCCCTTCCACCCCTTGACTGTGTCTCCTTCCCTTTCAGTTTCCTATTGCCTGTTCAGTGAGGTGACGTTGAAATGAGAGAGCCTTCCGTTTCTTCAGGAAAGCACGCGTCCATCGAGGAGAACGGCAAGAAGTTGCTCGTGAGGGAAGGAAAGGTGGCCCGCTGTATCCGTATCCGTACCTGACGGTGTAATAGGCCGGACTGACCTGATTTTCTGATGATTTACTCCTGAACAGTCCCAAGGAGGGAAAGATGGCCGATGCGATGATCCAAATTGCAAAGTGAGAAAATGGACGGTCGGCCGGTGCGATTATTGAATATTGGACATTGACGGGGCCCTCAGGGATTAACCAAGGCTCCCCTGGGATGCCGCGAGAGCTCCCTGTGCGCGCTACTTTTTAGCTCTGGCTCATCACGAACCGTCAGTGGTGACATTCGAGGTACATACCTACCTTGATTTCCCTTCCGAGCTTACCTTACCTCACTGTTCAAGCCATGAAAGAGATGGATGGAGCTTTTGACAAAGCGAGCGGATGTTAGAGTTGATGAGTGACTTCTGCATTGCCCCGTTGTGACCGTGATATGAAATGGCGGCTAGAACTCCTGGTTAACATCGTGAAATGGACCAGTAGAGTTTTCGTATACATCAGATCGGTGCATACGCGCCTCCATGTTGGAGATATCGTCATCGTCATACCTACCTTAACGACTGATCGGATGAGAGGAGTCGTGTCGAGTCGACATGATAGTGAGCAGGTCCCAGCGGCACCCAATCTCATCAAGTAGGTAACACGATGCGCCATGGATTTGACGTTTGTTTAGCGCTTGACACATTTGCGCTCTTGTTCAGGCATCACCATTCGTCTGGGTTGGCTTCTTGGGATAGCATCCCTAGTCAAGGTCATCGCGTTTCCAGAGTGAAGTTCTGGTTCCAAAGTAGCGGCGCCATCGCTTAGCTACCTATGTGTCCGTAAAGGTTGAACAGTTTTCTTGTTTCCCTATCAACGTCTCATTCCCGTGACGATCCCAGGCAGAGTCCAGGTCGAGTTCGGTTCATTCCTCGAGGTACGACATTGGCATCGTCATGAGCCGCTCTTAGTGGTTGGTGTTTGTTGCACGTACCTCTGAGTACCTCATCTGCCAGTGGCCCGTCAAAAAAACCCCGCCGACAGCAAAGCGCCAATCGCAGCACCAACCACCGACGACGGAGGTGAGAGGTCAACACGGACCACCCACACCGCCGCCAACCACAAGTATCGGTAGGTATTGGATCCATCCATCCAGACAGATCCAGATCCAGACCCAGTCCGGGACCCAACACCAGCCTCTCTTTCCTTGAGAGTAAGAACTTGCTCTTGCCTCCCGTTTCCTTAACTCGCTTTCCGCCTCCAAGGAAGGAAGCAAGCAAGCGTGGGAAGGCACCTCCTACATCATCGCCGACCATCTACCTTAGTGTCTGTCGGCAGACAATCCCCGCATGGTTTCAAAGGTTAACACCTACAATGGAAGGACAAGATACTCCATCTCGCTCGCATCTTCATCTTCGTCCTCAGACGGGACCCGACCAATATTGACCACCAGAAATTCAGAACCCACATCTTACCTACCGTCCACCGTCCAACGTCCACCCCCCGAAGAATTCCGCCGCTGACTGGCCTGCGCCGTGCCCGCCTGCCGGATCTTGACCACCCAATCCAGCCTGTCCTCCTTTCCAAGTCCCAAATCCATCCCGCGCCTTCAAACACCTTCAAACGCAGTGCAGCGTCCACTGGTACCTTGCACGGTGCCTTACCTAAGGTACTTCGTGCAAACCTCAAGTTCTCTCCCTTGGGCCTGTGAACCGCCAGTGACCTCCCACACGCGCCCGGCTGGTCTCATCCTTCTCGCCTCACCTTGCACACCATCAGATCCATCCAGTCAATCAAATCAATCATCTGCTATGCCAAACTTACCTTGATCTACTACCGTCCAGTAATGAGTCCGTCAGTCTTCGTCTGATCGCGACGCATTGCTTCCATTCTCCATTGGCAACTCTACCTAGGACCCCCAACTCAGATATTGCGAACCTGTAACTCTTTGCCCTCTTTGCCGCCGCTTTCCCATTGGATTGGGATCACTGGTCAATAGGTCGTTACAAGGTAAAGCACGTTGACGCCGAAACTGTTGCAGCCAGGAGCTCCTTGCTGCCCGCGACGCACTGCACTGCAGCGCATCGCATCGCATCGCAGACCGCACACCGGTACGTGCCACCCATATGCCCCCCTCGGCTTCCCCTCCTTCCCAAACCCGCGCCTGGTTATCTGTGTAAGTACCTCTCTACCGCTCTCTACCTACGTCGGGGGAGCAAGGTACCTTACCTTACATTACCTAACCAAAGGTACCTTGGTTTTCAGCGCTTCTTGCCTCATCCTCACCTCACTCGCCTCGTATCTTGCCAAACCTTTGCCTTCCGTTGCCTTGACTTCTATTGCTTGTTCGTCACTTTGTGTTTGTACCTTACCTACCTAGCCGTTGTGTGCTTTCTCTGTACCTATCCATCATCCATCGTTGGCAATACCCGCCATCTTCTCCCAATCCACTATAACCAATCTCTTGAAATCTCCAGTCAATCGTGCTTTGCCTCGATATCGCTCACTGCCACGGCCGGCTGCTTCCACTGCCACCGCCCTCTTGTCTTCTTTGTTGTTCAAACTCAACTCACACAACGTGACAACCCAACATCCCATCCCGTCTTCAGGTTCTCTTCAACACTCTTTGTAGCTTGCTGCGGCCGGGACACACTCCCACCTCTGACAGCAAAAGTAAAGTAGCCGCCAACCTCGAAACATTGAATCCCTATCCCATCAGCAGTGACTTCCTTGCTGCTCTAATCTGGATCCGTCCAGTACCAATACTGCGTACAGCACACTGCCTTGGTGACTGTCTCTCATTGCATCTTACCTTATCCTGGTGAGTGTTTTGTCCTGCCTGGTCTGGGCTGTCCTCGGGCTCGCTCCTCTTCTCTCATCCTTCTCCTCCCATCCGTACGGATGGATACTCGTCTCCTCAGACTCCTCTCCCGTTGTCCAACGCTTTCCCTTTCCCACCACCTTCAACACACCCCCGTCGGCTTCTCCCCCCTTGCCCTGTCCCAAGACCAGACAGACCCCGTACCAAAAGGTACCTACCTAACTACCTACGTCGGACCAAGTTACTGAGGTAGCCATTCCCATTCCACCTCAGCACTGCTCTCGGGCTCTCCTCACCTTGCCTTGCCCTTACCTCACCACCTCACCTCATACCTTTCCTTCCATTCCCTGGACCTTACGACGACCCTACCGCACTGCTACTCTAAACCGCCTGCCCAGCGCCAGTGTGCCCAGTGCCCACCCCGACCCCCTCCACTTCCCTTCCCTCAGGTTTCCCAATTGCCCCCATCCCCACTTTCTTTGCCTGAGAAGAAGGTTAGATATACAGGGTACCGTTATCACCCTTCCAGCTTCACCTCCTGCGGCACTAATCCCTTCCGCTGTGTCAAAACATTTCTGACCTCGACTTTTTATGCAGCCATCGGAACCCACCAGAGCTCAGACTCCCCATCTCCAGTCGTCTCCAGTCGTCTTTTGCTGCTGCCGCGCAGTGTGCCTGCTTCGCTTTCTTCTGCCACCTTACGCCAACTCTGCTCACTTCCATCTGTACGGATACCCACGTCCCAAACTCTCACCTCACACTCTCATACCCTTTGACTCTTTCTCTCGCCTACCTTACCTCGCTCTGTATCCGACCCTAACCTTGCCGTCAAACAGAGACTCGTCGTCTAGACCCTCCTGCTCTCGCCTCGTTCCTTCCGCTCCTGCTACCTGGAACCTGAATCTCCTTTGCCGCTTTGTCCGTTCGACACGACGCGACACGACACGACGCTTGTCGCCAGCCCAGGCCGCCCACATCGTACCATACTATACCAAAGCTCTCTATACCACACCCATAATTGCGATTCCTCAGGACCAAACACACATCTGAGCAACCACCGCCTAATCCAAACGCTCGCCAATTCTCCTTGTCCCTCCAACCTGGTGTCACACTTGACTTTGCAGAATCCCATTTCGGATCGATTTCCAATTCGCCGCCGCTTCTCCTAACCCAACCTGCGAACTCTATTCGCATCAACGACTGTCGTGGAATCCAACTACACATCGTTCAGAATATCACAGAAATGGCTCAGCCAGGAGTCCAGTCGTTGAAGGTGCGTCGCGCTTGGCGACACCCATCATCCTGATATCGATAGTTGGGAAGGAGCGAATCGCTAATGGTGTTGTGATCTTGCAGTGCGTGGTGACAGGTGACGGTGCTGTCGGAAAAGTAAGCTGCTCCCATCATCATACCCCTCGGCATCTCGCGACTAATCCATCTTGTAGACATGCCTGCTTATTTCCTACACAACGAACGCCTTCCCCGGCGAGTACATTCCTACCGTGTAAGCATTCTGCATGTCGATTGATGATGGAGTTCCAATCTGACCTCGAGCTTCTAGCTTCGACAACTACTCGGCGAGTGTGATGGTTGATGGAAAGCCGATCAGCCTGGGACTTTGGGATACTGCTGGTCAGGAAGATTACGACAGACTGCGGCCGCTTTCATACCCCCAGACCGACGTCTTCCTCATTTGCTTCTCCATTGTCAGCCCGCCGTCATTTGACAACGTCAAGGCCAAGGTACGGCATCCTGCACCACGACGACCACCACCACCACATGGAGATCAGCACTAATTTGATGCAGTGGTACCCCGAGATCGACCACCATGCGCCAAACATTCCCATCATCCTCGTCGGCACCAAGTTGGATTTGAGAGAGGACCCCAACACCCTCGAGTCCCTCCGCCAAAAGCGCATGGAGCCCGTTTCCTACGATCAGGCCTTGGTTTGCGCCAAGGAGATCAAGGCACACAAGTACCTAGAGTGCTCTGCCCTGACACAGAGAAATCTGAAGAGCGTTTTCGATGAGGCTATTCGGTGAGGATTCTTCAGTGCCAATGTGTCAGAGTAAATAGCTAACCTGGAATTAGTGCCGTCTTGAACCCTCGCCCGGTCGCTACGCAGAAGAAGAAGTCCAAGTGCACGATTTTGTAAACGCCTTTTACTTGACCTCAAGCGTTGCGGGTTAACATTTGGATTGGCGTTCGGCAGTGTATAACACGCCTAGTTCTCTGCTGCCTTTTCGTCAGGGCTCAACCATGTTGCACAACCCGGTGCCTCACGCTTATCCAACGAGAAGAGACACTTATTTTCAGAGGCACAACCCCATTCGAGAGCCCCCCGCTGAGCACAGCCTGCGAAGATCGCAACAAACCCCCAAATATCAGATTTTGCCCACCTGCCACACCGAATTTGTGAATGACACTCGTGGTGTCTCTGGAATCGGCCATGGCAGTTGAGCAGGATCAGTGCTTTCGTTATTGCTCTTTTGTCCCGTTTCCGGGAGCAAAAGGCGAAGAAGAGAATGACAGACACAATGGGGCATCGTTGGTAGCAGGCATGCTTTGCAACACAACAACACAAGGATATCCCACGTTTTCTGTAGATAGCACTCACTCTCACAAAGACACTACTTTTTTCATGGAGGAATTTAGACACTGGGTCAGGAAGGGATGAGCTTCGTCTTGAGAATTGACTGCCATTGCAAATGCACTTGGGTATTGGATGCGTGAGAATCTTGATGTTGCTTGCAATGCTTTGATGGCTCTATTGATCTCCCTTTTTTCTATACCACAACTCCTGGTTCCTTGATCCAGAGGTGTATATATATCCAGATCCAGCTTTTTGTTCATCAGTCCAACAACGACTAAATTACACCTTTCCAACATACATGCCCGTTCGTCCATCCTTCCGTCTACTGATACATCATGGCCAAGCGACTGGGGTGGATGCTATCCTGCTGGGAGTTGGCCCCACCCTGCTTGGCCCTCTCCTTCTTGTACTCCTCCTCCTTTTGCATGCGCCTGTGGCGGTTCTCGTCGAGCTGGACGTTGCGCTCCTTGATCTTGTCCTTGCGGAACTTGCTCTTGCCTCCGCCGCCGGCGCTGTTGTTTGTTAGCTGAAGTTTACATCAGGGGAGGCAGGGGTTGGTCTAGGAGAGGTAGAAGGAGGTTTGGGATCAGGGTAGGATGGTGAGGGCTAGGGTTGAAGGAATACGGGACGCAAACGTACGAAAGCTCGAGGTTGATCTGGCGCGCGGGCGAGAGGCCGTCGTCGAACGAGGTGTGGTGCATCTTGTCGAGGCAGGTGCGCATGTTGGAGCCGTTGGAGAACTCGAGAAAGGCGATGCCGCGGCAGACGTTGGGGTTGCCGTCCTTGTGGAGGCAGCGGATGGCCGAGGGCTTGTAGGCTGCAAAGTGGGCGTTGATGGAGTCCTTGTTTGCCGTGTAGGGGAGGTTTCCTGGGGGGTTGAGGGAATGATTAGCTGGGCGTCCATATTTGGTGGGTTTGAGGGTGGTGATGGTGATGGGAGGGATGTAGGCTGGACTCACCGACGAAAACAATGTACTTTTCCCTCTTTCCTCCCTCGGCGGTCTCTTCTTCTTGAGCTGCTGGCTCAGCCGCTGCTTCTTCGACAGGGGCCGCTGCCGCCGGCGCAGCCTCGTCCTTTGCCTTCTTCGCCTTCTTTGACTTTTTCTCCTTCTTCTCCGTCTTCTCCGTCTTTTCCTCGGCGACAGCAGTCTCTACACCATTGGCCTCAGTCTCGGTCTCTGCAGCGGCCTCCTTCTTCTTCTTATCCTTCTTCTCTTTCTTGTCCTTCTTCTCCTTCTTATCCTTCTTCTCCGTCTTGACATCCAAATCTCCCTTCTTGCTCTTCTTGACCTTCTTCTCTTGCGCGGGCGGGTCGACGTCCATTGCGTCGGCGTCTGCTGATGCGTCCTCTACGGCGGCCTCGGCGGCTTTACGCGCTTCCTTTTCCTTGCGCTTGCGTTCCTTCTTTTCGGCCTTTGATTCCTCGAGGGCGATGAATTCTCCGCCTTCGGGTGCGGATTCGGCGGCGGCCTTCTTTTCCTTCTTTTCCTTCTTCTCCTTCTTTTCGGATTTGGACTTCTTCGTCGAGGACCCGTCTGCGACGGCGGCGGCGTCGGCCGTGGGCTCGGCGCGCTTGCGCTTCTTGGAGAGTTCTGCGGAGGCCATTGTTGCTGATGCCGGGGCCTTGGACTCGAGGAAGATTCGAGATCGTTGGTGTGAAGTGTCGAATTGAACGAGAACAACAAAGTTTGGGATTATAATTGGAAAGGGTCCCGTAGCGGTCACCGTACTGTGGAGCAAGAAACGACGCGGTCAAGAAGGGGGGACTCGGTTCGAAATATTTCCCCTTTGAAAATTGTTGCCCAGAGACTACCTACGAACTTTGGGGGACCAAAAAAAAAAGTTTCGGTGTGGGGGCGCGCGAGCGATAAGGAAGGATAAGGAGCGGCGGGCAGCGATTACCTACCTTAGAAAACTTTTATGGGACTGAGTGACCGTGCTTGGCTGGCGCGCTCACTCGTACACCGTTATACATGCGGCCAGCCTGTGGGGTACGATTCTATCGGAGGCGGGATCTCGGGCAGGGAGAGGGGAGTATGGGACGGACATTTGGATTTCGGCATTGGAGTGATTCGTTCTCTTCTGGCTCGGTTTGTATGGTTTCTGTGCTGATGAGATTTGGCTTGACTTGCTGGTGCTTGGGAAAGCGAAGTGACTCGTCTCTGGAAGGTAGGCTGCTGGCTTCACGATGTTCATGTAAGCCACAGAGGTTATGTGAACGAGATGCTCTTGATTTCAACGGCATCTGACTGACTTGGCTTTTCAGTGAGACCCATGAGCCACTTGAAGAGAAAGAGATGTTTTCCTCCTCATTTGACAGATGATTAGGGATTGCGGGTATCTGCGTGCAAAACCACTACTGTTGTGGATGGTACGATCATCATCATCTGCCTTTCTTCCTTTGCGACTGTATGGGGTGTGTTGAAGAGTGGTCTTCGGGTACTACTTGGCGCCCAGCAAAAGCGAACACAGTCTAAGTACAAGTTGCTCGGCAGTATTGTACGTCATCTGTTAGGATATGTAAGAAAAGCCACACATGTGTCGAATGGGTTGCCTACCTTACCAAGTAACGATTGCAGATTATGAAGGCTATCCTCTCTTCTAGGGTACTTGACGGAGGTCAATGGAGAGCACAACAGCTGCGGAACCACAAAGGCCCCCCTTCCTGCGACCACTCGGCTGCTAATGCCCAGTCTCATAGTAAAAGGGAAACTAATATGAACTCCCGTTCGCCTTTGCAAGCTTGTTCAATAAGTATCAGGTAGTGTACACACAGATAATGAAAAGGTTCTTTCTTCACAAAGTCCGTCACTCCCCTCGGTCAGTCCGTCGACAACTGCCTGTCTGGAGGTGCGCTTTAGCAGACGGAAACATGCGCACTGTGAGTGCTCCAGTGCGGGCCCAACCACCTAACGGATCTCTCCCCAGGTGTCACCCAAGGGGCCTACCTCTCGTACGTACAGTGCGAGACTGAAATTTTCCTTCTCAACATCGAAATTTTTCATACGCTGCCCAGTTCTCATATCAACTACACCAAAATCCTCACCGAAACTTGTAAACCACCAAAAAGTCTTCACCTGAAATACGTCCAACCCCCCCGGAAACTCACTTCATTCAGGCATCAACCAGTATATCGAGACTTCCCAGAACGCAAACCCCACACGCCGACACACAGCAATGTCCAACACGAAAAAGAGAGCGGCGCCCAGCCAAGAAGGCGGCGAGGGCGGCCAAAAGGCAAAGAAGCAGAAGAAGAAGTCGGCCTACCAGGTCGACGAGACGCTACTCAACGCCGAGCTGGGCATCAACGAGTCCTTTGCCGTCATGGACAACCAGCTCCTCGCAGACTACACGGCGCAAAAGATTTCCCGCTTCGGTACGGATCTGAGTCCGGTTGAGCTTTCGGATCTGTCCATCTCTGGTGAGTTTTTGGCACCTCGTCGTTTTTTTTTATTCCTACTTTCCCAATTACCTCGTTTTTTCATACGTATGATTCTATTCCCATAAAGAGAAGAGGATACTTTGGAGAGCAAATGAATAAAAATCGTACTGACACAAACAAGCAAACGCCATCAAGGACACGACATCCTGGACGCGGCCCCGCGCCCTGGACAACCTCCCCGCCTTCCTCGAGAACTTTGCAGAGAGGCCCGACAGGCTCTTCACGGCGCCCAAGGTCAAGGGCGCGCCGCACACCATCATCGTCGCTGCTGCGGGCTTGAGGGCGGCGGACGTCGTGAGGGCCGTGAGGAAGTTCCAGGGGAAGGAGAGTACCGTTTCCAAGCTGGTGAGTTTTCAATCATCTCCTCTTCTTCTCCTAGTCAATATTTCACGCTCTGAATATTCTGTTTACCTTGAATCCCCTCACTCTTTTGAGATCCGAGTATTGAGGGGGGGACGTTTGTGCATACTGGTATCCGGTTTGAGGGGCGAAGATGGAAAGAAGGCTAACGTGGGTACATTCATAGTTTGCAAAGCATATGAAGGTAGACGAGCAAGTCCAGTTTCTGCAAAGGACAAGAACGGGCATCGCGGTCGGAACGCCCGCCAGACTCATGGAGTTGGTAGACAATGGTGAGTACCGTAAACTAACCCCCCCCCCCCCCCCTTTTACGCACATCACTGCGGTTATGGACCTCCAAATAGCCACAACACGAGAGACACAGAGAATATGCACAGAATATACATGGCCCAGAAGACACAGCAAACTAACTTTGCAAACCCAGGAGCCCTGAAACTAGACAAACTCCAGCGCCTCGTGGTCGACGCCTCGCACATTGATCAAAAGAAGCGCGGCATCATGGACATGAAGGACACGATGCTCCCGCTCGCGCGGTGGTTGTCGAGGAAGGAGTTTAAGGAGCGGTACGGGGACGAGCAGAAGCCTTTGGATTTGATTTTTTATTAGGGAGCGACGAAGAAAGGGTGGTGACGATGGCTGCGGGATCGCCATCGTGTATAGGTGAGAGCTGGGAGACGTTCTGAAGTAAAAAGCATGGCGAGGTAGTAGAGGAGAGGTGCGAAGTTCTCGGAAGAAGGGACGTAGAGAGACGGTTGTGATGGATGCCGTCTCGGTACAGTACTGCCGGGGTGACGATGGCGGGGAAAGAGCATCTGATGAAGGGCATAGAAAAGGCTTGCTGGGAGCTTGCTGGCCCCATATCATAGAATAGGCGCGTTAAGACGAGGGTCAAGGAGACAAATCGGAATCTACGGCGACAGCCGGTACTTATTCAGATGCCACGCCCCGTCTTCGTCCAGTCTCACATGTCTTGGGATGATTTGGAAGGGAACGAGGGAAGCGTTTGTTACTCAGCTTCACCTGGGACTGAGTACGCCGGCAGATCACGGTCACGGTCTCTGGTCAAGAGGAAGGCATAGAGAGCATTTGACACCGAGTGATTCGCATCCGGCACTCAATACTTGAAGCTGGGTCTGCCCTGAGTCCGGCACATCCGGTACAGCGCCTGTTGGAAAGACTACTATCGCGGGAGAGAGCTTGAAACACTGACGTCTGTCATGCCCGTTCCGACATGTACAATGAACCAAGACAAGGTCCTTGGACTATCGTACGCGGGATGGGATTGGTTGTATTCCTCCTACGGCATCATGAGAGTTTTGTTCATTCACAGTCCACTTGCCTTATGACGGCAAGAGTGGACGACGCATTGGATGGCATATTCTCCCCCACTTTGTCTCCATGAAAGTCTGCGAGATGGTGCTCTATGCATAATGGGAAACCTCTTATGCAGTTGCTGACACTGGACCATTGACTGAGGGTGGTGGTGATATATTACACCCTGATATCAACAGAATCAGTGAAGCTTGGCGGTCTGAAGTCAGTCAGATGTTCCCCGCCAAAGTCTAGAAGGTAGGGATCGCCTGCGTAGAGTTAAAGTCGGCTCGGCAAGCGTTTGAGGTGACAATTCGAGCCCGCACCTCCGGTACCAGGGGCCCTTTGTGTTTTCGATCCGTCACTTTAAATATAAGCCTAGACTAGACGAACGCAGCCGCGGGGCATGGATCGAAATAGGCGAGGGACGCCGACGGTCAAGGTGACTGTTGCAATGGAAGGGGGGAACGGCCAAGCAAAATCAAACTGGGGGTTTGGGATGAATGGCAGTTGAAGAGAATGTCCAGAACGGGGCGGGTTTGAAGATCTTCTGTCGCAGTTATCGGACTCGGGATGCCAAGTCGAATTCGTGCCGTGGTGTCTGGGACAGGGGATGGCAGGCTTGATACACTTTGTACGAGATCGACGTCGAGGGGACGGTTTTGGGATGACAAGAGGATGGGGACAGGCCGAACATGGGATGTCCAAGGGGTCGATTGTCAATTGATGTCAAATCTTTAGTCGGTAGATGGATGTGATTATGCGAAAGGCAACATGTGTGAGTGTGAACAATGGAGGAAGCCGTATTGTTGCTTGAGTTGTAGCAATAAAACCTCGTTGAATTGTAAGTGGAACCTATCGACGCCTCGACAGTGGAAGAAATTGGGAACTCGAAACATTCCATTGTCGAACGTTGAAGGAATCAAACCCTTGGCTAGCTCGAAAGTTCCAGTACGACTATTTGACAGACTTTCCTACAGCTGTCGCTGGTTAATAGCGATGGTCGAGCTGGAAGTGACCAGATGAAGATACGAGCACCACGAAACAGGGCCTGTCCTGGATCGGCGGGCCACTTGAGGCATCCCCAGAGCTCAACGTATCCGTTCAAAAGGTGTGATGGTGTGTCCATTTCTTATCCGAGTTGAATTAAACCTGCGCGATGGCTACTTGGTACTCTTTAGCGATGTGTCACTGGGCTGATGTTGCCTCCCGTGGGTCTAAGATGATCTGCTGTTTTGATGCTTCAGGTTGCCGTGAACTGCTACCTCGTGCCTCGATACCAGAACAAATCGAGAGACATGCCGCGTTGGAGGGTGACTTTCGTTATTCTTCAACGCTGAGCACGGGTAGGCAGGCACGGCAGGGCAGTGCTCAGCTTTCAACTGAGGGGGGCTAAGCTCGAAAGAGACTACGTGCCCGTTTTGTCGATTGGGGCGGCGGTGGCGGGCGGTGCGAGGTCTGTGTGATTTGCGAATGGAGTTGAAGAGGGGTGGGAGGCTGGGGGCTCCAGTTTATTCGTTTTAGCCCCGATAGTGGAGAGAGGGACGCCTCAGCGAAAGAGACCATTTGATGGTACTGGAGGGGAGGAGATTAAGGTAGTCGGCTGTCACCGGGGTCTCGATCTGATTGCGCTACAGTAGACATCAGTGTCGCTATTCATAGCATCCAACTGAATCGTCCTCAAGACATCTGTAGAGTATAGGGGAACTCACTTACCATCTGCAGTCAAGAGCTGAGGTGAGGTGTGGTTGTCCATCACGTCCTGACTTACGTCTGCCTCTGGGGCGCATAGCAGTGGCACTCGTCATGTAGATGGTCTTGTGCCTCTGAATCGCAAAAGTATCGCAAACACTGCCGGCGTCGAGGACGAATTGCTTTGGTCTCGTGCTCTGTTTGCATCTTTCATGTCGGGTATCAAACTCAACCTAAGTACATAAACGTAGGTTGTAACAATAAGGTACAAACGAACAATGTAAAGGAAAAGCAAGGCCGTGCGACGAGGGCGTTGCTTCCAGCTGTCGCTTGCCGATTTCAGACATTTCTCTACCTCTCTCGTTCTTTCTATCCCGTCGCCTTTCTCCACCTCGCAGCTTCCTTCCGCCGCGACCCAAGGACCCCGTGTGCTCACCACCTTAGGTTCCTTCCTTCCTTCAGTTCTGCACCTGCGGCCCGGCTTCCATGCCTAATGTACTGCGTACATACCTTACGTACGCTCAGACCACGGCACTGTACCTTCGTAGTCTCGTCCCAAGAAATTCGAGAGTTGAAGAAAAAAAAAATAGCCCGAGACATCCATTCCATTGTCGGTTCCAGCAATATTCCAGATCAAAGTCTCTTCAAGCTCCAATTCCACGCGTCAACGCCGTTAAACGTCCACTATCCTATCTTCAGCCACCTACCTTACCAAAGGTAGATAGGTCCCTGACGTACCACTTTCGCCCGTCTTCGTCGATTTGCTCCAGGTCGTGGTCCCTCACTCGTCCCACGTTAATCCGTTCTCCGTGTGCTCCCCGGTCCATCAACAGCTGCCCAGGTACCCACGCACAAGCGACGCCCATCTTCCATTGTGCAGCACACCACCACTACCACCACCTCAACCACCTCCTCCATCGCCGTCCCGCGCCCATCCGTGTATCCAAGGCCACATTTCATCCGCACGATACCCATCACTTCCCCGTCCGACCGGTCACATTGGATGACCCATCCTCCCACGAACCCATCATCGAGCCTCTCGCATGAATTACCTCCGTTTCACCCCCTGCCTCTCCACCTAAACACATCCCCCAACTCTCCTCGCTCACGGTCACCACCACCGTCGCACCGGGAACTTACCTCTCACCACGGCAAAGCCGCAAATCCGCAAAGCTCGCGCCCTCACTCACCTCACTCCTCCACGCCACGAAACCACGCCTGTCCTGGCTTCTTCCTTGTCCCGTCCCGTCTTCGCAAGCAGCCTGCCGCCACCTGAGCCCGAGCCTTCATCTCGTATTACCTGACTAGACTTGCGCCGCATCGCTCAACTCCCCCCCGACCTCTCAAAATGGCCGACCTCCGCTCCCCATCCGACGACAACCTACCCTCCCACAACGAACAGCGCGACAGAGCAAGCAGCATGTCGCTAGGAAACACAGAAACCGCAGCTCCCTCACAGAATGGGGGAGCCGCAACGGCAAACGGCGGCCCGCCCGCCGGTACCGACACGGGCTCAGCGCCTACTTCTGAGGTCTCGCGCCAGGTCCAGGAAGTGCTATCATCAGACGTAAGGAGGCAGTCTGCTCTCTCTCCGGACCACCCGAATACTGACAATGGCCCAGATTGGTGTCGCAACCATGCTAAACCAGCTCAAGGCGAGTATCGCTTCCGCAAAGGTGAGACCGAAACCCGACCCCATTTCCCGACGAGGATGACAGCTGCTGACGGAGACTCTAGGAATTCGCACTCTTCCTCAAGAAGCGATCACACATCGAAGAAAGCCACGCCTCCTCACTCAAGAAGTTGTCCCGTATAAGCCAGGAAACAATGCACCAGCCCGACCACAGGCAAGGCTCTTTTGCGCAGGCCTACAGCGAAATGATGTACATCCACGAGCGCATGGCCGAAAACGGAACGCAATTCGCCCTCTCACTACAACAGATGCACGACGACCTGCTCGAGCTTGCCGCCGTGGCCGAGCGTAGCAGAAAAGGATGGAAGGCCAACGGCTTGGCGGCGGAACACAGGGTGGCAGAATTGGAGGCCGCGATGCGCAAGTCCAAGGCCAAATACGACAGTTTGGCTGAGGAGTACGACCGCGCGCGCACTGGCGACACCAGCAGGAACAGCGGCAAAATGTTCAGCTTGAAGTCCAAGTCTGGCCCCCAGCATGAGGAGGATCTCTTGCGCAAAGCCCAAGGCGCCGATCAGGATTACCAGGCCAAGGTGCAGACACTGCAGAGTGAGAAGGCCGAATTGATTGCAAGGACGAGACCGGAGGCCATCTCTGCTCTGCAGGACTTGGTCAAGGAGACCGACTCTGGTCTGGCGCTGCAAATGCAGAAGTTTGGTTGGTCAACGCATCGCTTCTTAAAGAACCTGAGCTAACGCAGTCGCAGCCTCCTTCAACGAGAAGCTGCTCTTGAGTAACGGTCTTAGCATCAGCCCCATCAAGGGTCAAGGTTCTGGCGGAGGACCGCGCAGTCTTCGCGAGGCCGTTCTGGCCATTAACAACGAAAAGGACCTTCACGATTACCTGACGTCTCACCACTCGAAGGTTGCCAACAATAACGGCGAGGTCAAATACGAGAAGAACCCGATCTTGGCAACCGCCCGCCAGCAAGCAATGGGCCACCAGCCCAATGCTTCGGTATCAAACGTACCGCAGGCCGCGCCATCCGGATCGTTCTCTGGGCCACCAGGAGGATCAAACCAGCAACAGCAACGAGATATGCCACCTCCTGCTAGACCCAGCAATTTCCAACCGCCAGCCGACTCTCCCCAAAGCTTTGCGCTGCCTAATATGCCGGCTGCTCAACAGCCAAGGCCATCGTCTCAGCAGCAGCACCCTTCTCCTCAGGCGCAGCAGCACGGCCGTAGCTTCAGTACTAACAACATGCTGAACCAGCCCAGCCAACAGCAGCAATTCCAGTCGAACCGCAACTCTGGTGTCGTAGCGCCAACGTACAATAGTGGTGGCATGTCCTCTCAAGGACCGCCACAGCTAGGAGCATTGCCATTTCAGACATCACCGTCGCCTCCGCCGCCGCAGCAGCAGCCCCAGCAACGAGCGCCGCCGCCACAAAGCCAGTACCAGCCTCCTCAGCAGCACCAGGCTCCACCGGCACAACAGTATCCTCCTCAAGGACCACCACCAGGTGCAGGAGGATACCCTCAACAGAACAGACAATCCCCTCCTCTCGGCGGTCCTTCCGGGCCGTCGCCCAATGCCGCGAGGCCCACATTCGGGCTAAGCCTGCCTCGCTTGTATGAGCGAGACGGTTTGCCTGTGCCCATGGTCGTCTATCAGTGTATCCAGGCAGTGGACCTCTACGGACTTGGCGTCGAGGGCATCTACCGGCAGTCCGGCTCATTGACGCATATCAACAAGCTCAAGACCATGTTCGACACCGACTCGAGCAACCCAGCGTTGGATTTCAGAAATCCCGAGAACTTTTACCATGACGTCAATAGTGTTACTGGCCTGTTGAAGCAGTTCTTGCGTGATCTCCCCAACCCCCTTCTCACTACAGAGCATCACAGCGAGTTGATCGAGGCAGCCAGTACGTTGTCCTTTCTTGATTGATTTTGACTATCACTAACCCTTCACAGAACAAGAAGATGACATCGTTCGCCGAGACTCCCTCCACGCCATCATCAACAGCCTCCCCGATCCCAACTACGCCACTCTGCGCTCGCTGACCCTCCACCTCCACCGCGTCATGGAGAACTCCCATGTCAACCGGATGAACTCCCACAACCTTTCCGTCATCTTTGGCCCCACGGTCATGGGCACCGATCCGGCAACAAGCATCGCCGACGCCGGATGGCAGATCAAGGTTGTCGATACAATTCTGCAAAACACCTACGAGATCTTTGACGACGAATGAATGCGGCATGGCTTGCACTCGTTCTAGCGTCCCTGTTTCAAGTCCTCAAAAATTCGCAAGTCTCCTAATCTAGGTTAGATTGGGCCAAAACGTACATACAATCGCCCATGTATTCAGGCGAGGAATTATCCGCCGGCAACAGGTCTTTCAAGATCGGTTCAAAGGCATGGATGTTCACAAAATGGTCTGGATTCAACGGGTTTCGGCAGAGCGTAAGGGGTGGCGTTTGGGGGTTCAGAACTCCATCCTTTTTCTTTTCAAATTTCAGGGATACCAGGGTCCTGTAGCACATCACAGCACAGCGTCGCGTTCAGCGTCCTCTTTTGATTTCTCTTCTTCTCTTTGCAGCTCTCTCCTTCCTTCCTCATGTGGTCCTTTTGTCGGACGACTGCCGGGGCGGCCTGGGAAACATCGAATGGAAGGGTGCCGTAGGATTATGTAGCAACCTGGATGAAGGGGATGAGCGGAAAATATGAGCATTCAATTCGTTCATGTGATGTTTTGCATTGTGCCTTTGCGTGAATGTTGGCATATATTTTAGAAAGGCCATGATGTGGTGTACATGTGTCTATCGTTGTGATTGTGATTACAAGGTTGCCTCGTTCTCGCCCACGACTCGAGGGCACGGCTGACTTGTGTCACATTGGTGGGCTAAGGAATGAATGCTCGAGAGGGCCGCGGAAGGTGTTTCTGGTGCGTAGAAGGCAGCTCCGTTCGGCTATCATGACTCAGATACTCATCTCTCAGTAGTAACGCGCTCGTTTTGTATCGTCGTGTATCACGCTCGTATTCGTTCCCTTTGGAATACAGGATAATGACCCCTACAACGTAAGGCTGTTTTATAACTCTTTTAACCCGCACTCTGCTAAGTTAGTGCGTTCACGGTAAAGGTCGGAAGTATCCCTAAGCCAAGAGCGAGCCCGCTCCCTTCTCTAAGTCAAGGAGGAGCTGTAAGCAGAAAGAGTCTTCATCGCATCATGAATGGGAGAGATGACGGCAGCGGGCAGCGGGCAGCGGGCAACGGGTCTCTCGGTCCATCGAAGGAGCGAAGTTAACTACACCAGACTTGGAACTAATAAAGCATGCTCATCATTCTCGTATTCCTGCCTCGGTGCTTTATGCTAAAATATATAAGGTGCCGCGTTCTAATACTCGTGAGAGGTCATCACAAATCACATCGAAGAAGTGATCACAGTAGAAGCAGTCGAGCTTTGAATGGTCGAGGGAGACGAGCTGCCTTTTACAATTTTGGAGTCGATGCGATAGGACCTAGGGACAGAGTAAGGTAGACATTTTTAAAGACCACGGTCATTTATCCTCATTTATCGTCCTGCCGTTCGGGGTGACGAATACGTTAGGGAAGCGGGATCTAGAAAAGAGAACGTGGCTGTGATAGGCTTTAGGTCTTTTTATTAGTAAGGGGATTAGGGGGTTACTAAAAGGGTTAGAGAGAGAGAGAGAGAGAGAGAGAAATAAGAAAGGAACTTAGGAGTCTTTTGAATTTCTCTCTATTATTATAGCGGACAAGTACGATCGCTTAGTTTGTTCTAGGCTTGCCAGAGCGCGTCTTATATGGATCTATGTGATTGATCTACATAGGCTTGTGAGGAATCTCTTGTTTGCTCTGATATAAAATGCCGTAGACACCACCGAGAATATCTTTCTATCCATACGAAGCAAGAAGTAATGGTTAAGTGACGAGGCTCTTACAAGGACAGAGATCTCATATGACATTTCATTCATTCGGTATCATAATCTAATCCCACTAGACAGCACCACGGGCTCAGAGCATACTTTGCCCTCCGAACCGAAACCCTGAGCTTCGAGCATAGATTGGATGGATGAGCCGACCTCTCCCATTTGGACCTGATGGGATCACTCGTGTGTAAAAGACAAGGGAGGTAAAAATAGTAGAGACCGTAAAACTCCATATCCACTTTGGGGGGACATTCTTTATGTGCCACGAAATGGAATCTCAAGCTGAAGCTGGGCAGGTGACCCCCCTTGGTGCTCAATCTTCTACCTGATCTCTTGAAGTACCGCAGCCTTTCATCAAGTCCTCCTCTAGCTTGATAAGGGCCATGACGCCTTGGTCCCTTTATCTTTTCCCAAAACAGGCCCTGTTTTAGCCACTGGGGTTCCTGATCCCGTTGGCATGAGGCAAACTATGGCTGAAGACACAGCCCACGCAGTGCTTTGCGGACGTTGGGGCACTCATCTGGCTGCTCCAGCTAGGAAACCCACATTTGGCCTCGCATCTTGCTAATCAGCAAAGGCGCATAAGAAGCGGTTGGTGCGAGCACCCCAGTCAAGAGACGGCAGGGAATTTCTTGGTGTCACGGAAGTTCCGGTCTCTCCTTAGTGATCTCGGAGGTAGTGGTTCTAGGACTTACTGCCGGGTCTAGACACACTAGCATAAGACGTGAACACGAGCTAGATAAAGAGCGTAATGGGGGTTTGGTCCTTTCTTACTTTCCTTTGATGTCTCTTAAGGTAGATGTAAACACATGTGATCTGGGTGGTACCAACATGCATACTGTCAGCCTAGGCGCTCAGGAAGTCGCAGGTCGATGAGCATTATCACGAGCCTACTTGGCACCCTGACTGTCTTTATACCAACCGCGCCCCCCTCCCACCTGGCTTCATGGCCCTTTAGCGAATTTCTGCCAAAGACCAATTGCCTGATTGTGTCCGTACTCCCGACTTGAAAGGAGGAAAGACATCCAAGGCCAAACAGGACCGAACGAGGTACTGGGTTCGTCGACCCTTTCTAGATACACAGGATCTTGTAACTCCCTGGGTTCTTCCGACTGAATGAACGGTGTGATTGAGGCTAGAGGCTCGTTGGCAGATTTCCGCCAGGCACGCTCACTCGTATGGCCATGGGATAAGGCCATCGAGTAAACGAATTCAGACATTCCAGGTTTGATACAATACACGCCTCAAAGAGTCAGGTCAGACAGGTTCTACAGAGACGTATCCGATACTGTAGCCTAGGACTTTTGCTTGAGAGGATGCGTGGAACTAGACCCGTCCACAAGCTTGGTCATGCGAGGTTCGACCCCAAGGGTCAGGGCAGGATGCCATTTACCTGTTAGCTAGCGCTAGAAGTCATGAGGCAGTCACGACACTCTACGAAATCATTTGGTGCATCTGCAGTGATCTGGCGCGAGGCATGACAATCTATCTCATTATAATTTACGGAGTAAAGATGTTGAGGGATGCCTCGGGCTCCAAAAATTGATGACTAAGCATCTGAGATTGAGGATCGCGATATCAAAACACCAGAAAGCATCACCAAGGCACTTAGAAACCATCATCAAAACGATCACTCCAAATGGCAAAAGAGTTCACCCCCCCGGTGCCGATTTGGGGGCTACATCTCTTGGTGCTCATGCTGGGACTCGAACTCGATCGCTAAGCCTGTCGTCGAGTAGGCTGGTTGGCGTGAATAATTGGTGACCATTAACCATTCCACCACCCACGCCACAGTTTGACCTGACCCCCGACCTAGGGGGCGCCTGCTGTGCTGGTGACAGGAATGGAGTTGGAGGGGCCTATATGGGGTGGCAGCCTTGTCACCTGGCCATCAAGGTGCTTTTTTCCTGACCTGAGCTGGAGAGGCCGCGCATCTTCTTCATGCCATCGCACGCAGCGGATGGACACAATGAAAATGTAAAGGTGTGAAAATCAAAAATTGCCACAGCGATGGCCCCGAAGGACAATCGAGAGAGGTCTACTCCGCGATGTGCAATGCAGGCATCCCTCTCTGCGGTCCGGATTTCTTGATCCCCAGACCGCCCATGAAGGTAAGTATGAAGAAAAGAAGAAGGGAAAACAAGCAAAGGGGAGGAGGAGGTCGGCCTTATATAGGCATTCACATGGGGACCTTGCGGGCTGAGGCCACCATTTCGCTTCCGTGCAAGGGTGGAGCTTTGGGGATAGGCCAATGAAAGAGCACAGACGAAGGAGCTGCCTGCCGTAGCGGAGATGAGTCCGGATCAATTCCGGAGCTTTCCAGCAACCGAGCACTCAACGCATGCTTCAGCATTTTGCTTAGGTAGGTGGAACATGAGGTGCAATGAACTTCTCATTGCTTCTCTCATTATTGATGCCGCATGGCTGAGAAGAGATAGGCTCCGTGGTCAGAAACTACCTCCGTGTTTTGTTCGGAAAAGACAAAGCATTTTCGATCTTCAGGATGATGGGCGATGCATGAGATGGGACATGATGAAGGTGCTTCATCCCTTGCATTTTCTTCTACGTCCTAACTTCATAGAGGCACAAAAGAATCCATCCTATGCCTGCAAATAGGCCGTTCATCTGATTTCGGGCACCTCTCATTCAGCCTTTCAAAACCCGGGGTGTCAGATGGACATCCAAGCCGCCCTTCTCCCATAGAATGTAGACCTTTGTCTCAGCGTACCAGTTCGCTGTCTCCGCTGCTGGGCGGATATCGAAGTTCCAGATCAGTCTCGCGAGGATCAACCTCATCTCGGCATAGGCAAGACTAGATGATCACCTGTCAGCGGGGATCCCCAACGGTGCCGACTCCATCGTCTGAGCCATGGAGAACGTCTTGAGGGCTGCTCACTTCTTCCCAATGCAGTTGCGAGGACCGATGGAAAACGGTTGCAGAGCCTGCTTGGCATCATTTGCAAACCGCGGGTCCCCCAAGAATCGCTCCGGGATGAACTCCTCCGTCATTGCGAAGTGGTCGGGGTTATGGTAGACTGACCAATGCCAGGTATCCACTACAGTCTAGAACGCACGATTCTCAAAGTCAGCGCGCACATAGCCCCCCATAACACCATGAATAAGACACCGCGGGGAAGTAACTTACACCTTGCGGAATAAATTCGCCGAGAATCGTATCGCCCCCTTCGCCAATGGCTCGCGGGCTGGGACCAGGTACCGGCGGGAACATCCGCAAGCTCTCGTCCAAGACGGCCAGGAGGTACGGCAGGTTTTGCACGCTGAGCATATCGATCTCGTCCTCCGTCGTGAATGCCGATCGGACCTCGTCGTTGAGCTTGGCTAACACGTGTGGGTTGGTTGCGAGGAAGTACGTTGCCGCCGTCAGCAGCGTGGCTGTCGTTTCCGACCCGGCGATGATGAGAACCATGGCGTTGGAGGTCATCTCTTCGAACGACATGGCCTGGATTGATATGTTGGCAACCAGCTTACAGCACCTGGCAGAAGATCGACCTCTTCTGGGATATTCTGACTAAAGTGGCGGCACTCACCTGTCCTGCTGATTCTGACTTCCTGATCATTGCATCCACGAAATCAGGCCGGCTCTTCCCAAGCTCCAGCCTCTTCCGCAACTTCTCCCTCGATAGCTCCCGGTTCTGAGCATACTTACCCATTAGCTCCCTAGGAAGCGTCAACATGAGAAGCGGCTTCAGCCACGGCAGACGCCGGAAACTCGTCAACATGGCCATGTTCTTGATACTCTTAAAGATGAGGTCGACCCAAGGGTGATACGTGCTATCCTCAAGACACCCAAAGGGTTCTCCAAACGCCAAGTCGCCAATAACGTCAAACGTGGTAAAGTTGAACCACTTCTCCACGTCCACCGTCTGCTCGCCACCCCGCGATGCCTCCCGCAGCTTCTCAAAGAGGGTATCGACGTACCCCTTGATAATAGGCTGCTGCGCGAGCATAGACTGCGCCGAGAACCCGTGCGCCAGCGCCCTGCGGAAGCGGCTGTGGTCCCCGCGGTCGGCGCCGATGATGTTGTCGCGGTTCGGCAGGGCGTTGACGGGGTCTTTGCCGTTCTCTCCGGTGAAGCTCTTGCGGTGGCCTCGGATCTCTGCCATGCCGTCCGGGTGGTTGACGGAGAGGTGGTTGGGGCCTACCCGGACGATGGGGCCGTACTTTTGATGGAGTTGGAGGATCGTGAGGTGACAGGTGCCGGCGATGAATTCGCGGACGTAGGGGATGGAGGAGATTGACCATAATTTTGGACCGGGGAATTTGCGCAGTGGGTTGAGGTAGAGCTGGTAGATGGCGTATCCTATGAGGTATGCGAGGAGCTGTGTGAGGGGTGAGTATTCGGTCTGCCTGAATGTGCTTATGGGGATTCATAACAGGATAGAAAGGTCTGGCTTACAGTACAGAGCGCCGCGATTGGCATGATCAGCATCAAAGACCACCGGGCCTCGTCGAGGCTGAAGGATTGCAACATATCGTTTCCTTGATCTGAAGAGGGGCTTGGGTGTCAGTAGTTGATGTCCAGTAGCGTCCCGAGATCGATCAAGCAGGCTCTTTATAAAAAAGAACCCTTTACTCTTTTGCGCTTCCATTCAAATGTGATATCACTACACACACCCTTTTCACGTCTCCTCGAAGCCGTTTCATCGGCTTTCACTCGCCCGCATCCCTGATTCCGTCCCAATTACCAAGCGAACCCCTCTTATTCGTCACAGAACACACAAGGTCCTTAGCTCCATGTAACCGTAAACCCGCTGCACTGATTCAAGATCTCCCAAATTTCAAACTCGATAACGTTGATCGCCCGGCCGTGATTCTCCCTCCCCCAGACTTTGACCAAAATTGCGGTGCCCGAACTCCGCCAGCTCCATGCAGGAGCGGACTACTCCGTTGCGGAACGTGCTTTCGGGCGGCCGTTTTATGAGCTCCGGGGCCGAAAAGATTGGCCCGTCTTCTCATTGACGACGTTCGTCTCTTCTTCGGTCCCATTCATGTCAGAAAACTACGCAAGTGGTCACTTGTGATTGGGTTGGTCTCCGAAAGAAGCCTCGAATTCAATCGTCTTGCGTATCCCGTATCCCGGTAAACCTTGAAGACACTTTCGGGTTGTTAGGGCGTAGAGCGACACATCATTGAATTAACTCAGCATCTTTCGAAGCTTTGTACTCGGCGTTAGGGCGATTCCAGTCCCCATTCCGATATCGTCTCAAGCATATTGCGAGGGCGAATGAGCGTTCCATCCACTGCCTAGTATTCCGGGCTCACACATAGGCTTCATGAACACGACTCAGACTGAGTTGTAGGCTGTTGGTGAGGTTTTGGTATAATACTTGTGTGAACATGACAGAATTCGCTGTGAAAAGATGTCGCTGCCGTTTTGTAAATGAAGGTTTCGCCAGGTGAAAGGCTTATACCAACCAACATAAGTGTGTCTGGATGTGTGCTGGTGATGCGTGCCAAACCAGGATTAGGCTGGATGAACTTTATTCGTCCTGGCTCGACGAAGTCCAACAATCACACCAACTAGCTTGGATTCCTGGCCCGCTGAGCATGAAAGAGATTAATCAATCATTTCTGCGCATGTCAAGATAAAAAGGAATTAGATATTCGTTTTTTTGGCAAAAGGAAAGGACCGACCGCGGTTCGAACGCGGGGCCTAGAGATAACTGCGTGGAACTGCAATCTCTCGCTCTACCACTGAGCTATCGATCCTACTCAGATGGTGACAAAAACTAGGACTCCGCGCGCATAACAACCCAGCAGTCTCCGCCGCTCTTACATCTCGTTCGGAGCCTCCATTCAGGTCACAGCTTTCCTTTTGAGAGGCATCCCTAGTTTGATCAATTTGTTGGTCTTGGAAGGCGCCAGATGAGCCGAGTACTTCAGATGATCTCTAGTTGAAGGTGCTCTGCCATCGATGTTGTGCAAAGTCCACCTCATGATGCCACATGAAGATGGAGAGGCGAGGAATATGTGTTAATCTGGACTTGTGCTTTCATCCAAACAACAGTGGTGATTGTCGAAGTTGATGTTGATCTTACTTGAGGTGATAATGGGGCACTGTGTCTCATCCCTTCTTTTTTTGGTGCCCAATGTTGACTTTGCAATTTGATCTTCAGCGCCCAAGAGATTATCATAGTTTACCTATAGCAAGAGCTGAGCACTTGTGACTACAGTAGTGAGAGCAGGTATATTCTGACAAGCTCTTGGCGACTTTGATGGTTGAAGCAACGAAGCTTACACTATCCGTACGGCATACGCACAAGGCCTCGCCAGTCTATCAGTGACTCACTACTCATTGTGTGGATGCCCCCATTAGAGAAAGCCAGAGCGAGGTAAATGAAGCTGGCGAAGCACGCTATCAATCTCACAGTCTCTCGTCCAGACTCCATGCTCTATGATACTCCAAATCTAACTATTAGGTAAACAACGACCACAAGAGTCACAAACACAAACGGGGAGGTACGAATGCACCTCCAAAGCGGGGTCATAGCAGCTTGCGTTTCCCCAATCTCTCCCAGTGAACCCTGAACATCTACAACTGAGCCAGCCGGGTAGCGGCGGCCTCCGGTAGATGTTAGCGTTGCAGCGCACCCCTGGCACTGGTGCATTCCGCCTGCGACAGGTGCAGCTCTCCCCCGAATCTGGACCACCCGACCACACGGGGCCCTGCACCTTAGACTCCTCAGTTGGGGAAAAGTGGACCCGACGAGCTCCATGGGGCGGTGGAATTCAACATCACTTCGTTACGCACCACGGAGGCTCTGACTACATTCCTTCTTACAACCTTTCTCCTTCTGCTCCTCGATACTGCTTCAACCTTCTTCCTCATACACAACTTGTAAAGCTTCACTTCGTCATTGGGAGTCGCGTAATCTCATAGATTTGATACCAGACAGGAAGATAGCGACACGAATCGGGTACCCCTCCAAGAGCCGTTACCCCTCCCCACCCCGCCATCTTCAACCTCACTCTCACTAAACCCTGACCTCGAATCCGAAGGTAGCCCATCATGACGACAAGATACAGAGTAGAGTGTAAGCAAATCAAAATGCCAGCTCTCCATTGAGATAACTTCACCAACTAACGCTCGTACAGATGCTCTCAAGACCCACAGACGAGACCAGTTCATAGGTACGGCAGCATCCGCCAAGCTCATCGAGTCTCGTGACGAGTGTCTAGAGACTCACCTCGAAACTGCGACACAACGGCTCTCTTACTCAATTGACAGCTGGAGGAGAGAAGATCGTCAAGAATCTAGCCAGCAGCGAAGTCGCTGTCCCATTGTCTCCCCAGCTTATCATCGTCAGCCACCTTACGATCACCGCAATGTCCAATGCCTCACGATCAAGCTGTCTCTTAGCCGGCAACTAGCTAACCCTCACCTCCAGAATGGATTAAAGGTCTCCTGGCAGTCCCCTTTGTCCTCTACTCCCAGCCCACCGGCGTCTTCGACACGAGAGCGACGAGCATAGCCCGCATGGCAGAGGAATCCCACCGCCGCTACGCCGAAATCTTTCGCGACGTCGAGCACATGATAGACGACCACAGTAAGCTTCCTCCAGTCTCATCTCGCTAAATTTAGCTCATTCACTTCTCTCCCCTTTGAATCGAGTTGCCAAAATTAACACATCCACAGTAACCCGTCAAGACGAAGACCTCCCCTCAAAACTGAAAATGCTCGTCCCCTCAGCAGGGCCCTTCTTCACCCGCCTCCCCCTCGAGGCAGCCTTCACCCTCATGGACGCAAAACGCCTCATCTCCTCCCGCCGCTACGTCTCCCCCTCCTTCAACGACGTCCGCCTCATCCTCAACGCCGCCCAAATCCTCGCCGTCACCAGTCCCAGCCCCAGTCCAAACCCATCCACCACCACCACCGCCACCTCCCTCCAACTCGCAACCTTTGACGGAGACGTAACCCTCTACGACGACGGCGAATCCCTCCTTCCCACCTCCCCCCTCATCCCCCGCCTCCTCTCCCTCCTCCGCCGCGACATCAAAATCGGCATCGTCACAGCAGCAGGCTACACAACAGCAGACCGCTACTACGACCGCCTCCACGGCCTCCTCGACGCCATCGCCGCCGCGCCCGACCTATCCCCGATCCAAAAGGCCTCCATCGTCATCATGGGCGGCGAAGCAAACTACCTCTTCGAATACGACCCGTCCTCCCCGCACCTCTTGGCCCCCGTCCCGCAGGAGCAGTGGCTCACGCCCGAGATGGCATCCTGGTCCGACGCCGACATCTCCGCGCTCCTCGACGTCGCCGAGGGCGCCCTGCTCGAGTGCATCCGCACCCTCAACCTCCCCGCCACCCTCCTCCGCAAAGACCGCGCCGTCGGCATCGTCGCAACCGACCCGGCCGTCCGCATCCCGCGCGAGTCCCTCGAGGAAACCGTCCTCGTCGTCCAGAAAATCCTCGAGCTCTCCGCGCTGGGCTCACCCGCCCAAGCAGCCGGCCACAGCACAATCGCGCCCTCTGCCCCTGCCTCTTCCACTGAACCAACTGCTGTCCGCCGCCGCGTCCCCTTCTGCGCCTTCAACGGCGGCCGCGACGTCTTCGTCGACATTGGCGACAAGTCGTGGGGCGTGACCGTCTGCCAGCGCTGGTTCGCCGCCAAGGCGGGACACCCAGAGACCCCCATCGCCGGCGAGAAGACGCTGCACATTGGCGACCAGTTCCTCAGCGCCGGCAGCAACGACTTCAAAGCCCGGAGCGTGGGTACCACTGCGTGGATCGCGAGTCCCGGGGAGACGGGCGAGCTTTTGGATGATTTGATCGCGAGGATTTGAAGAGAAAAAGAGCGAGACACGGAAAAAGAAGAAAGAGAGAGAGAGAGAGATAGAGGGAGAGAGAGAGAGAGAGAGGGTAACAGAGGAGGCATGGTAATGATTTACCTCGGGCAACGTTCTCCTCCCTCCCTTCTCCGGCTGCGTGACACCAGCCACCGATAACCCGATCCCCCACGAGACCTTGAGGCCATGCAAACGACGTCGAAAGAATAGCTTTGTCAGTCTCCAAGTAGTATTCGTCAAGGACAGGGAAAGGGCCGGAAGGGAGAGAGGACACGGGGCTGTCGATGTAGAAGACGACCAGACGAGTTTCAGTAGCAGGTTCATCAGCAAGGCTTAACTCCGAAAGGGGAATTGCTGGCCTGCTGCTATAGAGAACGGGGGAAGGGAAAGGGATAAGGGGGGGGGGGGGGGGACATGCATATTATGAGCTACATCAACATCAATTTTAATACCATTATTTTGACATTCAAGATTGAATCATTTGGCTTCTTACACACGAACTCACTCCCTGTGACAATTTAATCACACCAGCTTGCAATCACAGGCATGAGAATGTGAACAATGTATGCGTTGACAAATGACGGTCAATGACCGTGGTAGCAATGTTTATTCTTGTTCGGCTATGCCTATACATCGCTTTTTGCAACCAACCTCCAGACATCACGCACCGGCCGTCTATCTAGTTGTTGCATTGCCAATGTGCTGATGGATCAGCCTAGGAACAAAGTTCCATATGCCTCCCTTCCACGACGTCTGTCGCGTCGATTCGTCCTTGCTGCCACTTCTTCCCCTACCTAGGCGTCTGCGCCTCCATTGACACCGTATCCATTGGAAAAAAAAAAACCAAGCCAATTCGTGAGAAGGAATTCCAATCCTCCGGGGGGTATTGTGCATTTTTGTGTAAACACCGTGAAATCCGTGCCATGAGAAAAATCGAGTGATGCTGCTCCGTGGAGCACTGAGGGAACCCTTCCAGTCATCCTGTCTATCGCCGGGGAATTGAAAAGCAAGCCGCCCACCGTGTGGGAATATACATAGGAAAAGAGGTGAAAGGGGCTGGTCTATTGTGAAAAGCCAAAGCCAAGTGAGTGTAGAAGGTCCACAACTTTGTACAGAGAGGCGGATCGTATGTGCTGAATGGGATCGGAAATTATGAAAAGTCTATGCGCGGGTTTCGGCTGTAGTGATGAGGAGAACTGGCTCCTGCGAAAAAGAGCAGTGTTGACTTGGTTCTGCGACGTTTAGAACATAGCGCCCAACGGAGCTCCAAAGTTGGTGCTCTGCTTGAGCTTGAGGGGAATGTCAATTTCCTCGAGCTTGCTCTGCGACTCGGAGACGTCGTCTCTATCCGAGGAAGAAGCTCTGTCGCTGGTCGAACCCTTGTCGCTGGCGGCATCTGTGTCCGCCTTCGCTACGTAGAGATTCTCTTTCGCCTCCAAAGGCTCTCCGACGAGTTCCGGAGTTGGCGCCTTCATGCAAGTGGGAACGGCGTCGGCGCCGCTGCTCACGTCTTCAAGTTTTTCGGACAAACGCTTGAAGAAGATTTCGTCATGAGCAGGGATGTTGCGAACCATCAAGGGGCCCTTCAGGGCAACGTCGTCTGCCGCCTCCAACGTGGGGAGGGGCTCATCGGTACCGCGATAAGCGTCATCCTGAAGATCGGATGAGTCTGCTCTAGCCCTGACATCATACAGCGTTGCCGGGTTCGAGCTCATGTCTGTCGGTGCCAAAGTCGGTGTAGAGCCTCCACTACCGTCAGCGACTGTCGGAACTTCTGTGCCAGGAGCTGTTCCCAGAACGGAGAGGGAATGGCTGGGCGTGTGGCCAGCGTGCATGACGAGCCTAGCAGGCTCGGGAGCGGCGAGCACCTCGAGGGTGTGTTCCTGAGTAGGGCTTCGCCTAGACTTGCCGGACTCTCCAGGCGGAGAGACGGCTCTGGAGGAGTTCTTTGAGTTTTCCGGAGTCATGCCGGAGTCGATGAATGTGCTCTTTTGAATAGCGGGTGCCTTGAGGGGGACGCCCTCAAGCTGAGGGTTGATAATTTGAATGTCGACAATGGGGACAGGCTCCTCGTCCTTGGGAGAGCCGAGGAAGTCGACGGGATCTGCGGTAGTGGGCTGCATGTTGGGATTGAGTGGGATGAATGGCGAAGACTCTGGTTGCCTGGAAGGAGAAATCCGGGAACTACCAGGACTAATAAAGTGAGATCGGATCTGGGCTGGCGAGACGGAGGCTGAGGAAGAGCCATTAGTCGGCCTCCGCTGTGCAGTGCCGTTCGAGAGGCCGAACCGCGCGTCATTGGGTTGCGAGGAGAATCCTGGGAAAGAAAGTTCAGTGGAGCTGTCGGCCCCACCTCGCGTTCCTGTTCCTGGAATTGCAACAGTGACGCCGGCGACTTTGCCCGCCTTCTCTAGCTCGGCTCTTTGCAACGCACCTTGCAGCCGAATCTTGTCATTGTCGATCGCTGCAACTTGCTCTTTGAGGCGGCGGATCTGCTCCGTCAGGTCGTTCTTTTCGGCTTCCCATGCAAGACGTTCGTCTTCCATAATCATCCGCTCCTCCTTGTACACTTCCTCGACACGTTCGCGGTTGGCTTCCATGTACTTGCGCTCGGCTTCCCAGGCCTCCCGAATCCGCGCATTCTGCTGAGCGAGGCGTCTAATTATCTGTGCTGACGGAGGAGCCGAGGCTGCATCGGCAGATACTGATCGTGGGTGAGGCATTCCGTTTGGGGAGACTCTGGCCGTCGACGAAAACGCAGAGGGGTTGTGGCCGTTCAATTGTTCGAAATGACTCGGCGAGACGACTCGTGGTACTTGGTCGTTCGAAATCGTCTCTCTGTAGCCGTTTGTGCCGTTGACGCCGTTGGGGTGTAAATGGGGTGAAAGAAGGCTTTGCGTTTGCGGCGGATAGCGCACAGCGCCGGATGATTGGGGAGAGTAAATGGAGTTGCCCGTGGCGCTCGTCGTCGTCGTCGTCGATCTATTGTCGAAATAACAGGAGCTCGCCATTCGATTGAGTGACAGCGGAGAGATGACGGCAGAGGGCGGCATATTGGGATCGTGGTCGGTAAAGGCCGATGGCAGAAAAGAGTCGGAGGCGAACATGATTAAGACTCTTGAGAAAGAAGGAGGCAGCTGGGGTTTGAGACCCAGGCAAGGAGCATCGACACCGGTGGTGGGATGGATGTCTTGGGGGGGCTTGCCGGCAGGGAGTGAGCGATGCGCAGTTGCAGCGTGCGTGCAGGAGGGATGACGCAAAAGCTGTTGGATGGCTTATTAGCGCAATTGCTCTCTCTCAGGGCGAGCGCCTCTTTGTGCCTTGGTCTTGGGGATACCTCGGTCGTGGGAACTTCTTGGGGTATGGTGAATTCCACAGCGAGGTATGCCAAAGAGTGAAGCCGAATTGGAATTTACCTAGCAATCGATTCGTCGGAAATCCGCCCTGGGGAGAATGTCGAAATGTAAAGATTCGCGCAAAGGTTGTGGTCTGGTAATTTGGTTTGGTGGCGTAGAGTCGTCCGTTCCTTGGGTGAATCAGGTATGCTCCACTGGTGCGGATGTTGTATGCGTAGGTGAGTGTGTAGTTGTGTATGTGTGTTTACTTGTACGGTACTCCGTACTGGTTCAATAGCGTCCAGCTCTGTGTCGAGGGAGAGACGAGACTTGGTGGTGAGTCGAAGTCGCGATCCAGGTCACGGCATGACTAGCCCGACGCATGAAAGTTGTTTCCTTGTTGGGAGCTTTTTGAGTCGCGAGGGAGAGGATAGAAGACGGAGAACGGGAGAAATGACGGCGGCGATGGGGTGGTTATTGTAAAATGGGATGAGTCGTCTCCTATGGATGTGTGGACTTCGTACCTCAGGTGCACCACTGCGGAGAGGCAGACCTAACGGAGACGCAGTGAGGACGGGGAGCAAGAGGTGACCAGGGCGACGAAAAAGGGAAACTTGGGGCAAGCGCTACAAGGTGAGGTACTTGATGGTCAGCCGGACAGATGTGAATTTCGGAGGTAGTCTAGTAACGGGTGGGCAAGGTACCCATACCAACCAGTGACCGATTTCAGAGCGGGTTTTTGGGTGGATGTGCCGGTGAGGTGAGAGTATTCGGTACCTTACCGCACCGTATTACGGGTACAAATACTGAGGTGCGGTCTGTGACTCTGTTGTACCTAATTATTACGGTGAGGTATCCGTAGGGAACCCAAGGTGCTTTTGGTACAGAGGTTGGGCTGGACTGCCTGCCTTGGGTACTACCGAGTACGTAGTTGTAGGTGAGAGGTGCGCAAGTGTGGAACTGTGGATTTTGGCGACTGGGGGCAGCAGGGTAATAATGGGGAAATTCAGCAATTCAATTGCTTCGGTAGGGCGGCGCCAGCGGTAACTCCCATGCTCGATCCGCCTTTTATTCTCTCCGTCTCCAATGTCTGTCGCTCTCGTGACACGCGATCAGCCGGGGGAGAAGGGGTTGTCGGGTGTCTGTGTGCGTGTGTGTGGGTATTCGCACGAAGAAGCGTGGAAGCATAGGCGGGCAGCAAGCAGATCAAGGGCCCGGGTTGGTTTGGGGGCGGAAGAAGAGGAGAAAGCAGATGGGAATGGACGAGTTCGGACTGCGTCTGGCGTTCCCTCGAGCCTTCGGATGCTTGTTCTTGAGTGGCTGTCCGTCCTTGAGCTTGAAGAATACCAATGAAAGATCTCCCTGAGTGAGAGTCGTGAGGGAGGCGGGATGTGCAGCCGTCGCCAAACGGAAGTGATTGCCTCGAAGCCGAATGCCCCTGTTCCTGCAACCTGCGCCTGTTCCTTTTCAGCTGGACCCTGAAGCCTCAAGAGACCCGATGCGGGATAGAGAGAGAGAGCTGTGGTGCTGAATTTGTCCGTCGGCACAGCAGGCGAGATTTGACAGCTCAGAGTGCAGGAGGACGAATGACCATCTGACAGGGGAACGGGACAGCAAAGGGACGGGATGCAGGCAAAGTTGGGGGAAAGCGCGCCAACGCGGAGGAAAGGGTCGTGCTTAATTGGTGGCAATATCCCCCTTGGTCTTCTTGGTCTCCTAAGGTATCCGTAGACCGTATGACTTTTGGCGGTGGGGGAAGAGATGGACTTGGACCAAGAAATGTTCTAGGCAAGCTCTAGACGAGAAGAAGGAAGGTGAAGACACAATTTCGGGTTGTCGGTTCGGTAAAGCGGGAATTGGAGAGTTGAGGGGAAGATGGAGTAACCGCGGAAGGTTGGTGTATCCGTAAGCAACCGTCGTGAAGCACGCGGGAGAAGAAGGCGGGAAGGGAAGCCCAAGGCAACAAAGAGAATGGCCCAGAACAAGAGAGGGAATCACATGGCCGTCAAAGGCAGAGAAACAATGCAAGATGCAGGACTCTGGACTCTCTACCTTTCTAACTCTGGAGGTACTATCCTTGATTCAAAGTTCAGGCCGACGCTTGGAAGGAAAGGGCAGAAAGGGATCAGGCTAAACGGGATAACCCGAGCAATAGCACTTTGGTATTCTAGGCACGGATATTCGCAATGGAACCTCATTTGATCCCTTGGAGGCTCGGACGTGTTAGCCTTTTTTTTTCCCTTACATGAGCTCCGATGGGAATTGCGGCATTGCACACTCCCGATGGCCATGTTCCCTACCTTTACTGTGTACACGTGTGCCGAGTCGGGTAGCACCTTGCCCATCTCAGGGTCCTCCACACCCATTTCCCACCAGCCCCCTCCCCTGCACTTTCCAAGATGTCCAAGGGCAGCCCGTACCTGCCTTACTTTACCTTTACAACTCGGAAAGTATCTTTTGAGCTCTCAACTTGCCTGTGGAAGGGACGGGAGATGAGGAAAGACGACAGAAGTGTGTGCCTCAGGATTCGCAAACAAGCAAGGTACCGCCTGCCTGCCTGCCAAACATCCCAAGCTCGTTTCATCTTTTGCATCTCAGTCGCTCAAACGGTACAAGTCACTCCCATGAGTAGGGCTGTCCACATGTATCCGTTTTCACCAATTCTACCAATAGTTGTCTTACATGCTGTCTGAAATTCTCGGTCGAATACCACAAAGGGAGTATACAACCAAAAGATAAGGATTCTTGGATTACATGGCCTTGAGCTATTTGTCTCTGAAGCGCATCATCTACAGTCAATAGCCACCAGATCGTGGCGCGCTGAGCACAAGACGGTCGTCTAGAGCACCGCTCAGATACCAATATCCCGGGACACCTCACCACACCACACCACACCATAGACTCAAGTACACGTTGCTGGTGCTGTCGTCCCAAACCCAGCTCAGCACAGGATGCAGGGGGAGCTTTTCCAGGGCGCAGCATTGGATCGAGCTGTGGTTTGGGTTCCAATCGGAGAGGGACGGCTTCGGGCCGCGAGGTTTGACAGATGATTCGACTGACTCTTGGTCTCTTCTTCGCCCTCCTTTCAACGCCCCAGACCATGTCCACGTTGCGCCGGAGCTATGCTTCAGATTGAGGTACGGAGTACAAAGAACCCAAAAGCCAAAGAGGATGATGGAAACGGGCGCATCAACGCCGTTTCTGCTCTCTCTGTCTCTCTCTCCCCTCTCTTCTTGACTCTCCCCTTTTTTTTGACACGTGAAAGGGGACCGGCGAGCGTTTGTCTGCTTTGTGTCCTTCCCTTGATACCCGTGCCACTCAATGCACCGTCAATTATCTGCTCGCAGTACGTACCTTTTGGCCTTCCATTGGAGACTGACATTGTTAGCTCGAAACGACTGAACGGGAGCTGCCCTGATCTGCGTCTACCTGAATAGTTTGGCAGCATGTGGTCGCAGTCCGGTTCAGCTCGGATGTATGTACCTGCTTCATTGTCCGGCAGCACTTCGACACCCATCGAGGCAACAGAGATACATACGGCGAAACCAGATTGAGGAAGGAGGTACGTATATGGAGGTCCTGACCTATGAGATGTCTGCCCTGCCTGACGGACCATTGTGCCAGGGACGCGGAATCGTTCCTGATGCTCCTACCGTCGCTCTCTGCCCTCAAGTGCTAGATGATCGAGGTACGTACCTATCCGTACCTGGCTGTTCCCTCGAGACGTCTGTCCGGGGCGATAAGATGCCGACCCGTCTTTCTGGTTTGCAATTATTGGATCGCTTCCTATTGGATCGGCCTTATTCGACTCGCCCGCTGAGGGGGTGAGGGGCGGAGGGTCGTGCCTGTCCATCATCGAAAGTGGTGTACTCCGTACGCAGTAATGTTCCAAGTTCCAATAGTGAACAGAAGACCGTCTAACTGTCATCTTCACAGGCACACAGGTGAACTCTTTCTTCACCGGGAAACAGCTTGATCATTCCTCGTCATCGTATTTTGGCCAAGGACTGCCAGGACGCGTATCTCTCCGTCACCTCTGCCGTTAAGAACAAACATCTGGCAGAGAAAATCTTGGCCACAAGCACAACTCGTCTACAACCTGTTTAAGGACAAACATTGACCCTCTCGCCCTGTGCTGACTCCAGCTTCCCAGCTCTTCCAGGGCTAATCCCAACATGGTCCTGGCTAGACAATTCTTAGGGATCCAGAAACTCGCTAATCCCATACCGACGCTACGGGCCATCTTCTCCGTCTACCCGGCCTTGCCTGGCCGCGACAAAGGGGACGGGAGCCACGCACGCAGCACTGGGCGACATCCTCAGTTTCACTCAGAGCCCCGGGGTCCAGGCTGGTCAAAATTGCTCGCCCAAGGGCAAGATGGCACAGTCCGATTCCCAGACAATGCGCTCTCCCTCTCTCCTATACGCGAGATGCGAGAAAGTAACGGGCGGACCGATCCCTGACAGGGACGGTCGAGACGAGAAACTGCAGCTCGTGGCACATGGAGCCTGGGGTTGCTGAGTTGGCAATGCAGTTGCGACTTGCGAGAGCTTTACAGTAACAACATAGCGGAGACTGATAGCAACAACGGTGACACGCAGTCGATGCAAGCAGCAAGTGGAAACCTGAGGGCGTATTCTGCTTGCGGTTTCTGCTCAGATTTCGTACCATGACTCACAAACGCCAGTAAACGACTTGCCGCACATTGCAAAAACACTCTGAGATCTCGCGGGCCTTAACATGGTGTTGCACTCGAAGCCGGATCGCTTGCTCGAGACTTGCGACGAAACGGACGGCAGCGGGAACGGGAGCGGGAGCGGGAACGGCATCTCTGCCGCCTAATCCACGCCCTACATCGATCTCTACCGTGTGTGATGGTCCGTCGACGGATCACCCCAACAGCAACCCGTCTACGGGTACCACCTCACGTTTCGTTCCAGAAAATCTGAAAGAATCCCACAGCCCACACACTGCGGCGGACCACGGAGGGTGACTGCAGGTCCCAATAATATCGGTGACACCCAACTGCCACGTTGGCCAGTCTTCGCTCTTGTGCCTGAATTATCAGCCCTCCCATCGCCCGTCAACGCCGCCGGATCTGGATTGGACTGCAGAAACCACATGGTTTGCTGGCGCTGTCAGCTGTCACCCGCGCCTCTTGGCCAGTTGGGCTTGACTATTGAGGCCCTGAGACGATTGGGGGCGGTGTAAGCCCTTTGACGAGCGAGAGCTTATTCTCGGTCAGGTTCCAGTCCAGGACCACACCGCTGACGGGCCAATCGATGCGTTTGTCGGAACATTTTCCCTCGCTCAATCGATCGGGCCTTTTCCGAACTGCTCGATCCACCGTCTTCATGCCCACCTCGACTACTGATACAGAAGGCAGCGAACCAGCCACGCCAGCTTAACAATTTTCCGTTGTAGAGGCTCTGGTCAAGTTGTTCTGCGGTGTACCCGTTCCTGTTGAAGAAAAGGGTGGAAGCCTCCGGTTTCAAGCATCAATCTAATTCTAGCGCGGTCTCCTAGCTGCGAGACGCCGCAATCGTCCCACGCCCCTTCACCCTCGTTGCTATTTTTTGCCTTGAGGCTGAGTTTTCACGATAACGGTACGGGGTACTTTGCTTGATCAAAATCCGTTACTGGTCACTGGCCGACTAGCGACTAGCTGACTTACCTCGAGTGGACATGACCCAACCTGCCAACCCTTCGAGCCTTTCTTTGGTGACTTGGTCCCAATCACCAGCCACGCCTAGGGCGAATGATTCAAGAATAAGTGGCGCGGGGGCAACATAAATAATCACCGCCAGAGAAGGATTCTCACCCGCGGACCGCAAGAGAGTGACCAGAGCTGTGGGCCAGCATGTCATCACAGTTGCCTCACTGACGGCATTCCTGACTCGTTAAGTCCGATGGCTTCCGCTCTTCGTAACGGGACGCCTCCGGGCTTTCACCCCCGAATTCTGGACCCCGAACCGTCGCCGGCCCTTATCTCTCTGTCTCTGCTCCGGAACGCAGGCGGTAGGACGCCTCGGCAACCACGGCAGTCTGTCGGCCCTATTTTCCTCAATCCGGTGGCATCTCGGGTCCCACTATTGCCTTGTCAGAGACTCATCTGATGGAAGAGGATCTGCGAAATGTGGTCCCCTTCTAGAGCCCACCTAGAACATATTCTGCGACGCCGTCTTGCTCTGGCGTGTCTGGCTCTCAGGAGTTCAGACAATTGCTGTCGAACCCACTCCCTGTACTGCTCGCGTCATACTCGGCGAGTCTGCTTTAGACAGAAACTTTTGGACTGCAGATACGTCTTAGCCCTGGCTTATCAAGCCCTGCTCGTCCCTGTTGAGGAGCTTCCTCTATTTAGTCGCTCGGCGGAAATGTCATTCGTCAGCCGAGCCGCAAGTGTGGTGCTGGCATCGCTTTTTTTCAGAATACCGCCGTTAACTGCCCGGTTGACGTCAACAATGCCTGCCGAGAGAGAGAAAACCGCGAGCGATATTCCTTTCTGTTCGTGGATATCTGGCTTGATGTCATTTCTCCCACCCTCGAAGGCTACTTTGCCATCCCAACCTCGAAGGTTTTCGGGTGGGATTTTCAGAGATGCCCGTCGGATATCGTGACCCATGGCATTGCATATCATACGGCACTAACGCAGGGCCAAACGACTGGCCGGACAACTTCTCCCATGCACAGGTTTTTGGCGCTGCTGCCCGAATCGCAACGGCCTTCACTGACCAAAGAAATGAACGTGGTGGGGTAGAACGGGCGCGTGAGGGGAGAAAAGTCGACCGACCGGTTCTCTGCTTCACCGACTTATCTCAAAATCCTAGCCCCTCTAACCAACCTCCCACCCAAGACTCTCCAGCAGGGCCTGCTGTTCCAGGCCTGCGTTGTGAAAGCCCCGCTTTACCGGCGCCAGCGCACTTGTTGTTTGACCGTCTTGTCGACCAGCTCTTATGCCGTAGAGGCTCTAGTTCATAAGCCTGAATTCACACACCTCTCGTGACCCTTTGGCGGTTTTGGAAGGTGAGAGTTCGTTCGGGCAGCAATGTTGACCGGCCGATTTGGAACTTTAAGGCTTTGCTGTTGAACCATTTTGCTGTTGAACCATTTCAAGAGGAAGGCGGTGAGTCGTTACGTGCATGCTGATAGAGGATGAATTGAACCGGTGAGGGTGTGTTTACTTTACTCCTCATCGTGGGATATTCGCTCGCCGCTTGGGGTGTTGATGTTCTCGTGGATTCTACTTGGAGGTGCGATGTTTGTGGTATGGTATTGGCCATTGCTCATAGTCTTGTGATGTGAGAATTGGGAACATGGATGAACATATCTCGAGTTGTGTCGTATCCTCTGAGCTCGCATTATGGGTTTTCGATGACTCCCTTTCCACGTCGAAGATGGGAGAGCAGATGCCCTTTTTACGAAGTTGTTGACGCGTGTGCTGTTCCTTGGCGATATTTATATGTATAGAGACATGATGAAGAATACCACGTACTCCCGTTCACCCTTCTGGTCTTATGTGATTGTCCTATGATGTTGATGTGATTGCGTAAGGATGGGTTCAGGAACGAGCTGGGAGGAGGGAAGCTGCAGGTTCCATGAGTTGAAGGTGACCTTTGTGGTGATGCCTTGTTGGCCTAGGTTGAAAGTCACTGGTCTAACATCGAGTTGGGCTCTATATGGCCATGCCGTCTCGATAATGTTATTGTAGGCCTAGGAGATGGAGTACTGCAGAAGCAGAATGGAAATGTTTGAGCGGTAGATCTTTGGTTGTATGGCGGAGGTGGGATTTCTATGTTTCAGAGACTTGCACACTTCGCGCCGATCTTTTTCGCCGCGCGGCAGCTTCAATGGAACAGACTTTTGATGGTATTGGCTTTATGAGGTTGTTTATGGACGTGTTCCTCGTAACTATCGGCTCGGTCGTCAATTCTGAGCTTGAATGTTGGCGACGGTTAACAAGTTTGCAGTCTTCCAGCGACGAGGCTAAGCTAGAGAGGACGTAAATCTTGGTATTGAGGTTCAGTGCGGAGTTTGGGGTCTGAAGAGAGTGTTGACTGGCTCGTCGGGCACAACTGACACTTATTTCAGCGGTCCTTAGTATGGTTTGGAGAGGATCTCGAATCGTATTCTGAATTTGCTAGACTTTACCAACGGCGTTGATGAGCTCCCTTGATGGAAGTTATGCCCAGACATATCTTAACTCTGGGCGAGGAAGAGAACACGAGGGTCAATTGCTTTCTTTGTATGTTGTACTTACCGAGACCGCTTCTTTGAGAGGGCTGGTTTTCGGGTCCTTTCGTGTACCCTGGCGATCTAGGCTTCTAGCGTATAGGTTGTGCTCATTTTCGAGATTCTTTTGAATCGGTGTCAATCCGGGGCAAGCTGACATTGATAGGACTATCCCTCGCTGTGATCTAGAGATGAGCCACGGTAGGCTTTAGATCCAGACTCAAAGTGAAGCGAAGTGAACGCCCAATAGGTACGTCACTTTTCCCGATGAAACATGGGTAGAAATAGCCCTCACTTGTACAGGTAAAAGTCCCTCCTATACTTGATGAAGTAGCGCCGTGTGCTGGCTGACGACTAGGTGATCTTATGCCTCCGGCTCCCCGAGCAGAGAGGTAGAAGTAGAGAACGCCTTCAATTGAAGATAGAAAACCTTGACCGTGACAACGGTCTCAGAGGTGGGATATAAAACTCCTTACGTGATGAGGTCTGCCACGAGGTCTCTTCGATATTGCCAGTCAACCGAGCGCCCATGAATGTTGCTCGTCCGTTGGCCGAGACCTAGATCTTATAATCTCTCGGCTTCATTCATGGCATTAAGAGCCTCATAACAGCGAGTTGGTTCTGGATATCTGCCGTTGCACAACGGGAAGGAGCTCTGTGCCTTCCTCCTTCGTCTATAGCGCTTGATTATCCATCGCCAATATACCTCTATTTAAGGCACTCAAATCGACAAGTGACTTAGCCTAGGGCCCAACATGAGTCCAGAAGCTACACTACCTAAGAGAACATTCTGGCTTCCCTAACCTCTCGATTAGTGATAATGTGTGCTCTTCAGACCTACGGCGGGCATTATATAGTTAACCTCAGACCCCCGGTGGTCTTCCTCTCCCCTTAGAGTATTCGATTCGGTACTTGTATAGTACGACGAGAGATGGCTATCGGCAGGCGGTGATTAAAACGAGTTACGTGAACTGAACTGACTGACGAGGCATGAATCAGAAGAATCGACTTCGTTACTTCATGGTCCATGCCGAACAATTGATGAAGCAGGTCATCAATGAGCGAGCCATTCAACTCGTGAAGAAGCCCACCGCAAAGGCAGACACCTTGGCGAGCCACCTTAGCCAGCGACCCCAGCACTTAGACGTTTAAATACCCACTTACCAGCCGGCCCCTGAACTTCATAGCAACGACTTCGATCTTCCTGCGCGTATCCCGAGCGCCGTGCCTGCTACCTCTTCTGAGCCCCTTATAGCCTCTCACCTGCATGGATGATGCCATACTGCTTCGTATTAACTACAAAAAAACGAACCGTACGGAGAGTGCTGGTTGAAGTTGAGACCTGCAGCCGGCTCTAGGCTGTTCAAGTACTCTGAAGTAACTCGATTGTACGCACTAATTTCGTTGAAACTCTTGATATATCTAGCAAATTGGTCCGGTTCTGTTGCCGGTCAACTATAGTCTGTCGTTCTTCGAATCAAGCTTTCTTATATGTGGTAACGAATCAAGGCAAGTTGGCGATTGAACCAGAACACTTGTTGAAGTCATGTCAAGAGCTTTGTCCGTCTCTAGTTCGTCTGCAGCGATATGCTTCTTAGACCTAATGCCGTTAAAAGTCGATTCGTATTTCTCCTAAATGGTAGATAGGCTCGTGAACACAAAATCCAGAACCTTGGGTCGGTTTCTTTTAGTCTTCACAGCAAAGTCTTTCTGAATTTGAATACTACTTGAACTCATAGACTGAGCTCTTCGCATTCACTTGTCTCCTATTCAAAATTTGCAGCCGAAATCCATCATCAGCCACGCGCCCTAAGTTCAATTCGAGAATCCACACTGTTTCTCTCCCCTTTTTTACTGCTGAGAGAGTATACCTCATGTATTAAACACTGAGGACAGGGGCCTCTGAGCTATCATTTATTGATTTCGAGCTATTTCCCCAAGCTGCCGGGTCAGGGCACTGGTCATGAAGACCTTCTATCCTTTGAGCTGTCTCGGCGGTTTGCGAGATACACGAGTACCTGAACGCTAAAAGGGACGGTAGGGCAATTAACAAGGAGCTTTGCAACGACCTCGAAGACAATCGAGCGAGCTGCACATGTTGGATATGCTCAGCCCTCGGCGTCTCCTGGACCAGTACAAAAGGCTTCACCAGCTACTTTACGCAACCGTGGCCACCGTGATCTTATGCCTATCACGCCGAGCGAAAGCTTGAAGATAATGCCGCGTTTCGATCCGAAACAGACTGTAAGACACGATGACGGAGGAGCCATATCTGAGGAGACCTGCATGCCCTCGAGTTCCTGTCCTGGGAAAACCATCATGTCGGTATGTGAGGCGATGCCCTCGGGTCAAGCACTTGACGATGACGATACGCTCTTTTGGCGGCTCATTCGGACACCACATTAAGGGCACCAAGTCTCGGCCGGCGGCAGATTCAAAAGTATCAACGCATTGAAGGCCTCCGATTGTTGCAGATCAAAGTCAGGGGTGACGCGGGAAGGCAGGAAACCATGTCGAAGCCGGCCGTGGAGCAGAAGTCAAATCGTTTCTCTCCAGGCAATTGTACCGCACGCCTATACTAATCGACTAATGTGGACATACCTCGGGGAACATCAGTACTGATTGCATGAGAAGATTCACATATCTGAGCGTTTGTTCTTGGAGTTGACCAGGGGACTTCATTGGCAAGACTCGAAAATCTTTGAAATGAGCCAGAGCGATATCCACTCATGGTTTATCCTGAGATGTGCTGAATGTTGACATGTAAAGTCAGTCTTCAAAGTCTGTTTATTTGAGGTCATCCACTTACACGAGCGGCGCATGAAAACCCGTCCCCCCCTTCCCTCTTACGGAACGCGTAGTCTTCCTTTTATTATCCGCTGTCTTTGGAAGGAACACAATGTATTCACTGTTATCAAGTTGTTAGGAAGTTTTCCATGTTGTCAGGGGCTTGAAGTTTGAGAGAGTCACGTAAGTCAAGTGTGAGTCGGACTGACGACCGTATCCGTAGGAGGAAGTCGACATGAAGTTGAAGTTTTGTGATCGTTTGGTCAACTCAGGAACATGCGTGAGGAGGAGCATGCTAGATGAGCACTGCCATCATGGTTTCAGAACTCACTCAAAGGATCGTGAAAGAGATCAAGTTCTCTACTGTGGGGCGAAGACAGAGCCAGCATTGTGTAGATGTTTGGCGAGGGTTGACTAGCACGCTTGGAGTATACGATATGCAGAAGCGGCCTGTCTCAGTTAATTACGCTCCGTGGACGAGTTGTTACTCGGATTGAAAGAGGATCTTACGTATATACAACGACATTGGCTTGTAAGTTCGAACTTGCTGGCTCGTCGTTTGTGAGTCTAGAAGTCTGTGATTTGTTTCAAGCAAGCGGCATGGTATTCTTCTCTTGCTAAGCGTGGGTTCGCCTTGATCGCGTAGGTCGCTATAACCTAGCTTTGATGCCCTTATTGCATGGTTTGCGCTTTTTCAGCACTCAAACTTGAGATATACCGACTTCTCGTCAGGGGCGTTAAGTTTGGGGTGCTAAGCACCTGTACAAAATATGCAGAGGTGTTGAACCGTACAAACCCTCAGCAATTGTAAGCGACAAATTGAAGGGTGAGAAATGCTCCAGATAGTCAAGTGCTTTAACTTGGTCTTCATTCCAAAAGAGGATTGTGTCAAGAAGCTCATCACCATAACCGTTTTGGAGACAAGCCCATTGACTGACTGAGCGCCCGCAGGTAGTGCCATGCTATCGGACCAGAAGCAGATGACAATGGGTGCTCCTTGATACAATTGCCAGGCCTGTCCCATAAGCTTCTGATATACTGGTTTCTCTTTAGTCGGCGATAACTCATTCATCTATCTTCACTTCTCTGCAGACCCGAACCAGTGCTGGGCAGCAGATGGTTGTCACGAAGAAAGCGTTAAGCGGCTCTCCACAGGACATTCCAAGATGTTCAACCACATTGGAAGACCGCTCTTGCCTGATGAATTGCCTGCCCGCCTCAACTGAACACCTTGGGCTGGCATGGGCTGCTCTTGCAAGTCTTGAAACGCCACACTGATCGATGGGAAAGCACACGCAGCTAGGCACCTGCCATGTTTCCAGTGATGTCTCAGGAGGCGGGAGGGAGAGACATTCTCTCTTGCTGAATTGAACTTGATTTCCTTTTGCGTCACTGGCGATTTGCTCATCACACTTCAGGGCTCACCAGGCTACCGATAGGGCTTACTCCCACCTCGTATTTCGACATGTCCAGAATACCTCCCCAACAACAGGGCATCAGTCATGGGCTATCGGGTTGAACATGCCGAGCAGCAACAACTTGATCCGAAGGTCCGTCACTAGGCAATGAACGGTGTAGAACAAGTAGTCTCGAGTGAGCAAGAAATCCAGCGACTTACACGAATCGAAGGTCGAGCCGGATGTAGTCCCTCCCGAAGCACGGCATATGTGGCAGCATCAACAGAGTAGAGCAGGCATCAAATATGACATCCACAACACCTGCCCAGCACACATCGACCACGGATACCAGCATGCGGCATCGCAGCGATCGCGGAACACAGCATCTGGCACTTGCGGGGAAAGAACACCGGTCAAGCTCCGTCATAGGACGGCGCTGGTGCGCCGTTGGCTGGTCGATAGCCGGATGCCCCTTCCCAACTCACCGTCTGCCTTGTCTGACGGCACGACTTGCCCTTGCGGACACCGAAGCCACGGCCAGCACGGCAGGCATACCCAGTGCAGATTGCTCCTCCTGCGGCGGATGTCTTGCCTCATGTACGGTCCGCAGAGTACCAGCTCCTGCAAATCCGTTGTATTCCCATCATCCTCCCCATCCCATCGGCCACCCTACGATATGCCGTCTTCATCACACAACATCCCAACAGCATAAGGTGGCCTGCGTCCAGCTTGTCCCACGCACCAACGCAAGGTCTGTTACCTCAGCCATGCAAGAAACCCCCATTCAGAAAGCCAAAGTACCTGATACACTTAGCAACCGCTCTCACAAATGCTTTATCTTTTCTCCTTCTCCCCACCGCCCACTCTCCTCTGCGATTCGTCCATGCCACGCGTCCCTTGGATCCCACTAACAAGACCAAAGTTACCAAACCAACCGCCGCCATCACGCGCGCCAGGTTAGAGAAGAGCTAATGCCGACCGAGACTTAAGCACCGCCCATCAGGTCCAGCTGGGTCACATCTTATACAACCCCCCACCCCCAAAAAGCGAGCGCGAGAAGAAAGACAACGCATTGTCTGACCCAACCAGCAAGAAGCGACGGCGCATCTCGAGTATCCCAGCGCGAAGGAGGAACCCGCATGACAGGCCTCCCTCCTGCTGCCTGCTGCCGACCTACCCGCTTCCACCGCCGTCTTGGCAAATGCTTGACTCAATGTCGGGTTCTTCTCCTGGGACCGCGCAAGGCCTCTATCAGGTCTTCCAGCTCGTCTTTTCCTCCGGCTCATCGGACCCGATTAAGGATGCCCGTTTTCGGACCGACAGAGAGACGGTGTGAAATGCTGTAGCCACCTGCCTGGCGGCCAACTCTCCAAAAGGTGGGCTCCGAATCCAGTCACCGTTACCATCCTCAAATGGGATTCCCAGATGGGGGTCAAACCCCGGTATATCCGTGTTTGCCGTCAGAAGGAAGAACATGAGGAGAGGGGGTACCAGCAGGCTCAGCAAGCCCCGAGGCATAACGACGCCGACTTGGCGCGGCTCACGCTCGCCACAAGAACACCGGAGGAATGACGTCTCCGCGCCGTCGCGGGCATGGTCCTGCACCTGCAAAGCAGCACACAAGTACGCGGAAATGATCCACACACCGCCGCCGCCCGCGCAAACTCCCGGCCATGATGGGCAAGGGGAAATACCCGTTGCCAAGACTGTCATCAGTTTTCGGTCCCGCGTCTCTCGATCTCGCAGTGTGTGACGGTCATGGACTAAAACGGATGTCCTGGGGTAGTTGGCCTTTCTAATTACCCACAACACTACAGCACATGCATTCTTGATTCCCTTTCTTATGCGACGCTATACTAACCTGACCGCTGAGGTGGAATGAAGAAGGAGGATGACGGGGTCACTCGGTGCAGCAGCTAAGAAGCGCCGCTTCATCTCTCGCTGTTCCATCGCCAACTCACGCGCAACACTCGGGAAGGGATGCCCATCGATCGTTGCTGAATCCCATATTTCCCGCATCAGACCGACCCCTTGAAGCGCGTGCATAATCGCGCATGGCCTCTCTTTGCCAGTCGGTTGCGGTCGCGGCCTTCCCAGCGTGGTATTGACGGAAGCCAGCAGCACCACATGCTGCTACTGCTGCTACAATATCAACAGCGAGATAAACTCACTATTCAAGACTAGGAATCCGAGGAGGGGTACCGGGAGAAAGGGAAGGGAGGGGGCGTGTACCCACACTAACTACAGACAAACCAGACACACGGAAAACCCTCCATCCAACGAGAGAATACCGCGGGAAGAGACGCCGTCGAATCACTCTTGCTAGCTGTGAGACTGGAAACCTGAGACGTGGGATGCACACAGGGCTGGGCTGACGGGCTTTGTCGGCCATCGGCTGGTCGTAACGTAGCTCTACTTCAGTCAGCCAGTCGCCCATTTTCATTCCCCCTAGCAGCCCGCAGGTTAGCAGCAATCACTTGCCGAGGGGTCGGGTCGTCGTCGCCCGTCCCAGGATTCCCAAACAGGCTTTCCGCGGCGACCTAGGCTAAGAGATGACGGTACAGTACTTCCAGTCATCCGGGCAGCTCATCGTACCTACACAGTAGACTCTAAAAGGGACGAGGATATCGAGAAAAGGCGGGGAAAATCAAGATCCATTGGATCCGCCAGCCGGCTGATTGGATCGCATACACATCCGCATACAACATGTTTTCCCAGCTCGGCTGATTCCAGCAGCTTGGCAACGGATCGGTGACGGTGGTGACGGACGTTGCAAGAGAAGAAAACGTTGTGCTCGGGTTGTTGTGTTTCCTTGCGCTGGGTACCGTTTCATTCACCCCTCTCCGCCTCTTCCTCAGCTGAGCCTGCTGCTGCTGCTGCTGCTGCTGACCTTTCTCCCTTGCCCAGCCTAGCTTCCGAGTTTACTCCTCCCGCGACATTGGCTGCCGCTGTTGGTTGTCTGCGCCGCTGGGGATGAAGGGGGGAGGATGAGGTCAAGTACGTCAGGAAGAAGTAAGATGGTTATGCTTCGAGGTACTCCGTATTTCTAGAGACATTGCGCATCTGCGGGGGGAGGCATTGGAAGTTCGTCCGAGTTTGATCCCATCCTCTCCCCCCCTCCTCCAGGTCGTATCGAGACAAACTTGGCGAATCCTTCAATGAAAGCTAGAGAGTCTTGGGTCTCGTAGACACGAGTTCCTCCGATTTCACGCACGCAAGAGTAGGTATACCACACATTCAAGTTAACTTTTGTTTGCATTGTAAACTGCAAGGAGCTTCTTTCTAGGAGTGCTTTTGATCTATCCCGTGACCGACTGTCAAAGAACGTATCCTCCCCATTTCTCTGGTTCATTGTGCCTCCCCTCGGGACGTGGTCCGCCAATCCCTTGTAGTCCCGTTCCCTGCACTACGCGGGCGCACATCACCATTGAACTTCGCTTGTGTCTGGCGCGCGCATAGTATCAAAGAAGGTAATTTGATTATGTACGTCGATGCACCACCCCTGGGCCTCTTCTAGAGCCAGAGATGGCCGTTCTTGTTTCTGGTGTGCATGCACACACACACACAGGCATCTTTGTAAACTCGCAACACGGCATATCATAGCCGATGTTGCTTTTCCCAGGTAATTATGGGCTGTATTCAAACACAAATCAAGGCCGATCCTTTCCACGCCTTATTGGGCCCTTTTCCTGGAGCCTTTGTGAACGCCAATTGTAAAAGTTGTAAAAAAAAAAATGTCTTTCTGCATGCTCATATGCTGGAACCGATTCCAAAGGATAGAACCGCAGCTATGCAGAAAAACAAACACGTAATGAGTCGTACAGTCGTGTCCGGGTGCAGTCAATAACCCGACTGGCCTGGCATCTTTCCAAGTGAGTGGCCATGGCTCTCCAGTGGCAGATGGTTGTGGCAAAACACCCTCTTGGTGTTGAGCTGTGCACTGCCCTTCTTGGTAGCGTCAATGAGAAGAGCTGGGTCGTCGTAGTTCTCAAGCTGGCAGCACTCAATGTTCTTGACCCAACGATGGTTGGCGATTTCCGAGATGGTTGCGCGCTTTGCGGGGTTGGGGTTGAGCATTGAGAGGAGCACACGACGAAGTGCTGGCGGGGAGACGAATCCATCAAAGGCATTGAAGAATGGGTAGTCCGACTCGGTAATGCGCGATCCAGGCTCAGGGTGCTTGACTTCCCACTTCTGCCATCCCTTGAGCAGCTCAGCGTATTGAGGGTTTCCCTTAACCTCGGCCTTGCTCCAGATATTTCCTCCGAAAGTCACGTAAATCATGACAATCGCCGCGCTCCACACATCGAGACCTCGCGGGTCATACTCGGTCTCCTTCAGAAGCACCTCAGGTGCCGTGTACGGCTCGCTGCCACACATGCCAGGCTTGCACAGACGGATTTCGGCGCACATGCCCTTGCCACACTGGCCGCCAGCTTCTCTGAAGCCGGGGTGGTGGCCAGTGAAGACTTCTGAGACACCAAAGTCGGTGATCTTGAGCTTGCTGTCTTTGGTGATGAGAAGGTTCTCGAGTTTGATGTCACGGTGAGCAATACCGTTGCTGTGAAGATAGTTGATTCCCTGGACAAGTTGCTTGAACAGGCAGAGGCGATCAGGAAGTCTCGCTGGATCTTGGAGGTACTTCTTTGCAATCAATCCAAAGAGATCACCCTCCGAGCAATACTCCATAATGTGGTTCCAACGACCGTGATCGGTGCAAAGCCGGATCGTCTCGACAACGTTGGGGTGGTGCAAGCTCTTGGCGATGCTGTACTCAGACTTGATCTTCTTCTCGTATTCTTCTTGCGTCTCTTGCTTTCTCTTGGCTCTGAACTCCTTGACCGCATAGAGCTCATTAGGGCACCCCTTTCGGCTCATCATAGTGACCTTGGAAGTGGCACCCTTTCCGAGATGTTTGCCATGGCGGCCAAACTTGGATAGGTACTCAAATTCCGCAAGGAGGTCGGCGACGTCGACTTGGAAGTCGTCCGGGAGACTCAAGCTCATGCGTCGAGCCTTGACTCCAACACCAGCGTCAGGCATCTGAGCCCATGGAGACGATCCCTCCAAGGGAAGAACAGGGTTATCTGAGTGAGGATTGGGTGCGGACGCTAGATGACGGCTCTTCACGCGGCCCTCGAAACTGCTGGCTCGTCTTCTGCCCAAGACAGGCTTGACCTTTTCGGCGTGCTTTTCCCGTCCGGAAACATTGGCGCCGACGAAGTTGACAGCGCGTCCTCGTAGGTTAAGGCCGGTGGAAGCCCTGTTCTTCTTCTTGAAGTCATCTTGAGTAGGCATGTGCGAAGACTGCTTGTAGGAAGAAATGGTGTCTACAGGAGAACCTGGAGACGGAGGTGAGTTAGACCTCGTGGTAGTGTGTGACTTGTTCATTGAGAATCGTCTACGATTTGAGGGTGCTGTGTCAATCAATGCACTCTCGGAGGAGACGTCGTTGGACTGGTCCAAGGTAAATCCGAGATCTGGTCTGTTTTGGGATGAGTTGGATCGTCGAAAGATGCTGGACATTGTCCGCTTAAAGCTTGAAGTCGAGCCGCGAGTGGGCCGTCTTGACAGCGGAGTTGGTGGCGGTTCTTGGTCAGCAGCAGATTCGGCTGCAGTTGAAGGGTTAATAGCAGTGGTAGCTTTCGGTGTGAGGTCTGACTTTGCAGGCGAAACCGAAGGTGTGGGTGCGGTGTCAACCAAGAGAGGCTTCGGAGTGGTCTGCACCTGGTGGGCAGCGGTGAGATTGATGTCGTGATGGTCCTGACTAGGGCGGGTGGTAAACTCTTGGGATTGTCTCCCACTGCTGATGGGGGTCACAGGTTCATTCGGAGACTCGCTTTCGGACTCATCGGCTTCTTCGAGGATGGGAGAAGTAAGATCGGTAGGAAATTGACGGGGAGACGAGGACAGGCTACTCGAGTTTTGTTGCTCGGCGGAATGTTGCTTGTCTAGAATCGCAAGCGTTTATTAGCGACGGACGCCTTCAAGGGTGCTGCGGACGGAAACAGGGCGGGTTGGAAACAGCTGCTGAATGACGGAGGTGCAGCCAGGGTGCAATGACCATCAGACGTGTGTGAACGTACCTTGGGGGATGGGAGTGGGCTGGGGCACCGCCATGCTGGTGCTGGTGAGGACGGTCGCCATCGCTGTTCGGAGTGTGGCCGGTGGGCACAAGGACAACAGCGGAGGAGGGTGCTCTGATCAAGGATGGGCCAATACGTAATTGGGCCACACACCACCGACAGAGAACGCTTGGTGCTGGTGCTGGTATCGGTACCAGTTGGTTTCTGGGAGGGCCAAGTCGGTAGGTAGTATAGTCCGCGGCGTTTCCGAGGGGTCTCCAATTCTTTGGCCTGGGCCTTGACGAATGGAGGGGGGGTTTGGTTGGGCGACGTGCGAGTAGTGTGTCCCCCAATTATCGGTCCTGAAGCACCAACGTGAAAGTCGAACTAAGCGATAAGTCGAGTCCAAAGCTGGCGAGGTGGGTTTATTGTAGGAGAAATCGGGAGGCTTGTAGGCCAAAATCCGAAGACGCAAAGGAAAGGGAAAACAAGAGAGTTGGGGTTTCTTGGTCTTTATCCCATTGCTTGAGGCTGCTGCATGCGTTTATTCTGCGTCGGGATGTTGTCCGGCGTTGGTGGATTTCTGTGTCGAATCAGAACCACGACGAGGCTTTTTCGAGTACAGACGCGACTGCAAAATCAGAATAGCTAGACTGGCTCTGTGATCCGTGTATACGTCCTTGTCGAACGGGAAGCTGTACGTGTCTGCGCACGCGAGCGTATGCGGTTCTTGGTGTAAGGTGTTGGGAGAGGCAGGCAAGGTGAAAGTCGGGTCCAGGTCCTTGTCGAAGGAATTCGTCTTGGTATCAGAGTGACTTGCGTTTGGTTTGTAGAAGACTGCAGGTGCCAGAGGAGGTATATGTAGAAAAGCAAAGTGAATTGCCGATCGATGTCTTTTTCCTTGGTGAATGTTGTCTTGGTATTGACCAAGGTAGACGACCGTGATGAGGTAAAAGTTTGAGGTGTTTGGGATGGATATTAGTCGAGGATTAGGTCAGAGGAAGAGTAGAAAGAGAGGAGAAGAGGGCATGAAAATAATTCAGGCGTCCATCCTTATTCCGTCCTGGTCTTGGGAGGTGGGAAGGCTGCGAGTTTTGAATCGTCTCGCAGGGGAAGATAAGTCGCGGTAGTAGGGGGGGAGGGAACGGGTTCTCGATTTGGATGAAGACAAGCTCGAAGAAGGACCCCGCCGCTGCGCTTAGAGGGGCGTGGGAGTTGGAAAGAGGGAGAAAAAAAGACGCTCAAGAGAGAGAGAGCTATTTTCCGCCTCGGCCGGGTGTGGGAGTGGAAGATTGTACTGTATGAAAGTGGATGGGGGAAAAAGTTGGGTGCACCAAGTTGGAGGACTAGGGACTGTGGACCGGGGGAAGAAAGTGAGAGTGGAGGGTCTGCAGTTACAGTTGCAGATGTGCAGGTGCAGACAGGTCAAGGTCAGTCAGGTACGGGGTACGAAAGCGCGGGTGGAAGAAACGCCATGTATCTTTTACTTTTGTTGTTTTCTGGCACTCGCTCACCACTCTGCGGCCAGCCCCGGTTGAGAACCTCGAAGAGACGATGTACGGATAATCACAATACCTTAGACGGTAGGTACTGGATCCTTTGGTGGTGAGACTGAGAAGGGATACTCCGATACACTCACAGCAATTAGAAAATGGCATCCAATGGGACGGAGGAGTTCTGGTGGCGGTATGCTTTCCTTCCTCCTGAGGCCTTCTTGGAAAACAGAAACAAAAACGGCAAGTGCACGCAGGCAAAAGGGAGGCAGGCAAGAGCAACCAACAAAAAAGTAAGTCCCTACCTTACCTTTTACATGAAAGATGGAAGCCAAGGCAAGTACGGATACCTTTCCCTCACATCTACACTGCTTCCTCTGGAATACATGCTCCGTACTATGTACACACATGCCACTGCGTTAATCTCATCGACGGCATTCTGGGCGATGCAGCAAAATGAAGAGCAACGCTTGGCATCCTCCATCCTCTCGACAAGCGTCAACGGAAGCAACAATAATACAAACTACGCAGCAGTTTCTGTCCACAAGTTCTAGCCAAGCCCAGACTACGCCAGTGTCCAATATCCCACGTCCATTCAGCAAGCCGTATTCGCGAAGGTTGCGGCCAAGACGGTGCGCAGCCAAGAAACGACCATAGACACAAAAGAGCACGAAGCGTTACCAGCAACAAATTGTCACTCAGTATCCGTACGCACTACGCAGTAATCTCTACCTTACCTCACGTTTGTCTACAGATACTCCGTACCCGGTACTCCATACACAGCATGAATGATGGGATGGGACCGGAGAACGCCCTCGAGTGGGGACCGTTTCTCTGGGGGCACTTGGGGCTTCCATGCACCCATCTGAGGGACCCACCCGACTGACAAGACACCCTCATCTCACAAATTCTCACCCACCTGGCTCGCTCACTCTCACCACTCTCTCACTCTCACTCTCACTGCTCAGTCCCGGTTTACCTCATCAGTCTCTCTCTCTCCCATGCTTCTCAAACCTAAGCTCACGGTTCACCTGCACAGTACAAAGTACAGGCTACGGTCCCTCATCGGCCCTTGTCACCCAAGGGCCAACACCGACGAGCCCTGCCCTACCCTGCCATCCGGATCCTGTCCACCCCTCCATTTTTGGTCTGGTGCTCTGTGCGTCTAGCTCGCACTGCACCTCAACCCGCGTACCAAAGCACATCAGACGGGACGGCATTCTGTGCCTATCATCGGCTGCTGCACAAGACTGGAGCATCACCCTGCGACTTCGCACCATGCAGTCCTTAAGCAGTATGCAATACTCCCTCCTCTGCCATTCGCCCAAAGCCAAGGCTTCACCACCTCGTGGTCCGGACCTGGCCGAGAAGAAAAGTGATTGAATTCAGAGACCGCGGATCCTGCCAGGAACACAACCATGAAGTGGCCACCAGGGCGAACAAGAATCGCCCGAAACCGCGGGTCGTGGAACCCGGAAAGAAGCCCCAATGGAACATGAAGAAATGTCCAACTACGTGTTTTTTTCTGCTCGACAAGCCGACGGTGTCAAATTGCCAACCATGACAAGCAACGATCAACATGAGCGGGTACGGAGACCGTACGGAGACCAAAGAAACACCAATGTCTCCCAGAAGACTTCCTAGGAGACATCGTCTTAGCCAATCTAGTACGTACACACTGGACATGTATCTGTAACAGCAACTGTCATGACAAACAAGCGTCGGTGTTGGCATTAGCATTCACGTAGTGCCTTGTGTGTATTATTGGCACTGGCGGCGTGGCGCTCGTCACTGACTGACAAGCATTGGCGAGCAACACAAGCAGGCTGGCAGCTTCATTCTTGACCATCCATGTCTTATTCCACAGTAAATACCATAGGTATTGCCAGCGTACGGGTACCAATTCAGAGCAGTATCCTCTCATGTGCCGCCTACGGCCTGCGAGCCTGAAGTGCCCTGAACTGCTGGGCTTGCTGCGGGTACAGAGTACGGATGAGGGGGGGCGTATTCGTGGATGCGCCGCCGGCCCCAACGTGTGTCGTGACTACAGTCAATGATCAATCCCAATTGATACAGCACAGTACAGCACAACGCCAGCACCACCACGGGGTTGACAGGCGAGACAAGATCAGAGGGCGTGAACGGGGGTCCTTGGAACAGGAGCATGGGGGTTCCAACTCCGACTCGTTCCTTCACAGACGGACGAATGAGACACCGCTGGAGGTTGTGTGGGGTGAATGATGCGATATTTGCTTGGCTGGCTTCTGTGCGGGAGAACCACCTTTTCACTCAACAGGACTGGTCCAAGTGGTTCCCTTCCTCGTCCCTGCTTTTCTCTGGAACCGCCTATGGCTTGGTCTCTAGAGAAAAGGAAATGCGGAATGAGTTTGCCCTCGCGTATCTGCGTAGCGCCGCAGGAGCCCATCTAGGCCTTCTGTCTTGCTGGTTTTCTCTCCGTGTATTTCTCTTGTCGTGTGCCTCACTAACCTCCGCCGCCGGTCCCCTCACATCTTACCCAGCCAACGACGGTGCGGCAATTCATCAGTTATCTGGGAGTTGAGGGCTGAGGCGGCGAATCCAGCGCGAAAGCATTGGCCGCATCCGCTCCAGGTACTCGAATCCACAGCACGCGCTACACATAACGGCATCCGCATATGCAACCCACTCTGCACATCCATGCCGAACCCGATAATGACGATGGCACGGATGGGTTCTTTGCTTCCTTTGGGTCGTGGACTCCTGGGGGAAGGGGGGAGGAGCCCATATCGTGACCCTGACCCGCACAATATCCGTATTCCCGTGTTTCTATCCGTGTACGGATATCTATCCACCAAATGGATTATGGGGACTAGACCCAACGAATGGATCAACAGAATGACATTACAATATGACCTAGTCCTGCCGAGGCATCTTGGAGGACGGTCTCCGTTTTCATTTGGATCTTCTTACCTCAGTGGCCTTACCTGAATCTACACTGCAAGACTAACGATGTGGTCATTTGTTGTCCTTGGCTTTCCCTTGGCTGTGACTGACCATTACCATTGACGCCTTCCACCGCCTTAGACTCATTGTCATCTACCAACGCAATGTTTCGTCTTACTCATTCCAGGATCAGAGAAACAACTGGAGCACATGCGGAGGTGGAGGAGCGGAATCCGTCAACCTGACAATGTCTTGTCTTGGCCGACCCTGGTTGACATTGCCATTGCCCCTGGGTCCCTAGGCCGCACCGCAGTCAGAGGCTGCGGACAAGTGCGATTGCGGCTGCGGCTGCGCTTTCCACATGGATTTGGATGTCGAAAAATGCCCTGCCTGTCAGTTCATGTCTCAGAGGCGCATTTCGAAAGCCTCCAGCTGACGAAGATGAGTGCGAAGCAAGTACTGAGGCAGACACCTTGGTTATGTAGTAGCCATGAAATGTAGCCAAACATATAATTACAGTTTGCTACTGGTCGAATGCATTAAAAAACAACGTAAGCTCAGGGTTTCACGCCGTCGAGATATCTCGTTCGGAGGCTGCCAGTGAGTCGTGATCATTAACTAAAGATTCAGCTAGATTTACTTGACCAACTTTACACAGGGCACAGTGGTACGCCGATACAATGGAGGTTCAGTAGGTACGGAGTGCATGCCTCAGACACGGTACGTACACAGCAGCGGTATGGCGGTTCGTGCGGTTCGAGATGACGGCTGAGCCTGCTGAGGTAAGAAAGATTGGCTTCCTTCCAATGTTTGCGTGAGACTCGAGAGAAGGAAAGAGGAGGCAAGGAATGGAAATATCTCGGGCTTGCGTATCGCACACTAACGAATACTTGCTATCGCGAAAGCAGGAAACAACGAGAAACAAGAATCAGACGGCAGGCGAAGGGGTCCACGCTCCCCTCCACCCCCTCTGTCATACCTACAGTCATGGGAAGATCCCAGAACGTTAGGTGACCAAAGGCCCTCTTCTTCTGCCATTCTCCATTGTTCCAAGCTATCCATTCGACGGGCTCCTCCAGTTCTGCCCTCCCTCTTCCTCCTAGGCTCCTCCACCTCCACCACCCCGAATCCGCGATTCCGCCCATTGTTACTATCACCCACACGCAACCCTTCAATCCAAGAGAGACCCAATCCGTCCAACCAGCCGCAATCCTCCAGGTGGCCTAGTGGGCCTGTCAGGGCTCTTCCTCGGAGCGCTGTTCAGACCGGAGGGGCAGCCACACCGTCACTGGGCACTCGAGACCCAGCAGACAGCAGATCGAATACGGTGAGCGATCCCCTAGGCCCGCTGTGGTGTCGGGACCTCGATGGTCAGTGGTCGAAGCGACGGAGTCTCTCCGATAATAACAGCGCCCCAAAGGGCCGACAGGGCCGACTGGCATCCTGCTCGTCGGCTGCTACGGCGCGAAAACAGGAGGGCCTCTTCCGATCACTCAGCACACCAAACGCTCGGCAGACCCGGCACAATATGACGCCCTCGCCTTGAGGATGCTTGTGTGGTTGTCTATCAAGCACCTCGATTCACGTGGTGCCTGACCAAGTATGTACAGCAACAGGTACACGAAGCAAGATGAAGCAAAGTTACTGGTCAGGCAGTTTACGAGGAGCGATCGTGTCACATCAATCTATCAGATGCCATGGTTTCGCTGGAAAGCAGAGGAAAGATCGGTGAAGCACCGGTTTTCACCACAGCGGCATTTGCGTCGAAAGCATCACCTTGAAACCCTCCCAGGTTCGCTATGGCAATACGCGCGACGACAGTACAGATACTCGAGCGTCTACTAAGAACGCCTTGCATCGTCCATCATCTTGTCACCGCCAGGAACAGTCTAGCACCCGGACGCCACATCCTTGTCAGTGGTTATTCGGCTGAGGATTCTCGACTACGGACTAGACTTTTCGTTGTCGCTCTCGCTTGTACTGGCCCAAGTGACAAGAGCCACCCCGAATCCCGATAGACTTTACCAACCCCCAGATCTGGTCGAGCCTTGTTGAAGGTCCGAAAAGTCAATGGAACTCGAAGGGTGCTTGCTGAACTCTCAATCAGTCTGTGTTCGCTTCAAGCTCCTACCGCTGTACACCTCAGCAACCACCACCACCAGTCGTCATCTCGGTCTTGGCTTGCTGTCTGGTGTCATGATTCTGCATCTCGCGGACGACTGCGTTGAGAGGAGGATTCAGTCTGCTCTCGAGTCTTGGTTGACCGATCGGCCTTTCTGCCAGGTTACTACTCACTCTCGTAGCCAAGACCGCGTTGACTGCTCCAGGTCCCCAATTGTTTATGGATCGCCATTCGATAAACGCTATCGCAACTTGCTAGGGGTTCCTGGTTTGAAGATAAACGGCCCTAATATGAACCCTGCGCAAAGCCCCAGCATCTCCGTACACTGTTTGCCTCGAGTCCTCAGGGAGTACAGAGCACTCTGAATACGTACCCTCTTTCGTCCGTCCTCGGAACTCATCTCTCACATTACTCCAAGCATTGCGTCGATTGGCCTTCTTCTTTATGTGCTACAGGCGACGGTCACCTGTTGTTACGAAACGCAAAATAATGCGTCTCGACCGCGTGATCAGCTCCGAACCGCCACGTGCGATATTGACTGAAGTTGAAGAAGAGAAAACTTCGAAAGACGCGAAGAACCCTTGATACCACAAGCGCGTAAAGCGGCATTCTAGCAAAAATGGATACCAGCTGGGATCGCTCAACGGGTTGCCGACTCTCCGATACTCCAGCCGCCTCCCTTGAACATGAAGTATAGATGACAGGGATATACTCACGATGCAAGTGCGTCATGCTCCCCAGACCATGGTGGATATGTTCAAGTCGGTCGCACCAATGCCGAGCATTGGAAACATCGCCTTGGACGACACATGATATCCATTACCGTCTTCACCTGCTTACCGCCTCGCCTCACCTTTCTCCGAACCGCAATAATCATCCGCTGGCCGCTGTTGGCAGATGCATCATGGCCATTACTCCGGGATAGACACAGTGATCGAGATTTTCACATGATCATGAGGAGACTTTGAACGGGTGTTGAGTTGTCTTACCCAAACAGACGGCAAATTCCTTGGTCTCACCGTTGTTGAGATGACAAGACAGATTGTAGCGGGCTATGCCACCGTCTGATGCTCTACCTCTCGCTCACCACTAGCACGGGCACTGCGCAGCCGCCCTTGGCGGTGCTTCACCACCAATGTGTTTGCTACCACGAAATTACTTCGGAATGGGACAAGATGTTCCAGGAGGTTGTACTCGCCAAAAACACACAAGTCTCAGGCGCGCTTCGTCACAGCCCTGAGCAAAATATACCGAGCGGCGCAACTGCTACTGGCACTGGCCCGTATGAGACTTTGACGCGGCAAAAGCTTCTGCCCCCGGGATATTGTCAATATCTAAGCTCGCTTGCTCAATAAGCCGAAATAAGGCTGTAGAGATCGTCAGAATTCCCTTGGCAATTGGGAGCAAAGCGTGCGCCGAGCAACTCAAATTCCAGCACTGGCGCCGAGCGCAAGCAGTAAACGCTGTATCTAAGCATGATGCATGTCGACTCTTGCTTTCTAAGTTGCTTTCACAACATTTGAGAATGATGCTTTACAGCATCACGAGCAGTTAGCCAGCATGCAGCAACATCTCTAGAAGCTATCAAACGCGATGCATCGTCGTCAGTCGAATAGGGTCCAAGACCAATATCCTATCGGATACATGTAGACGGTGGTTCGTTGTCTGTGCCCTTTGGCGGCGGCGTGCTTCCGGGATTCTTCAACGGCACCGGGATAAGCATACCCAGATATTGGAACATATCTAGCTCCAAGCACTGTCTCATCAATCTGGGCTAGCCACTTGTTCAGGACAGTGTTGTTGTTTCACTGGTGGCTGTCATGTATGCATTTGGCGATCGCCATGAACGAGGTTCCGGCCCATGCCGTTGAGTTTTGACAGCATATCGAGCGGGCCACTCTAGCAGCTGATACGCAGCAACAAGGCTCAGCCGTAATCTGTGCCTTACATGGAACGGACTTGAGAAGCAACACGGCTCTGAGTACCGCAGGCTCGGCGCGCCAAATCTAGTGGTCGAGCGGTAGGCATGTTGCGTATGCCAAGCTGCTTGTCGCCCTGCAAACTCGCATCCTGTCGGCCGAACTCTGTTTTCGTCCATGGCTCGTTTCCCTGGACTAAGCTTGACCTACCTTCACCATTCTGTGTTGAAGAATGCAGAATCGCCAAAATTACCTCCAGCCACTACGAACTCCAGCGCAATGGGAGAGGGACCAAAGATCATCGCCAATGTGGCAGGTTGCCCCCCTCTTCCTCAGGTTGTGTTCCAGGCTTCAGATGGGCTCGCCAACAGCGGCACAAGTCGTCAAGTTGACTAACTGCCACCGCTTCTGTCAACCCATCACACTTCTTCCACCCGCGTCGTACCCAGCCATCAGTGCTGTTCGCTTGGTTCGGGATCAAGCAAAGCGGCATATCACGGGAGGTGAGGGTGTGCTCCAAAGGCTTGATGACAGTCCTGTTAGCCAACGACCTGTTTCAGCAGACATTCGAGACTGGTATTGTTCCCCCACGCTTGTCGTGACTGCTGCACCCCTCAAGGAGAGACGGTGAATGGCTCGCTTATTACACTACTGCAGGTGGCCCGAAAGAGATGTTTAACACATAGCGAAGTGAGCCAGGCCTTGGCGCTGGTGCTGCTACGCCGTGCGGAGGAGAGGAGTGGATTGTGGGAAAAGGGGAGGACGGACGGATCATGGATCCTGTCAGTCGACCGTACCAACCCGAGCGAGCACATGTTCTGATCCTCGCGGAGGACTTGGCGACCGAGATGCTCCGAAATGAGACCCGGAATCTTGTGTCAGTGACCGACAGTCCGACAGTCGGCTCCAGAGGCTGATATGTGCTTCTTAGCCGGCGGTGCTTGAGCCGCCGGTGGGCACACGTCTCAAAGAGGCAAAACCGGGCGACTTGAATGTTGAAAGATGTTTGACGGCCAGGGCGGAACCGGGAGGAACGAACCTCGCGATATTGGAGGGCTGTCTTCCGTCCTGTCTTCCGTCCATTCTTCCATCGAGTACGTCTTCGTCGGTGTGGTATTTGGACATATACCAAGACAACGGCGCCTTGCTCGAGCCTCGATGTTTCTAGCGGCTTGTTTGACCCTGCTACACATCGTTGGCTTGGCTGAACTAGAAGTCTCTCGCAACTGCCGCTTTCAACCCCCAACTTGCCCCCATCCCTGGGGATGGGAAGTTGTTGGGATGGCGTCGCTGAAACTCAAAAAATGATACCCTCAGGAGCGCACATCGGATTGGACACGGATCTACAGACATACGAGGCGGTTGTCGCGTTGAAATACCACCTGGAACAGTGAGCAGCAGGTCTAGACTTGGCCGATGGTAGAGAAGACGCGTCTCGTTCGTGGCTTATTCCATGTCTCGCGCTGGCTCAAGGCGCACCTTGCAGTTTTTTTACGGATTACCTAGCACTGCACCTGATACCAGGGGAGTGTATCGACGAAGTTTGGCATGTCAAAATCAGCAAAAGATGTTCACGCCTCATCTCAAAATGGACAGCCAAGGAGATCTGCCGGGTCATTAATGTGATTATCGACTCTCAACAATCAATGGTCCGAATGATGGGTTTTTGCCTTTCGAAGTTGTCCCTATTCAACTGCTCTTTGTACAGATACCGATACCTCAACTAAAATGTGGGGAGCGGTGTCTCCTCATCTTGAGATTTGCCATATTATCACAGTCTGTTAGTTGAGGCGAAGAAGCTGTGTCGATGCTGGGCTGGAATGGGTTGAGTACCTCATGGGATTTCTGACAGCTGGGGACGTGGCTGGCTAACTAGCCAAGCCACGCCGTGGGATCAGTTTCGGACGGGATTCACCGTACGGGAAAGCATGTCAAAACGGGCTTGTTCCTCCAATCGAAGCTCCTCCTTTGGCAATCCACCACCGCCAACATCGTTACCAGCCTCTCCAGTCTCCATCTCTGGGTCTCTTCCTCGAACTTGGCCCCGTTGCCCTTCCGCCCGCTCGAGCCCTCGACAACGGGCTCCCGCCAAGCCAAGTGGCGGTGAGCTAAAGGCCCCCGAGAGCCCTGGAGCTCGTCCGCCGCCCTTCCCTTCGCTTCACTCTAATCCCCGTCTACAGCAGCCCCTCACTGGGTGCATTCACCTCTCGGGTCTTTTGCGGCATGCTTGACAGGGCTAGCTAGGCCCTGCGGTGCCAGCAAATGTAGTGTGAGTCGACAGCTGCTACCGCCGCTGCTGCTGGTAAAAGGGGCTGGAAATCTCGCTTCAATGCTTGCTGCATCCTCAAGCTGGAGATGCAAACGACCTATTGGAGCTTCCACCAGCTTGATCCCGGGGAAGCTCATGCGACTGCCTTCTGTTTCTGAACCTGAAGTGCCATTGCGATTCACCGCAGCTTTCCGAGCTGCAGACCGTCAAACGCGTCTGTAGGCATGTCCTGTCCAGCGCCCTCGTTCCACGGCAGACGGGCAGCCGCGTTGTGCAGGCGTCTACTTCTCCGAAGACAGCTCGGGTCAACGAGACGCCCCGACATGGGCGGGAAGATGGTATTAATCTGGGGTTCGCGGGGTACAAGTGGCTTACAGTCACGATACATCGATACGATCCTTTGTCCTGGAGGCAATCACACCCCCCGGAACTCTATCCCGGATGGGTGGGAGGGAACAGGCCATTCTCACACTCTCCATACATGCGGCATCTCGAAAAATCCCTCACGGCTGGTATGCACCATTATGGAGGATGGTGAGGATGACGACCTTGTTTATGTACGAATACTCGTGATTTGCCAATCATCCTCGCAGTCAGGCCCTTTGCTGTATTCGTACCAGATACTTTGGCATTGATGGTCAGTTCAGTCTGTCCATGCTGTACACCATCCCGCCGTCGCAAAGCTCTGCGGCTCAATACTCGGTCGATGGGTTTCGGACACACGGACACGGACGTGGCATATATTGAACCTTTGCGTCTAAAGCCAACACGGTGCAACTAGCTATTTGATGATTTCGTTATCGTCAGAATTTTCCATCTGCATAGAGGTTGCCATCGCCAGGTGGGGTATTGGTCTGCAGCTTCCGACATGATCAGACCTTTTTTTTTGGTGGCCATGCCGAACGAGAGAGAGCGCGAGAGCTTATCTCTCCTCTCATGTGGCGAAGAGTGATCGCCCTGGGGCCCAGATCTTCTAGAAGGGTTCTCCAAACCCCAAGCCCGAGTCGGCGACGTCTGCATCCCTAGTGGGTAGTCTGGCCCCCTCCGACGATGATCGAATGCCCAGAGAGAAGGAAGCAGCTCAGTCCTTGATGGGCGACGCTTGGCGTTCTGCCAAAAAATGCCACCATTGACCATTCGTGGTCCGTCGAGCCTGTCCCTGGCGTGCCCAGCTGAGGGGAAAGCCCGACTGGGAGACGGGCTTGTGTTGAGATATGCCTGCAACTGGGCACTCCATCATTTTTGGGGTTTGGCTTGGCTTGTTCGGCGATTCCCATTGCTTGACAGGACGATTCTTCGTCGTGGTGGTGGGAAGTGTGCCAAGCCAAACGTATTTTTAAGTTTTCGTTTGCTTTGCCTAAGGACACTTAATTGCGTGTCCGTTTCTGTTATGATCTGCCTGTAGCCTTTGGTAGATCCAAAGTCATGGCAACCCAAAAAGTCCACCCACTGCGATGGGTTAAAGTAGCTGCTAGCACGTTTTGGCATGTTGGTTGAGTGAGGTAGCACGGTAAGTCCGACGTCGATTTGAGGAGATCAGCAGTCCCATACCTCATCCGAATATGGGCTGCTTAATCTGGTGAATCTACATGGGCGTCCCCTGGAACAGATCTCCCCCTCCGTGCCCCCCGTAGTTCGGACGGAGGTCCAAGGTAGGTGGTCAGAGGGAAAACGATCGGAGGAATCGAGAGCGAGGAAGCCGCCGCGCTCAACGTGCGGCGAGCGGGCTGATCGCGGACTGTGCGCGGTTGAGGGGTGGGAGGACGCGCAGACCGGGGAACGTCACTCCGGTTGCCGGAGCTTCTTTTTGCTGCGGGTGTTTGTTGAGGACGGGAGGAAGGACGGATGTGCATGTTCAGCATCCGAGTACGGCTTCCGGTCGTACATGTCCTCGCGCCTTTTGATTCTTTTTGTGTTTTCGAGAGATTCAGGTGGCTGTCTGTCTCGCACGGTGATCTTGGGGTTGGAAGGAAGGTTGAGCGCGGATGGCGTCTGGGGGGTGTAGCTTTAGAGTGGGCCGTAGCTTGAGGCTTCAAATCTGCCTATATATGTGTATGTGGCTGCTGCTTGTAGTTGTAGCTGTAGCTGGCAAGACTACTATGCTCGAAGTTGAGTATAGACAACGAAGGCGTACCTTTTACAAAACCTTCCTTCGTGGCGGAAGCTATTATGATTACTCGATTCACAGACAACAAGGCTGCTGAGAGAGTTCTTAGTCGGGACCGCTGCGGGTTTCTCTCCGGAGACGGGGAGTTGAAACTTAGACGTGGCGTTCTGCGGGCGATGAACTCTGCGGTTTAGGTTTTTTTCTTTGTTGAATGTGCGATTTGGTGTGTAAACATGTTACGGGACAAGGTGATGGGGTAAGAAAGGGGCATTTGGTGGTCGTTGTGGCATGTAAGGCTTTCTCGATGAGCGTGGGTACCGTACCTTTCCTTCTCTACGGCCTCGTGAGGGAGACATCCGGCGGCCTGGGTGGAGGAGGGTGGGCGTGGAACCAGGCTCTAGTGGAGTGAGGTCCCGGGTCGGTGATGGATGTGTCTTGTGCGTAGGTTGGTATTTCGTGGCAGGTCGATAGCTTCCCTCGCGAGAGCTTTTGTGAGTGAGGGACGTTGTGTGGTCTGGGAGGGGACATGAGGTTGCTTGACGGATGGGGGGGGGGTCCTTAATTCGTGTTTACGCTGTGATGGTAAGAGTTTGCGTTGTACTTGATGGGTTGTTATAGAAAGAATGGCTGTTCATCACTTTCTGCAAGCTTATCCTCGACGAGAAGAAATACACAGCGAGGCTTGGAAGTTTGAGTTTCTGACGAGGTACATACGTATCAAGAGGTCCACTCTCACGATTGTGTTTGCTGGTTGCCATTGTATTGTTTGGATACGATGTCGTTGTTGGTACCGCGCTGACTGGATCTTGGACATCATTCCGGCAATGCGGTGGTCGTCGCGAGAGTTCACGGGACCATGAAGTATCTGAGTGGCGTCAAGGTGTCACGGTTGCAGGACTCAACGACATTGGGATGTTAGTGAAGGTAAGCTATCACGTGGGTCATGTCCCCTTTACGAAGAGCTTCTTGACCCCTCTGTTCGACGCATATGGTTGTCCTGTTATCAGGGCATCGCCTCTTCCTTATATAGAGTCTTGATGCGTGACATGAATGGAAGCCGTCATGAGCAGGTCTGTCTAGTCTACGAGGTAAAGGGGAGTTAGATGCGGGCTTCTGCAGCGACTGTGAGGTGGACTCACGTTCAGACGCTTCTCAGTATGTCTCTTCGCTCCGTCAAAGATTTGATATGCTGATATCAATATCATCCGAATTGTAAACGATCTTCAACCATACTGGAATTAAGCCTCGACTTGGTGGCCATTCAGCAACCCAACTTCGATTTGCCTCTATTCGTAATGACACCTTGCATCACGAGGAATTCGGCAGCCTTTCTGCTTTCATTGAAGTTGTTGACGCGGCAATCGAGCGTGTTCCATAGCCGTGAAGTGTTGATTGGCGCATCACGCTCGGCAGTTTTCCATACCCTTACGTTTGAATCTCAGCTAGCTCCCGTTGGTTTTTCTTTCCTTCCTTTCCAAGGGTTCTAACCTGTGATAGCAAACATGTGTTTGTTTCGAGGGGCGTATAATAGTTCATCCTTGGAGTGAGAATCTGAATCACGCACTTTGGCATTGTAACAATCATCATTTTATAATTGTAGACCAATCGCGAGACCCATTTGTCTGAACTCTCGAGATCGATTCAGTTTCCGCCTGGGCAGCGGATTCCGGGGCAAGTGATGACCTGGCTCTATACTCACATTCGACAGTGTCATCTGTGATCAACGGGAATGGGAGGGAGGCTACTTCTGGTTATCCCAACACCCAAGCGCGTGAATTCTTCTTTCATAGACTCTGGTACAGAAATCTAAGGTACAGACCAGATTAGCCGTGTCTCTCCTCCCCGATGATGAATGCATATGGAATATACTTCAGATAGTGATGATGAGACTTGGGCAGCGTAATAAAGAGCCTTCTCTAACCACTGACTTGCAAGTAGACCATAGGTATATCGACAAGGTTATCAGTAGCCCAGATACACTTTCCGGTGCGATATGGAGTTCCGTCAAGGCACAGGGGAAGATCACGCCTTTGACGAAAACATAATCAGAAAATCTACATTCATGTAATAAATGCTTGAGGGTCTCCGAATCTTCCCTCGGATTACGAAAGGAGCGATCCTTTAACAGACGGCAGTTATCACTACTACACATTCCCAACCATCTCGTTGTACGACTGCTTAACACTCGGATTGGAATGGACCGGGAGCGCGCCGGTAGAAGCCCTCAGTCGCGATCTCTTGGCATCCTCCTCTGCCTGCCTCTCCGCTGCGCTTAGATTCGCAAAGTCATAACCCCAAGCGGCTATTCTGCACCTCCCCGTCGTTTGACAACTATCGAAGATACTCCGGGCAGTGACACTTAAAGCTGGACAGAGCAGAGAGCCTGAACGCCCACCTCCTGGCTTGTGGAAGCGAGAGTACCAAGATAGACGCCCCACGCCCCATGCCATCGCGTGGGGCTGCTCTCCATCACTATATCATGCTCCCGACATCACCATGATAAGCCAATCACACTGCTGTAGTCTAGAATCTGACTTGGCAGAACTGTATTTATACCATTTTCGCGTTCAAACGGCTCGAGTTCCATTCAATATTGGCCTAAAATCCCAGAATATGAACTGTAAAGGGGGATATTGCGAAGATAGGCACTACAATACTCGGGTCAGCCTACCCTTGGAGCAAAGCCTAGTGATACCCCTCTCGTGATGGAAGTGTTTCTCATGGAGTCCCTACCTTCCAAGTGATCAAGACAGCTCAAAATCCGGCAACCCGGAAAAGAAAGACTGGGGGCCTTCAGGTGTACGGATTTCATCACTTTACTTCCATGAGAACATCTCAAAAAAAAAATAAAAAAAATCATCACACGCTCGAGTGTAAACTCTTCTGCGTTCCATAAATTTCTTCCATGTCTGCCTTGCTTATGTCTAGTTCCCTAGTCGCTAATTGCCTCACAGACTACTCCAGCCGATACCATGCTCTTGAGATACCTTTACATCACCTCAGCCTCATGGACAGATAAAACCCAGAAGCTGCAGAGAAGAATCCTTGGCGTTCCGCAAGGTAAAAGAGTCGGAAAAGTCTCTCGTAGGTAGATTTCACACCCGTTGAAGGCGGCACCCCGATCCCCCGAGACAACTTCACATATCCCCTTTCGCGTCAAAGATAGGTAGAACATCAATCCGGCGAGCACAATGGGGATATCTTGTTGATGTTAAGCCTGCTACTCCCTCACCTCGAACCAATTTCCTTCACAAGTGAGCTCTACCCGAGCCTGAACTCCAGCCACGTCTCGCATCGTTTGGCACAAGCAGTACAGTCTCAAGCGCATCTCCGGCAGCCAAAGGGCCTATTCCAATAATGCGAGGCGCTTATCACTCCATCAAGGCTCAGAACTACCGTCAGGCAAGTACCATCCTATTTACATAGGAATACCAAAATCATACCATTCTCTCAATGAAGCACCGGCGAAGTTTCCAACATGAGATCTTGTCTGCTACGCACCAGGGTGAACGATAGAGATGTCGGTCGAAAGAACGCCCGTCGCGCTTCTCATTACACATTCCGTCATGAATCTCACATATCAAAAAGATAGGTCTCATGAGTGGTGTATGCACACCCTGACTTGGATAGAGATAATGCGGATCTTATACCGTCTCGACTTTGTAGTCTACTGAATTCTCGTAAGTCGCCATTTGTCAAAGTTCCATAATCTAAGTCCCCGTAATCCAATGACATAGGAAAGAGAGCCCATCGTCGCCCTGACACACCCGTTGCCCAAAAACGTTCCCATGAGAAAAAGGAAAAGCAAAACCGAGAGAGGAGCAGATGAATGATCCGCCCGACTATACTCCCATTGTGAAATCGTGCTCGATACCAGGCGTGACGCTGGCCATGAACTACAGCAAGTTAGCATCATCATTACCCTCGCAAACTTCGCCCACATCAGAACATACCTTGAGGAAAACAACCAGATACTGATCCACCCGGATCGCAACCTCCTGCTCGTCAACCTCGCTCTGCTCAACCTCCTCCCACTCGCCGTCCTTATCGGCAGCGGCCTGAGCATCCTTGACATCCAGCTTGCCCAGCTCGTCAACGAGTCCCTCCATGCCCTGGTCCCCACCGACGGCCTTGCCGGCGCGCAGCTTCTCGCGCCGGATGCGCAGGGCCCCGTCGGCGCGGTCGAGCATCGTCTTCATCACGGACGCGTGCTTGCACGGGTGCACGCTCGCCATCTTGATGTTGTTGGCGAAGAAGGGGAAGTCCTCGAGCGTCACCGTCTTGTCCTTGTAGTCGCCCACAATGTCGTCCATCATGGCGTGCGGCGGTAGCGGCTGGCCGTTGGGCGAGTAGCCCGAGAGGTATAGGCGGGGTGTGCGGTAATACGTTGAGTACATGATATAGAGGGTGTATGTCCGCCGGCCGCTGTAAAGCGCGAGAGGTTAGCAATGTCTTCTCAAGAAGAAGCCTCTACACGATCAGTACCTGTTCTTTCCATTGTCTCCTGCATCGCGGATGATGGCCTCGTCGTCATCTTCATCCTCCATATCCGGAATCTCATCGTCATCCTCCACAACCTCCCGGTCTCCCACATTTCCCGAGTCGTCCACCGTCCGCACCTCCTTCACCTTGAGCGGCTGCGAGCTCGCCAGCCCGCCCGTGCGAAGCCAGCCGTCTTCATCGTCGTCGCCGGTCCCGGAGCTCTTGCCGCCCTCCACAACGGCCTCCTCGTGGCCCGCATCGCCGGCGAAGTCGTCGTCGAGTCGGCGGTTGCAGGGGACGTTGCGCGTGACGAGGAACTGCTTCCCAGGAGGCAGGTAGCTGACGCGGCGGCTGTCGGCGTCGGCGTCGCCCCAGGACCAGGTCGGGAACTTGTAGACGAGGTAGTCGCCCGCGGCGACGAACTCTTCGGGGGTGATTTGGCCCGTCTGGCGGAAGGTGGACTTGTGCGATACCGGCGTGTACCGGTCGCGGAGTGTGTTGACGGTCGAATAAAGAAGATTCATCGTTGACGTCGATCTGTGTCGTATAGGTAAGCTTCGGTATATCGAGTCGGTGGCGCCGTGTGTTGAATGGTATCGATGGTCTCTAAGTGTATAGTTGCTTTGTGGTGATGCGATCGTCTTCAGTGGTGTCCTTCTTGCTGATGAGAAGGATGTTGTTGGTGAGGGTAAGAAAGACAGCCTAACCCTCCGCCGACTCTGAGAATGATGTAGTTTGTCGTAGTTCCGCCTGATGTCGATGAGTGGGAGTCAAGCTCGTGGCAGCTGTTCAGGGCGATCACATGGATGGCGGGGTTGTCTCACGATTGGACAGGGAAGATGGTGGCGGGGTTGCCGCCTGCCTGCGCTAGTGCTGGGGGATCTGCTTATCTTATCGGCCGTTGGAAGCTACCTACGGAGTACTGTAGGTACTAATCCGCTTAGGTACGACAGACAACAGCTTCCTCAACACAGTTGAGCCATTGAAACCGGTGGAAGGGCACGGATCGCGCTGGTTCGAGCTGTTTTGCTGCAGCATAGGCTGACTCTGATGTAGCCTGAAACTCACGCCTGGGTGGCTGTTGAGTCGCCCTTTGACTACATTGGAAGTGTGTTCCTCAGCTTTTGATCTCGAAACTAGCTAGACAAAGCTGTCGGAAGCCGGAGAACAAGGGAACATCTAACATGTAGCTTGGCATTCTCATCTCGAGGGTGGCCCTCGCCATCTCGCTCATGCGATTTGGACCAGAGTCAGTGTCATGGAAGCTTCACTTAGACTGGACAGCATGCCCAGAGACGAATGGTATTCAGCCGCGACAGGATCTGTGGTATCTTTGAGTCCTAGCATCCTATTCCTCCTCCTCACTACTAACTTCCTCCCCTGCTTCTATGGCCTCCTGCCGCCGCTTTGCTGCGCGCTCCCTCTTTCGATCCAGCAACTTCTTTAACCTCGAAGCACCATTGAAGACGCCGTTCGTCCCTGACCCGCACGCGGCGCATGTGGGGTCCTTCCTGTACCTCTTCAACGCGCAAGGCTCGCAAAAGTAGTGACCACACCTCGTGATGATCGGCGCCTTGTAAGGCTCCCTGCATATGATACAGGCGAACGGGATATTCTCCAACATGGCCTCCTCGTCGTCATCATCGTCGTCGGCCTTGGTGCGGTCCGCGCTGGCAACGACGGTTCCCGCAATGTTCTTCTTCCCCTTTGTGACATTCTCCCACTCCTTGTCGAGCTGCCATCCTTGCTTATAGTCTTCTCTGGCGTGGAGGTACTTGCAGTTATCGCCAAAGCCACAGAAACCGGTTTGTTTGTACTAAAGATTGTTAGTATCTATGATTTGAGGAGGTAACGTGATGAGCAACTTACGTCTTTGCAAACGTCTGGTGCGAAATCGGTGACTGTGATTGTCCTGATGTTGGTGGGCGCCTTGATGGGGCCAACTGTCTTGTTTGGGGCGTCTGGGTTCTTCGTGATGAACGAAGTCTGGTTCGCCAGCCCCTTGTACGTTCCGTCGGGAGCCTGCGATGTCTTTGCGACAGCTCGCGAGCTGCCTAGTAGGTTCTTTGATGAAAGAGCGTCCTTGCCATCCTCGTCGTACCAGTTGCTTTGTTTCGTGGCATCGTTGGAGTCTGATATGGGCACGCTGCGATCGGCGGTAAACACTGTGGCGGAAAGGTCTTGTTTCGACTTGGCGATGTCCTTGGACGAGGCCGTGATGGCGCCTGCCTTTGTCTTTCGCCTCTTGACCCGCTGGCCTGCTTCGTCTTCGGAGGATGAGTAGTCGGAGTCGGAGTCGCTATTCACGGGCGGCGGTGTTGCGGGTCTTTTGCGGATGTTGGCTTTGCCCTTTGCGCCGCGCCGCTTGAAAATGGCGACTGGCGCATCTGTTGCTGGGGCGCTGTCGGCCATGTTTGATGGGTCTGGGCCTCGATCGCGAGTGTACGTCGGTGTTTGAAGATGGACGGAATATTCTGATTTCGTTGATACAGATTTTCTAGTGAGTCTTTGATGATCGGCAGCTAAGGCTAGGCAACGTCGGTAGTTGAGAGAGAAGTTTGGGGTTACCCTTGGTCAACTTTAGCTTTGATGGCGATCATCAACACTCGGGTTCAAGAATACCTTCTAGAATGATCAGGTCAAGCCACAGGGCTGACAAATTTCGTGGCTTGAGCGAAAGACCCATATGGAGGGGCGAAACCAATCAGATGCCTGGACTGATACGGCTTAGCGTTCTGGGGCGGCGCCGAGTCCAGCTACCAGTCAGGAAAATCGGGAGGCTGGAAGACCAGGGAACGATTGGTCAGAAATAGGAGAGACCAGTACACAGAAGGTTGCAGGGATGAGCTTCCCAGCTGGGTTAGAGCTGGCTCATGGTGGATGCGAGCTAAGATTGGCCAAAGTTATGCGACCAAAACGAGTTTACCCCAAGGAAACATCTGGGCGCGTCTTCACGGGCATTGTTTTGAAGCGATGCGATATGGCGGTATGGATTGGCGGGGATGAGCCCATACGTAGTAGATGGGCGACGATGGATGGCCGATGCCTTGTCGATGCCATGCCATGCCATGCCATGCCCTGCGATCTGACATGACTGATTGCTTGCATGAGCACATGTATCCGTACTAGCTGGGAAGCGGTATTCTTTGGTGGGGTCGGGATGGATGCTGTTCTTGTGAACACTCTCGCGGTCTCACTCACTGTGCTGTCTGCCGTGCGCGTGAGAGAATGCTGCCATGTTGTTGGAATGGGCTGTCTGGATTGGCTACGGATGCGGCTGTAGCAGCGGCAGCCACACGGATCGTCTGTCTGCGAGAGGCAACGGCATTGGACGATCGAATGGAGACGTCTCCTGGGTGGTGCATGAGGCCATGGTAAAACAACAAAACAACTGCATGTTGAAGCCATGAGTTGATTTTGGGTTGCAAAGCTGACCTTCTGCATGCAGTAGGTAGCTGCCTGTTCCAGGTAGCTGACTGAATAAACTCACCTCCTGCATTTGTTTCCTAGGTAGAGTGGCAGAGCCCCCCATGCTATGCATTGCCCGCAATCTTGAGCTGATGTCCCCATTTTCTCGTCCCTGCAAATGCCGCCCCAGTGGCTTTGCTACGTCTCGATGAATGGATCCCAATGGTCTTCGCTAAGGCATGTTGAAATTGAGGGCTTTCAGATGAATGCTTAGAGCTGAGCTGGGCGACGATGATGACGATGATGGGCAGATGACGAGCTGTTCGCCTGGGTACCTAAGGTAGGATCCTAGGTACTTGACCCAACCAAGGTCAATTTACATACATAAGACGGGTAGATAGGTAGTAGTACGGCAGATCATGGATAACGACGGGAATATGGAGAGAGGTGCGGCTTAAGTCACTGCTAGTGTGATGATGTGTTGTTGAGCTGCTGTCAGTTGATGGCCGGCTTGCACGCCACAGCTAGGGATCATAGCACATTATCGATAAGCACCCGTTATTCGTACAACAACAAGGCCATTATCCACCCAGTCCGCGAACGGATGCAAATGACACGAATGGGGCAGTCGCAAGGCAAACTGTCAGGTACCCGAAGTTGTGCAGTTGCACAGTCATAGGTGCAGGCATTCTGCAGCTCCACGGTGGAACCCAAAAGACAGCGAGACCTGGCAAGCACCCTGCGTTCTGGACAGGCATGAGGGGTGAAATTGACAGGCACAGGCACAGGCACAGGCTCAGGCTCAGGAACAGGAATAAAATGGATAGTCGTTGAGATGGGTCTCGCCTGTTGCTATTCCCAGTCAGGAGACGGGGGGGAGCACAACTCTCGTCTAAACCACACTCCATCTGGGTCCTGGACTCCTGGCCACCTGGTCTAAAATCACTTGTATCCATATACTCCTTACACAGTGGTTGTGCACGCATGCCGTAACGCGTGAAGGGGGAGAAGCGCATCGCTGGTGGTGAATAACAATGCCCTTGTTGGGAATATTCTCATGCTCTACGCAGTACTGTGTACTGTATTATGGAAGTGTGGATTGTGTAAGGAAGGTATGAAGGAACAATTTGAGGATACTTGAAAGTGAGAGAGGATCCCCTCGTGCCTTCCTCTTTCCACTCTCCTCCTTCTCTCTTTCGCGACTTTGCCCTTTCCCAAATTAATTACTAACCCCTTCCACGTTCTCTCCCTCCATCCCTCCTTCTCCTCCCTTTCCCCTCCTGTCGTCCGTCGTGTGTCTGTCTCTTTCCCTTTGCCGACGCCGACACCCGCCGACCGTCGCCTCCGTCCTTCCTTCTTGTGCTTCCATCCAGTCGCGTCACTCTACTCAGACGGGCATCGACCTCGTTGTTCCTTCGCGACCTCGAGTCTCCCCTTCAGTTTGGAGCATCGCGCCAGGAGAAAAAGACACAAGACCAGCAACAAATAGCGTCACAGGAAAGAAGAACCTTGTTGCCGAATAAAGACGAGGACGTAATTGTCTATCGTCTTGATCATCGCGACTTGGACCTCTCTCTTTCTCCTGCTTTCCGTGCTGGTTCGGGGGCATCCCATCTTTCTTTCCACCTTTTTTTTTTCTCGTTCTAATTTACACTGCCTTTTTTCTATTCAAGCTTTTGTTACTAGTTACTCCCACCTTCCCTACAATCGCCCTAAAAACGAACAGGTATCTTACCTGCAGCTACCCGACCTTATTCCTTCGCTATCTTTCTACGGGCCAATACCCGTTCCGTTCTTTCTTACCTAGTTTTTGGTCCGACTCTTCGCGCCTTCCTCCGTCTGCCGCCGCCGCCGCCACCTCCGCGCTCCGCTATACGTCAATCTTCCCGACCGATCGGTTTGCGACTCTGCTCAAGCCAATACCACCTGGTGCTACTTTACCTTACCTTACCGTATAGGTAGATCTAGCTACCTTAGGAGAGTCAGAGGGACACCCCCAACGGTCCTATCTCGTCACCTCACTGTTCACCGCCGCGCGTGGTCGCCTCGTATTACCGGCCCGTAATCATCTGCAGAATAGTCTCAACTGAGACCTCAGCGCTCTTCGAAAACGCCAGCTCATTTACTTTTTCTCCCCTGGCATCTTTCGCCTCTATCCGCCGACATTCACGGGAAACGGCAGACGTTTCCGTAATAATCCCATTGTCTTATTCTTTGCCGCCGTTTTTTTTGTTTCTCACTGTCCCTTTCCCCGGACATAGGCCGCTCTTGCACTGCACACAGTCACGCAACACACGCCAACAAACCCCCGGTCGTTCGTTGCCGTCTCCAAAGCACCAACCGCTTTTAGGTTCTTAACCTTCCGCCGTCTGGTTCTTTCTTCTGCCCATCGGATCCTGCGGCTTTCTAAAAAGGTACGTAAAAGTGTCTGTGTGTCGAGAAGGGGAAAAGAACCAAAAAAAGGGACGAAAAAGTCAAGAGAGAAGAAAAAAAAATAGACCCCCAAAAAACACAACGCCGACCTGAAGTTCTGGCGCAAGAAAACAAGAGCAACCACAAGGAAAGGAAAAGGTGCGGGCGCGCCTAGCTCATCCCACCACCCCGTCCCATCCTCTTAGCTGCATCCTCCGTGCAGATACTCAAGGCCAAACAACAAAGCAGACAGGCACTGCCTTGCTTCTACTGGTCGCGTAGCGCATTTTTTTCTGCAGGCCCTGACCATCGCTCCATAGGACCACCACACACAACCCGCCAGCGCCTGCGCCTGCGTAAGGAACCACTGGGGACCGCATTCCAGTCAACAACACAACAATCCATCGCACCGCAATCGCTGTCCTCTGTCCTTCTCAGGTCAGCTGTGGGAGGGGGAACACAAACAACAAAGCCCCCCGTCAACGTCAACAAAAAACATCACGCATCCCCAGTAAACACCACTCTCTTCCACCTACTTCCCTTTGCGACCAGCCCCGACTTGCGCCTTCAATTCCTCGGCTTTCAACTCTTTTCTACCTTCCCTCGTTTATTCCTCTCCTCCTCTCGGGTTTTCTCTCCCACGTGGGTGACGACATCTTCCCCTTCTGCACACGGCAGCCGGCTCTGCACGCCCCGCGCTTGTGTTGCAGCTCATTACCTCAGGTCGCCCTATCCCCCGTTCGGTACCGGCTATTTCCCTAAGCTTGCTTGACTCGGCCGATAATTGCGACAGCACAACTCTCTGTCTACAACCACACCACCAGCAAGCAATCAAGGCCTACGAGACGACAACAACATCGCTGCTCCGCGGATACGTGCACTGGATGTCGCCACAACGTATCTGACGGCGGCATCCCCCATTGTTTCCACCCAACATGGCTACCTCACTCGCCGTCGATAAACCCCATCTGCCGCCTGTTGAAGCGGATATGAATGATCCTTTCGTATCCCCGCCTGGCCCAGCCCACAATCGCTACTCTACCTACGACAGCCAATCCTTCAGCTCGTCGCCAGGCCAGGCGAAGCGCGCACTACAAGCACATATTGCAGATACTGAACGACGACTTGACGAAGCCGGAAAGCTAGGAACTGCACTGGTCCACCAGCGCAAGGAACTTGCAGAACGATTGAAGGAAGTGGAAGAGCAGGAGACAGAAGGCGAACTCGCTCCCGAGTTGCGCGCCAAGCTCGCCGATATCGAAAAGGAGTACAATGATGTTGCTCGAGAGACTGCCAGGGCTTTCTTGCCCAAGCAGAGAGTTCCCAGCAATGAAGCCGCTGGAGGCTCACCCTACGTCCCTGATGGAAGAATAGGAAGAGTAAGTCTGCGCCGAATACATGTGGCGCATGTCTGTTCCGGCTAACCATGTAATAGCGCTCCGTCAGTCCATCCAAATTTGAGAAGCTCGAGATTCAGGCCACCGGATCGCCTAGTAAGCTCAGTGTCCCGAACCGCAAAGTTAGAAACCAGCCCGCCAATCGCATCCACGATATCGAATTTGCCGCCGAAATCAGCACATCCTTGATTGCCCAGGTTCGCAACCTTCAATCACTCCTATCCGAAAAGGATGAGGAGCTTCGCGACATCAAGGTCGACAAGTCCAAACTTGAAATCGAGAACGAGAACTTTCAACAACGCGTTAAGACTCTGGACGAAAGCGAGAATCGGTACAAGGACGAGAACTGGAACCTCGAGACTCAGATCCATGATTTGATCGCTTCGCAAAAGGACGCCGCGGATCGAGAGAAGAAGCTCACGCAAAGCCTCAATGTTCTCCAGGTGGAGAAGAACTCGGCGCAGAAGGAGCTTGATGATGCTAAAGTCTCACTTGCCAAGCTCGCCGAGGAGCATGAGCGAGCTGTGAAGCACCTGGACCTCGACTTGACCACCGCCAAGCGAAATGCGGCCACGGCGGAAACCGAGAGAAACGCCTTGCGAAGAAAGGTTGACGACTTGATGAGCCAGAACACGGAACTCGCCAAGGCTATTTCAGTCCAGCGCGGCCGCATGTCCGATCGCGACTTTGTTCGTGGCGTTAGCGACGAGGACTTTGAGACTGCGACGGACGGTTTCACCCCCGAGCACTCGCCGCCGCCATCGCCCATCAAGGGTACTCCTCGCCATGCTATGCTCGAGTCCGAGACTCTCAAGAGCTCTCTGTTGCATGCCCAGCGAACCATCCAGAGCCAAAAGACTGTCATTCACCGTGAAAAGACCGAGAAGCTCGAGCTTAAGCGACTCCTCCAGGACACGCGCGATGAGTTGGAGAAGCTTCGTACTGACGCCGCCCCGGCCCCTGCTCGTCGCACCCGCAAGGTTGAGTCGCGAGAGTTCAAGAAGCCGTCCCGCGGCTTGCTCGGCGGTCACCGTAGCAGCAGGAACGAGGTCTACCAGGACGACAACGAATGGGAAGAGGCCACTGAAATTGGTAGCCCGAGAACTTCACCCACCCTTCGCTCCAACTCCGCCGTCCGCAGACCCGGCAGCCGACCCGGTAGCAGCTACAGACCCCAATTCACGGACGTCAGTGACGCTTTCGAGACTGCCAACGAGACTAGCGACGCTGCCTTTGAGACTGCCAATGAGCGTGGCACGGAGACGGAGGACTTCCAGACCGGCGTGGAGGACTTCTCTGGAGGCGACGACACCGAGACTGAGACAGAAAGCCCATCTAAGGGTCGTGAGCTGCGTCCCCAGACTCTTGTAATGGGAGGAGGCCGAAACTCATACGACAGCACTGCGTCAACCTCAGCCGATGAGGATGAAGAGTACATCGAGTACAGGACGCCAACGTCGCAGTACAACAACCAGCGCATGCGCGTCAGACTTGGACGAGGATTGATGAACCGCCGTTCTAGGCAGGTCAGCGAGGAGCCAAACTTCCAGAGCAGCCCCGCCAGTGCTGCTACAGGCAGCGCCACTGGAACACCACAGCCTACAGAGGGCCAAAGCTTGTTCGCAGAGCTCGGCGAGCTTGAGAACAGTGATGCTGAGAGCATTGAAGAGACACCAAGCCGTGCTAGATCCGCAACCGCCGATTCGACATCCACTCCGGCAGTGCCCACTCTGTCGCACGATTCAGTCAATACCGGCAGCATGACGGACCCTGTTAAGAGAGCGGCCGCAGCTTCGAGGCCCTTGATGGTCGACTCTGGTATGATGACAGAGCCCATGATTGAGTCGCCTCCGTTGTCCCCTGTTAGTGTTGTTCACGACGAGAAGGCCGAGTCCTTGGGATCTATGATGGCCGCCAGCCAGGTCGCCCGTCACTTGTCCCAAGATGATGCCACGGATGGAGTGCGCTCCAGACCGTTGTCTACGCTTTCGTACAGTGACTCTGGTGCTCAGTATGATCGGGATATGGAGGCTAAGCTGGCACAATTCCCAATGCCGCCATCTAGCCCGCAGCACTTTGTCCTGCCGCCGCCTCCCGAGCTCAGTTTGTCATCCATTGACACTCAGGATATCGAGCCAGTTGTTGAGCCCGTGACGCCACCTCCTGCTCCAGCTCCTCTGACCATGACATCTCTCGTGTCAGAAATCGTCGAGCCCGTTGCAGAGCCCGAGATTCCGGCTCCTGTCTTGGCCTTCACTTCGCTTGTCTCGGAGATTGTCGAGCCGAAGGCTGAACCCCCGATCCTGCCTCCGACCCTGAGTATCTCGACATATCTCTCAGAAGCGGTCGAGCCAGTGGCCGAACCTGAGGTGCCGCCTCCGGTCTTGAGTCTGTCGGCTCTTCATGCCCACAACCTTGAGCCCGTGGCCGAGCCCGAGACTCCCCTGCCGACGCTCTCACTGTCGGCCTTGCATGCTCATAACCTTGAGCCTGTTGCAGAGCCTGAGACGCCAGCTCCTGCTCTTAGCCTGTCGGCGCTGCACGCCTACGACCTGGAGCCGGTAGCTGAGCCTGAGGTTCCTCCTCCAGCTCTCAGCCTCTCTGCTTTGCACGCACACAACCTCGAACCCGTCGCGGAGCCGGAGGTCGTGATCCCGGTGCCAGACCTTACCTTGTCGGCTCTCTTGTCCGAGCACATTGAGCCCAAGGAGGAGCCTGAGACGTCCAGATCTCTCGCGGCGATCCCTGCTCCCATCCCCGTGCCAATCTCAGCACCGGCGCCAACCCTCACTCTATCGTCGATTGCGTCCGAGAACGTGGAGCCGCGAGAAGAGCCCGAAGTCCCCGTCGTTGTGCCCACGCTCAGTCTTTCAGCAATCGCCACTGAGCATGTCGAGCCCAAGGCAGAGCCTGAAGTCGTCTTACCGGCGCCTACCCTCAGCCTCTCAGCGCTGTACTCTCACAACCTAGAACCTCAAGCAGAACCCGAGGTGTTGCCTCCCGCTCTCAGCCTGTCGTCCATCGTGGCCGAGGATGTCGAGCCCAAGGCCGAGCCCGAGATCATTCCGGAAGTACCGGCGCTCTCGTTCTCGTCTATTGCAGCTGAGAACATTGAGCCAAAGGCGGAGCCTGAGGTGATTGTGCCCGCTCCAGTACTCAGCCTCACATCGATTTCTTCCGAGAACATCGAGCCCAAGGCCGAGCCTGCGCCAGCTCTTACCATGTCTTCGATCTCATTCGCAAACATCGAACCTATCGCAGAGCCCGCGGTGTTGCCACCATTGCCCCCAGCCCTCACCCTCTCTTCCATCTCATCGGAGAACATTGAGCCCAAGGCAGAGCCCGAGGTTCCAGCTCCTCCGCCCTCACTCCTCGCGTACTCGGCGATCTCATCTGAGCACGTCGAGCCTCGCGCTGCTCCTCAGCCTGTTCTGGACTTCTCATCGGTGTTTTCTCAGCACGTAGAGCCCGCCATTGCGCCAGAAACCGCGGCGCCCAAGCACAATTTCGGTTTCTCCACGATCGAGTCAATTGAGACGCAACCCATTTCGCCCAGAAGCCCGAAGCGGGATGCTTTTATTCTCCCCCGCGACATGGATTCGCCATTCGATGAGAAGGATGCGCCAAGGACGCCCTCCAAGAATGCTCTGATGAGCTCCGTATTTGGTCGGGGAAAGAACAAGGCCTCTGACAGCCTTATTATTGCAGAGGACGACACTCGGCAATCGCCTAGCGACGAACGTCTGTCCGAGACTCCCGAGTCCCAACGGCCGTTCAAGGAGATTTCAACTAACGCCACCGGCCGCCCTGCACCCAAGGTCATCGTTCCCATGTCTGATTCAGGCGCCCAGACTTCCCTAACCGCTGATGCGATCGATGAGATGCTCCTCGCAAAGACCAAGGCCACGTCCGACAAGTCATTGTCGAGCTTCGGCACCCCGAGCACTCCTGGCACCGTTCGAATTCGCCGTCCTTCTCACGACAGCCTCAGCAGTTTCTCCACTGAGAACAAGATGGATACAGCATTCAGAAGGCCAGGAAGTGCCAACAGCAACCTCGCCCCTACTCAACCGCTACCTCCTCTCCCGCCCAACCACAAGGAAGCCATTGAGGCTGCGAGAACTGGATCGTCGCATAGTGCGGTTATGGGCCCTCCCTTGTGGCCTGCCTCTGCCATGAGAAACCAGCGACCACAGACTCCCAACGGCGCCGCCAGACCGCAGTCACCGCTGTCGATCTCGACATCAATGAAGGCAACTCCTGTTGCTCGCGGCGGCACGCGCGCTGGTTCAGCGTACGGCACCGCTGAGGTTCACTCGCCGACTAAGTTGTCTACTATGAGCAGACATTCTTCGGTGTCGTCGTTTGTTTCTGAGATTGACCACCGTTTCAACCCTCAGGCTGAGCTGGCTGCCGCAACAGGCTTCGGTCCTAACACCGATCCCCGCATGATCCAGGCCATCACACAGACCATGATTGGCGAGTACCTCTGGAAGTACACCCGCAAGGCCGGCAGGGGAGAAATGTCCGACAACAGACACAGACGCTACTTCTGGGTTCACCCGTATACTCGGACTCTGTACTGGAGTGATCGCGACCCGGCCACTGCTGGTCGTTCTGAGCTCCGTGGCAAGAGCGTTCCCATCGAGGCCGTTCGTGTGGTCACCGACGACAACCCAATGCCACCCGGCCTACACCGCAAGAGTTTGATCGTCATTTCTCCCGGCAGAACGATCAAGTTTACCTGCACGACTGGCCAGCGCCACGAGACGTGGTTCAACGCCTTGTCGTATCTACTGCTTCGCACAACCGACGAGGGCCAGTCCGATGTCGAGGAGATGGCCGGCGCCATCACTCAGGCCGACGTGGACGAGTTCAACCCGCAATTTGGCCGTCGCACCAACTCCACGGCCCGTCCCAGGCCGCCTCCGTCTCTGTCATCATACAATTCACGGACAACTCGTAACCAGTCTCCGGCAGTCGACATGTCAATGAACGTGCCTACGCTTACCCCGAACAAGCACTCGATTGCTCAGGCTCAGAGACCCACCATGGCTGGTAGGATTAGTGGCTACTTTGGCACCTTCTCGAGTCTGAGGAGCCGCTCCGCTGCGGCCCCGACCCCAAGCATCTACGAGGCTAGCGAGGTGCACGACAGCGCCGAAGACCTCCGAGAGATTATTGAGAGACAAGATCGGGACGCCGACAGGCTCGAGAACGTGCGCGCCTGCTGTGATGGTGAGTTGCCCTTACATTTGTGTTAAAATGGATTTACGTTGCTAACAATGACTAGGCAAGCACGATGTTGGTACTCTTCACCACCACCCTAAGAGGGGTCGGCCTTCTGGCGCCCATTCTCACTCTCACTCTCACTCCCAATCTGGACCATCAACGTCTGCCACACCCATGAGCACCGTAAGGGCGCGATCATGAAGTCGCTGCCAACGTTGCCCTTGAACATCTGTCTACATGCGGCTGTTGAGCAGTCTATCGTAATATAAACCAATGAAGCATCCTTCAAATCCACTCGCTACGCCAAGAAACTGGCCCTCCCCGTGGGAACACCTTCCCCACTCATGATCAATTCGCTCCCACGCAACGGATCACGACGTCTATGACAACCATCTCCTTGTCGTCTTTGCCTAGGATGCCCCGCCGCCCCGCAAGAGCCCAGGCCCCATTCTCCTTCCGGTTTCGACCTAATATAGCTTACGACTGCATCCAGGACCCTGGCGTCCTACGACCAAATTTCATTAAACGCGTCCTGCCTCACATGGCCTGTCTCGATTATCAAAACACCAATGCTCGACTACTGCCAGCCAACATCCGAATACCCCCGGATAATTGCTATCTATGCTTTGTCCTGTCCGACTCTGTTTTTCCGCTGTTTTTTGCCGGGAGCGACCTTGTCATGGTTTTAATTGTTTCATGGCACCGGCGAACTTGGGAAGGAAATTAAGAATGGGGTCCCCCCCTTTCAGGGAAGAGAGAACAGAAACATTGGCGTATTGTACTACCAGCTGTAATGGAGTCCAGTCTTGCTTCGTGTTCCTCTTGTCTCTCTTGTTGGATTGGCCACGGCAGGCAAACAAACACCACCCGAAATGGGAAACCACAAAAAAACAACAACCAACCACCCAACTTTTTCTATGTACACCTTTTTCTTCGGCTTTACTTTTCTTTGGGAACGTCAAAGTCTGTTTTTTTTTTATTCATGTTCAGTAGCTCCTTTTTTTTTCAGGGGCCAACCAGGCAAAAATGCCTAGCCCGGGGAGACCCGGGAGGAGTTTTTGGGGACACTATTGTAGATGTAGTTACTTGAATTGCCCTATTTTGCCCTGACTTGAGATTGCCCGTTGCCCTGACCTGATGTTGCTCATTTCCAACCCGCATTGATAGTGACTGTGCGAGGATTGATGTGCGGCCCATGTTGCGGGTAGGTGAGACTTTTGACGGCACCGTCCGAGTCCGTTTGGCGCGTTCTCGGGAACGAAGAAAGTACCCAGAGTCAAACGCGAGGGTAAGAATACGGCAATATTTGCGCGTTCTGGGTGTGGATCGTTTTGCACGGGACGTTCAATCTCCGTCCCTTTTTTCCGCTACGGCTAATCGAATGTGATGGATACGGATCAGGTGCGTTATATTGGTTTCGTTGTTCGTGTTCAGACATGACTGGGATCACCCGTTCAGCACAGGTCGTTGACTCCGGTTGGTGAGTGTTTTGATGAGCTTACTTGGCTTTAGACCACCGCCATCGCGAGTGATTCTGTTACAAAGCGAGAAAAACATGGAGTTTCGTACACACTGGAGTAGAGGAAAGACGTGTGTGTATGTGTATGTATATATGTACGCAATGTATACGGATCAGAATCTGGTATCCTACACTCTTAGGAAGAATAAATATTGCAAACTCCATGATCCGCTTCTCCCGATTCCCTAAACCCCCGATCCCATCCCATAATCAATGAATGCCATATGCTCACGCCTGATGTCATGATGCCCAACTCCAACAAACCCCATCCGGAACAAACGCAGACACTCCACCAAGAATCATTACTTCACCTCGACGCTCGGCCTCCCGTCTACGCCGACGACACCCTCATCCTGCTCATCCATCCACGCGGAATAATCGTCGTCGTCCTCGTCGACACCAGAGACATTCACCGGTTTAGCCACAATAGGATCGTCAAGCTTCGTATCCCGACGCTGCGGTAACGGCGGTGGCGTCCTGCTCTTGCTCTCCTCCTCCTCTTCATTTCCGTGCTCCTTCTTCTCGTCGACCACAATGCGATCTCGACCCCTCGTCCTTTCTTCCCGAGCCACGGTATCCCTTTCGCTGTCAGAGACGTCCTCGGCCCAGGGCTGAACGTACGCCGGCGGAGGCATACTCTCCTCCATGGGCGTCGAGGGTTCCGAGTCGAGCGGCGCTTCCACAACCAACAAACTCTCGCCACCGCCGTCCGCGTTCTTTCTCGTGTCCAGATGACGCCGCGAGGGCAGGGGCGGGGGCGGCACTGGTCTGCGCTCCGATTTTGCCTCCGACGTTGCCGCCGAGTGAGGCCGTTCAGGGAGATTCGGCGGCGCGATGGGCTTGCGCTTCGGCACAGGGATCGTCGTCACCTTGGAGCCTCTGACAGGCGGGGGCAACGGCGTACCTGGTGGAGGCAGAGGCTGACCCCTGCCCATCGGCTGGTTGAGATCGAGCGGGGGATTCTGCTCCGTCGAGGCGCCGTTCTTGGCGTCCTTGTGTTTCTGTATCGCGTTCCATCCCCACTGTCTCGCCGTGACCGCAGCGTTGGCAACGGCAGCGAGCGTCGTGCGCTTTCCCTCGCCGTTTGTCGATGCAGTCGAGTTCGTACTGCCAGTGTTCTCTCTCCGAAAGAGGCCCTTGGAAATGGAGCCCGTAGCGCTTCTGACTGAGGCTCTTGAAGATGTGGTGGGTGAGTTTGGGTCAGTCGATTCGTTATTGCGCATCGACTCCGAAGACGAAGCTGTGCCACGACGTTCCTTGGCCATCGGCGTGCGATCCGTCTCGTTCTCGTTATCTGTGGCTTCGCGCGAGGATGCGGAGGACTGGCTCGGCGCCTTTGCGACGGGTGGTGGTCTGGCGGGTGTCTCGGAGGGCGTCGTCACCGGCGTTGACCTTGCAGACAGCGCTGCCATCATGCTGGATGCATGATCTGGTGGTGACGAAGAAGGCTTGAACACGTCTGCGTGCGCAGCATCGGTGCCGACCACGGGGTTCGCTGGGCTAGATATCGATGGCGACCTGAACGGCTTAGGTATCGGCGTCGCGGTAGTAGGTGAGCCCATGGCATCAACGCTAGTAGAAGAGCTGTTCAAAGGGCTGTTTGGCCCCTTGTTCTGTATCTTCCTGCCGAACAGGCCCGTCGGCGGTGTGTTCTCAACGATCGGCATACTGTGGCTCTTTTCGATCGGTCTCATGTCGCTTTGCACATCGCCCGTCTCTTCGAGGTGATCGACCCCCTCCACGTCGCCCTCTCCAGCCACGTTGGTCTCCGCGCTCAGTGAGCTGACAACCGCATCGTCGTCATCCCAGATTCCGCCCCGCCATTTCTTGTGCTCCGTGTTGAAGAAGGGCATGTCGTCCCAGAAGGGCTGTACCAGAGTCTCGGCGATAACCTCCTTGATCCGGTTCTCAATCTGTCGTAAAATAATGGTGTACGTAATCTGCCTCGCGCTCACAATTGGCTCGATTGTCATTTCAATCTTTGGCATGCTGTGGAATGACAACCATATTCTGTTACTCGGCGGGGGCTTGATTTTGAATAGCATGTGGCCCTCGAGCTTCTTGATGACCACTGCGAGAACGAGATCGACCTCGCGGACTTTGAAGCGTGCGCCCAAGTCGATGCGGGCTGTAGCGGCAACCTCCATTCGGAAATTGCCCGTGTACCGCACATCGGCCTCCATTACGCATTCTCCCTCGACGTTTAAATCTTTATGACGCGGGTTTGTGATTATAGGTGCAGACTCGCCGGTGTCGATGCGGCGAATTGCAATGTTGGTGAGGAACGAAGGGCGCTTGACACGGGCAATCTTTTTGGTGAGCTTCTCACGGATCAAGTGTTCGAGGTCCGTCGTCCTGTAGATGCCCAGGAACACACGACCAATCATGGCATTCAACCACCTCGTGGATAGGTGCTCCTCGGATGAGTGCAGCTTCTGTACCAACGCAATGATGTTCTTGACCTCGAATTGTTTCGGCCTGGGTGCTTTCCTCTCAGCGCCAAAGTTTTGCTCCTGGTTACGGAGCATGGCAAAGTAAAAGTCCTCCTTGGCGGAACAGTTCTCTGAGAAGAGGTAGAACGGCTTGGATAGCTGGCTGTCCGGTCCGACCTCGGGGCCATCTGACCTCCTCGACAAACACAGCGCATTCCTCTTGATGTAAAGCTCGCCTTCTGGTGTGACATCTCCTCCCGAGTATATGCTAATGTCGTGGTGCAACAGAGAGACTACGTGCCGGACCTCGATTTGTTCGTCGTCGTCGAAAAGCATCAGATGCCCGTGTCTGTGGCAAGTTAGTCTCTGGAGTAGACGAGCAGTTACAAACGGATCACGAGGGGGGTCGCAAACCTCAGTACGACATAGAAGACATTACCAGCATTCTTGGGACGCTGGCTCAGCCCATTTCTGTTATCCAAGGGTCCTGGCGTCGGTTTCCGCTCGAATATGCTCTTGTACATGGTCTGATAGACGCTCTGGCTCGGCGCGGCGACGGTGGTTGGGCCGGTTGGGGTGGACCTCTCGATGGGCTTCGCGTTGATGCCCATGGGAGTGTACTCTCTACACACGGCAAAGTACCCCGCCGCGACGTCGTTATCCTGCGCCGAGCGCTTCGTAGCTGCCGCAGTGGCATCGTCCTTTGCCGCGGCCTTCACGGCCTCGAGAGCGGTGAGGTCGTCGCCGGGCTGGACGATGGAGCCCGGACCGCCGGCAGCGGTAGCGGCGTCGACAACTGGATCGCGATTCGTGTCGGCATCCTGTCGGTATGGGAGGGTGAAGTAGGCGTGAGCGAATACGGTGAGAATCACCAAAGGCAGGAAGGTCAGGCCTCCTAGGAGGTAAGTGATGAGGAAGCCGGTCCAGCCCCCCATCGCGCAATTCCCGGAGCTTTTGCCGGTTTGTTTCCCTCTCACACTTTGTCTGAACTCCTCACTCTTCGCGCGGCACTTGTAGCAGTGCTGCTAACGGAAGGACAGCAGACAGAGAGGAGAGATAGGCGGGACCATCGGCGCTTAGGTCGTTTACGAGAACGAAGAGTGTTCGGGCGGGGGAGAGTCGTATTGGATCGGCAGCGTGAGGCGGCGGTTGGTGGTGGTGCTTGTGGAGAGAGATGGAAGCTCTTTGTTTCAGGATGGGCAAGTCAACGGAAGCTTGGTGTGCTTGCTGCTTGGAGGCGCAACTATTCGGTAACTTTTTTTGTGTGTGGTGGACAACAGAAAGTGGACAAGATAGCTCTCATGGATCTGGGTCTTGGCCACAGGGCGTTTCTGGATCGATAAAATGGATCAGGTAAGACAATGGAGAGAGATGCAGGTCACTGGGAACCTTTGGGGTGGACGTCCAATAGGCCGCTCTGACGCCGTCATGTGATGGTAATGGTAGCTTTGCGGCGTCCCTTCTGAAAGCTGGCAGCAGCAAGCGAATGGATGGGACGGACGGAGAGAGGGTTGCAGCACTACTCAGCAGACCAAATGTGAATGGAAGACAGGAGATGGTTCAGGGCGGATCGAGAGCCAAGGCGACCTAGAAGCTGTTGAAGAGAAAGTATGAAGTGGCCTTACGGTGTGCCTTCGCTTTCCAGATTGCCCGAATGTGGAGAGTGGAAGGTGGAAAGTGAAGCGGTAACCACTAAGTTGAGGGTTCCGAGTGACCCGCAGACCGCTGTTCCCTACCCTCTCTGGGCAAGCCCCCAAGACTCCAACTGCCCTGTGGGTTGTGGCTCTGGCCCCAATCTAAGGTACGGTCGAGCCGGTAATGAGCATCCCTGCACCTCATCTTTCCTAGGTAGCTAACCTTTTACCCCGCGAGAAACAAGGAGAGGGGACCCCTGGCGAACAGTGAGGTCACTAAGCAGCAGTAGCTCGTACGAAGTAGCACTGAAATAGTTCGGCTCTTGGATCGCTTTTCCCCATCTCCTCACGATGTCATCAGCCAGTCAATAAACCGCCATCTCTACCCTTAGTGCGTGCGTCTGATAAGTATGTGCTTGTCTGTCGCCTCTACCAGTACTCCATTCTATGTACACCGAATCGGACGGAGCCGTGTCCGTCCAATCCCTTCCACCCACCTTACTCAAAACAGTGGCCTGCCCTTGCCGTGACATCATAACCTCCTTATCAATCATTCTATCTGCGAGAGGGCCGTAGCGCTATACCCGCCCCATCATCTTTAGACCGATCACCGACACCGACTTCATCCCCACTGTGTAAGATATCCAGCCTCCATGGTACTATCCAGCCAAACACCCAAAATGACAATGGCCACACCCATAACACCCGTAACAAAAATCGTGATCCGTTCACAATCGTACAAAATCACCACTCCAACGCGGCCCTCCCAGCCTTCGCAACCAGCTCCCGAATGACAGGCTCCAGCGCGCTCTTCTCCGTCTTCAGTCGCGCGCTCTGCTTGACCCGCGAGTAAAACACGGGACAGTCCTTGCTGTCGCACGGCACCTCGTCCGCCGCCGGGAGCGCTGAACAGCTTCGACAAATCCTCAACACGTCCATGTACTTCCTCTCCTCGTCCTTGAGTCGCGTCTGCAGGTTAAATAGCGAACTCGGCGCGTCTTGCTGGCACCTCCCACATAATACGCCCTCCACCTGCATCTTGATATTACATGAGATGCACGACGCCGACTTGAGGTACGACTCCAACGTCTTCTTGCTGCCGAGCCCACCGGCCGCCCCAAGTGTCTGATCTACCCGCCGGATTCGCTGCACTTTAGGCATCTCGTCGTACCACTGCCGGACATTGGCGCCAACCAGGTTAAAGATCCTCTCCAGTGGCGGGATCAGGTTCTTGGAAATGTAGTACTCCGCGTCCAGCTGCGAGTGCGAGTCGTTGAGCAGGTCTTCGGGCGCTACGCACCGATCGATCAGACGCGCCCCGGGAGCACCCGTGATAACGACGTACGGCACCCGTTCTCCGTACTGCGGCTCGGCGCGCGCGTCTTCGAGCATCTTCTTGGTGCTGATGAGCGCACCCGGTGGCGGCGGGCCCTTGTCGCTATATGTGCCGAGCTTCACCTCCCTCGCGTAGCAAAAGTCTTGCACCGAGACGGACCCGCGCATAATCTTTTCGCACTGTTTCTGGAAGTAGGCTTTGACCTCGCTGAGGTTCGCCGTCTCGAAGAGGAGCTTGAGAGCTTTCTCTTCAATCTTTTGCTCCGCCGGCGTCCCGTCACGCCTCACCGTCTCGATGCCTTTGGCGTCGAACTCAGGCGTGACCTGATCCTTGCTCTCGTACTTGTAACCCACGTAGCGCTTCTTCGCCAGGAGAACACACGGGTGATAGACCTTTTCAAACTTGAGCTTGATCGGCCTGGGGTTCATATCGGTGATGGCTTTGGCAATTTCGTTGCCAATGTCGAACGCCTGGTCCTTGGTTCGGCCCTTGAGATACACGAACAGACTGTCCGTGTCGCCGTAGACGACTTCCGCTCCCCATTGCTCCTGTGAGTGAATAAACGCGATCGCTCGCTCGAGCGTCTCGCGGCCTGTTTGAACTATACTGTCGGCAATCTCCGAGCAAGGCATACGACCAGAGAAAGATGCTGATGTGTATCCGTAGGTAACGTTAGCCAAAAGCTTCAGCGCCAACTGCCTGTTATTCAGCAGCGCCTGCAGCGTTTTGTCGTCCTTGTCTTGCTTCATCCCGCTCTTGACCATGACACGGGTCTCCAAAATCTCGCCAAGCATCTTTGCGAGGAGAGATTTCCGAATCTCAGGCCGGACGTACATCATTCCATTGGGCGTGATGTTGATGTGATCCTTTAGGAGCTCTAGTAGCCTCTTGTGCCTCTGATACTCGGTGAAGCCCATCTTGTTCATCCCCCGCCAATTGACAATCCTGCCTAGGAATGTCGAGTAGCACAAATTATAGGCAATCATGACACTGGGATACAGACTTTGAAAGTCGAGCACCAACAGCGGGCTGTTGTAGAAGTCGCTTTGGGGTTCCATTACCAGCGGGAGACATTCCAATGCGTTTTGGCCGCCGACTTGCTTCCGACTGGGGGAAACTAGCATAAAGTTCTCGGGTTTTGCAATTCTGAACATAATTGACTCGACCTTGAACTGTGAACCGCGAGAAAAGACCGAGAAGAAGTCCACCCCCAACAGTCTGGCTTGCTCACTTGTTCTCGGAATGAGCTCGTTTGACTCCAATATCTGAATATCAATCCTTGTTCGTGTGAGGTAGTAGCGCGTCAGTTTGTCGAGGTCCCTCTGCCTACTGCTGTTGTACCATTGTGTCAGGGTTCTCCAGGAGTAGTGAGGTATGCGGCGGTGCAGAACGTGCCAGACGACATTCTCCATCGTGTATTGAAGCAGGTTCAATTCTCCCCTCATGGCTCGCCAAATGTTGATCATGTGTCTGCCAGTCACGCGGATCGTCGACGTTGTGTTGAAGCCCCACCGATCATTCTCCTTTCCGATACGGCCGTGAGAGTTACTCTTCATACGTGAAAACTCATCGCACAGGTCGTAGTCGTACTTTACCCGGGCGCGTTCGATGAGATAGCCCCATGAGCTGCCGTGAACCTCATAGCCTGTAAGGATATCAGGGTCGTGGTCTCTGACAATTTGCACCATGCGAACCATGACATCGAGCTCGGACGATTCCTCGATAACCTCTGCAGAAACATAGCGCCGCATCCTCTGGGCGAGGGAACCGTCTGGCGATAGGACAACGACACCAGCAATGATCCCCCCTGAAGCTTCCTGACTACTGCTAGCGGTGCCATCTGCTTTGATAGACCAGAATATGCACTGGACCTCATCCTCGTCAGGATTAGGAACAAACTTGCCCCTCGTGTTGACGTGAACCTCGAGGGCCATAGTACTCATGTATTGCGCTTCATGCTTGACACTGGTCGACTTTTTCTTGGGCGAGTATTTGAAGCCATGCTTGTTTTTTGGGGTAGGTCCGTCAATCTGGGAGAGGTCGCGCCTTGTAGATTGAGGAGTGCCCGTGATCTTTGCAGTGACATTCTTTTGCGCTTTCTGCAGGACATGCTTCTTGTTCCACCAATCTTGAACTTCCTTAGCGCTTGGAGGTGGTTGAGCTATCTCCCAGCTTCGGTATGAACATAAGCTTGCTTGGGCCTCATAACGCACGTCGTTCTTGGCCTTGTCAATGGGTGTGTCTGATTTGATGCCGATGCTGGCGGCAGATGTCCCAGTTGGATCAAACTCCGCCAGGAACGGTAGAGTATTACTCTCGAGCCGAAATTCCCGACCGGCATACTCCCTGGGACGAGCCGGGACATCCTTCTCTTTGCTGTAGTAGGCATCTTGGTAAATCATATCGGGAATCTGCAGCTCCTTCATTGTCGACATGATAAGTTTTGGCGCGGGAGGCAGGACGCCGATCACACACTGGCGTTTTGCGGAAAAGGATCCGATTGCTGTCTGTATCCGATGAAGAATTGTTTCTGTTCCTGCTTCGGTCCCTGGTGAATCCGTTGTAGGAGTGGCAATTCGAACCTTCTTTGCTGGAGTGACCGGACTGGGCTTGCTACGTGTCTCCTCCGATGCTAAATTGAAGCAAACACGTTTTTGAGAATCCTTTTCAGCTTGTTGCGAGGCTCGAGGCGGGTTCATCTGGCTCAATCGAAGTTTCGTGCCCGGGTCCTCCTGGCTTTTGACTACTGGAAATCCCAATAACTGATTGGCCGCAGATTTCGAGCCTGCATTTTGAGACGATCGTGGCTTGTCTTGGGAGTTTGGCGGCAACATCGTGACCTGATGCTTCTCAGAGGCTGTGCTATTACTTAGGATGCCTTTGAGTGACGGTTTGGGCACTACTGCATCGGACGCCGGAGCTACTGGAGGCTCGGTTCTCGGACGTTTGGTAGAAGACGCTATCGCATGCGGTGATATCGATCGCTTGACAGATTCCGTACGGCGATGACCTAGGCTTGATGGGTCGCCCAATTTTGACACAAGCCCTTCCTCCTCGGCCATGTCGAGCAGATCGTCCCAAACCGGCACCGTTGGTGGGTTCCCAGTCTTCAACCTGCTGGCACAGACGCCTTCGTATATAGATCCCAGCCCGTTGACGGTCTTCCTGACTGTCAGATCGCCAGCGACGGGTTCGCTTCTTGAACCAGTACCACTAGTGACTAATGGCTTTCCATTAATACCAGTGCTGTTGATTTGGTCGTCCTGTCTTGCCTTCGCCTCGCCCATCTGAAAGAGATCCTCTTCGTCAGAATCGGCTGGATAAGGGTCGTAATCGTCAATACCGAGATCGAGTACGCCCTTTTCGTCAACTTCGATGCTGCTGGTTGGATTCTTGTTTGCTAGAGCGTGGTTCGATGGCAGTCCAAGAGCCGGTAGCAAGTTGGCGGGATACAAATCTTCTACTGACTGGAGCGCGGTCTTGACGGCAGCCTCAAGCGGCGAACGCTCCACAAAAGTCTCAAAGCTCGGCGGCGCGGAATCTTCCAACCCCTTTTCGGTTTCAATGAGTTTTGCGATTTCTTCTCTGTACTCTTCCTCGTGGATCCATCCTTGCGGTTGCGAGTCACGTTTATTCGCAGACATTGAGACCAAAACTTCTGCAGGGAAAGGGCTGCTTCCTGGGTCCGCATTGGGTATTTTCATTTTGCGGCGACGCGTCTCGTCTTTCCATAGACCAGCCATACTGTAAACAAGCTTGATATCTGCTGGGAGAGGTTTAACACGCTCAACAAAGTCGTGGTGTAGCTGACGCTCCTTCACCATTCGCCGATTGGTGATGTGTTGAACGCAAATGTCTACCTCGATAGAGCAGTGGCTGACCCTCGGCAAAGTCAGATCGTCGAGGACTCGAGTCTTAGGAATCGTCCGGTCATGCCAAAGGTGTTGAGAGTTCCCCTCTTGATCAAATGAAGGGATAGGGCCTCTGAAGTATACATCAGATACATCCAAGTAGCCACACCCGTACAGGTTGTAGTCGGTCATGAACTGTAGCAAGTACTGGAGGTGGGCTTCGTAAGGTTGGAACTTCTGCTTAAGAATAACGCCCTGTTGGAGCAGATCGGATAACCTTGTCATGACGATGGGATTGAACATGTAGATCTTCAGAAAGAAGCGGTACCCAACGTGGAAACCGTAGAACGGCACTCCTTTGACAAGGGTGATGCGGGCGACGAACTTTGCATTTTCTCCGAATTGATCACGTCGGTAGCTGACAGCCAAGGCATGGTCAATAGAGAGATGAAGTCGATAGATGTACGCGCCCACTTTTAGCAGTTAGCTAGGTCCATTATATGGTTCGAGGACTTATATACCATCCTCGGGCTCTAAACTGCCACGATACTCGACGTAGACGTATGGGAAAGCGCCGTGTATGTGAGCGCAGACTTTCTGCCCCGTTTCGGTCGACCCGAAAACCCTCACGACCGGAACCTTGGGGCCTTTCTTCGCCTGTGCAGGACCGACATCGTTCCGTAATTGGGGATCGTAATGCGTCGGCGTCGCCTGGTAGTGGTCTATGCAGTTCAACCGAACGCGGAAGAGGTCCATGGTGGAGGCTGTAAACACTCATGGAGGATGAGATGGTAGGACGGAGAACAATGTCATGATAAGGAAGAGCAGCGGTCGGCTTGGTGCATGGTAAGACGGGTTCAATGACACTAAGCAGCGAATTCACGACGCGACAAGGCCATGTTGATGCAGAATCCGACGCGTGCTGGGCCAAGAGAAAACGCCCAGGGTCCGCGCAGTCATGTGGCAACACGCGTGACAGTTTGCTCCTTCGGGACGCCATCCTGCCTGGTCATCATCCACTAAAGCAAAGTGCCTTGGTGTGGGGCATTTTCCAGCACATCTCACTGAAGCAGGCTTAAGCACCTTCTACTTCACTATAGGGTCGCCATTCATCATTGATTCAGCCATGAACTTGCTGGCGGATACACTTGAAGCTTTGATGTTGGATTAATCGAGATTTTCAATTCCACAAGAATATAGCGTGCTTATTCAAGACAGAACCAAAAGAGAATTGGATGCGTAAATCTAGGCCATTTTGTATCAATACCTTAGCCATGCATGAAATCTGAGACTGCTTACATAAGGAGCCGCAACACCTGTGCTTTTCCCGACCCAAATTCACGACGTGAATGCGCCGCCGCCCAAACTTTCTCTAGCAACAACCCTCTCATACCCTCACCAACCGCCAAGATGCCGCCGCCGCCACCGCCGCCGAGAAAGACCGACCCCAAGGCGTCCGCTGCCGCAAAGGAGGAGAATATCTACATTCCCTCTTTCATCAGTAAACGTCCCTTTTATGCCGGCGAAGAAGGCGATGACCAGACCGACTACCTTGAGCATCAGCGTATTCAGAAGAAAAACGAGCAGTCACAATGGTACGATCGCGGTCGCAAGGCTGGCCCGGCAGCCACAAAGTATCGGAAAGGCGCATGCGAAAACTGCGGCGCCATGACGCACAAAGCCAAAGACTGCCTCAGTCGGCCGAGGGCGAAAGGCGCAAAGTGGACTGGCAGGGACATTCAGGCCGACGAGGTCGTTCAGGACGTCAAGCTTGGCTGGGATGCCAAACGCGATCGCTGGAATGGATACGACTCTAAGGAGTATCGAAATGTCGTCGAGGAGTTCAACGAGATGGAGAAGCTAAGGAAGCAGGCGCTTGCCAAGGGCGAGACGGAGGAGGAGGAGCAGGACGATGGCGATAAGTACGCAGAGGAAAACGACATGAGCAAGCATCAGAGCACAGCTACACGCCAGCTGAGAATACGAGAGGATACGGCAAAGTACCTGGTCAACCTGGACTTGGAATCCGCAAAGTACGACCCAAAGACGAGATCCCTCGTGGACGGCGGCGCAACAGTGGACAAAGCCGCGAATCTCTTTGCAGAGGAAGGCTTCATGCGCGGCTCAGGCGACGCCGGCGAGTTCGAGCAAGCACAGCGATACGCTTGGGAGGCCCAGGAGAAGAGTGGTGACACCACAAAACATTTGCAAGCCAACCCCACGGCTGGAGAGTTCTACAGGAAGAAGGAGAAGGAAGAGGCCGAGAAGAAACGTGCGGAGCGGGAGAAGAAGCTCAAGGAACTGTACGGCGATAACTCGCAATACACCATGCCCGATGAGCTGAAGAATGTCATTACCGAGTCGGAGAAATATGTCGAGTATGACGAGAGCGGCCTCATCAAGGGCGCGCCCAAGGTTATCGCCAAGTCAAAGTACCCCGAGGACGTGTACATCCACAATCACACATCTATCTGGGGCAGCTGGTGGTCAAATTTTCAATGGGGCTACGAATGCTGTCACTCGGTGGTCAAGAACAGTTACTGCACGGGTGAGGAGGGCAAGTTGGCTTGGGAAGCGTCTGAACGGCAACGGACTGGTGCTTCGTTGGCGCTGCAGATGGAGCAACAAGCAGAGATTCCAAAGGCGGATGATACTCCGGTGAACAAGCCGGCGACAAAGCGGACAGCAGAAGAGATGATGGGCGGTGTCACTGAGGAAGAGATGGAGGAGTACAGGAGAAAGAGGACAGCGGCGAACGACCCGATGGCTAAGTTCCTGGGCAAGGATGAATTGGTCTAGACTACCTAGGTATTTAGGCATGGCTTATGAGCATTGCATTGGACAAACATGATACCCATTTCCCTGTCAAACGTTCGCATGCAAGACGATGCCTCGAGGTGCCCTGAACTGAACAAGAAAAAGACTTTTGTGTAACATTCATTCGTGGTATCCGTATTTGATGCAATCATTCCATTTTGCCTCTGGCGAACGCCGTGACTATAAACACCCCGATGATCCCAATGGTTGGATTTTGGTGTGCCAACCATTCCCAGAGTTTTTTTGACCAATCCTTAGCATAAATGGCGATGCATTTACTCGTCATCCTCCTCGTCGTCACCACCGTCACCCTTGGACTCGGCGGCAGCAGCCTTCTTTCTGCGGACACGGCCGGGGCGGCCGCCACCGAAGGGCGAGGTAAGAGCGAAGTCGATGTGCTTCTGGGAGTCGAGACGGACGATGAAGGAGGGAACGTTGACGATCTGCTTGCCGACACGGATGTGACGCTGGCGGATGAGGACACGGGCGTGGTGGATGGACTTGGCGAGACCGAGCTTGTAGACGCAAGTCTGGAGGCGGCGCTCAAGGAAATCCTCGACCTTCAGGGCCAGGACGTAATCGAGCTTCATGCGGGACTCGTCGAGGACACCGACGCGCACGAGACGGCGAATGAGGGCATTGCCTTCGAACAGACGCTTGGGGTCCTTCTCGTCGAGGGTCAAAAGCTGACTGTGGTGGTTGTTAGCCAAGAGGGTGTTCCTCACGCGACCGTTTTGCGACAGAGCCGAAATCACATACCGGGCAGCACGACGAATCTTGGAGAGGGTAAGCTGGACACGCCAGACCTCACGCTTGTTGCGGAGACCGTACTCGCCAACGAGCTTAAGCTCGGAGTCACTATTATCGTATCGAAGTCAGTGGTGTGATTCACGACTTAAACAGAGCAAGCTCTTGTTCAGTGGCCGGAGAATACTGACAGACGGGCGGCCTCGAAGGGACGGTTGGGGACCTTGGAGGTCTTGGAGTAGGTGAGGCTATTGCGCGAAATCGAATTAGCATATTGAATTTGGCGGTGCGACTGCGATTCGGTCTACTTACGGCGCCATCTTGCCGACTCGTCGATATCCTTCGAATTGTGGTTGACGAAGAAAACGAAAAGGAAAAAAAGAAGAGCCTCTCGTGAATCTTGCAACACTCAATGCGAAAAATGGCTGTGGGGAGCGAGGGCTGACTAGCGCCTGTCAAATTGTGGGTCCTGTTCGCCTACGATCACGTGCAGTGCCCTTTTCACAACGAAAAAAGAATTACGGGACTGAGTCAGCAAAGCACACACACGTCGCCGATTTTTTGCCTTGCCCGTTGTGTCTGGAACTTCGTGATCTTTTTCAAGACCCGACAACACCATCACCAAATTCCGCCCTCTACGACAACCACTCCGGCAAAATGGGTCACCCAGCGGGTCTTCGCGCGGGAACGCGCGTACGTATTGCCCAGCTACGAATCATCTCGAGATTGCGGCCGGATTGCTGACGGTTAGCTTGCAGTATGCGTTCAGCAGAAACTTCCGTGAGAAGGGTATGATCAAGCTCTCCACGTACCTTCGCCAGTACAGAGTCGGAGATATCGTCGACATCAAGACCAACGGTGCCGTCCAGAAGGGGTAAGCGAATAACCCACCCTCGAACTCGAATTGCGACAATTGGGAGACTCGAGGTCTTAGCTGGGAGGAATTGCGAAAATGGGCATAATGCGTGCAGGAGCAGAGGGCTGACTTGTTGGATTACAGTATGCCTCACAAGGTCTACCACGGCAAGACCGGTGTCATCTACAACGTCACCAAGTCCGCCGTCGGTATCATCATCTACAAGAAGGTGAAGCACCGCTACATCGAGAAGCGCATCAACATCCGCGTCGAGCACATCTCCCCCTCCCGTTCGAGAGACGACTTCATCCGCCGTGTCAAGGAGAACGCCGCCCTGAAGAAGAGGGCCCAGGCCGAGGGCAAGGCCCTCACCCTTAAGCGCCTCCCCCTCATGCCCCGTGAGGCCCGCACCGTCGACTTCAAGGAGAACAAGCCCCAGACGGTCACCCCTCTCCCCTACGAGACGACGATTTAGAGTGTCTTTTGGGTGGTTTGTGGGTTCTTCTTTTGCATGTGGTGTTTACGTGAGGAACGGAAGAATTCTAGCATGGAACGGCATCACGTTTTCGGCAACGTCCATAGGGAATGGGAAAAAAAAGACCAATGACACTTCATCGTTCACACCTACACGAGGAAATGCTACCTGTGAGACCCGTTGGTCCTTTTGCGATCCTGCCGCGATGCCTCGGGTCCTGTCATTGTCAGGTCGGAGGCATTGGCACAGGTTCTGGTGTATGGTGTTGTGTGCTCGTGGGAAGCAAGGTCAATGCGAGATGCCTGTGAAAGGCAGGCGAATAGTTGGCCCTGCTGCCCGCCGGGCCCTCATGATACCCTCAGTCAAATGAAGAACACGACCTATGATCATTTCTCAAGTGCAACTATGTCATTGTGAACTCACATGTCGCTTGGGCAGGCACAGTATCAAGCTCGTACGCGGCCAATTCCTTGAGTGAGTATGAGCTATAGCTACTCTGTGAGCTGCTAGTCAGCGGGATGCCAACCTGCGGCTCTCAACACCGGTTAACTATAAAGCAGCTGTGGTATAATTGAGCTATACTTTCTGCTCTTGCACTATTCTCGTCATCCAAAAATATCAAAAGCACAACCTCGTATTGTCGGGCTCAATCCTACCTAGTCACTGACAGGAGCTTATTAGTTCAGACCTGATACACGCAAATGCGCTTTTGTGGCTACGTTCCAGACGCAAAACCATATCAGTTGCCTTTCTCACATACCAGTTGCTATGCACCTACCAATCATTGGATTTCCCCAAAGTTGATTTCTGATAACTCGTCGAGTTGTCTGATACTAGAGCCATGCCATGTTCTGCCATCGTTAGGTTCTTCTGGAATCCAACGATTGTTTGCTGTGAGCGCAGGGGCCTTTTGAACCAACTTTGGTGGCATGAACCCCACCATTATCGTCATGGGATTAGATCGGACAGGCATTCGCTTGTGGCTTCAGGTGCTTTGCCTGCGCTGGGACGCTGGAGGGGTGACACTGACACCGCTGCGTCCGCCGGATTAGCATTGTTCCAGATTTCATGCCTAACCTAAACCCAGTGGAGGATCGCAACGACGACGGCTTGGCGCAATCCCCGGAGCTTGCGCATGTTGCAGAACCCAGCCACACTCGAGCTGCTTTAGACATCTTGAGAGCTTGGTCAACGCTGACGACTCTCTCCCGCCTCTCCCACTTGGCACGGAAGTCGCTCACAATATCTTCTTCCCCTCCAATTCCTGCGAATTCTTCTCCCCCTACATCTTTCACTGGGCTTCACTGAGATTCTTGGGCATCATTGCGTGCACGTGGAGCTGTCTCCTTAAACCGTCGGGAGACGTCATTTCCTCGAACCATCCGAAACCCCCATTAAGCGCCCTTCACCTCCGACCACCACCAACGACCCCGCGCACGAAGGATCGCCCATCATGGCTGCCGTGCCCGATACCAGGCATACTAAGTCCGTAATCCTCAACCATCTTGAGACTTTGTGGCCCAATCGTGGCAGTCTCCCCGACTTTGCGACTGTGCACTGACACTCTATGAAGGACCGACCAGGAGTTGGCGATCAACATCAAGAAGGCCACGAACCCCGACGAGACGGCGCCGAAGCGGAAACATGTGCGCAGCTGCATTGTGTACACATGGGACCACCGGTCTTCTCAGGCCTTCTGGGCTGGCATGAAGGTGTAAGTGAACTGTTGTAAGTCGGGAGATGGCCCGATCGCTGACAGACGGCGCCACGTTGTAGGCAACCCATTCTTGCCGACGAAGTTCAGACTTTCAAAGCTCTGATTACGGTCCACAAAGTCCTCCAAGAAGGACACCCGAACACGCTGAGGGAGGCCATGGCTCAGAGAGGTTGGATAGACAGCTTGAATCGCGGCATGGGAGGAGAGGGAGTGCGCGGATACAGCCCTTTGATCCGGGAATACGTTTACTACCTCCTGGCCAAGCTTTCTTTCCACCAGCAGCATCCCGAGTTTAACGGCACCTTCGAATACGAGGAGTACCTCAGCTTGAAGGCCATCAACGACCCCAACGAGGGGTACGAGACAATCACAGACTTGATGACACTGCAAGATAAGATTGAGCAGTTCCAGAAGTTGATCTTCTCACACTTCCGTCACGTTGGAAACAACGAGTGTCGTATTTCCTCTCTTGTGCCCCTCGTGCAGGAGAGCTACGGTATTTACAAGTTCATCACAAGCATGCTTCGCGCCATGCACTCGAGTAAGTTGCATCGGACCCCCCCCCCCCCCCCCCCCCCCCCCCGGGGGGGGTTTCCTTCTCGGCGCCCCCCCCCCCCCCCGGCGCCCCCCCCCCCCCCCACCCCACCCCCCCCCCCACCCCCCCCCTCCCCCCCCCCCTCCCACCACCCCCCCCCCCCCCCCCCCCCCCCCCTAGGCGGGCAAGGGTGATTTCGCTAATCGGGCACAGCCACCGGCGACGTCGAGGCGCTTTCGCCCCTACGAGAACGATACGATGCCCAACATTACCGCCTCGTCAAGTTCTACTACGAGTGCTCCAACCTGCGCTATCTGACCAGCTTGATAACGATCCCCAAGCTGCCGCAAGACCCTCCCAACCTGTTGGCGGAAGACGACGAGGCACCCGCACTTCCGGCGCGCCCGAAGCAGGAAATTGAGAGACGCCCCACTCCACCCCCTGAACCGAAATCACAGGAGCCAGATGATATTTCCGAGTTCTGGAAGAACGAGCTGGAGCGCCAGAACCGAGAGTACGAAGAGCAGCAGAGAGTCCTCGAGGAACAACAGCGTCAGCAGATGTTGATGCAGCAACAGGCGCAGCAGCAGGCACAACGGGACTTTGAGGAGCAGCAGCGACAGTTGGCGGAGCAGCAGCGCAGGGAGCAGGAGGCCCTGATGCAGCAGCAAATGCAGTATCAGACCCAGGGTCGGCTTGCAGAGTTGGAACAGGAGAACTTCAATGCGAGAGCCCAGTATGAGCGTGACCAGCTTATGCTCCAGCAATACGACCAGAGGGTCAAGGGTCTGGAGAATGAGCTTGCACAGATCCAAGGACATTACGGCCAGCAGATCACGAGCAAAGATGAGCAAATCAGAGCTCTACAGGAGCAGGTTAACACGTGGCGGACGAAGTACGAAGCGCTCGCAAAGCTGTACTCCCAGCTTCGCCACGAGCACTTGGATCTGCTCCAAAAGTTCAAGTCTGTGCAGCTCAAGGCTGCCTCAGCTCAGGAGGCTATTGAACGGCGAGAGAAGCTTGAACGCGAGATCAAGACGAAGAACCTTGAGCTCGCTGATATGATCAGAGAGAGGGACCGCGCGCTCCATGACAAGGACCGCCTGCAGGGCGCCAACAAGGATGAGCTCGAAAAGCTCAAGCGAGAGCTCCGCATGGCCCTGGATCGTGCCGATAACATCGAGAGAAGCAAAGGAAACGAGCTCTCAACAATGTTGTCTAAGTACAACCGTGAGATGGCCGATCTCGAGGAGGCCCTGCGACTCAAGTCTCGCGCTCTGGACGACGCCCAGGCCAAGATCAGGAATGGAGACTCTGACCTTGAACAGCTTCTTCGCGACAAGGAGGAGGAGTTGGAAGTCTACAAGGCCGGCATGGATCAGACACTTATCGAGCTCAACGAGCTGAAGTTGAACCAAGGCGATACCGACACCGTTATTGACGGACAGATTGATGCCTTGATCATGGCCAACCTGGACAAGATCAACGACATCATCGACTCTGTGCTGCAATCCGGTGTGCAGAGAGTAGATGATGCGCTTTACGAGTTGGATTCAACGATGCAGGCAGGAAACCAGAACGCTTCTCCATCCTACGTGCTCTCGCAGATTGAGAAGGCGTCGTCCAGCGCCATGGAGTTTGCTACCGCATTCAACAACTTCATCGCCGACGGCCCCAACGCGACACACGCCGAGCTTATCAAGGCCATCAACGTCTTTGCTGGTGCTCTTGCGGATGTCTGCAGCAACGCCAAGGGTATCACCCGTCTGGCAACCGACGAGAAGAAGAGCGATGCTCTGATGAACGGCACCCGGCAGTCCGCTTCTTCCACCGTCAAATTCTTCCGCGGCCTTCAGAGCTTCCGCCTGGAGGGCATGGATCCCATCCAGAAGACCGACGTTGTCATCAACAGCAATAACGAGGTGCAGATGAACCTTCAGAAGCTGAACAAGCTTGTCGAGACATTCGCGCCCAACACTGGCAAGCTCGCGGGCAAGGGCGACTTGGGCGATATTGTCGATTCCGAACTCAGCAAGGCGGCCGATGCCATCGCGGCCGCTGCTGCTCGCCTCGCCAAGCTGAAGAACAAGCCTCGCGAAGGGTACTCTACCTACGAGCTCAAGGTCCACGACGGCATTCTCGATGCCGCCATGGCCATCACCAACGCCATTGCGCAGCTGATCAAGGCCGCCACGGTGACGCAGCAGGAGATTGTTCAGGCAGGCCGAGGTTCGTCCTCGAGAACCGCCTTCTACAAGAAGAACAACAGATGGACCGAGGGTCTTATTTCAGCAGCCAAGGCCGTGGCGTCCTCCACCAACACCCTGATCGAGACCGCAGACGGCGTCTTGTCGAACCGCAACAGCCCCGAGCAGCTCATTGTGGCATCCAACGACGTGGCAGCCTCCACGGCTCAGCTCGTCGCCGCCAGCAGAGTCAAGGCTGGCTTCATGTCCAAGAGCCAAGAGAACCTCGAGCAGGCCAGCAAGGCTGTCGGTGCTGCATGCAGGGCGCTCGTGCGCCAGGTGCAGAACATGATCAAGGACCGCAACGCGGAGGACGAGGCGGTCGACTACTCCAAGCTCGGAGCCCACGAGTTCAAGGTCCGGGAGATGGAGCAACAGGTACGTTTAATTGATTCGCGCATCGTGAACTATGCCAACTGCCGTATAACGCCGGTGGCCGGAGACAACTCCGTCGCAGCCATCCTCGTCATTTGCGGCTAGTGCCTTGCTTGGCGACCGAAAGAGAAAAGAGAAATGCTGACGCGTGCGGCGCTACCACTTTTAGGTCGAGATTCTGCAGTTGGAGAACTCCCTCTCGGCCGCAAGACACAGGCTAGGAGAGATGCGCAAGATCTCTTACCAGGAGGACTAGGGGGTTGCCGCGCCGACAACGTGAGCCACAGTATCCGTAGCGGCAGTCATTTTTTACGTTCCACGGCCCGGAGTTGGACTCCGACGGGAGGGAGAAGGAGCGCGAATCTTTTGTGGATTGCGGGGTCGCCTTCTTCTCGCAGTTCTATCTGGAATCATCATACCTCGGTGTACTTCGGTCGTTTCTTCTTCGCAAAAGGACGGGAGGGGAGGTGTTTGTTTATCATTTGAACATGCTTCTTCATTGAAGATCTGTTTCTCCTCCATCCCCGGTAGATAATTCCGGAGTGGGGCGAAGATCTCTTCTCGTGTGAGGTGATGGGAGCATAGGTCATCTATTTGATACAAGTTTTTTGTTGAACCTCCCTTTCTTGTGCCGGCTGTGTTGAATCTGCTTGAGCGTTTACCCAGGGCAGGGCGACTAGCAGATGGGACGATGTTCTGAGGGAAACTCTACGGTACATTCAAGCCTCGTTACCTCAACCCTTAACCCTTAACCCGGTCTTCGGGTCTCCGGATCTATCTCCGGATCTAGTCCCAGATCTCGTCTCCCATTCAAAAGGTGCGTGGTAAGTCAAGCGTGGCTTTTTTCTCGGCTTTCCTCACATGGCTATGCGAGGCTTGCACCCAAATTTCCTACCCATCGTATTTCCTCCACGCCCCGTGATGGCGTATCTAGAACCGCGACGGATTCAGGGTTCATGCTCCGGACCATCTATCCTGCACTGCTTCATACGAATCGGCGGTGCGCGGGTTCGGTTGTCGCTAGTAGCGGACCACGCATGGCAAGGCAAGGCTGAAAACGGACGAAGGAGGGTTGAGGGGTGGGAAAAGGGGACAACAAAACTCCTCCAGCCTTTTTTATGTTCCCTTGTCAAGCCCCTCCGTTGGAAGTTGACCCAGGCTAAGAAGAAGCCTAAATGTGTAATCTTTGGACGCCTCTTTTCTCGCGCACCCTAAGCTTTCGCCCCCTCCCCTTTTGATACTCCGGTAGAGGGAACACGTCCGATTGAGTGGCATTTTACATCCTCCCACCCTGCCTTGCCTTACAGACCTGGTACCTTGGGATTTTGCAGCGGGTTTAATCCGGAGGGGTTGCGCATGGCTTGAAGCCATTCCCTCCATCCTCCACCTACTAAGTACCTACCCTAGGAACACAATCAGGACCCCGTGGGAAGATGGTTTGCCCTGTCAACCCGGTTCTCGGAGACGTGAGGAGAAAAACGAAAAGCCAAAGCTAGGCTGTGGATGGCATCGTGTATCATCGTCACACCTGTGGCGTTTGCAAAGTCCACCCCTCCCTCTGAAGCCTAACCGGGAAAAGCCTCTAGAGAATGAGAGAGGAGTGAAGAGTGAAATACGGACAAGTATCTCGAGACGACGGTTGAGGTACCCTCCTCTCTCATGAAGATCTCAAGCTTCCCTAGCACGCCCAGCGAGACTCTTGAATCGGTCCCTGGAATTCGGTTAGCACTGTGGCATTTTTGGAATCATTTTCTCTGCGTCTTGCGGGATTACCGGGAAGATGGCCCGGTTAGAAGTTTGGAGAGAATGAAGTATGACGATGTCATGTTGTCTCCGTCTCATATCATCATCATATGAAATGTAAAGTTGTGTTTCACTAGTTGTCTTGGAGGTGTTGGAGAAGCTACCCCACGACGAGGAACATAGATATTTCTCTCCATGTTTCTCTCAACCTGTGTTAGATATGGTTCACTGAGGCCCAATTTACCCAGGAAAATCTCGTGGTTTCTTCGAAATTCGCTACAGTTTCTCATTTCCTTGGGTCTTCAGAAGTAATCATGTCAAACAGCAGCAAACATCTCACGCTCTTCGAAACGTTGATATCCAAGCGACCGTATCAAAAAGATACTCTCATCGGCATCACCGTAAATCATTCACAACAGTCGGATACGCGCGTTACCCCTTCGTTCTATGTTTTACGCAAAAAAGGGCGTATACCCAACAGGCCCTGTCCAACAGTCCCGCGTGAAAGCCGTCCGACCCGCCTGGGCAGCTCTAGCACCCTCCCTAGATCATTCCTCCCCAACCCAATCGCCATCGTTCCAGCTGTCACTGTCGAAGAAGAATTCATTGGCGAAGAAGAAAAGTCCCACGGCACGCAACGAAACAAGTTGGTCTCCTGCGATCGAGCCTTACGTTTTGCGTCGATGCGGCACGCGGCTTGGCCTTGGTATTTCTCCACAACCGAAGCCGTGTAAGCGAGCCATCCAGCCAGCCCAACGACGGGAAGTAAGGTAGTAGTGGTGCTGGGCTCTGCAATCTACCCAAATCTCTCTCTCTCTCTCAGACACTTGACTCAGGTCTAAGCCGTCCGAGATCCCGCGTTGACTCAGACACTAGAGTTCCCGCGCCGGCACCAAGCCTCCCGCTGCTTCGGAGAAGGGCCCGGCTCCCCGAGATCTGGCGCGGGCCCTCTTCAGGCTTCAAGCGCGAGTCCACCTCCCGAAGGTTCCCGGGGTCTCCGCTGTCCGTCCGAAGTCGAGGCTTCCAACTTCATCAGCGGGGCCCGTGGCTTCGACGGCTTGAGAGGAACGCGCACTCCCCCCCTTCGTCGGAAGATGCCCACCTAATCACACATCGACTCCTCTTGTTGCTGTCCTCTGGTGGTGTATTCCAGAAGAAAGAAGATAGCATGTAGCTATATTCTCATCGGACGCTAGTCGGTAAGCAGCAATGCGCTTGTTTTCGACCCCTCTACGACGTATCTCTATGAATGATCCAGGCGGAGAAAAGACTGATTCCAGGTCGACCGCACTGACGCTATGAGAACGATCGAGAACCAAAGCATTTTCCTATTCCGTTCATCAAACGTTCACCTAGACTTCGTCCGTCAGGTTACCCCAGAGTCTGAAAATACAGGGCAACCTAGGATGACCTAGTTTGGTAGTCAGCAAAAGAGGTTTGAGCGTCGAAAGCTCGCCCAGTCAGCGAATTTCGAGTATTCTGGCTCGTTTATTTTGCCTGCAAGAAGACTCTGTATTTACAATCAATAAAGATTCTCCGTAAAAGGATCGACTGCAAGGCGGGCATCATCCCTACTGTGGCCTCTTGAGGGCCGATAAGGCTTTTTGATTGATGGCGGTACGTGCTCTCGCCCGGTTCAATTCAGTCGCCCTTCGTCGCCAGGGAAGCAGACTCGGTAAAAGAGCCTTCACATTGGCGGGAACCCGCTGAAGGCGACCAGGAGGAGATGGCTACCGGGTTCCTGGTGAAGAATGGCTTCTTTTGTTGAGTTAGCGCAAGCTTTGGCGCCTTCATCCTGCTCAAGATTGTGCCATGTTGCCGAGACGCCAAGGTTAGGTGAGACGCCATGTTAGTCCCAGAAAAACCGTTTGCTTTACGTTATTGGCACGGTTTGATGAAAGTCGAGTCGTCTACTCCCTGGCCGAGACGTCTTGCCTTGCTCCCTGTGATCCCGGTCGCTCAGCCCTGCTCGGAGGCCACGAGATGAAGGTTCGGTCCCGAAGTCGAGCCGGACAAGACGTGTCCACACAAACAAGGAAGTACAGGTGATGGACAGGGCTAGGGGGAAGTGTTGAAGTGAGCCTGCAAGCAATCCGATTAGGACGCATCCTTGAGTTTATGAACGGCGACCAAAAGACTTGGGGCGGGGCAGTCCAGGGGTTGCTCGCAGCCACGTCGAAAATGGCTGCTGGAAGGCTCGGATCGCAGCCTGTCACGGATTCACGATCTTTGTGACAAAAGAGTTGTGTGACCACACGTAAATGATCCATTCTTCGACCAAGAGCCACCGAAGCGCGGCCGTATAAGTCGCCAATGGTCATGTCTCATAGAAGGCGCCTGTACAGCACGTATGGCAGCATCTTCGCGCGATAAATTCCCCACGTAACGTAGTCTCCGTTCGTATCCTGAGGGCGGCGTAGTACGCCATGTCGGCTAAGAGTAGCCAGCTTGTGTACAGTCACATCATCGAACGCGCGCCTAGGGCCAATCTCTTACCTGTCACTGCCAACTCTTTGCGCTTCCTCATGGGATACTGACTGCTGCCCTGAAATAAAGTGATCGGCGACTCTGCCTCCGTCTTGTCTCCTACCAGGCTAAAGCAGACTGGAATTTCAAATAATCCCTGTCTCGACCGTTGCTCTATGTCAAGCATCTTGCTCTAATGTTAGAATCGGTGCAGTGAGTAATCTTGTCGATTCCTTCCCGCAACAAACAAGACTGACGCTTCAGATCTGCTCCTCTGGTCTCGACTTCCTTCTTCTTAGTGGTTGATGGTAAACAGCCAAGGACCACTACTATCGACTGCGTTCGTATCGGCAACCCTTGCGAGCCAAGACGCGAACCAGGTAGAAGGAAATAGCTGAAGGCACTCAAAACTTCAATCCAGCCAGCGAAGTTGAAATTCCACTAGGACAGAGAAGTAGAGAGAACATCGGACCATAGCCACGGCGGGATCCTAGTCTGGTAGTGGGGTCCGAGGGCGCTCCAGTCACGCAGCGCATGACTGTCACAGCCCCAGGGCGGCCGCCTATCTTGGCGAGGAATAGCAGTATAGGGTCAAGTACCGGGTTCATGAAAGTTGGGGGGCCGTCGATGTGGCTTTCGGTAGGAATGTCAACGCTGACCCTGAGGATGATCCGTCGGACGGAAACCAGGTACCGCTAGTTGGTCATAAACGTCTTGCGGGATCCGTCGGATGTTGCCTGGTGGGGTACAGGCGAATCTGTTCTTGTTTCCTCCCTGCTTGTCTGCGGATATTTCTCAGGCGTTTCTCTCGTGTATGGTGTCAGTGGTCGTCATGGCGGCGGCCAGGACGGACAATTCTTGCCGATCCTAGGGTCTTCATGTCTGTTCGAGGCGGTGACGGTTTCTTGCCCTCGATACGTACAGTTTGCTAATCACTTTGTCGAAATCGGACGTATAGGCGGGTTGAAGGAACCGGAATGAGCCGTGTGCATATCTTGGAAGTATCAGTCGACAGTTGCGGTCTAAGCCTTCGTTTTACTCGACAGATGATGTCGGTGAGTGAGGTGGCCTGACCTGCCGCGATGGAATTAAAAATAAGTAGCATACACTTCGATTAATCTGAAGGAGGGTAAACCCGTGAATGACTCCGACTGCCCCCCGTTGCCGGGGCTGTGGCTGCAGACTGCGGGATGTCGCAAGTCAGGGCAGGTGGCTGATGCGTACAGATGCCACAGAGTGTCTGGATCCCGATGGAGAAGGCTGGACTAGTAACAATGTCTCTTTCCATTTCTTTGCTCTCGTCGATGAAGGCAAAGCTTGGAAGAAAAGAGAGAGAAAGAAGGGGGAGCAGGGAAGAGGCTAGTAAGGCCGCAACCAACTATACCTTCTTGAGCCAGCATGCGTTGCATGAAGCGAAGGCAGGGATGAACGACAGTAGGTACTGCGTTGATGCAGACTGAGCGGACCGCCCGCACATCTTGAGTCCGAGGTAGTGGCTTAACCAAAAGGCGCCCCCCAGTCAACCAACGCTCTCTCTCTCTCTCTCTCTCTCTCTCTCTCTCTCGCTCACTTGAAGCGCAGCGCAGCCTTCTCCCTGTCTCAACATCATCATTGGCGTTGCAAGAAACTCGGGTCCATCAGAGTGCTAGATCCAGGCGTCGATCTCGACCAATGCGGGGAGATGTTTGCTGGCGCGGCTATGGAATATGGCATTGGTGGCTTTGTTCTTGCGGTCAGGTTGTATTGCATTGGAAGTTGGAGGGATGTGCCCACCACATCAGGCTCGATGTGAGTTGCAATACGAGTGAGGCGTGGCAGGTGTGGGTGGTAATTCTCCTAGTGTACTTGGAAGCTGTTCTTCTTCTGCTCCTTTTCCCCTTGTTCCGTGATGATGTGGTGATGTCTTGCGATAGCTCTCCCGCATATTTGAAGGGTGAGACAGCAGATTGAGCTTCGGGGAAAGAAATGGGCCCGTGAAACGCAGCAGTGGGTGACAGAGTGGGTAAGTGCCAGATGGGACGATCTGTGCGTCCTTGGCCATGTACCCACAGGCACACAGGGCGGGCAGGAAAGGGCGACAAGGTACCCATGTCCATAGCCTGGCTGAGGCTGAACCAATAGGGTTTAGTCCGGCTGCTAATCTCGACGTCCCTCGTCTAACCCCCCAATCATGCAGCCAACATGCCAACGTTTGCTCCTTCTTGCATCTCTCGGTAACCAATCATAATGGCCTTCACGAAAACCACCGTTGGAACATCAAGGTTCCTTTGTTGTTTGCTCCCTCCTACAGCCCTCTTCCAGGCCTCTTCCAGCATCACATGGCTCTGGTTTGCTCCGGCTGTCTCCATTGGCGTGCGTGGTCATCGACCTCTCCGCATAATCTGACAGGGGCAGACGCGTGAAGGGTAAATATGCAAATACTCTGTCTGAATTCTTTTGCCCAAATTGCTTCTTTCATTATTCTTGATCAACACGCCTATCCTAAAGTGATCCAGCCACGTGAAATGATGGCAACTGGCGCAAGAAAGGGTATGGCCATCACCAAATCCTAGTCCCTGCCTTTGCTCCCCACCGCCTTTCCAAAGCCAGACTGTAGTACGTTTGCGCCTGGAGAGGCGGTCAACTCATTGCTGAAGATCAGCAGCTAGCTCCTTTGAGTCGGCCTCTACTGTTTCAGAAGAATGAAGAAATGGTCGTTTGCCCTTTCCACCTATCCTGAACTCCGTCATAGTAGCCCCATTGCAGAAAATGGCCCCCAACTTTCCTTCTTTACTGTCCTCAATTTGCCTCCCATGCCTAAACCCGACAAATAGAAAATTTAAAAAACGAGCAAGGCAAAGTTTCATCGTTCCTTCTTGGCCGTGGCTGAACCATCTCCCACCTCGTTTGGATTGCCTCTTACATTGGTTTCGTCAAAGTCATAGCTGGCATCGTGCCTCTGGCGAAAAAGCTCGTCGAATGCCTGTTCATCCATTGACAATGTCTGGGGCGAAAGCGTCATGGTTGTGAAAGAGTCATTCATCGTGAAATTCTCTCCGTGGACGCCCGTTTCGAGTGATTCTTGAGGAGTGAATAGCCCAAGCCCACTGAGATTGTCTGCCGCGGAATGCTGAAGTGCCTCATGGTATGAGTTACTGTGGGAAGTATTGACAACCAGCGAATCCTCCCGACGTGAATATTCACTAGTGGCGTTATCCGATGGAAAGCAGATAATATTTGAGCCATGTGTCGATATTCGCGTCATTCCCCTGTCTTTTTCCACGGGACTCGCGCGCTGTGCCGCTATTGATGAATATGCTGGCGGACTAGAAAGGAGGGCAGCACTACCCCGAGAAAAATCATCGGCCGGGACGTCGAAAGGAATGTGCTGTTGATCCATCACCTGGACATCCAATGCTGTCGGTTGGTAACTGCTTTGCTCCTGTAGCAGAGCATTGTTGAGATGGTGTTGCTGCTGGCCAAAGGCGGAAGCTGTCTGGTGGTGATCTGTGTTACGTCGGCTCTGGCATGCTGCTCAAGATCAGCTTTTGAAAAGTCATTTTACCAATCGCGCAACTCACTCGGATCATAGTGATAGACTGTGCAGTGCTGATAAATTTCTTCTTGATTTGTAACTGCGGAGAGGCTGACCAGTGGTATTGGCGCGCGTACTTTTTGCCCCTGAGCATCTCGCACGCAGTAAGCGGCTTGGAATTGGTGAGGCTGACCGACCTCAGAGAGCTCCCAACTCCCGTGCGGGTACGTTCCAGCAGACGTGAACATGTCGAGATCATGACGCGGTAAGACTTCGTTCATACCCTGGGTCCTCAAAACAACACGGGATTCCGTCGGTGATGATTCCTCGTTGTGAGACATTGTGCCTTGGAAGAACGGGCACAAGATTGTTGGCGAAGGCGAAGTGGTAAGTGTGGTGAGCGGATAGTGGCGGTAAGTGTGGTGTAAATGCATGTAGGGATGGTGGGGAGTCTCAAGTACAAAAGAGAAATGATGGTAGGAACCTGGTAAGAAGATGAGGTCAAAATAGCTTTTTGGGGGTGCGATGAGAAAAGAAAGAAGAGACAGCACCAGGTTGTATAAGCCAAAAATGACCCTTGACCGAATGCAGCGCTCGCGATAACATCTGACGGAGACTTTAGGGGAAAGGCTGGCCCAAACACTGGAGTATCTTGGAGACAAGCGTGACAGGAACAAACCAATCCAAGAAATTACACCTCGCCTATTCGCCTAAGCCTTATTGAGCTAGCAGAATTTGCACAATGTGGTGCGGCGGGAAATTCTCGAAAAGAGGCTACAAGTCAACTGTTGCCTCGTCCCCGACAAGTGTCCCATCTCGTCGTCAAAACTTCGTAAAAGCAGTTTGGACAGCTTGTGAGAATCTGGGGCTGTGATACGTTGGCTTACGACTTTGATTGAGATGCAGGTACATGTCATCGAGTACGGGCGATGCCATACTCTCATCCAGGATGCTGAATTCTCAAGTTGGCGGGCAACCGTTTTGTGTCGAAGCCAGCCTGGCATGTTCCTTGCACTGACCGCCGCACATATGCTTTCTGCTTCATTCTCAACCGGGCTGTTGGTGTTGCTTCCGCCGTCGAAGGGAATTATACGCGAGAGAAAACGTTGTGTGCGTCGTTGGTTTCTTTCAACTCGTATGCACAGCCCGCTAAGCGCGCAGGCGACAGGGACACAAGGGAGTTATCAGCATGAGAGCGAGTGATCGAGTTGAGCCGTAGACGTGATGCTGAGAGAATGATCACCGAGTCGGCGATCTGAATTGTACAAACACGTACGCTCAAGTAACGTGTGATAGAAGGCTTTAGCTTGCTCGCTACATCCCCTCGTGCCCCCAGCGTTGATACAACTGATACAGTCCCCAGACTTTCTGGGCCCTTTAGGACGCGGTTTCGGGACGGCTTCAGCATCATAGTACTCGCGCACGGCTGGAGGATCGCCAACGCGGAGAGGACACAAAGCGGTGGTTCTTGACTTCTGGTATAAATCAGCAGCAGGTCAAGCATATGCGGGAAGAGGGGATATCCTTGAATAGAGACTGCCGCAGGTATCTGTGAAGTAAGCCAAGGTAGTGGTAGCGAAGGGAGGCTGCAGCTGGCAGTGCCGAGGACGGAGGAGCACAAAGATTCGCCAAGGGACCGTCGGCGGCCGTTGACAAGGTAAGGTAGATGACAGCCGGAGGCTTGCTGCGTGGGCTCGCGGTGAGGTAAGGTGAGCCTGGCTTCTGTTGCTTGAGCCAGGCCGAGGTACCTGCATCTTCGGGCCGTGATCCAGACAAAGTACCGTTCTATCAGAGGGGAGCCTCCTGGATACCTATGGTGATTGAAGAGAGACAGGCCCCTCGAAGGATACAAGTGTGCACAGTGTGAGAGATACCGTGTCCCAAACCGGGATCCGATCGTGGAGGTCACCATCTCCAAATTCGAGGTTGGCACAGATGGGTTTGGTAAGGCAGGCACGTTGGTAAGGAAGGTGAGTAAAGTAAGGTAAGGTGACGAGAGGTAAGGTATGACAAGTACCCGGGTATTCTCACACCCCCAGAGCTTTCACCCACCCCCATCCGAAGAGGAAAGACAACCCCGGCAAGTCTAAGGTAGTGTCTGGCCAGACCTGGAGTGGGAAGCAACCACCACGCGCACACTTACACACACCCACACACGTACCTACACCCACGTACACCCACGTTACCCCCCCCCCCCCCCCCCCCCCCCCCCCCCCCCCCCCCCCCCCCCCCCCCCCCCCCCCCCCCCACACCCCCCCCCCCCCCCCCCCCCCCCCCCCCCCCCCCCCCCCCCTACCCCCCCCCACCCCCCCTTCCTCCCCCCCCCCCCCCCTCCCCCCCCCCCCCCCCTGCAGCTTTCACCTCCTCCTTCCTCCTCCTCAAGACATCGTCCCACAAAAATTACTAGGCCTTCCACACCACAACCAACCGTCCTCGGCCAATTCTATGAGGTGACTTCGTCGCTTCCTGAGGGGAAGGTGGCGCTTTCTCCCCCAATTTAGGACTTCCTTCCACCTCCATGGGCTACTCCAGAAACATCCTGGTGCGGACCATGTTGTCTCCCTCAAATCTCTCCCGCCATAAGTCCCGGATATCATCCGTTGCCATCCGCATCCACGTTGGATTCCTCTTGATCTGATCTCTTATTTATGACCATCGGCACAGCCAGCTTCAAATCAAGATTCTTCCATCACAGCCCAGAAAAAAGTCACCACTTTATCAGAACCTTATTTGATTTGTTACTCAATATCTCCAAGAGACACAAGACACGCAAGACACCCCCTAACAACCTATTGATACGGCATTCTACCTTACACCGCCATTCACATTCATCATGGCGTTGACATTCAACCCTGGCAACATCGTTGCTCGTGACATTGATCCTACCCATGTGCACCCTGAGATCCTAAAGATTGTGACAGAGATCTTGGACCTTCGCCTCAACACATTCGAGTCCACCATAGCTGTCTCTGCAAGAGATTACTTTGCTTTTGGCGAGGAGGGTCGGCTCTTCATGGCATTGCAGATGGGGTACGCGTCCATATCTACTTTGTGCCTGTCTAATACCACTCTTTCATAAAGTCTCTAACATTCATCACAGGCGCATATTGGGCCAGCCTGTCATGTGGGTCAAGGACGGAATGCATTCTAGCGTTGATAGATGGGTTCTTGGGCCTTGTGAGAGGTTCATTGCCGGTCCACACATGATTGTCTCCGTCAACGGTATTGCTGTCGTCGTCCCTCGACCACCACCACAACTCCTCGAGGAAGCACCCGGTGCAACCACCCAGTTCGTCAACGCTCCTGAACGAAGAGTCAAGATCACACGACCTCCCAACGCCTTCATCCTCTACCGCAGCGACTACCAAGCCCAAATCAAACAGATGAACCCTCAACTCCAGAACAATGATATCTGTAGGTGACTGAATTTCAACAGCCCTACACCATCTCGCTGACCTTTGAAAAGCCGGAATCCTAGGAAAAGCTTGGAATAATGAGTCTCATGAAGTCCGCGAAAGATACAAGGCTCTCGCGAAAGCCTACAAGGAGCGCCACAACAAGATGCACCCTGACTATCGGTACACGCCACGCAAGCCTTCCGAGAAGCGTCGTCGCAACCGGAGGAGCACTTCAGCCTAATCGTCCCTGCCACCCCGTTCTAGAGATGGAGATCAAGGATCGTAGGAGCAAGAAGCGATCCATCACAACGTCGCTGCATTAGTTCCTACCATGCTAGGTCTCAATGACTGTGCAAGAATTTTCGCGACTACAAGTTGCCGCGAAGGAGCACCTTCGTCTGCTGCCTTAGGCCGAGTATGCCTCGTCTTCCCTCAGAGCCATGTCCCAGCTCGCGCCGAGAAAGTCAAAAAAACACCAACACTTGATGTTTGGGCCAGAACTAAGCAGACATGCCGTGCCCGGCACTCACCCTTACCATGCTCAGCCGGAGCAAAAGAGACTTCTTCTGCTAACTTAGGGGCCTGTCGAGACCAGGAAAGGCTCGAATTCGTGTAAGGCTCCAAAGCCACTTCATGGAGTTTTACCTGCTCTACTCACAAGATGGGCGAATTCCGGACGCATCATTGGGCGGAGACGGTGGCGACGCTCTTAATGGGGTTCAAGCAAAGAGTGAGCTACTTCAAGCAGAGCAAGACTCGAAAGGATAGAGCAATTCGCGTCGTCGCTGCCGAAGAATCGGATGTCTAACTCTGCTATGATACGAAGATGAGCCACCACAATACCGATATAGAATGCTTGATAGATTTACTAAAACGATAATGGAATCATAATGTTCATGTCTCATTGCATTAATCTTCTTCTTCTGCACGACTAAAGTACCTAGCTATCTCTTTTCGATAGTAACGGTTACAGCTCGTCACACTGTTCATCGAATCTCGCGTGACTCCACATCGCCCCTTAGAAATGTATAGACTACGACGCTTGAGACTGGCTCTTTTTCCAATCACTGCTCCATATAAAAGTACCGCACCTCCACTCCGTCCCCTTTTCCTTTTCTCCGGATTTCCCCAGAGGACGGGCGCAGATGAAAAACGACCTGCCTATGTGGATCATCAGCTATGAATGGGGGTCGAGGGGGGGCGGGGGCAGAAAGATCGGGATATGTCGGGGGACGAGAGAGAGGAGGGTAGGACAGAGGCCTCGGTGGACGCATAAACGAGTAAGAAGGGGGTAAGGCGTGTGTGTGGTGTGGTTGGGTTTAGACTTACCGCAGTTGACGCCCGGCTTCTTGGTCTGGAAGCTGATGCAGGGCTCACCGTGCTCGCACTTTGGCACGACCCTCTTCCCCAGGTTGAACTTTGACCAAGACTCCTTGACTTCAATGGGGTCAAAGACCTTTTCCGAAGTCGCCGTCTCGAATGGCTTCGCGGAGGATGAAGGAGGCGTGGGTTCTTTGCCGCCGCCGTTGCTGTCGGGTTGTTCTACCGTGCCCACCGCTTCTGATAGTCCCGATAGGGAACGGATAGGTCTAGCAGCAGCACCACGATCACTTGCGGCTTTGTTCTTGGTGAAGGGCGATGGTGGATGATTGGTCTTCGCCGCGTCTGCTTGAGTGGGCGAAGACTGGGTTGGCGGTGGTTGTGGCGGGTTCTTTGGCTTGAAGAAGCCCATGAGGGTGCTCTGGGCCTTACCGTCGGATTCGTTGGTTTTCGACTTCTTGGGGGCTCGTTTAGCTGATGCTGCCGATTCGGCTGGTCGTTTTACGAGCGGGTTGGTGCTTTGTGACGAGGAGAGTGTCGACTTGGGGGGTGGTGACCTTGCCGTGTTGGACTGCATGGATGCCTGTGAGGCGGCGGGCACGTCTTCGGTCGTCGTGGTTGCCTGGGAGGCTTCCGGGTCTTGCGTCTCTTGAGTCGGCATGGGGTAGTCGCCACCATCTTCGGTTGGAAGACTGTGTAACTCGAGAGGAGTCGATCCGGGGTTTGGTGCGGGCTTTGGGGTGGGCTTCTTCATGAACATGTCGCGGATGTTGCGTCTTCGGTCGAACTCGGGGATGAGCTTCGCGGATAGGGGAAGAAGATCCTTTTGTGACCATTCCCTCAGCCGTTTACCGTCGTGGAACATACCACTGGGGTTCATCACGTCGAGTACGGGTGACTCCTTACCGTCCGTTGTGACGACGTCATTCATGACTGCGAATACGGGGCAGTGGTCCGATCCCATCAGCCCCTCCTGAATATTTGAATCCGTGAACCAGTCCTTGATGCCTGACGAACATAGGATATAGTCTATCCGGCTGCCGTTGTTCGCTGGGCGGGTATTCCTCTTTGTGTCCCAGCAAGTGAACATGCTCTGCCTGGTGGGGTGGAAGATACGCGTCAAGTCATGGAGGACGGGCGTCTCCTTTCCTTCGTCGCGTTCGCCGACGACCTGGCCACCGACGACGAGCTGGTTGATGAACCGACGGCTTGGCCCCTGCATCCACTCTTCCACAGTCATGCCCTCCTTGCGGAGCGTCTCCCTGAGGTTGCAGGTGTCCATCTCCTCGCGAATGACGTTGAGGTCACCCGTTAAGATGACCTGCTTCCCGGCCGCGACGAGATTCCTCACGCGTGCGTCGAGGGCGCCGAGGTAACCCAGTCGGAAGTCGTCGCGAGACGAGTCGCGGGTGGCGGGGCTGTAGGTGCCGATGAGCACAAAGGCCGGGAACTCGAGGATGACGCACCGGCCTTCCGAGTCGAGCGTCGCCTCATCTACTTCGCTGGAGAGCTGGCTCGCGCGCGGGTAGCCGCCGATCTGCTGGTCTTCAGGCAGGTCGCGAAAGCTGGTAGTTGAGTTTGGAACTGGAAGGACGCCTGTGATGCCTTCTTCGGCGCGGATGGGGCAGCATGTTGCGTTCCGGGTATATATCGCGACACCGGAATATCCTGGGGTAAGAGGTGAGAAACATACTGAGGGACGATGACCGCTGTGAGCTCACCCTTCTTGTATTTCGGTAGGCTGAAGAATACATCCCAACCAGGTACTAGTACCATGTCATCTTTGAGGTCTTTGCGCTGAATCTTCGTCTCTTGCATGACTACGATGTCCGCCTCGAGGGTTTCGAACATTGCCTATAAGCTTTTGTCAGTAACAAGTGGGAACGCGTGAGGAAAAAGGATAACGGACCTGAAATGTTCGTTGTGTGCTCCATGGCTGATACCCAAACGGATTTCTCGGTAGTGTCAATTGAAGGACATGGATATCCTCAGTTGAAGTAGACATACCTGATGCCGTTAACTGTGATACAAGGATCGTGAGCGAGCGCGAACATCTGTCAAATGATAGGAACCCAACTCACCATTCCATGTCACAATACGCAACCCCATCCTGGCCGGTGATTTGCTTGCTCCTGATATCACAATTGGAAAAGACTCGAATTCACAAACGCCGAGATCACGTCGCTTTCATGCCCATGCCCGAGATGTCAAAGGTTGGGTTGCTGCATCAAGCCCAGAGGTTCAAGTGCTATCTTCGCCTCCAATTGTGGAAATGGATGACTAGGGTATCAAAATTGCGAGTTGAATTTCAAAAGAATCAAGTTGCATGAGAACCGACGCTGGGACGCCTCAATTAAACTGTCAAGCCCTGGTCAACGCGACGTAGCTGCCGTCATTGAAGTGGTGAACGCGACGGTTTGCGCGGTGTCCCGTGATTGCATACGCACGTGACCAAATGCGACATACTGCAAGTTGCTGCAACACATGAACGCGACATATTCTTCTACTTTATCATGTGTCTCTCAGTGCAAATACATCTCCTAGAATTATTGCACTAATTCTTTTTTGATCATTCAACATGAGGAAGCCAGGAATCTGAGTCGAAGTCAGGAAGGTAAGCTGAGACGAGCATCTGGTGTTGGTTAAGGCACGTACCAAACCCGGGCCCTCCTTCCTGCTTTCTCCGCAAATGACCTGACATCATTTAGTCATCCCCATAAGCCATCTTTAGGCCTTACAATCCAGGCACTTGCAAGGCCGTGAACGTTCCCGCTAGCCGAGCTCTGGATAGAGAATGACCTGATCCTCCGACTCCCGACTTCACAAAACCTCGAAATCCACCACCAACGCCCACCCGGCCGAAATCGAAACCTCTCCCCTCCACCGATATCTTCCAAACACAAAGATGCAGCGCCAGCTCCTCTCCGCCGCCGCGCGTGCCGCCCGCGCCCCGGCCGTCCGCTCCACCGTCCAGCGCCGCTTCGCCAGCACCACCGAGAACGCCTTCATCAAGGAGCGTGAGGCTGCCAAGCACCACGCCGCGCAAACCACCGGTTCGTTTCTCCGCCCTGTTCGAGTCTGACATACTTCAATGTTTTGAGTTTTGGGGAGCCAATTGGGCTCAATTGACCCATCGAGCGGCGAAGGGAGGACCCGGACTAGATACAACATGGAGGGAAAAAACATGAGATGCTAACATATTGAGTAGGCCTCTGGCGCAAGATCTCCATCTAGTATGCACACCACCCCTCCATAAATCTCAGTCGAGGTCTCCTCAAGCACCGAATCTGTCATCCCGCTCGATATCTGCCCGGCCATCTCAGCCAATGCCGCTATAATTGAGTATCACGAAGCAGCCGGGAAAGAGCGCGGGATTTGATTCGGGAACTGCTGGGGAGACATGGGAGACTAATTTCAAGTGTGCAAATGCTAACCCGACGCTCCTCACCTTCACAGCGCCTGCATCCCCGCCCTCGGCCTCGCTGCCGCCAACGCCTACGTCCTCTGGAACGAGCACTGGGACCACTGGAGCCACATGCCCCCTCTGGAGGAGCGCGTCGAGTACTCTTACCAGAACATCCGCACCAAGAACTACCAATGGGGCAACGGTGACAAGACCATCTTGTACGTTTTCATCATTCTCCTCTGGTCCCCTCCCCGCTCAATTTCATGCACGCGGCGGGACGAGGAAGTGAATTTGTGGGAGAGACTAACACTGAAAACAGCTGGAACGACAACGTCAACTACCACAACCCCGACAAGGCTTAAATTAAGCCTGTCTAGTTTGAACGTGATATCGCTGAATCCAGGAGACGAAGGAGCGATCCATAGACTCGGGGTGTGACACGCCTGCTGAGGGGGTAGACTATCCTGTACATTTTCCCTATGTCACAGCAATCGAGAGATGCGGCCTTTTTCAAAAACTTGAGGAGTGTCATCGTGAAGGGTATTGATGCGTTGTGCTATGTGAACTTGCTGCTCATCATATCCCTCTGCAGGTATTCCGGGGGTTGCTAACATGTCATATCGCAAGTGCTGCCGCCTCCTTGCGCAGGGCTACATACGCAGCCGCGTAATCCGCTGCCAGCACCTTATCCCCCGCAACCTTCATGATGGTTGCCTTCTTGGCCATCATCTCACACTGCCTTGTGATATCCCCGATACTCGAATAATGATCAAACGCCTTTTGTATGGCACCCGTAGCCCGGGTCAAGTACTCCCGCCTCTTGGCCGATTGCGGTGCCATCGTCCCCGCGATGCCCATGTTGGCGTCGGCTAGGTACGAGTACAGCTGCCCGCTCAGCGCTGCGGAATCGCACTCGAGACTCCGCGGCAGAACGGCCGTGAGGAGCTGCACCGAGGCGTCGAACTCGACCAGCGACGTCAGGATATTCGCAACGGCGCCGATGGCCTGCCACAGGCAGGAGACCAGCCTCGCCCTCCATGCCATGCTCGCGGCGCGCATGGCGATGGTGAAGCCCCGCTGCGGACGCCCGCACTTGTCATAAAGGTGAACCTTGATCAGCATGAGCCGCACGCGGAGCGAAATGTCTCTCTTATCGTCGCGAATCGCCGCCAGCATGTCTTCGACCTTGTTGAAAGCCGCCTGTAGGTCACCCCGCCGCGTGAGGCAGTCGATGTGGAGTAAGTCGACGACAAAGGCCATGTCCGGTTCCAAGTCGTCCTTTTTGGACTGCAAAAGCTGCGAGAGCAGCTGCTCTGCACCGTCGAGGTTGTTGTGGTGCAGGTCCCGCTTCAGTTTGATGATGCCCCGGTACTTGTACCAGTATTGGCTCGGTTTCCATGATCGCAGGGCGTTCTCGTCGAGGGCCTCTAGTTTCTGCAACGCCTCGTCAAACTTGCCTCTCGCCGCGAGCTGCGACGCCAAACGAGATGTGACCTTGAGCTCGTCGTCGAATATCGAATGTCTCGCGTGACACCGTAAGAAAATCTCACAGTCCATGGCCGAGAGCTGCGACAGCCCCAGCCTATCCCACAGAGCAATCAGGATGGACAGCTGGGCGCCAAACATATTCTTCATGTTCCGCTCGACAATGAGGTGAGAGCTGCGAACCACAAGTTCGACCGATGTCGCCACGCTCTCGCCGTTTGCCAGGCCAAGCTTCGCTTCACTGAGCAGCACTGACGCCCACAATGTCCACATTCCCGTCTCCTTCGCCTTGACTCGCAGGTAGGAAAGACTCTCCTTGGCTGTGCCGAGGAGACTGTCTGCCTCCAGGTCTCTCACAAGGTCCGGGTGTGCTCTGCCAAAATGGAAAAGCCAGCTAAGTGCAAAGTTTAAACAGGTCATGTCGCGGTTCTCGCGGGCCGTTGATACGGTTTCGAGCATGGCTGCGACGGCTTCTCTGTAGCACCCAAAGTCTGCTTGCAAAACTGCCAGGTTCATCAAGGCGTATTGATAGAATAGTCTGTCTCGGTTCTGCATCGTGTAGTCAAAGTATTGATGGAGGAAATCAAATGCTGTAGGATAGTCGCCTGATCTCCAAGCATCGAGGAAACTGCAGAATATTAGCAAAAGTGTCCATCAACAATGGTCGGAGTGAGTTGCCTTAGATAATGCCTCAAGCTAGGCACGAGAAAACTGTCGCCAAGAAGATCATGAAACTGGTTCCTCAGTTCCAATGGTATTCGGTTGCCGAATTCTACTCTTGTCAGCTTTGGATCCTGAAAACCTAGAAAGATTTGCTCACTCTGCATCTGCTCGATCTGGAACTCCAGCAAAAGCTCAATGTCGTCTGTGCTCACCGGCACAGCAGCAGGAGTACCGTTCCTCACCATATCGCCATAGACGACAGATGTGAGCGCCGCAACACCCTCCAAGTCCCACTCCGATTGCTCGCCCGTCATGAGAACATTGTCGAAGCTGAGCCTGCCAAAGGAAGGGTTCCTCTTCCGGAGGTACCCCGCCGTAGGCTGCCGATACTGCACGAAATCCGTCCAGAGCTGCGTCGCATCGTGGAACAGCAGCCTTGTGAACTCGAGCTGGCACCGCCGCACAAACTGACCCAGCGGCGAGTTTCTTGACAGTGTGATCCCAGGCTTCTGCTGCTGCTCCTGCAACAGCTGCGCGGCAATGGTCTCGTCGCCGCCCGCCGCCCGCAGCAGCTCTTCCTTCGTCTTGGCCAGACACTGCGACTGGCGCGCGAAGAAGTCGTGGAGCAGATCGAGAGAGTTGATCCCCCATAGCTTGGCGAGGAACGTGTCCCATAGCTTCCGCCCCGGCAGGCCGACAACGACGGAGTGGGCGCTCAGCAGCTTTTCAAAGTCCTTGATGCCGATGACGAGGCTGACGGTGCTCTCGGCTTTCCTCCAACGCGTGTCCTTGCTGGCGGTGTTGGTGAAGGACTGAGGATCTGGGTCGAGGAGATGTGATGTGATGAAGGAGAGCACGGGGATGATTGCCGTGGCGGGAACATGTTCGTCCGTGTACAGCTCGATGAGAGCGAGGAGGCCAATCTTGGCAGGCGTGAGGTATCGAGCCATTATGGGCTCTGCTTGCAAAAGTTATGCAGGTTCGTCAGATATTCAGTCCCAATGGGGTTGGCTTGCCCGGAAGCTCATCGGATGGCGTGAACGGTGAACCCGTGGGCGTCGCGGTTGACCATGTCACTTGAGCTAGGTGAGGTCAAGCAGCACGGCGCGTCGCGCCTGCGTCAACTGAAGGTCCCGTAGCAACCAAATTTCAACCAGGAGAAGTCAGCCGGGCGAGAAGTGATTACAAAGCACGAAACAACGTCCGAAATCTTGGCGGCTAGAGCTCTTCTGTTTGTTAGTCTCGGTGTTGACAGTGAGGTTTCTGTGATGTTGGGCGTCCCCACAGCAGCCAGCGAGAAATGTGATTGGTCACCAATGCCTGTATGGCTCGTGAACGTCTGTTTCGCGACTACATTCACGACACACATCGCTGTCGAGTATTATACGTCGAAGTTGTAATTTTTCTCAGGGGAAGGCGATTGATTCTAATTGAGTGGCAAATCTTCAAAATCACAGTAGCTATTCAACCAAAGAAGATTTATTCTGAGGTGTTACGTTGAACGATGTCATCTCTTCCCCAAAGCGTTACACCTGGTTCTTGACATGATGCATTACATTTGTACCTTATCTTACAGATATTGCTACAATATTTGATGATGGGCTGAGGTCTTCGGCCGGGCCAGCTATTGAACTCAAATTCTCTCCCAAGCCAGCATGTGCCCTCTAGCGAACCTGCTCTGTTCAGGAGCTTGTGATGCATTCCCAGACCGGCACTCCCGATTTCCAAGTCAGCATCTGTTCAAAAATTCTCCGATTTTCTCACGTCTCTTTCCAACGAATGCTCTCCCCCTGCCGATTCCTCAACTCGCTCTCCCGCGCCTCTCTCGCCTCATCTGCAGCCAAAATATCACTCTCACTGCCCCCATCAACCTCATCAACATCATTCGTTGCCCAAATCCTCTCGATACAAAGCTCAAACGGCCCCGGCACCCGATCCGTAAGCCCTACGCCAACCGTCGTGACCTTGGACCTTAGCATCTCCGTCTGCGGCTCAATAACGAAGCCGTGATTCGTCCTTACGAACTCGTTCCACTTGACAAACACCGTCTCCCACTCCCCGGGCCGCTTGGCGAACAGCCTGTGCTGGTGCAAATCCGTCGGTACCACCGAGTCGGTCTGCAGGTTGATAAAGTAGCTCCGGCCGTCCGACTTCACGCGCATCGCGAGGTAGGAGTACGGGTCAATGTCCCAGACGGCCTTGCCGAAGAGCGTGGGCTTCTGGTCTGGCGTCCGCCATGCCGCGAAGCCTGTGCGTTGGATTTTGGGGTCGTTTTTGGGGAGGTCTGTTGATATTGTGCCGTGGAAGCGGGCGTGGCCTGCGCTTGTCGTCGGCGTGCTTTGTGGTGATGTTGTCGTTGCTGTCGAGGAGGGGGTGGAGGAGACCCATTCGAGGGCGCTGTGGGAGAAGCCGCCAATCTCTTGGTCGGACATGAGTTTGCAGTCGTCGGTCGAGCCCGGTGCGCGGAAGTCTTGGAGGATGTAGGGACCCGAGGGGCCCTTGATGCCTTCGGCTTTTGCGACTGTCGCAATGTTACGTTAGCTTTCTTGACCCGTACAATCCAGGTAAGGGTAACTAGTGTATAGTCGGAACTTACCAATACTTGCGCGACGCTTGAACTCGTCCATGGTTCGGGAGAATATGCCCTTGGCCATCAGTGAGGGCGTCGCGCGCATCTTTGCGGTCGTTTCGCCGGCGCCGCCGACAGGTTAGCTTTCTAAGTGATTTTTCGGCTGTTCGGATTCGAAGCTCGCTCGCGCGATGCGCCCGTGGTGCTGTCGAGTCTGTGGGCGGCGATTGGCAATTGACCTCCGTGCCTCTCTCCGTGTCCCGTTTCGGCGGGAAATTTGGCAAGTTTAGCTCTCCGGTTACGATCGTCAACTGTTGCTCAGAGTAATATTCCCGGTTGCTTGTCTTGGAGCTTTCGGCACCAATGTAAGGTACATGGGTACCAGTACAACGAGCTCGAGCTTCCATGCGGGGGAAAGAAAGACCGTGTTCCGCCTTCAACGACACCTCATCTCCCATTCCCTACAACCACCATTCATTGGAGGTCATCATAGTCTAGGCCTTGCCGTGGAAAATGCGCAAAGCTGTCCAGGATTACACTACTGGGCTTTTATAGTCTGATCCGGTCAATTTGTTACACTGCTGAGTTCAAAATTCCCTCAGACCTTTAACAAACCGATTGCCCGTGAACCTCTATTGCCTCTGTAAACTTTCAGCCGACTTAGGGAGCATTATCACGCGCCAGCACCACTGACCCCGTCTCTGAACAAGACAGTCGATTTACTCCATGTCCACTACAAGTGTATGACGTTCAGTATGTCACAATCACATGCGAAGTGGGAGGCTCAAAAAGGTCTACTCAAGCGTGCATTCCTGACTGATCTATCCGTAATGGTAGTGAGTGTCCTTACACCTCGAGTAGACAACGGTGCTTTCTGCACGAAACCCAAGTTCATCTATGATCCCCAATTCCTGTTCTCTATAACCGAGTCATTCCGATCATTCGAGTACAAGACCAAGGTCCTGGCATATTTGAACCCCTCCAATGCTTTCAAGTTCCCACCGTATCTGAAGAAAAAAACCACCAAACTTTTGTTGAAGAGGAAAATCTTGTAGTAAAACACAAGATTCGAAGAAGGGTAAACACACTATTTGAAACCCAAAGAGGATTCGAAAGAAAGATTTGGAATGAACCAAGAGAAGTCCGGAGTCTAGTTGGAACGGTCGGAGCCGTCAGTGACGAAGGCCTGGTTGACATCACTCATGACAGGCTCGGACTGCATCAGACCAGTGAAGGGCATCTGAGGGTGGTGGGCCGGGGAAGAGTGCGGCGCGAAATCGCGAGTGAACGGAGTCCAGAGAGGAGTGCCGTGGCCGTAGCCCCAGAAGCCAACGGGAGACTGCTGAACAGGGGTCTGGACGGGGCCACCCTGAGCGTAGTACGGCATGCCATTGTTGTTGTTGTGCATAGGAGTTCCCATCTGAGAAGGAACGGGGGGAGGGGCCATGGGGTACTGGACCGGAGTCTGCTGCATGGGCATTCCCTGGGCCATGGGCTGGCTGATCTGCTGACCCATGGGCTGCGCGTTCATGGGAGCCTGCTGAATCACCTGCTGGCTCATGTTGTGACCCATGGGCTGCGCATTCATGGGAGACTGCTGAGCGATCTGGTTGTTCATATGGGTGCTCATCTGGTTGCTCATGGGCTGCATGTGCATAGGAGAGTGCATAGCAGGCTGAACCTGCTGCATCGGGCCAGGCTGCATCTGCATCTGCGAAACGATCTGGTTGTTCAAGGGCTGCTGAGTCTGGATCTGCATGCCCTGGTTGCTGTTGATCTGTGGGTGCATCTGAGTCTGAGTCTGGATGCTCTGCATGTTCTGCTGCATGTTCTGCTGCACGCTCTGCTGGGTGTTCTGCTGAGCGTTCTGCTGCATGTAATCGCCATTCTGCGGAGCCTGCAGCGACTGCGTGCCAACCATCAGGCCATGTCTGGGGTTGAGAGGATAGCTAGGTGGCATGACAGTCAAGGTGCCCTGGGCAGCCTCGGAGGAGGGAGCAGCCTCGATGGCCAGGCTGGTCAGGCGCTGCTGAACATGGCTAAGACGAGCAGGAGTAGAAGCGACACTGCCATGGTAGCTGTTGTTCTGAAAGGCGCGGTTGCTGCCGCCGCCGTTGAAGCCGCCGTAGCGACGACGTCTATCCATACGCTGTTGAACGCGGATGATGTGGTCCTCGACGAGGGAGTCATTCTAGTGAGCATGTCAGCTTGAAGGTTCTTCACACTTCAGTCAAGTAAGACTTACGAAACGCTCAATGGCAGACCGGGCATAGCTGACGTTGGTGAACTCAACAAAAGCAATCTGCTTGGGACCGTCTGTGCAGCTGTCAGTTTCGTTCACATAAGCATAGGAGGTATTGATTGAGACTCACCCTCGTAAGCGCACTGCTGGGTATGAACGGCAACCACACCTCCAATTTGATCCATGAGGTTGCGAATCTTGTCCTCGGTGAAACCGAGGGGGAGATCACCCATGAAGATGGAACGGCCGTCACGCTCTGCAGTGTTGTTCTCCATGGGAGGACGGTGAGGCATGCGAGCGCGGATCTGCATGGCCTTCTTGAAGTCGTACGACTCAACCCTGTATGTGTGGTTCATGCGGAAAGCCCGAAGCACCTGCTGAGAGGGATCATGAACAGCGAACTGGACACGAACAGTGACCGGAAGTCCGAGCTTCTCTTGAATCTCCTTGTCCAAAAGGTTGATTCTGTCAAGGGCGCCGAATGGAGTCAAGAGCTCCTGGGCCTCCTCAACCGTCATATTAACTCGATCATGGCGGTAGATGATGTAGGTGCCTATGTCAGAATGTCAGCTTCAATCACGAGAACGTAAGGAGAACGAACTCACGGTTGGCGCGAACAGTCTCGGTGCGGCACGGGCGACCAAGAATCAAGCTTCCTCTGCCCTGGATGCGGGCATTCTCGGCATCCTCCTTCGTCTGTGATTGTGTTAGCGAGGCTGTCGAGAGTGAATACCATTTGGAAAGCTGCTTACATTGAATTGAACGAAGGCGTAGGGCATGCCGCTTCCATCGCGACGAATCTTGACGAAGACAACGCCGAAGCGGTCGAACTCGCTGATCACAGCGGCCTCGAGAGTAATGTCATCCTTGTACTCAGGGAGGCTGATATGATAAATTAGTGTTGAGCACTGATGAGCTTCTCTCGAGATTAGAACTTACTTGGCAACGAAGATGCAAGAACCAGTAGGGAAGCCGAACTGAGAGGTATCGGCGACATTGCGCACGAAGGAAGAGATGCCCTTGCTGGGAGAGCCACCGACAAACTCATTGCGCTGAGACATGCCATTGCCACCAATCTCCGAGGTCTGGAGGTTGCTCTGACCGAGGGTGTAAGACAAGGCCGTGACCACGGGATCCTTGCCTGAGCCAGACGCGGTCTCGGTGAAGACGTCGCTAGCGGTGGTCTCAGGGATGGTGGAGCGGCTGCCACCCCTATGAAACAAAGTCAGATTATGTCCAGAACGTGATGGAAATTCCAAACTTACACAGCGGCTGTGGCGGACGAAGTAGGACGCAGCGCCTTGGCGGCATCCTTGGAAGAACGACTATCAAATGTCAGTGGTGATGAGAAAATGCCGTAGAACAGATGTCACTTACGAAGGACTGCCTCTCAGGGAGGAAGTGTTCAACTGCGCCGAGCTCTCAGCTGTCTCAAGAGACGCGAGCAAGCCGTACGGGTTACCCGCGAGGTACTCGTTGGTAAGGCGGACGCCGCCGCCAGTCTCACCATCCTCCGAGGAGGAGGAGGACTTTCCGGTGGACTTGCGACCATTGCGGTCGCCAGCCTGGCCAGCATTCTGCGAGGCCATCGCAGCAACGCGGAGCGCCTGCTCACGGTCGTGCTGGATTCCCAGCTGCTCAAGGCGCTCCATGAACATGGCTCTGTCAGCCGGGTCAGCCAGGAGATCGCTCATTGAAGCCATCGCGAATGTGTATGCTGAAGTTGTTAATTTCGCAAACGACGGTTTCGAGGATTGAGAGTTTCGAGAATGATGAGATTGGATATGAGAAAGTGATGTAGGCAAGAAGCAGTGGAAGCTTGAGATGGGAATGGGTATGGGTTGTGGGTATGGGTTGTTGTGTGAACAGAAGTGTAGATATTTTGACTGCTGATGTGTGAGTTGTGGAGGTTGAAGAAGGTAAACAAACAGCAAAGGGTGGGTGAATTTCCGAGAGGTAGAGGAATCCAGAGGATAGAGAGATCGTGGGATTCAGATTCAACCCACAGGGCAAGGCTAGGGCTTGAAATGAGGCTATCGTGGGTCACTCACCTCTCGCAATAGTTGCTGAGAGGGCGGGAGCAGCCTCATGGGCTGATGCCCGGCCTGCTCCCGCCTTCTGTGAGGTCATGACCTCACTCACGAGAGTTGCAAAAAGGCGAGAGCAGCCTCGTCTGTTCCCGCCCTTTGCGATGAAAGGCCATAATCTCACAGAAGAGGCGAGAGCAGCCTCATGAACGAGAGCTCTCACCTGTTCCTGCCCTTTGTGAGATCATGACCTTAAATCACAAAGGGTAGGGCAGAGAGCAGCCTCATGAGTGACAGGCTTGTCTGCTCTCACCCCTTTGTGAGGTGTTTGTGACCTCACTCACGATAGTTGCAGGGTGGGCAGGAGCAGCCTTGTCGATGATAGCTTGCTCCCGCCCTTCGTGAGGTGAGGTCATGACCCGACAGGTGATTGCAAGGAGGGCGAGAGCACCCTTGTGAACAAGGGGCTCTGCCTGCTCCTGCAGTATTGTTTGAGCGAGTTATTCGAGCAAATTTTCGAGCAGATTTTTCGAACAAGTTTTTGAAGCAGACTGTTGTAGTGTTGAAGCAAAATATCGAGAGAGCTGTTCAGCAAGTCAGTTATCAGAATTCCGATTGAAAGAATAGGTATGGGATGCTCTCACCAGCCCACTCATCGTTTCTTGCGCGGCGATGAGATGGGCTGCCCTCATCGCGATTTTGGGACGGCAGCTCTCGTCTGATGTGGGTGAGAACAAGTTGAGAAGGAGTTTGTGCGCTCCAAGTGGAGAGACTTTGTTCACCCGGGGAAATCTGGGAAGCAGGCAGAATACGACTGACGAATACGGCAGGTACAAGTTGAAGACTCCTGCCTCAGGCGATACTCAACCCATCATGAGGGTTGCTCCTGCCTTCCGTCTGATGCATCTACGTTACATGGAGGTGACCAAATATTGCGGTCAAGTTTCACCAGTGAGAGATGAGGCATTGAGGGTTCTAAGACGAAGATGAGCTGTAAGACGAACACGAGCTTTACTCACTTCATCGCTAATATTACCGCTGAAAGAGACAGCAAGACAATGACATCATGAGACTTATGGATTTTTTTCTAAACAAATTAAAGTGCAAGCTGAAGTACAATATTCTTTGTCGAGAATATGGTGATGAAAATGCCTTGCGGAGCATTGGTTCCTGCTCATCCTCCTACACTCTCCCTCCACACCTCTTCCACACAGGCAACTTGAACAGTCTCTTTTTTCTTATGTTTCTTCAGTTATTTCGTCCATCGTCTGTTCCCCCTTCAAAAAATCACTTTGATTTCCTATTTTCTTCTAGCCTCATGGTTTGTGGAATGTGCCCTTTGGAAGATGTAATGGCGATCATACTGAAGAATTGATTCGATATGGAATAGGCTTACACATTAAATGTGTATATAATGTGTCCTCAATTATCCAAGTCCAGTCAGTAGAGCTCATGCCTGATTATTGGGGGACTCGTCGATGATGATACTTCATCATCGTTTGGTTCAAGTTAGGTAGCTTAGGTTTCCCAGGTTGCAAACATCGCACTGCTTCCAAGAGGGAAAGATCGACAATGATGAATCTCAGCATTCAAGAACGCATCTCATTGCGGGCTGAGAGGGCAGGGCAATTGAGGTCACGCCAATACTCCTTGAAGAAGGTACTCGAGTACATCTTCTGCTGAACAGCACACGAAAGATTCTGTAAGCGGGAAGGCCCTTGGCGTCTCCCATTCTTACCTCAGGGCACTCTTGGCCTTATCTTGTCTCTCAGTATCCCGATTCAGGCCCAGGTATGTGCATTAGCAAGACTGAATACGACATGGCTGAACCTTCCACTCCAGAATCTATGTGAGTTGACACAGGGGCCTGTGAGGTACCTACTTGGATCCTCGCGCAGCTCTAGAGCGCTACTTCCCAGATACTCAAAAGCTTCATCGGGCAAGGACGGTTACCGTCCAATTCGTCTTCGCGATCTTCGCCCAACACAACACCTGCCTGATAAATCTGAGATCTCTGTGGTACCTTAGGCAGGTTGGAAGGTAGAAACTTCCTCCAATAAAGTAGTAGTGGGTGGAAGGAAGACGACGATCGGCGAGGACATAAGGGCATGTCTGCCTCTCCCACGTCTCCTTTCTATTTCCGAGCTACATCACACCAACACATCATCACCCGCAGGCATAATCACAGCTATTCTTTTCTTGGCACTTCGCTTGAACTATTCAATACCAGACACTCAAGTTCAAACAAAATCTACAGACATGGTCGACGACGGTGTGGTCAGGGTCGTCCGAAACCCGCAAACGCAACAAGCTTCTCGAGGAGAAGCCGTCATAAATGACGACTGCTGGGACTTCGAAAACATGGGAAGCCATCTCCAGGTAACACACATCGATGGGACCGTCCGGAATGTGGACAGGGACGCTCTCGGCACTACCATCTCGTCAGAAAGTGGCAGAATCTGGCTATTGATGTTGGTAAGTAATCCATTCCATCTTGTTGTTGTTATTAAATCTGACTGATACACTCCAGGCCCAATCATTGGCCATCACAGCTGCGTTTCTGGGTTGGGTAGCACCCGGAAACACGAGGTACGTGCTGTGATCATGAACACAATACGGCCTCCCTTGGCTCATACTAATGACAAACAATAGTGTGCTGTTCCATACAGACCTACCTCAGACAGACAAGGTGCATTGGACGCCAATCATGTAGTTCATGGGAAGCTCCATCGGATTTCTCCTCCTCGGTCGGCTTTCAGACCTGTACGGACGGAGGCACTTCATTGTCGGAACCTCCCTTCTGGGAGTCGTCGGCTGCCTCCTCGGCTCCTTTGCGGTCAACGCCGAGATGCTCATCGCCGCCAATATCTGCAACGGAATGGCTGCTGCCGCCCAGCTACCTCTTGGAGTCGCTGTAGCCGAACTCGTGCCGAACAAGGACAGAGCAAGAACAGTTGCCGGTACTTTAGTACTGCCATTCCTTGTTGCTGGTTTGGGCTCTGCCATAATCCCATCATTGTTGGACGATGGCAGCCCGGTGCAATGGCGTTGGGGCTATTACACGGGAGCCTTTCTGGCTTTCGTCTCCTTTCTCTTGTATCTGGGACTCTATCGCCCACCTTCGTTCTAGCAGCTCAATGTGGCTGGGAAGACCAAGCTTGAGATGATCAAGCATTTGGACTTTGTCGGCATCTTCCTTTACGTCTCTGGCTGCGTTTTGTTGCCACTCGGGTTCTGTTTGGGAATCTCCTCGTACCCTTCTGTCAGCAAAGAGGTCATTGGAACCCTAGTCGGTGGTTTCTCAGCGCTTGTCTTGTTTGTAATATACGGTAAGGTTGGATCGCATTCGAATATTCTGACATATCTTCTAACGTATCGCAGAAGCATTTTCCACCGCCGAACAGCCTCTCATGCCTCCAAAGATGTTCAAGAATGTCCAGTTCGCAAGTCTCGTTGCTTGTGCAACTTTCTCCTCGATGGTTTTTTATGCCCTCACCGTCCTCTGGCCATTTGTTATCGGAAAGGTTTTCAACAAGGACTCGAACACGGTTGCTTGGTCTGCCTCATTGCTACCCTTTGGTGCCACACTCGGAATAGCCTTGACAGCTGTTCCGTCACTACGTGGTGAACGCTTCAGAAAACAGTGTATGGTAGCGTCAGGTGTCGCTCTGGCTCTCATGGCTCCATTATGCACAATATGGTTTGACATCCGCCATGGACTAATTGTTCTAGCGGGCATATGTGCGTCTTTTGGTAAGTCTTGCGGCGATCGCCAGGCGTTGCCTGAGAGTTTTTGACTGATACATACGTCTTAGCTCTTGGCCACATTGTTGCCGTTGCCATCACTGGTGTCACCCTTGTGTGGGAACCGCAAGATATCGGCCTCGCATCAGGAGTCCTCGGCTCAATGTGTAGCTTGGGCTGTGCCTTCGCAAGGGCATTAGTTACCTTGTTATTGAGGAAAAAGCTGGAGGAGGAGCTGACCAAGTCCGTCACGCCAGTTGTCTTGGACGCTATCCTGCCCGGCCCCATTTTGAAACAACTGGCCACCACCATCCGAGAGCAAGCAACAATGAACGGGAAAACCAACTTGACGGCGTTCACATCAGTGAGCATACTCTCCAGGTTTGCAATTACCAACGCAATTCAAGCCGGATACAGTTATTCGCTTCGATCGATCTTCCTTGCCATCATCCCTTTCTCCGCTATTCTCCTGATCGCCGCTTGCTTCGTTCCAAATCTGGACCAGTTCAATACTCTGAAAGTTGCAAGAAGATTGCAAGGCCCTGATGGAAACGCCCCACAGAATGATGAAGAAGCGGCCGAAGAACCAGGACTTGAGTTGTCGATGCTTGGTCGGCCTGTGTCAGCCGCAGATGTGATTTGATCTGTCTCAAGTGTTTTTTTGTTGACGGCGGCTTAGTAGGATGCTGGGTCATTGGGGGTTGGGTCACATCGGAATGTTTTCGACCAGCATTGCTTTAGTGTTAGAGGAGGAAAGACAATAAACGCATGAACTGTTTCCGCAAAAGGCGTTTTCTAGATCCGCTCATGAGTTGTTTCGCGAATTGCAGGCGGCACAAAGGGTTCAGGTACGGGAGAGCGTAGTAATTCGACGGAATCCGGGGATTGCCTCATATCGAACGACTGGGATGGTGACAGACGATGATAACAGCTGTTGCGAGACCAATGAGACCAGGTTCTTATTCACCGGATGCTGCAATCGATGTTCGTCAGATCCCGGCCGGTCTTTGGATTGACGATCATTGGATCGTTGGCTGAGGTGGTGGGGTGTGGAGACTGAAGTTCGTCAATGGAAGTGGGAAATATCTTGTCCATCGACAGCCAAAGCTCCGATGGCGGGGCATGGCGGGGTGCAACCGACGTCGGTCGCTCACCCCAAAAATTATTGGGCCGGGGCGCCGCCGGCGACATGCCACTCTCCCCTTGACTCACATTGCCAACCCGCCCAATTTCTCTATTTATCTCCAAGCTGTGGCCCTCGCTGATTCAGTCCAATTCCTCCTTTTCGACAATTGATACCCTCGATACCCCTTCGTCATCTTTCACAATGGGCGAATTCCCCGTCAAGAAGTGCGGTACGTTTTAGCCCCTCCACCCCGCCATTGCCGCCCTTCCGCCATCGGGAAACCTCGACATCGGCAGATTGCAAACTTTGGCGCCTTTCAAGATGTATCCAACAATCCAAAGCTAATTCAGAGTCCACCTCAAGGCGTTCTCGGCTGCACCGGCTCCGTCGGCCAGCGCTTCATCCTGCTTCTGTCGCAGCACCCGTACCTCAAGCTCGTCGCTGTCGGCGCCTCGTCCCGCTCCGCCGGCAAGAAATACCGCGATGCCGTGAGGTGGAAGCAGGCCTCGCCCATGGGCGCCGTCGCCGACCTCGTCGTCCGCGAGTGCAAGGCCTCTGAGTTCAGCGACTGCGACGTCATCTTCAGCGGTCTCGACTCTGACGTTGCCGGCCAGATTGGTGAGTATTCCCAAGTGCTGCTATTCCAACGCCTGCGAAGGAAGGACTGCACTCGCCTAGATTGAGAAACAATGGCTAACCACCACGGCCAAAACAGAGATGGAATTCCTCAAGGCCAACCTCGCCGTCTTCTCCAACGCAAAGAACTACCGCCGCGACCCCCTCGTGCCCCTCGTCGTCCCCACCGTCAACCTCCCCCATCTCGACCTGATCCCCCACCAGCGCAAGCAGCACAACCTCGAAAAGGGCTTCCTCGTCTGCAACTCCAACTGCGCCGTCATCGGCCTCGTCATTCCCTTCGCGGCCCTGCAAGCCGTCTTCGGCCCCGTCGATCAGGTCTCCGTCGTCACCATGCAGGCCGTCTCAGGCGCCGGCTACCCGGGCGTCTCGTCCATGGACATGATTGACAACGTCGTCCCCTTCATCTTGGGCGAGGAGGACAAGCTCGAGACGGAGGCGCAAAAGATCCTCGGCACCATCACCTCGGACCTCACCGCGTTCGAGGACCAGAGCCAGCTCAAGGTCAGCGCGGCGTGCAACCGCGTGCCCGTGCTCGACGGCCACACGGCCTGCGTCTCGCTCAAGTTTGCGCGCCGCCCCGCGCCTTCGGCCGAGGAGGTCAAGAAGGCGCTGCGCGAGTACGTCTCCGAGGCGCAGAAGCTTGGGTGCCCTTCCGCGCCCGAGAGCCCTATCCTCGTGCACGACGAGCCTGACCGGCCGCAGCCGAGACTCGATCGCGACCTCGGTAGGGGGTACACCGTCAGCGTTGGCCGTGTTCGGGAGGATGAGAGCGGAATCTTTGATATCAAGTTTGTTGCGCTTAGCCACAACACCGTTATTGGCGCTGCTGGCTCGTCGATCCTCAATGCTGAGGCTGCTGTGCTCAAGGGCTTCGTTTAAGCATCTTTGAGATGGAGAGGAAACGAACAAGTGGAAACGGATAAGATTTGAGGATGGCCGGGTATTTATCATGAGGGATCACAAAAATATTGGTGTATGGGTGCACGGTTGGTCGCATTTACGGCACGGAAATATCACAATTGAAACAGCATGAAGGAGAATCTGGACGTACGGTAGATGAAAAGTAGGTATACCGATTGCGATGGATTTCTCGCTTTAAAATGTCTTGAGGCCTTACCTGAGTGCGAAATGAGAGTGACGGGCGTTTGAGTGACAGTTTTGTCGGCAGTCACTACTGGCGTATTTTATGCTGGAAACGGGATCCTACCTGAGGTACCTTAGGTAGTTTCTCTGGTTTGAGAGGCTGCCTCGTTGAGTGGAAGGCGTATGCATATTACTGAGGCTGTAGTCATCAAATCCTACACGGAGGTGAACCTGGGCAGGCATGCTGCATCCCGAACCAGCCTTCAATCGCTCGGTATGGCTAATTAAAGATCAGGCTGCATCGAAGAAAGACCTTCCCTGTGTCTGCAATTCTATCATAGGCCTTTTATCTCCCATCTCGCCTTGGCTCATGTTCTTCTATTCCAGCATGCTCTTCTGCGTTTTCTCCGATCAACGTCACCGATAACCATCACGATGGGTAGATCCAAGTTCTCCCAAAGTCGATGGCGACAAGCTGCGTTTTACTTCGCCGTGGCAGCCTTCTCAACCTTTTTCATCAACTTTGTATTTACACTATGGGCGAGCATCCAGAAACGTGACACGATAAGTGACGGTGTGGGTATTCTGCTTGATACGGACTGTTCAACCATCCGAATACTAAAACCGGGATCCATATTCTGATCAACGTCCTTGTTATAATTCTTCTTGCGGGTAGTAACTACTGTATGCAAGGCTTAATGGCACCAACCCGACCAGAGATTGACGATGCACGCGCCAGACAACAATGGCTCGACGTTGGGGTCGCCAGTGTTCGAAACTCTTGGAACATCACATGGAAGAAGAAGATTTTCTGAGTATTGATTGCAGCTTCATCCCTTCCATTACGTCTGGTGTAAGTATGGTTATTACACTTCCTCATCTTCTCTTTTACTATTCCCCCCCCCCCCTCGGAGCCCTTACTGATCAACAATCAGATACAACTCCATCATCTTCAGCTCGACATCAGTGAACGACTACAGCGTCTTGAATACGAGTGCGTACATTTCAAAGAACAAGACCGAAGGCGCACTCGACAGTGCCGACTGGAAGAACATGTACTTAAATTTTCTTGGCGATAACGTCGAGGAAATGGGCGCAACACGATGCATCGACGCCTATCGAGTCGCTTTCCTGTACTCACGAGGAAACTTACTCTTTGTATCTGATGATAAGAAGAAAGAAAATCGTACGGCTGAGGTCTTCGATATTCCGGGATACCCATATCTTTGGATGTGCGGCCAATCAGGTGAAAGAATTGCCGGCATACTCGCTGGTAACTTGACATGCGAGGACTATCTGGTCGAAATGCGAACTACGTCGGGAGGCTGGAAGCCTCTGGGATCAAGCGTCAAGGAATGTTACAGCCAAAAGACTGAATAGCATTGCAAGCTCCTCTTCAGCAGCACTCTCTGCTGGAATGTGACAGCGTTTAACTTTGCCAAAGGCGTCTTGATGCTCTTCTTCGCCTTCGGAATGGGCGAAGAAGATCCTCTGATGACCATTGGAGATGCAGTGACCTCTTTCCATGAAGATCAGGATGAGTCGACTGCGGATATGTGCCTCGAGTCCAAGGACCACTTTGTTGCCCAACATTGGTCCAAAGGTCCAATACAATGTGATCTCTAACCGCAACGGAAGTCTCGGCGCCATGCAGATCAAGACCATCCTGGACACGGGTGACATGAGTCAAGGATCTATACTTGCTAATATTCTGCTTGTCAACACGCCTCAAATTATTCTTTCAGTCATTTACTCCACTTACACTTGCAATGCCCAGTACACCAGTATATCCTTGATTACTGAATGGGACAGGTTCGGCAACGAGAAGGAGGCAAAGAGCCTTCGCGTCTCGTCTACACGCAGTGGAGCTCAGCGAGATACCTACTTCCTTCAACTGCCGTACCGCTACTCGTTCCCTCTTGTAATATTTCCAGGGGGACTTCACTGGCTCATTTCTCAGAGCTTCTTCCTCGTCAACCTGGAGGTATATGTCCCTTCAGCTGATGGCAAGTCTATGGTACGACTAGTAGAGGGGAACTCGTTTGCCGGTGTGACAGCCTACGGGTGGTCGCCACTCGGGGTTTTTTGTATTCTCGTGGTAATTATCTTCATGATGGGATTTCTCATTATCACGGAGAGACGTCGTTTGCGATTCAGGGTCATGCCCGTGGCGGGCAGCTGCGGCGCGGCCATCTCTGCTGCTTGTCACCTTGGCTCAGACGAGGGAAAGATGTGGGAGAAGACTCTGAGATAGGACGTAGTGGACTCATCTACCGTCGGGCCCTGTTCTTTTTCTTCTGAGCCAGTCTCGGTCCCGGTTTGTGGTCGTTTGTACTCGTGAGTCGGTACTCTATCTATTGATTACTTGGGGCGGGTTGAGAAACGAGAGCTTCTAGTTTATAAGCTCACGAGCCGTGGACGATGTCATGGGGAAAAAAATCAACGTGGTCCGAGATTTATCGCCGGTATCGTCGACTGGCTTCGTTGCCCTTGTGAGACAGCCTATGTTGCGAGTCTCTGCTAGAAGGACGCGAAGGTTCCTCAGGGGTCATACCCAATTCATATATACTGTCCTGCCTCAAGCATTAATGTCAACAAGGCTTGGTCATGCTCATATCTTTGTACCTCTATCAAATCTATCGTACTTCTCATTGTGACATGGCGAAATAAAATACATTCTCAAGAGTCGAGATTTCCCAGGCATGCCAGGTCAGATAGAGTGGTATACCCAACGGATGTACACAGGATGGACGTATGGCGCATTATTAGAGCAAGAGAGAATTTCATACAAGCAAGCCGCGATTGTACAAGAGACAGGATCTAAACGGGCATGGCAAACATCTACTTAGTTATCATTTGGGGTAAGTCTTCTCGTACGGGGACGTAGTGAAGCCGAAGTCAATAGAGAGATTTGTCTTTACTCGGCAGTGAATCTATGGGTGCAAGATTTGTGCCTCGAGGTATAAAGAAGCTGACAGGCAGATTGAATGCTACAAGAGATTGTAGATAGTGGTAGTAATGTTTCTTGTTATCCATTTATTCTTTTCTATGGCCACTCAATATCTTTTGCCAGCATGTCGAGGCTTTTGTCGTCAACAAATCTGATAACAGGATACAGCTCCCGAAGAGACGCTCACATCGTGGATATGTCTCTCGGCGGAGGCACTGACGGGCTCTTCCTCCCCCCGATTCTGCCTATTCTCCCGATCTTTCTGCTGCTGGTACTCGTCCAGCCTGTTCATGCATCTCTCTCTGTCATACCGTTCCGTGAAAACGCCCTCCTCGCGGTAAATCTGCGCGTGCGGCGTAACCGGGTGATATAATATATTTGTTTTCTATTCATGGCAGTCTGTGATTGTAATGAGCATCAAGAAGTAATGGTAGCGTTTGGATCATGGGGATTGCGCGTACCATCTCAAACTTTTTGAACTTTTCCTTGGCCATGGCGAAAAACTCGTGAACTGTGTAGGTTTGAAATCTGCGCCAGGCTTCTCCGTCCGGTGCTTGCTGTATTACGCAAGATTAGGAGCGTATTCAGACATGGAAAAGCTTGAATAAGTAAGCATCTCCGGAAGACTTACAGGATCCGATAACCCGGTCGGCTTCGGACCAGTCTGGGGATCCGCAAGAACAATCGTGCCGCGCTCCGTGTCGATGAGGATATGATGACCGTCGCGGCCGGACGGTATGGTCGCGTAGACAAACACATGGGGCGGAAGGGGCGCGGTCGAGATATTAGCTTCGTAAGGCCCGAAGAGCCACTCGTCGGCGTACTTGGTGGGCAGGCTCAGGACGACGTCGCCGGTGAAATCGACAGCGGTGGCGCCCTCGTAGACCATCCACGGATCCCAGTGGTCCTCCTTGGTACGGCTGACGTAGGGGATATGCCTCATCAGGCCCGCCACGGTGTCGTTCTTGCCGAGACAGAGAGATTTGACGAAGTCGGGCGCGATGTGCTCCCAGCCGCCCTCGGGAGGGTGTTGGACGACCTCTGGCGGTAGGAAGAGCCGCGTGAGGAATTCATGGTACGATGTGAGCTCCGAGACGAGCTCGTTCCTCGAGTATGAAGGTTCCGCCATTCGGAGGGAGCGAGGAGGAATATCTTTGTGCCGAGAGATGAACCAACAAAGGAGCTCTTCACTGGGAGGGAACGGGGGTCCATACTTATACTAGGCACCAACGTGGGTGCATGCGGGGCCGAGTTCACCTCAGGAACTTGTTGCCAAGCTTTGTTAGACGAGACATATGAAGAGAAATTCCTTCGCCTGCTCCTTCATTGAGAGAGCTTATCTTGTTGCCCGTTGGTGGACAGCTGGTTCGATCGGTTCCCGCGTCTCAAAACAGTGGCACCGGCAATGGCCAGATCTGATCCACAGGTGAGGATGGACAACCATATTCGTAAATTATAGAGACTTCTCTACCCCTATTTCAGAGAAAAATGATTCCAGTCAGTGTCTAGCGAGGTTTCTTTCCATTGACCCTAATCCGTAACCTGCTGACGCCCCTCGATGCGTGATCGAAGACTCAGAGGGGTACGGGATGGCCAGAGTTGCGTTTCAGACGATGCCAGTTCGTCCATCCCATTGAATTCATATGCCTCCTAGCTGGGAGCTCTGAAACCCATTCAAGGTAGGTAATTTCGCAACCGCAGTCGTGGCAGGAAAGAGGTTGTGGGAAGCCTCTCGCCTCAATTAGGATGCCGTAGTTAAAGCAACGGAATCCTTCGAGTGTTTGGTGACAATGAACACCCCTGATGGAGAGTAGATCGTCGCGTTTGGTTCTGGGGTATCTTCTCTGGGTGCCGTTTCTATGTAGTTTCTGGCAGTCGAATGAGGCAAGGTGGCATCGACTTGACTATGAATACTCAACAGTTCCAAGACACGTTATGGCAAAGTGTAGCAAACACTAAGCCTATGCGCAATCTATCAGAAAGACATGGCTTTCGAAGGAGTCAGCGAATCAATAGAGTATTATGATAGGCACAATCCATGCTTCAACAAATAGGCATCTTACCCGACCCCGATTCATGACATCAAAGGGTAACCATCCAGCAACGAACTAAAACACATTGGTATCAAAAAGCAAGTAGATCATCGGAATTAGCTCTACCATTGGTATGCTTATGCCTCGAGGTAGCTGTCTCGTCGCGTCACCCTGGCCACTTTGGTACCATCAATAACAACTGTAACACTGATAATCATCAGCGTCGAATCGAACATGAAGCTGAAATCCCCGATTGAAAGAAGCCTTTAGACCTCCGAGGTCCGGAGAGTCCACTCTCCGTTGACCGGTATGAACCCGCAAACAACAAAATGCGATCAAACAAGGTCATGGCAAATGCCATGGGATGGATGCCGAAGTTGGGTAGGTGCCTCGGCTCGGTAAGATAAGACGAAAAGTAATAACACTCAATACCCAACCTCCCTCTGCTCCCCCGAACTCGCACACGCAGCACAACGGTGTCGGCCGAGTCAAGGTTTCCCTCGGAGCCTCACCCAAACCGAGATGAACCCCTGCAACAAAGCAAACAAAACCTCGCCACACACGTTTCCTAGCGTATTATGTTTTCCCATCCGGTACGTAAAGTAAGGTTTGTAACCTTGAGCCTAGAGTAGAGGAGTAAAGAAGAATCAGTCGGTTTAGTCCAATGGGATGTTTATCGTGTGTATTGGATAGGTCCCCTGGACCCTTTGGACTACGGCGACTAGTTAAAACCTAATACTGACTGTCCAAGTCTTGGAAGAGATGAGTAAAAAGGACGAAATAAAAACCCAAGGACAAAAATCCTAACGGAAACCGACAACGGGATTTTCAAACATGATCATGAGGCGGTTGCGAGACTGCCACATGAACACTTTTAAGCTTCGCAAACGTGCCAAGTCACCCATTGAGTAAGGAAAAATAAGCCTCGCGAGAAGCCCTCCCGTGGCGCAGCCCATAGACGTCCCTTCGCAGGCACCTTGAACCTTTGCTTCCCCTTTCCAAACGAGTAAACGAGTAATACCCTGAAGAAAGTGAGGCAGAGATGGAGAATGCGAGGAGGGGTGTGGAGAAGATGGGCCGAGTGGGAACTGGACAGTCGAGACGAACTCTGTTGAGGTCTCGTGCGCATGGGTTCCCTTACCTTCCGTGCTTGGCTAGGTGTGGCTTGGTTCTCTAAGCCGAGGAAACGTATAACATCGTGACTTTACTTTCGGTGTAGGGAAGGACAGCAGATCAATGAAGCGGCAACACCGGCCTGGTGGTTTTGCTGGAGCCATGGAACTCATTTACCAAGACCCGTGATGAGCTGGGGCGTCGTATCAGAGGGATCAAGAAAAGCGAGACGGAAAATCATAAGCCGCGGCAGAATCCAACGCAGCAGACGACATCCATATACGTTCGCCTGTGAAAGGCCACGAATAATTCTCCTTCAAGCGCCAAGCCGGGCCGCACAGATTGACTGTATCTAGGACGGGTTGCGAACTGAACAGTGTTTGGTGCCGGTCACGACTTTCCTCACAAAGTCGCGAGCTGCTAAAACACCAAACAATGGCACGCCGGGATAGCGCTGTTAATCATACGTTTGCATACTGCATCGATGCTCGGCGAACTGCAGAAGCTTCTCAGGGGAGCACACCAGCGTTCTCGTCTATTAATAGTTCTAAGTACCTTATTATTAAAGAAAGTTAATTCTTTCTAAGTCATAAGTATAAGAATATAGTTTTAATAAAATAATATAGTACTTATTTAGTACTTAAATTAAAATACTTTTTTAAGCTTATTATAAAAGAAAAATAATTATATTACTAATTACTTATTATTAAGGTCTATAAGTAGTACTATAGCTTTAATTATTATAGTTTTAATTATTATAGTTTTAATTATAATAACTTCGCTTATAATAAATAAAAAGTCTAATTATAAGTTCTTTAAAAGCCTCTTTTTAAGAACTATAAAAGCTTCTAAGTTAAATTAAAATACTTATTAAAATATTAATAACTAAACTAACCCTATAATAATAACTTTAATAAAAAACTTAATAAATAATATTAAAAGCCTTATTAACGTTAAGTATAATTTATAAAACGTAATAATATAGCTATAAAATATTATTAATATATTTTATATTAAAAAGGGTATTATTAATACTAATAAGATAAATAAAATTATATTAATATAATACTTTAGCTTTTTTTATAATTCAAAAATAATTATTTTAAATAATATTAAAAATTTATTAAAAAGCTCTCTTAAGTATTTTAATATATTTATTATTATTTTTATAATAATAAAACTCTTAGTATTTATATATAAAAATAAGTTATTTATTTTTAAATAATAATATTAACTTATTAATAAGTTATTAAAACTATAATTTTAATAATCCCTTAAGAAGAGAGAGGGTAAAATAGAGGAAAAAATAGGTAAGAAAAGGGTTAAGGTTAAATAGTACGGAATTTGAGGGCAGGGTAGCGTCTATATATACTGCGGCAATCCTCTAGTAATGCAAAACGATAGAGTTAAACAGTGGTCTGTTGATAGTTAGTTGCTTATTGTGCTGCGTAAGTAGTGCAAAGCTCCAGAGCTTGGTCCTAGCCGGGGAGAAATATGTCCTGGACCGCGCGGGAGATTTCGCCTATATGAAGGGATATAGAGAAACACTCAAGATGGAAACCTGCAAGTGAAACAACCATGCGATGCAGGAGCAACACCGCGGGAAGGGCGCTGGTTGGCAGCACAAATCCGGATAGGTGCAGAGCGAGACGCGAGAAGTCGCGGGGAGCTATATATGGCCGCCTGCTTCCCCCCTCGTCTCTCGGCCTAAAGTCTGTTTTACGTTTCAAAGAAGAAGATCGGAAATGCGGATGGACGTCGGCGGCCGGTGCGTGACATGGGACGACGTTATGCGTGTGCCGTTTGTCGTCGCGGCCGAAGCACGGACTCATCCCGGCAGCCAGTTTCGGGGGTGAGAGGGGTCTCATGTGCGGGGGAGTCGGCGAGCTTCTTCTGCAGTTCTCGGCCCAAGCCGGTGCGTGCATGTTTACAGCCTGCGGCCCGATGACGTTTCCCCCTTCTCCGTCTTTGTCATTTGCCATGCAGTGCCCGCTTGACGCTGAGGCTATGTTGTATCGTCTACTGCACCTCAATCAAAGGCGAAACATCTTCTCTGTGGGTTTTCAATGGTGCGGATCTATGCAAGAGATAGACACAGCCAGAAAGGTTCGAGACATGCAAAAACCCGACGCAGCTCCCGAAAGTCAAAAAGAAATGTGTATCTCAATAAAATATTAGATGCCAAGTTGAGAGGACCAGGGAGAGGCGAGTGCTTGTTCAATCAGGTTCAGGGGTTCAGCTTTCAGCGTCGTAGTTTCTTGATGTGAGGCTCATCAGACGAGAGCATACTGCTTGCGACGTAGCAAGACAGATCCGACGCGTCAGCATCGCAAAGCTCATGGGTAAAGAACAAGCAATGCTACCAGAAGAACTTGAAATAAGCTGGGACGGGGGCTGCCAGCCCAACTAGGCGTCCGTGTGAAACACACATTCGGGATCCGGGGGAGATGGGACGAAGAGAGGATTGACCTGAACGGACGGACACACAGGGGTTGCAAAGCACTGATGTTCAGGTGTCAAGAGCGAGGCGTCGGCCGTTTGGTTCGCGGGGTCTGGGTCGAGAGGTAAATTTGGAAGCAGACGGTCTGAAGAAGCAAACGGCGGCGTGAAGAGGCGCCGCTGGGCGTTCTGAGACCCGGAAGAGCCCACGGACACGGAGGCGAGGGAGGGCCAGGCAAGCTCCGGACGCCAACCACCATCAGCCAAGATGGGCTGAATCGGGAGGAGGCGAGCGACAGCGATTGCTGAGATAGCGGGCGGCCCGACAGTCTTGGCCAAGTCCAGACCGGGATTCTGTTTGTCTTAGGTCACAAAGGGCAGAGGACGATAGTCCACGAGGCTGAACAGAGTGTAACGGATGGCGGAGATGAAATCGATAGACAAGGCGAGCGATGACCAAACGCGTTAGGTTGGTCTAGCCAGGCGGAGAGGCACGAGGGCCCAGCCTTTAGAGCGCAACGACCTTCAACTGCCGGGTTTTTGGGGCTGTCGACAAAGCTCAAAGAAATTGTATCTCTGTAGAGCCGCAAACGGTGGTATCGACGACTTGGTCCAGGTCAATACTCACGAGTTTTCCAACGAGGAGGCAAAGTGGCCAGGAAGCTTGGTGGTAATTAGGCGATCAGGCGCGTCAGTGCAGACGCAAAAGCAATGCGCCGGGTTTGGAAGGGCGACGGGCGGCGGCAGTCAAGTTTGCGGAGCGATTGAGATTCCGGCGTGCAGCTGACAATTGAACATTGCCAGGGTCCTGGGGCCGGACCCCCCGGTCTGCATAGTCCAGAACATGGCTTTGCCGCGGCGGCGGTGTTAGTGAAGGGTATCCGTACTCTGTACCGGAAGCTTGGATGGAACACTAATTCGTCTGTTGATGGTAGCACTCGGATTGGATTGTGTAGAGTTGGATAATGACCAGGCCATTCGGTAGATGCCGCCGCACAAGCATGAAGATGGGCGCAGGCATTGTGAAGCTGAAGCACACCGCAGTCCCTTCAGCATGCTTCAGACTTCAGACTTTGAGGGTTGAAGTGGGCACGGGGTGACAGGGTGAAGTGGCACAGTGGTAGTCGGTCCAAGGGATTGAGATGCCAGGAGCCCGGGCTTGGTGCTACCGGGGCTCTCATACCGATGCCGATGCAAATGCAAATGCATATATGCGAGAGCGGATGCAATTCGAGCCCCTGATGCGGTCAAGAACTGACTTAGGGGGTGGCTCTTGTTGACTCGTTGTCTTTGATTCGGAGGTATGAAGTAGGAAAATCAAATCGACATAGGGGAGTCGTAGAACTAAGAATAGGACTAGATGATGACGGGATGTGCAATGGTCTTTGCTGATCGTTCGTGACCTGAAACTAGCTGGGCCAATGTTGCAGCATTTCTTAGGCGACAGAATATGCGAGAGTAGGAAATATAGACGGAATATGGGGAGGCTGTTGATCGTGCGATACTCGTATCGATTGCATAGACCGTACGTAAGGTAGTCTGTATCCGTATCCTCGGAGGCTCAACGATAGATCTCAGGTATCAGGGATGCTTACCTAGTGTAGTTAGGGGCGAGCCGATACAGAGAAATAGTGCCAAAATGCGACTAATCAGCTTTGGAGGGTGTTTTAGTGTAGACCGGGGTCTCGTAAGGGATGAAGATACGGATAGACGATATTCGTAAAATATGAGTTGAGAGCAGCGGACACGATGTTGGCTGGGGTGACCCGTGTCGTGTTCCAACTTGTACAGGAGCAAGGCGTGCGCGTCAGGTTCGGGGTCCGTTTGAACGGGCTGTGCCTAGTGCGGCGTACCGAAGTAATAAAGCGAGGATTCAATTCGGTGGGGCCAACGTTTGCATGTGCAGGCGAGCGGCAGGTAAATGCAAAAGGGTAGGGAGTTGAGGAACCTTGAGGCTGTAGAGCCCTGGGTTCTGGGTGGAGGGACTCTGGGAGACGGCGGGAGGATCAGGTTCACCTTTTCTTTGAGCCTTGGCTCTCGCGATTCTGGAAACTCTGGGTCTCTGTGGTCCGCGGAAACGAAATGGAAAGGAACGTGGGATCCTTACCTGCTGGGAAGGAGGGATTCTGGCGGCTGACTAAGGCACATAAGATGGACAATCCATGCATAAACACCGGGAAAGAGTAGCCGTATAAACGACAGGCGTTCATAACTTTGACCACTTGAAGATACCTGCCCAGCTGAGACCAGCCCGGCGTCCGTGCTCTTTCCCTTTTTTTGCCTTCTTTCTTGTCTCTGCTCTTCGCTGCTGCCAAAAGCTGCAGCCACTCGGCACAGCGGGAAGACGAAGAGGAAGTACCTAGAAGTGAGGCAGGTACCTTTGGGAAAGAAAACCACGTGCTAAGGGAAACCACGTGCTGCAACAATCATTGAACTCGAGTGGTGGGAGGTACCTAGGTAATGAAAGTGCCTACCAAGGTTCCCATCACTCCCGTCGTTTGCATAAGGCGGGCAGCGAGAGAGGGAGCGAAGGGGAATGCGCTGAGGAATTTGGCCGAATTGAAGTAAACCCGAGGTGAATTAAATTGGATTACTTGCGGGAGGAACTTGAGACGTTTTCATCTCATTGCCATAACTCACTACCACCGACTCGCTGATTGGTAGACTTGCTTTCTGTTTTCTCAAATAAGGAATTGTTTTTCTTCCTGGGTATTTGGTTTACATGGAGGGTGATTAAAAAGCCAGTCTCGCACTCGCACACAACGCCATTTGAAATCGTCTTCCGATTCATGCGCGCGCCCGCGCCTTAAATCGCTTCTTGATCGTCGCATGCCGTGTAGTAGATCCAATAGTCAGTGACGAGTGTGTGATCCAGCTCAGCTCGCATCGCATCGGTACGAACTACCTTGCTGCGTAAGTGTTGGACGTGCGGGCCTGTCGGCAGCAGCGCCGATGGAAATCAGGGACTAGAGGTGTAATGACGGAGCTGGGTGGTTTTTTTTTAATTGAGTTGTGGCTGTGACGGGATTGAGAGAGCTTGGCCCGTGGGAGAAAGCGCGCAAAGGGGGCGAAAGCGAATCACTACTTTGAAAAGGTGGTCGTCATCTCCAGCGGCCAAGGTCTGTCTGCCCACATTGGCAACTGACCGGCCCCCGGTGCAAGACGTGCGAAAAAGATGCGAGAATCGTGAGTGTCATGTTCAAGGCTAGCTAACGGCCAAAAAAGCAAGGTCCACAATGACAGTTGAATGGCGAACTTGTCTTGAACATTGTGACCAGGTGCTCCCGACCAAACCGATGGCCCCAGTTCCCCACCGCGAGATCATTTGCAGCTTTCTGTCTTGCCTTAGCGTCTTCTGTACCGAAAGACCGACCGACCGACCGACAGCCCCGGTGTTGAACACGCGACGGGATGGAATGGTATGGGACGGGAAGACATGTGCAGCTGTACGAAGTGTGGAAGTGGTATTCAATCGTGTCCATCGTGTCAATCGCTTCTGTCTCGTTGTCGTCACGTCGTCACACTCGGCTAGCTCACCTGCCACCAGGCCGCTACCTCATGGCCGACCTCCTAACCCCTGCTCGTGCACAACTTGCTTATGTCTACCGAGTATTAGTGTGGTGTATCAATGACTGATGGCTGGTGAGGGGAACATCTGGAGCTGAGTAAGATCAATACTATCAAGGCACCTACATGAAGGAGCTTGAGACAAAATGCAGTTTGGGCTGCACGACAGGGCAAACACTGCAAACCTCTAGCTTGCATACTTGTCAAAACAACATGAGTAAATGACATGACCGCATTTGAGAATAACCGCTGGATTGAAAGCTGAGGTGAGTGAGCATCGAGACTGCAGGTACTTTAACCTAGAACCCTTTCGGACCCGTCCCAGTCCCAGCGATTGCACCGCCCCCACCCCTGCTCTTGTGCAGACCCACACCCTCCTTGCTATTCGATGCATCCACAACCACGATCCCACGCCTGTCCAGTCCGGTTCCGCCCCGCCCGGTCCAGTCCCAAGGAGGCACTGGGAAGGCGCTGGAGGTTCTTTCTCTCTCTCTCTCTTGCCCGTCGTGCCCGTCTCCCGTCTTGTGGCAGGACCGACTGACGCTGCTGGCCAGTGCCTGCCTGTCTGCCTGCCTGTCCGGGTGAAGTCTGGTCTGCGCTCCGCACCTGCCACCCACAATGGAAGTTGGCAAGCGCAAGTTCGACATCTGGTCCCTGTCGCGCGCTGCTCACCACCGTCCACGCCGTGCTCCTCACGCTCGACCCGTCCAATACCACCCATGTCACCCGCCCAGTTCCAGTCCTGGTCCCTGTCACTGGTCATGGCCTCTCGGGTCCCCAGTCTTTCTCTCATCCTATTCTCTCTCGCTGGCTGGTGCTCTATTCACTTTGCCGCCGCCGCCTGGGCTCTTTTGCTCTGCCACCACTGCTACCTTACCACCGTACTTCCCGCCTGCTTACTCGGCTCCTGCCAACCACGCCGAAAACACTCAAAGTCCAAGGCTGCTCCGCTGCTCGGCTTCGACCTGTCACCTCGCCTCTTCTTCTCCTCTTCCTTCCTATTCCTAACTATCCCAACAGCCCCCTCACCTTTCCTACTACTTACTACAACCTACAGTGACCCGCCTCGTCCGCCAATCTCTCACGATCACGAACTGCCTCACGACCACGCCTAATTCCGACCCATCCTCACACAGATACACACCCACACGCCATCTTTGCACATAGCCAGAGAGGAGAATCCGCGTCTCAACCTCCATAGCTCGCACCGCCATGGTCTCTTGCGATATCTAAAGGCCAACGCCCCCATTCCGGCCCTTCCACTTCGGCCCCAGTTTGATTGCTAGCACCAATCAATCGGCATTGGCTACCGTGCATTCCGCCTGCCAGTCGCTTGCTGCTTGTCATACGCCTCGCGCCTGCTGTTAGACCCATCTCATCTAAGGTGGTGCCAGCTCTTGCCAACGCATTGTCTCACCATCCAACAACCCCAATTACCCAAGTACATACTTGGTAGCTTCTGTCTCTCGTCCCAAGCGGGCTGGCAAATTCAGAGGGAATGGATTCGTATGTCTCTCATCCTTCAATAACCGGGCCATGCCTCTCGTGTTCTTTCTCTTGTCTCTGCCCGGTCAGCTCGAGAAAGCCGCGATCAGCACCGGCTTGCACTTTGCACTCAGCGCCGTCAAATGGCTGTAACTAATCTTGTGTGGCACAGCTTTATCGCCGTCGCTGGCTGGGCACAACATACCAGCCCTCAACCCGGTGGAAGACCTTTTGGCCATTTTCGATCTCTCTCTTCAATAGCTCGATCTCCGTCACCAAGCCCCCGAGCCACCAAAACGACGAGTCAAGCACCTTCCGTTGTCGACATGCCCATCATGTCTTCCTCAGTAGCATCATCGCCGACACTTCGACCCACGACAACAGTGACACCCCCAGACGATGACGGCGAGCTGAGTACGCTACCTGACCCCCGCAGCCGGGCTATGAGTCCCGCTAGTGAAGCCGATGCTGCTCAGCATCCCGAGCTGAATGACGAAGTCGCAACCCTGAGCGCCAAGTTAATAAACGCCATCAACCACCAGACAACCCTCGACGACACATTATCCGCCACAAGACAAGAGTTGGAAAGAGCACGCGAGAAAATCAAGCATTTAGAAGAACAGAACGAATCTCAAAGAGAGATGCTTGCGGGCGATATTTGGATTCGTCGCAAGACCGCAGAGGAAGAAAAGAAGACCATCATGCTCCGTGTGAACCAAGAGAAGAAACTCCGAGAGGATGCCGAGAAGGAGCAAAAGAGGATTGAACAAGAGTTGGAGAGTCTTTCCACGGCTTTATTCGAGGAGGCCAACAACATGGTCATCACTGCGAAAGAGGAGGCGAGGGTAGAGCAGGAGGCCATCCAACGAAAGAACGACAATCTGAGATCTCAGCTTGGCGATATGGAGGCCTTGCTGACCTCTCAACAACAGCAACTAGCAGACCTAAAGCACGTCATGGAGCAGATGATGCTCGAAAGAGATGATGCTACAACCGGCACAGCTCCCTCCTCTCCCGGCTTTAGTAAACCCGATATCACGAAAGATGATGATCGCTCAGAAGGCCTCGTCGCTTCGCCTCTCTTGGATCCGTCTTCGCCGACGTACCCTACTAGCTTGACGCATCTCATTCAGCCAGTTCTTAGGACTGATCTGGGAGCTTACGAGGACTTTCTTAGCCTCACAAAGCTGTCCAGGAATCGCGCTGGTAGCCGTGTTTCGTCTGGCTCATATAACGGTCTGAGTGGGTTGGGTCTCGGCATGGGCGGCAGCACCTCAAGCGCTCACCCTTCCAATGCATCAACTGCTTCCCTATCCACGGCTGGGACTCCGGCTACGTCATCGCCGCAGACCCCGAATACCCCAGCTTCTGTCTCAAGCACGGCCTCAGCCAACGTGGGCCCGCCCCCGCCGGCTCTCAAGGAAACCAAGTTTTTCAAGCGTGTCCTGGCAGAGGATGTTGAGCCGACACTCCGACTGGATATCGCCCCGGGCCTGTCCTGGCTTGCGCGTCGCAGCGTTTTGAATGCCATGAGTGATGGCTCAATCGTGGTGGAGCCAATTCCTGCCAATGCGCCCTTTGCCTCAATTGTCAAGCCGCAGTTCTACCCCTGTTCCCTGTGTGGCGACGCACGGAAGGATGAAGAGCACCTGCGAACATACCGTTTCCGAACCAGCGAGTCTGAATCAGCTCAGAGATACCCTCTTTGCAAATATTGCTTAGGTCGTGTGAGGTCAACGTGCGATTTCCTCAACTTTTTGCGTATCGTAAAAGACGGGCACTGGCGAGCGGAGGACGAAGACGCAGAGAAGGCCGCCTGGGAGGAAAGCGTTCGCCTGCGGGAACAGATGTTTTGGTCCCGAATCGGTGGTGGCGTCGTCCCGGCCAGTCATCATCACTCACTACCCCTGGAGAAGAGCCCTCGAAATAGCCATGAGAGCGACTCTAGAGACATTGGACCAGAGGTGGCAGTGACGCCTTCGGCGAACATCAATGATGACGCTACTCCCTTTGCCACTCCCCTCGAGGAGACGGCCAGCCAGCTGGATGCCGAGGAGACATTAGCAAGACCAGAGACGCCTTGCCCGAGTAATCGAAACTCAACACTATCGTCTTCGCCAGAGAAGGGCTCTATTGCAGAGAAGGACGGCGAGAATCGACTGTCTATCAATATTCCCATCCAAGAGGAGCAGCAAATTATCGTTGCGACAACCGAGGAAAAGGTCGAAGCCACAGCATAATCATGAGCGACTTATCGTAACGATCGATCCCCGATTTCTGATACGCACCACATACACTTAATCTTCGATACTGTATTAATTACACCCTACGCCACCATTGCAGAAATGCCGGGGCTCATAATGAAGACCAAACGGGAGAACAACATGGGGAGCCAAGGAAGAGGCAGAGCGAATTCACGGAACCGTGACAATAGGATGGACAGAGGGTGCAAAATTCACCTATTTCTTTTTTTTCTTCATCGTTCTGGGCATCCATTTAGGAAGGGGGCATTGGCGTTTTGGAGAGCAAAAACTGTGTCCCATTCCGAAAAAAGGGAGGACAAGCAAACAGTTGCCGTCATGGGAGCAGGAGAAGAAGGCTGGATTAAAGCAGGCAAAGTTGCTAGACAAACAACAGGAACAAAAGGGGATGGGAGGGGGGGATCACAGACACAAGGTTACTGCATCGTAATGCCTTCTTATTAATGCCAAAGATGATGATGCCTCGAGCATTGGATGAACCTTCAAAACCTGTCTATTTGCATTGCAACCTGAACTGTGAGAGAGCCTTTTCATTCCTATGGTGAAAGGTATAATGACTACCGTTGAATAAGACGCATCTTATTCCAACTCAGTTTCCAGTGGCTGTGGCCGCCGTAGGCTCCATCGTCGAGATACAAGAGACACATTAAGGTTCCGGGTGAGTATCTTTGGCAAGTCACCTAGGAGCAGCATTGATTGGACATGTCATTTCTTTTTGGAATCTTACATTAACAAATGGAAAAAAAAAACACAAAGCTTCGGCGTTTTGTGGCCGACCCCCATTTCCACCATCCCGTCTTGTCCGCTCCCATTCACGGCTGGTATACAACGGGGCGAATTGCGACGCAGAAAGCGAGAAAATCCGTGAGATCAAAAGATGAATTTGATCAAACTTTCCCCTCTCATCAGGCCATTACAGTCCAGCCCCGGATTTTTTTTTATCACCTTCTTTTTCTTCAAGTTTAGAGTTCAGAGCTCCTCCTGAGCAGTAGCCTCCTTGCCGCCATCACTTGCGGGCTTGGCCTTCTTCTGCTCGGCCTCCCTCTGGCCCTGGACGCTCTCGGCGACCTTGGGCGCCGCGGCTGAGTCGTCGGCCTTGGACTTGGTCTCTTGGTCGACGCCCTGAACGTCAGGGTGAGGAGGAGCGACGTTCTGCTCTTGGGGCAAACCGCCCTCGGGCATCTGCACCTCGTTTCCACTTGCGTCAACGACGCGTGTCCGCGTCTCGTACTTCGTCTTGAACTCGACCTTGCCCTCCAACGCCTTCACCTGCGCCTCGTCGAGGAGGTTGCCGTCCTGGTCCCGGTACTCAACCTTCTCTTCGCGGGACAGAACCTTCTGTCCAGGGGCTCCCGAGACGGCCGGCTCAGCCTGCTCCTTCTGAGCCTCGCCAATGGGAATCTGACCGACTTGACCACCTACAGGGGCGGCGGGAGCCTCAGATTTGATAGGCGTCGGCGTGGCTCCAACAGCGGCGGAAGTGCGAGTGAGGAGCTCAGTGTATTGAGAGTACTGTAATGCCAGAAAGTGATGTTAGCCTCATTCCATCATATTCACAAGCCCTACCAAAGATGCTTTGACAAATCTCGTTTCAATTGGCTATCAACCGTTTCTCAACATCGATCCCACCTGAGCCAAGATTTGTCTCATCTCATCACTGGCTCTTACAACCCCCTATCCGGTACCCCTCTACTCGGAATGAAAGCAGTAGTGTTACTTACGTCGTCAAAGAAGTTGTTGCAGTCGAAATCCCATGTGCCAACAACCTTGAGCCGGCTGCACTCAGACTTGGTCCAGGCGTTACCATAAGCCAAAGGAGAGAAGAGCACGAAAGCGACGATCGTGAGCGCCAAGAAGGCAACAGCGCTGACGCGGTTGATGGCAGGGTTCTTGCGGATACCAGCGAGCGAGACTCGAGCGGTGGCGAAGTCAAAGATGGAGCAGAATGCCATGACTGCGAAGTAGAGGGCGGGGAAGTAGTGGTGAAGGAACAGCTGACGGTCCATGAGGTAGAACGGGAAGTAGTGGAAAGCCCAGCCCAGAACCGCAGTGCCGATCTCGTAGTCGAATCGCTTGAACGTGGTGTTGGAGTAGTCGTTGCAGCTGCGCTGCCAGCGGAGAGTCGCGATGCCCTTGAAGAGAACGTAGATAACGACAGCAAGGGTAGAGCTCCACCACACGATGGGGTTGCCCATCAGGTAGATCTGGCGGTGATCCTTGCCCCAGAAGTTGATACCGCGCTTGAGGAAGGGCCACGAGTCAGGACGCGAGTCCCAGGCGTGAGACTCGACCAAGCCGGCGTTGGTCTTCCACATGACCTTTTGAAGCTCCCAGAACTTGCCAAAGAAGCCAGGGTGACGGTAGTTGACCTTCTCGACATTGTCGCCGGTGAGTTGCGGGTGCTCGTTGTACTCGACATACCACAAGCTATTGGGAAGGGTACCTCCCTTTGCGCAAGTGACCTCCTGTTGCTCAGAGGCCCACTCAGGGAGCTTGACCTTGTGGGAGAAGAGTACACAGCCAGTCATGATGTGAACCAATCTGAACTTGGTCTCGATAGTGCGAAGACGCTCCTTGGAGGCGGCGCTGAGGGACTGCTTTTTGATAATCTCAATCTTGAACAAGTCGTTGGCGTCGCCCTCGAAGCCCTCGTAGCCGTAAGCGGACACCTCGTTCTGCCAGTCAGCCTCCGTCACAGGGGGTCTGACATCGTGGGAGTGAAGACGACGGAATGTGGGAGTGTGGTAAAGGCGAACGACATCGCCATCCTTGATAAAGACAGGCTCGGGGAGGTTGTCCCAGGCTTGAGTTCCGTTGATCTGCTCGCCGTTGATTCCAAGAGGCTGGGTCTGGTTCTCGAGGAGCCAAAGGTTATTCTCATCCTTGTGGGGGTAGAGAGTGATCTGCTGCTGCTTGCTACCGGTGGGGTACATGAGGGGATGGGAGTGCAGGTAGCCGCCCTGTGTGTTGGCGTGTCTGATGCTGACACGGCTACCGAAAGCGACGTCGGCGGCCACATCTTGCATGCCCTTGGAGTTGAGAGTAGACTGGAACTCTGAGCTCATGAAGCCGTCGCCGTCACCAGGGTTGACCAGGCAAAGGAAGTGAATGGCAAACATGGCCATGTAGAAGCCGACGGGGATGATGACGAGGGCGAAGGCGCGAGCCATGAAGTGCTTGGCCCAGATGCGCGGCGTAACGTTCTTGGTGTCTCCAAGGAGAACCCAAAGCTGGACGAGGGTCAAGCTTCCAACCCAGGCAATGGTGAATAGACCAACCCATTTGATGCTGACGGTGGTACCCAGACCCAGGCCAGTCATCAGGAGCCAGAACCACCAGCTCAACTGGAAAGCTTTCTCGGGTCCCTGCTCATGCTGGTTCGTGAAAGACTGGAAGGAGAGGGCGGTAAAGGCGGTTGCGACCATGAGGGGAGAGTCGAGGAGAATGAGACGAGCTTGGGTAAGAAGGCCGTTCTCTGGAAGGAGTGTTGGTCAGTGATTCGTATATGCGTGAGGAGGCACTTTGCACTTACCGAAGATGATGAGACTGGACCCCATCAGAGCCGTAGTGGTGCGGCATCCGGTGGTCTTGAGAGTCAGAAACATGAGAGGGGCGAGCAGGATACCGCAAATGGCCGGGAACATGCGCATGGCGACGTAGGGAACGCCGGGCTCAAGGTAGTCCTTGCCAATGTCCTTGAAGTCGAAGTCGCCGTTGAAACCAGCCAACCAACCGGTGAGAGCGATGAGCATCTTGGCCAGAGGAGGGTGGACATCCATGAAGAATTTGCCCTTGATGTATTTCGAAGCGAAGCCACCGAAACTGTAGAGCGAAGGCGTCAGCTACAATGCGCGGAAAGGGAGGCAAGGGGGTATATGTGTGCTTACTGGACCTCGTCAAAGACGACACTGGTGGGCTGGTAGATTCGGAACAGGCGAACGATGGCGGCGAGGATGGTCAAGCCAAACATGATCTGGTAGTCGGAAACAGGCAGGAGGAAGACATCGTTGTCCTCAACACCGTCGGACTTGTAGCTCGACTCGCGCTTGAGGGGGAGTTTGCTATGGCCATTGCCGTTGCCATTGATGCCGTTGACACCGTTGGCCTGCTTCTCGAGCTTGGGGCTCGGAGAGCGAACTGGCTTGGTGGCAGCCATGTTCGCAGAGAAGGAGTATCGATTCGCGGGGGGAGGGTCGGACTATTCGGGGCGGGCGCAAATGTCGTCCACTCAACGTCGACGGCAGCTACGACTTGGTAGCGGGCGACGTGGACGACGAAGGCGGAGAGCGGTCGTCAGCACCTAGCAAGGTGAGAATTGTAGGCGAGGTTTTCTCGCGTCGATCGAGTGGCAGAGAAGTGGGAAAAGGGATCAACGAAAGTCGAGAAGGGAAGAGGTGGATTAAAAGGCCGTCATTTAGCAAAGGTGAATGACGGGCTCAGTAGAAGAATGCCCTCAATGGAACAAGAAGAAAAAAAAAGGAGGATGCTTTTTCTTCCTGGTTGGAGTAAGGTAGATGGAAGAAAAAGGGAGCAGGGGCAGGTATCCGTAGAGAAACGAAGTAACTGTTAAGGTAGAATCTGGGTTCACTGCCTGGCGGAAAGTTTACACCGCGGAAGCTGATGACAGCTGGGGGGGAGGCCAGGCTGGAAGGGAGGATAAGGGGGTCAGGGTCGGAGTTGTAGCTTAAGTGGCCTCATCCCATGTGGTTTGACAGCCAGCAATTGGTTGAAGCTAGGGCCTGCCTGGGACCTTCCTGGCTCCATCCAGTGATCCCCCTCCCCCCTTGAGTCCATCCACGCCCCCCTTCCCACGATTCCCTACGGCTGGGTCGACCCCTTAGACAGTAGATAGTACGGGCACTCAGTCCGGAGTAGACGTGCGGACAAGCAGGGCAGACGCTTCTCTTTTGGGCGCTCACTACCTCCATTACACTACCATCTCACTTATGAAAGGAATAGAATCATGTCAGTGGTCAAAGTAGTCCGTGAGGTACACCGACATGCTGCTCGAATTGACAGTGAACGTGATCCCTAAAAAGCTCGGGTAAGGGGGGGACCCGTGGACGCGTATATTTGGACCACCTTACACCCCACCGATGCGCCGGGGGTTATCTTTGGAAGTTTGCCAATCTGAGGTCAGAAGCACTTTACGCGCTTCACGGTGGTACCGATTGATTGTCAATCAGCATGTGAGGTGGTAGCGAAGCCCTGGACCCCAACTACTCATACCTACACCGTAAGGTAGGTATTGTTTAGATGTTCCTCCACATAACCGTCAGAGCGCAATACTCTCCATTGATCTTGTCCTCGATCTAACGTACAAGAAGACACGGTTGTTGTTGGACAAGTGTCCTTAACACGAGAGAGCTATCCATAAACGTACCTTGGAGATAAAATAAATTTTAGCCCGTCCAATGTCTTGGAGTACCTGCTTTGGAGCTGCGTTATCTTAGCTCCGGCCGCGTACCCGTGCTCCTCTAGCGCCAAATGTAGACGGCGGGAGACGTGCTGTGGCTGCCCATTGTTCTTTCTGCGCCCGGCCTCAAATACCTAAGGTACCTATCCCAACTAGGTACTGACAGAGTTCAGCTTTTCATCCGCCTAGGCGTAGACGCACTGGCGCCATGGACCCCATCCATGCTCTCCATGTCCACTATTGATGGACGCTGGCCTGTGCACCGGTGCAATGCGGCTGAAAAAGAGACGGCGTACATAAGGCAACTCTACCTCACACAACTTCACCTAGGCCTATCCTTCTCAACTGCACCAAATGGCCCCACAATCTATTTCCATTGCAGCAGTGTTACGCACCGCATATGGAGGTTTCGACGTCGATTTTAGCCCCCATATGCAGAACGCGATGAAAACATCGCCATGGCCACCAACTAGCCTTTCTGCCTCTGGTGAATAACTGGCCAGCCTCGAGACATCATAAAGCCACCTTGCTCGAGCCTCAAAGGGCTGGAGAGCGAGTGGCACGCGTTGAGCGGCTGTTCAATGCCTCGCCAAGGTATGTGAGCAGGTGGAATTTGGGATATCGGAATGCAGCTTCAACGGCATCCCTTCATTCTTAGACATATGCCTCTGATGACAATCCCTTGCTTCCCGCTTTGAGACAACTCCTAGAAGCAGAAATCATGATTGGCTCAGAACTTACTCAAGACCATCGATCTTGGTTCATGCAAAAGATGTCAACCAAACTCTTGAAAGGCCGGGGGTTCGGAAGAAGTGGTTAACGCACTGCCGTGGTGTAAGTGAGAGAAGCTTGACGGCACTCCGAGGACCAACAGACTTACCTACTTACTTCCACATCGATAAGAAGAGTCTAGACCAAAAGATATCATCATCCATCATTCATTGGAAGAAAGATGCAAAAGCTCAGCCCCCCTCACGGGGAGCCTACGAAAATCACTAGATCATTGTTACGTACTATCCCTCAGTTGTAACCTATAACGATACTAGCGATTTTTCACGAGACTCGGACTCGTGACCCATGGGAGCGGGGCAATTCAAACGAGGACATTCCCCGCCACGCCATGGGCCTTGGTGAAGATAATGAGCAACATTGTTCACTATGAAGGTAAGATAGGTGTCATGGAGAACCACCTGCCACCTGAGGTTGTTCACAGGACCCAAGATGGCCAAATGCGACGAATATGCAGGTGGAAACCAGTATGGCCCGTGCACCGCGTCCTCCCAAAAATCGGCTGACTAAGATACTTGCCAGCCGGTTCGGCGTCGAGGTTGCCTGGGAACCTCCGAAAAAAGTTAACGAACGCGGCTGGTGAGCTTTGCCTTCGTTTCGACTTCCACCCAACGCGCCGCCTCCTGACGACATCATTCCGAACTGCGAGCGCCCTCCTCACACAACATGGCCTCGACTGCGACGAACGGCGACGCCGCCGCCGTGTTGGACGAACTCAAGCCTCCTACCGGTGTTGTTCTGCCGCCTCGCGAGATTCGTAATGTTCTCGAAAAGACGGCAGGTTACGTTGCGCGAAACGGTCTCATCTTTGAGGACAGAATTCGCGAAAAGGAGCGCTCCAACCCCAAATTCAGTTTCCTTAACAACACCGACGCATACCATGCATTCTATCAGTGGCGCCTTGATGAGATCAAGGCCGGCCGCGGCACCGCCATCGCAGCAGGACGCGCCAACGAAGCAGCAGCACCCGTCGAGCAGAAGCCCCAAGGCCCGCCCAAGCCTCCCGATTTCCAGTTCTCGGCCCGCATGCCGCGCATCAATCAGAAGGATCTCGAGGTCATCCGATTGACCGCCCTATTTGTCGCGAAGAATGGTCGCCAGTTTATGACCCAGCTCGCCCAACGCGAGGCCGGCAACCCCCAGTTCCAATTCCTCATTCCGAACCACACGTTCCACAACTTTTTCCAACATCAGGTCGACCAGTACACAGCGTTATTGAGAGCCAGCGGCTTGGGTGGCGAAGGCGGCAAGATTGAGCAAGAGAGGATCAACCATATCCAGCAAAACATCGACGACAAGTACCATGTTCTGAGCCGCGCGAAGCAACGTGCCGAGTACTCAAAGTTCCAGGAAGTTGAGAAGGTAAAGAAAGAGGAGGAAGACGAGAAGAAGAAGCTTGAGTTTGCCCGGATCGACTGGAACGACTTTGTGGTTGTCGAGACTATTGTCTTCACAGATGCCGACGAGTCCGCGAACCTGCCGCCTCCGACGAATCTTTCCGAACTGCAATACGCTTCCCTTGAGGAGAGGAACAAGGCATCATTAACCAATCTTCGCATTGAGGAGGCCATGCCCGATGAGGAGACCTCGTACAACGCCTACCCCCAGACCTCTCAGACGTTACCAGTTCACACTGGCTATGCGCCTCAGCAGCAGCAGCAGCAATTCCAGGCGCAAGCCCCAGTAGGCTTCCAAGGATATCCAGACGGCACACCGCGACGATCAGCAGAAGAGGAGGAGGAAGAGCGGAGGATCCAGGAGAGGACAGAGGCACGTGCCCGGGAACAACAAGCACGCGCTGAAGCTCGTGGCGGAACTGCTCCGATGAAGATTAAAGAGAACTACGTGCCCCGCGCACTCCAACGAGCGGCCAACAAACAGAGTGTCCAGATGGCACTATGCCCGAACTGCAAGCAGCAAATTCCCATGGATGAGCTGCAGGATCATATGAGGAGTAAGCCTGACATCTGCCTTGCAGAATGAAATTTGAATTTTGCTAACAGTTTCTGTAGTTGAACTGCTGGACCCTCAATGGAAGGACCAAAAGGCAAAGGCAGAAGCTAGATACTCCACGACCAACTTGTCCACGGCGGATGTCGCAAACAACTTGAAGCGACTTGCCAGTCAGAGAAGCGACGTCTTTGACGGCGTCACCGGCCAACCCCTGTCGGAAGAAGAGGCTGCTCGGCGCAAAAAGGCCACGATTCATAGTTTCGATGGTAATCCTGATGGCAAGAGCCAGGCTCACATCAACCACCTGCACAACCTGAATGTCGAGGAGCAGATCCGTGCTATTCACCAGAGATTTGCGGACAAGAAGTGAGCGGGTAGGGGCCAACGATGGCTGGATCGATCGGGCAAGACGCACGTCTCAGATGCCAAAGTCTGAGGTCGTGAGCATTTCGGACATGAAATGACGGCGTGAACTCCTTCGGCTGGAGGAGGTTACTGAAGCTGAAGCTGTCAGAACCAGGCTTCGGGAACGTGGCGGATTCAGTGTACAAACACGAATAGAGGATTGGCTTGGAGGTGAGAACTCGGCGTTTACTGGTTGCTTATTTTCAGAGGACTCATGTCGCCCCAGCATCATCCTACCCATTTACCACCGGTCTATGGCGTCTGCTGCGGCGAGCAGTGTGATCCCGACGCCGGAAGACTGGAATGGTCGAGGCCCACTGGCCGCGAGACGTGAGCAGGGTGCCTTAGCAGTGGTCCAACATACACACTGCACCTGCTGGTGGTCAATGAATGTATTTGTATGCTAGCATCGAGGAGTGGACGAATATGGCACACGAGGCTAAGATACAATGAGGGCGATCTGCAGAAAGAAAGGTAGTTCAGAAAAGTTGGGGTTCTGCTGAATGGGGTAAAAGATATCTATTTTAGCAACACGAATCCAACCTTAATTCCAACAGCAGCTTGAGATTTGGTTGGAACCCAGGGAGTCCTGTGAAACTTATAAAATGCGAGGAAAGAAAGGAAGACCATTGAACCAACAGTCCAGTTTTACTTTCCTTGCTACACACCCAGACTCGTTCAATCGAAGTGAAAGTGGTGTGTATAACTGAGTAGTTACTTACCCTTACTTGCTGTGCACTTGGGAACTCCAGAAATACGTCCCGGTCCACAAGGCACCCCCACCTGCTCAATTGGGCAGCGCTACCCCGTACCGCTGTCCGTACCGCTCACAGTTACGAGGAAGTGCCCCCCACCTCGTACCCTCAGACGGCGCATCGGCTCAGCCTCCTCCTCCCAATAATCAAGCAAACCGGTCTGTTGCGGCAGCGGCCGGGACTGGCGTTCGTCATATCGCTCCCCCGCAATTCCACCAGCTACAGTAAGGTGACAGGCACCCAAGGACCAAGGTAAACCACGCCGCACACTGCTTGATTGCTGCCACCCATTTTTGTCGTAATCGGCCGCACTTCGCACCCGCCTTGATTCCCCCACCTCCCTCCCACCTCGACATTTTTTCCCACAACGAACAACCCAACTTCACCTCACATCGCCTCGCCTCGGAACAAAGGTCCCAGTCACACGACAAGTCTCACCGGTTCGTAGCAGACAATAGCTACAGGAAAGAGAAGGAGCAGGGTATCCCGGAACAGCAGTCAGCACAGAAGAGAGCAGCCGTTTCCACCGAACCCGATATCGCGCTTGCGCATACCGTACCTCGACGACAGACTCCACGCCCTCTCCCCCGCCCATCCCTCGCGCGAAAGAACGTGAGAAACAAACAGCCGCCTCGCCGACCGCAACTCCCCTCTTCCCACCGAGGACAAAGCCGCCAAAACGGATTCCGGAAGCCAGAACGCCGCTCGCGCTCCCAGCGCTGAGCCCACTTCTCCCACCTCCCCGACCGGATCACAGGCCTCGCCGCGCTTTCACCGGCCCATCATGCAGGCAATGCCGGATAACCGACAACAGTCTTTTGACGAAATCTACGGCCCGCCGGAGAACTTTCTCGAGATCGAGGTGAGAAACGTCCAGCAAGCTTTCCACAGCTGCAGCGCAACCCCCGGTCCTCTCTAGCCTGTCACGATAATCCCTCTCCAATGCTCTCTATTCGCCCTTCCCACGGCTCGCCTGCCCGGCCATTGTCGCATGCGCCCAGAAGCAAGGGATCTAGTTCACACAATCTAACAAACCTCCTTTCCCCTCTAGGTCCGCAACCCCAGAACCCACGGCATGGGCCGCAGCATGTACACCGACTACGAGATTGTCTGCCGCACCAACATCCCCGCCTTCAAGCTCCGCGCCTCGAGCGTGCGCCGCCGCTACTCCGACTTTGAGTACTTCCGCGACATCCTCGAGCGCGAGAGCGCCCGCGTCACCATCCCGCCCTTGCCCGGCAAGGTGTTTACGAACCGCTTCAGCGACGACGTCATCGAGGGCCGCCGCGCCGGCCTCGAAAAGTTCTTGCGCATCGTCGTCGGACACCCGCTTCTGCAGACGGGCAGCAAGGTCTTGGCCGCTTTTGTTCAAGGTAAGGGCTGGCTTTCTGGCTTGTGATTATCTACGCACAGTCTTTGGTGATGCTGCGCTTGGCTATCGGGGTGGATTGCAACGATATCGAGGCGTAGAAGGCATGAACTGACGTGATTTTGGGACAGATCCCAACTGGGACCGCAACGCGTGGTGACTGAAGCTCCGCGTCAGCTTCTCCTCGTCTGTTTCGCGATCACCGAATAAACTGCGCAAGAGGCCGCCCAAGCACCATCGCACCGACACGCAGCTCGAAGAAGGGCTGACTGCGAAGAGCTCCATCTCTTATGAATGAGCCCCTTTGAACGCCTGGGTTATTGTTTGGAACCTGGGACGTGGGTGGACCCTGGGATGCGTGTGGATTGGACAAAAATTGAAGGGTGGTATAAAAGCAAATGGGGGGTTCAGTCAATGTCTACGGCCATTGGTGTGCGAGTTTTCTCTTTCTTCTTGTTCTAGTAATGTGAGGATACTCAAAGTTTGCCGGCATCTTTGACTTCGTATCGGGAATGCGAATCTTGCTGATACATGAGTTCTGATGAGTTGATATGGACGTCACGTTTTGAAAACAGGGCCCGTAGTTGAG